>NC_138372.1:130734054-130797587 GCF_054177405.1 Leptonychotes weddellii
TTTGGGGGCTCCTCCTCCTAGTCATTCTGTTGATGGGTGTTTGAGGGAATGTATAGAGTTCAAATTATTGACCAGAACCCAAGCAAGATGCACCTGTTTTCTTGGGACCTTAGGGTTGCTGGCCTCTTGTTTTCCCAGCCTGTCTTCTGTGGGAGGGGCCTGCCGCGCCGTTACTCAGGCAACCCTGTTTGGGCGGAGTTGCCCTGCCCCCCTGTGGCGGGGGATGGGCTCAGTGGGAATCAGTCTTTGGGGCTTTTGTTCTCTGGCGGCTTTCCCTGGGGGCTTTCCGCATCTCTTCCGCGAGTCAGAGAAGAGACCCTTTCCAATCCTCTGCCTCAGAGCAGAGAGACCACAGTCTGTTCTTCAGTGAGCTCTCCAGGCCACACCATCTCCGTTTCTGTCCGTGTGGCTGCAGCGGCCTAGGTTGTGCGCCCCTCTGCAGCGCTCCCAGTCCTGCCTCCAGGTGGGGGCACATCTCTGCCCTTTGTGCTTCTAAAACTGCGAGCAGCTCCCAGTTCGTGGGCGTGTGTGTCCCCACTGCTCTGGGTTTCTGACCTGGGGGCTGCCCTAAAGTCCTTTCCCTGCTGCTACCGGTCTGCGAGTCTGTGCCCCCTCCGCAGCTGCAAGGCTGTCACTCACCGTCGGTGTAGGATCCCCATGGCCAGGCACCCTCCTGCTGCCGTTTATTCTCTGATATCTGCCCGCAGAATCACGGCTCTCCACTTCGTACCTCAAAACCAACCGCCTGCGGTTGTAGAGATCCAGATCTTCTTACATCTCAGGCTGGTTTCGTGGGTGCTCAGAGTGGTCTGGTAGATATCCAGCTCAATTTGGGTGACCAGTTGAAATAGGGTCCCCTACTCCTCCGCCATCTTTCCCCCCTCAGAATCTTTCCTCTTGATGATGTTTTAGTGTCTGTCATATACACAGTAATGTTTGATAATGCATCAGTTTCAAAGTTCATCATTCCTTCTAAACCTTCATATTTGTTGTACATTTTATAATTTTTAGTATTTATAAAGATATAATTTGTATATGGATAATTTTAAAATTAAAATTAAATAATCATATGTAAGGAAAATAGAAGAATTCGGCTGAAACTGATTTTAATATATGATGGTTAAGCATAGGAATAATCTCTGATGTACATACAGTTAGCTAACAAATGTTCTAACAAAATAGCATATAAACTATTCAAAAGGAACAATTTATTTGTTCACAAAAGATTTCTTGACTTTTAAACACTAGAATTAGGCCATCATTAAGTCTTATGCTATCGAAGACTGCATTGCCTGTATCTTTAAGAGGTGTCCTGAAAGATACTAGTGGTCATGCTAATAGTATCTTACTTTATATATACTAGCAGTTCCAAGTCATAACTTTATGTTTCAGTGGTGTATGTTATTCTTCCAAAGTAATATATTGGCAGCAAGTAGGAGAGGAACATAATTAATGGGTAACGTAATAGTTGTCAAGAGACATATCAAATGCAACAAACATGTTTGGTTTCCAGAAACCATAAATGGAAAAAGTGAACTGTATGAATTGTGACCTATTTATAAATAGGTCCGATGTATTTCAGCAAATTTTTCTACCATCTGCTGTTTTGGGAGTGAATCCTTATTTGTTTTCTGCTTTATTGTGAGACCTAGCCATTGAGATCTGGTAGCTAAAAACTTGCCTCTAAAATCAGTGTTTCATTCTGAATCACAAACTCTGCTCTGTGTAAGTAGTTAAAGAAAAGGATTTGATAATGGACATCTAATTTAGGAGTCCTGGTAATATTAGTGTGAAAGAGTATTTTTTCAGAAAGGTTGACCTTATTATGTAACCATCCAGGAGAAAGAGCTGAAGTAGGTAGGAGGTTGTGCTGTTGAAGGATCAGACACTTAAGAAACCCAAGCTTAAGGCTGTTCGCTGTAGAAAGGCAGCTTTCTCAGATGCTTGGTAAATGGAAGGGATAAAGTAATAAGGAACAGGGAGGCAACAAGTTATAGAATTTTGTTGTTATTTTTTAAGATTTTAATTGGGGTGAATGAGTGAAGATTATGTATGTACATATGTATGTATGTATATATTCCCAAAGATTCCTATTAGAGCCTGATGTGGGCTATTATAATACCAGAAGGAAATCTTTCACTTTGGCCAGAAAAAAAAAAAAAAAGTCCCACAAACTGTTAAAATTCACGCAGTGTTTGTGTAACATTTATACAGGACTTCCATGCTACCGGCACAAACAATGAGGCTCCTTTAGTGGAGTAAATCAAGTGTTTATCTTGTTTGCTTCATCAGTGAAGATTTGATTTTATGTATTATATAGTATTTTACTTCAAGATGATGATATTGTTGGTGGTCATGGCAAAAGCCAGCTTATATTTTCTCACCACCCCTTTTGTTATTTAATATTCTAATTATTACCTAAAGTGAAGTTTCTGGATATAGCTGGGTGGATAGGTGTAATACCTATTGAATTCAGAGATTTGGGTAATAGAAATCAGTGCTCTTTACCAATATGACTCTATTCCAGTACTCGCTGCAGTGGGTAACTTAGACCAGTGCGTCTCAAAGTTCAACAGGCATACTGATTGCCTGGGGAACTTTTTAAATTGCAGCTTCTGGTTTAGTAGGTCTGGGGTGCAGGTGGAAGTCTGCATTTCTTTCTTCTTATTCTTTTTTTTTTTTAATATTTATTTATTTGAGAGAAAGAGGGAGAGAGGCAGCAGGGGGAAGGGTAGAGGGAGAGGGAGGAGAGAAGCAGACCCCCAGCTGGGCGCGGACTCTGGTGCTTGGCTCAGTCTCAGGACCCTGAGATCAGGACCTGAGCTGAAATCAGATGTTGGAAGATTAACCAACCGAGCCACCCAGGCACCCCAGGAAGTCTGCATTTCTAATAGGTTTTGAGGTGATGCAGATGCTATTGGTCCATGAGTCATAGTTTAAGTAGTAAGGATGTAGACGTTAGTAAATATGACAGACTCAATTTTTGAGTCCAGTCTGAATATTTGTACAGTCCTTGCTTATTTTATTTTATTTTATTTTTTGAACCCATAATTTATACCTTGCTTATTTTAATGAGAGGTACAGAATTTTAACCTAAACTTTAATGATGTAAATTTTTATTAATTTGGATTCCTGTACATAAAAGACATGGAGATATTGAAATGGAAGTAACTTGTTTTCCTTATATTATTGAAAATGAATTTATAATGTCAGTCACTAGCAATATAATTTATAACATATATATAATGGATAATTAACTGTGAGAAATAGGCCAAAAATGTCAATTAGTGAAATGTCAATTGTAATATAAAATAGTTATCTTAAAAATAATCTGAGAAACCATTTTTTTTAATCTAGGAAATAACATCAAGATTTATAATGAATGAGCTAGCAGGAAAGAATCCTTTCATAATGCACGTCATAGAACAGCACCCACAGGTCAGGAACATAATCTCTCAGGGAAGAAAATGCGCAATATGTGGAAAGTGCTTTTTAACCATATGGCTGGAATGTGTTGAATTTATTCCTCCACCAAAGGTAAAAGGTGCTTTTTGTGTGAATAGAGCCTAAGACCTTCTCTTATTCTTTGTCCTTATCTAAATCAACCAGTACTAACTAGATTTTTATCTAAGAATTGACTTCTATGATAGTATAATGTTTTTTATTGAGCTTTATTGAGATATAATTGACACATAACATCGTGTAAGGTTTTATGGTATTAAGGTTTACGTAAGACATGTTGATTTGGTACATTTATAAATTGCAAAATGATTACCACCATAGTTATTTCTTTTTTGTGGTGAGAACACCTAAAATCTACTAAATTAGCAACATTCGAGTATATGAAACAGATTATTAACTGTACTTACCATACTGTGCATTAGATCCCTAGACTTGTTTAATCTTATAACTTGAAGTTTGTACCCTTTGACCAATATCTCCCCATTTTTCCCACCCCAACCAACCACCACTTTACTACTTTACTATATCTCTGAGTTGGTCCTTTTTTTAGATCTTATAAGTGATATATAAGTGATATTATATTTTAAGTGTTATTATAAAGTATTTGTCTTTCTCTGTCTGACTTACTTCACTTAGCATAATGCCCTCAAGATCCATCCCAAGTTGTAACAAATAGCAGGATTTCCTTTCTCATGGCTAAATAATATTCCTGTGTGTGTGTGTGTGTGTGTGTGTGTGTGTGTGTGTGTGTATCTCACATCTTTTTTATCCATTCATCCACTGACAGACACTTAGGCTGTTTCCATGTCTTTACTACTCACTGTTATGAGTAGTGATGCAATGAATACAAGAGAACTGATATCTCTATGAGATAACTGATTTCAGTTTCTTTAGATATATACTCAGAAGTGGGATTGCTGGATCATATGATAGTTTTATTTTTAGGTTTTGAAGAACATGCATACTGTTTTTCATAGTGGCTGTACTAATTTGTACTCCCACCAATAGTGCACTAGAATTCTTTTTTTCCCATATTCTTGCCAATACTTATCTCTTGTTGTTTTAATGATAGCTATTGTAATTGGTGAAGTGATATCTCATTGTGGTTTCGATTTGCATTTCCTTGATGATTAGTGATGTTGAGCACCTTTTCATGTACCTGTTGACCATTTGTATGTCTTCTTTAAAAAAAATGTCTATTCAGTTCCTGTGCCCATTTTGTAATTAGGTTATTAATTTTTTTGCTGTTGAGTTATATGAGTTCTTTATATATTTTGGATATTAACCCTTTATTAGATATATAACTTATAAATATTTCCTCTCCTTTTGTAGGTTGCCTTTTCATTTCACTGAGTTTCTTTTGCTAAAAAGCTTCAGAAGCTTTTTAGTTTAGTGTAGTCCCACTTATTTTTTTTCCTTTTGTTGTGTTTTTGGTGTCATATCCGGGAAATCACTGCCAAGACCAAGGTAAAAAGGTTTTTCCCTTAGTTTTTTCCTTGGAGTTTTACAGTTTCAGTTCTTTTTTTTTTTAAGATTTTATTTACTTATTTGACAGAGAGAGACACAGCAAGAGAGGAAACACAAGCAGGGGGAGTGGGAGAGGGAGAAGCAGACTTCCTGCTGAGCAGGGAACCCGATGAGGGGCTCGATCCCAGGACCCTGGGATCATGACCTGAGCCAAAGGCAGATGTTTAACAACTGAGCCACCCAGGCACCCCTACAGTTTCAATTCATAAATTTAAATCTTTCATCCATTTTGAGTTTACTTTTATGAGTGGTGCAAGATAGGGGTCCAGTTTCATTCTTCTACATGTAATTGTCCAGTTTTTCCAACAGTATTGAAGACACTATCCCTTCTCCATTGAGTATTCTTGCTTACTTGTCAATTAGTTGGCCATATATGTGAGGGTTTATTTCTGGGATCTAGATTTTGTTCCCTTGGCCTAAGTATCTGTTTTTATGCTGGTACTATACTGTTTTGATTACTATAAGCTTTGTAATATAGTTTGAAATCAGAAAGTGTGATGCATCCAGCTTTGTTCTTTTTGGGGGGATTCCATTGGCCATTTGACATCTTTTGTGGTTTCATACAAATTTTAGGATTGTTGTTTTTCTATTTCTGTGAAAAATGTCATTGGAATTTTGATAGGGATTACATTAAATTTATAGATGGGTAATATGGATATTTTGACAACATTAATTCTTCTGATCAATGAACATAGGATATCTTCCCATTTGTTTGTGCCTTCAGTTTCTTTAATCAAAGTCTTACTGTTTTCAGTGTAGAGAACTTTCACCTCGTTGGTTACATTTAGTCCTAAGAACTTTGTTTTTGATGTGCTGGTGAATGAAATTGCTTCCTTTATTTCTTTTTCAGATGTTTTGTTGTTGGTGTACAGAAACATGACTGCTTTTTGTATGTTGACTTTACTGAATTTATTGATTAGTGCTAGAAGGTTTTTGGAGGAGTCTTTAGGATTTCTTCTACATAATATCATAGCATCTGCAAACAAAGACAGTTTTACTGTTTTCTATTAGAGTACCTTTTATTTCATTTTCTAGCCTGACTGCTCTGGCTAGGATTTTCAGTACTCTGTTGAACAGGAGTGGTAAGAATATAGAGAGCTTAGCACAGTGCTTGGTACATATTTTATTTCTGAGAAAGGCTGATGAATCACAAGATCTGGATTTGAAACCAGCTCTTCCATTCTATTAGGTTATTAATATATTATATCAAATGTATCTTAGAGAAAAATATGGCAGAACTGCTGCCAATGAGGGCTAATATCAAGGTAAAATAATGGTTGAAGTGAAATTTAAAAGTCAAAACCAGCTGGACATGAAATACCAAGAGAAGAGAGAGATCATCAGTGGAAAAATGAAAATAGAAATGTATGTTGATTCTCAAGATGGGAGTAAATCTGTAATCTTGATTGCTTATGTAACCTATCTGTGAATTGTTCACATTACCATCTGGAATTGATTGTTACATTCAAGAGATGTTTAATGAGTATAACACATGCCATATTACTTGGTAAAAGTTTTCAAAACACTCTGCTTTTCACTGGTCATGACACGAACACCTTGGAGAAGTTGCCATTTTTCATTTTTTTCCCAATGAACATCTTTCAGTCTTTCTTGAGGAGAATGTTCTTGCTCTAATAGATTTTTTCTTAAAATCATCTGATGAGCTGCTAGTCTCATTTCAAGTAGAGAAGTCACAACCTAATGATAGTAACTGCATCCAACACTTACTTGGTACTGTGTCTCATGTCATGCTAAGCATGTTGCCTTGGCATCCCTCCGTTAATGTGCAAAATATCCTCATGACACCAGTGATAAATCCAAGTTCAGAGGAGCAAAATACTTTGGCTCAGTTCACAAAGCTGCTGAATAGAGGCTATGCGGAGGGAACCCATGTATGTGATTCCTTGCTCTTAACCAGACATGGTGGACCATCTTTCCTATGCTTTTCAACCCAGTTATTTCTCATTTGCTTCAACTGAATTTAAGGCATTCATGTTAAAGAGACTTATTCTGTCATTATTTATTTATCTACTCAAACTCATGAATTTTTTTTCCTAGTACTTTACCAAGGGCTGGGAATATAGAGCTCCAGCCTCCCAGGAACTTACACATTCCAAGGAGAAGTGGTATAAGAAGGTGATTGGAATCTAACAAATTAGGCTTGATGACCAGCCCTGCCACTTAACCACCTGTGTCATCTTAGTTTACCTTTGGGGCTGAACTCCCATTTGTAAAATTGCAATAATAATAATAGTACATATCTCACAGGGCTGAGATGAAGTACTTCATAGATGGTGCTTAGCATAGTAGGTGCTTTATAAAGGTAGTGCATAATAGATACTTAATAGGATAGATTTAAAAAAAATTAAGGCCTTCAGACAAGAAAGAATTATTACATTCTTATGTAAGTACAGTGATGGAGGAGTGCACAGGGTGGTGCTATAACAAAAACAATGAATCGTGGATCACTACATCAAAAACTAATGATGTATGGTGACTAACATAACATAATAAAATAAAATAAAGAAGTCATTTCATTTAAATGGGGACATTCTCTCTCTATCCCTGGGGCCTAGCACAGTGATCATTCTTGGTGCTTGAATACATAATACATGTTAACATTATTTTAATAAGCATTGCTTGTAAATGTGCTTTGAGTGATAGGAAGGTATTAGAATAAAGTACCAGTGGACAGGCATTTTTGGTAAGGGAACTGCCTGTGCAAAGTAACATTGTGCAAGTAAATTATGCAATGAGTGCCAGAAACTCGCAGAGATGGGAGATGAGGTTAGAGAGAGAAGCAGGTGTGAGATCAGGATGGCTCTTGTGTGTGAAGTTTGAACTTAATTTTGAAAGCTACTCTCTTGGTTTGTTACAGTTTGTTACAGCTGCCATCACAAAGTGCCACAGACTGAGTGGCTTCAACAACAGAAATTTATTTTCTCACATTCCTGGAGGTTAGAAGTATGAGACCAAGGCATCAGAAGCCTTGGTTTCTTTTGTGGCTTCTCGCCTTGGCTCATAGATGATCATCTTCTCTGTGTGTTCACATAATCTTCTCTTTGTACGTGTCTGTGTCCAAATTTCCTCTTCTCATAAGCACATGGTCATCTTGAATTAGGGCCCACCATAATGACCTCATTTTAACATAATTAACGCTTTAAAGACCCTATTTCCAAATATAGTCACATTTGGAAGTACTGGGGGTTAAGATTTCAACATATGAATTTGTGGGGCACATGTTTCAGCCCATAACACCTACTTATAGTTGTTGAAGCAGTGGAGTAGCCAGATGAGATTATTTATTTATTTATTTTTTGCAAGATACTCGAAGCCAGGGGAATGAAGATTGCTCAAGGAGACTTATATGGTGAGGTGAGAAGGTCAGAAGGACAGAACCCTTGAGGATGATAATACCATACTATCAAAGGGGTGAACAATAGCAGGAGTCAGCAAAGGGGAATGAGAAAATATCAGGGAGGCAGTGAGGGCCAAAATCAGGTAGTGCGAGCACAGATTTTCTAGCTATAAAACACAGATGTGTGAGAAAGAGGATTTTCTTATTTTTTCTTCTGCAGAACTTATCTTCCATTTGGGCCCTCATTCTACTGGAAAACTTATTTTAGTTAATTCCAAGTTTATGTGGTAATTTTAGGAAGTTTTTGGTCATTTAAGATATAATTTTGATCATTCAGGATTTCCTTCTCCTCCCTTTCTTCCTGTATTATCCAACTTCTGGAGCTCTTGAGTACTGTCCCATGTGGTCATCCTCTGAAGGGTATGGTCATCCTGTCAAGACCTCAGATGTGGTTGTATCTTCATGACAATGTCTGCTGAGTTGCCCACTATCATTGACTTCTGCTTATTTCTTCTGTGCCCTGTCCCTTCTAGTTCTGACCTTGGAGTCTCTGTCCTGCTGGTCCTTTCCTACCACAGTATTCTCTGGGTGAGATAATTTGGCTGTTCCCTTACTCTACTATGGGCTCAAGCATGAGTTGGTTAAAGGTTCCAAGTTGAGAGATTCAGAGCTGAGGAGAAAAAACTGGGCTGGAAAATTGGGAGAGGAAGATTGTATCCTTTGTGTCATTAAATGGGAAGCAGATTGCCTCGATCAGAAACCAAATGGGAACACAGAAGTGAAGTCTACAAGTCTTAACTAATCTCCATGAAATGTATAGGGTAAAGGTAGGAGAGCAATAAGATGTTCCCTAGAGGGTGAGGAAGGCTTGAGGAAGGATTTTGAGGATGGGGAAATATGTGCATGATTGTAGGCTGTGGAAAGGGCTAGTAAAAGGTGGAACTTAAAATTAGTCTGTGTTGTGTGCTAATTAGGAAGGGCTTAGTGTTTTGATTATATACTGCCTACTTTAAGGAATTAATAGTGCTAGAATTTGGTTACCACATGATGAGCCTCATCTTTTCCATCACCTTAAGGGATTGAGTAAGCTAAAAAGAGCAGATATGAAAGTTTTTAAACAACTAGAAAATGGGGGCGATGCCTGGGTGTCTCAGTTGTTAAGTGTCTGCCTTTAGCTCAGGTCATGATCTCAGGGTCCTGGGATCAAGCCCCACATCAGGCTCCCTGCTCAGTGGGGAGCCTGCTTCTCCCTCTCACTCCCCCTGCTTGTGTTCCCTCTCTCGCTGTGTCTCTCTCGGTCAAATAAATAAAATCTTAAAAAAAACCAACTAGAAAATGGATAGTGGTGGTAGTTTCCCACTTAAGTATGATTTGTATGTGTTTGTTTCCTTCAGTTACCTTTAGTGGGTGCTTACTATGTGCAAGGTGCTGTGCTTGTCTCTTAGGATCCAAAGATGAATAAGACAGTCCATGCCGCTGAGGAAATCACATACTGTTTATTAAAATACATTGTTATAAGCATTGTAATAAGGTGTTATATACTCACACTATGACATCACAGACAGAGCAAGCAACTACTTCGGTGTCCCTGTCTGTTCAGGCTACTATAATGAAATACCACAGACTGAGTGGCTTATAAATGACAGAAATTTATATCTTACAGTTCTGGAGGCTAGAAGTCAGAGGTCAAGGTGCCAGCATGGTTGGTTGAGGGCCCTCTTTTGGATCACATATTTCTTGTTGTATTCTCAAGTGTTGGAAGATGCTAGAGGTGTCTCTTCTAAAGGCACTAATCCCAATCATGAGGACTCTGTCCTCCTGATCTAATCACCTCCCAAAGGCCTCATCTCCTAAAATCATGACATTAGTTATGAGGACTAATGCATGAATTTTGGAAGGACACAGGAGGCTTAAGGGAAACTTTGCTGAGGAGGTGTTATTTGAGTAACATGAAGTCACAGTGTTCATATTAACTTTATGACTTGTTTTTCATTGCCTCCATTTAGAGGTGAAGCAACTAAATAAGATAAGCAGCTTGTTCATCTTAAGTTTCAAATCTTTGAAGTAACAGGACTTGAGTTAATGCCTCCTGATACCCCCTTTAGGTCTCTTTTTGTTGTACTTCTATAGCATATACATTTTTATTTTGAACCATAAAAGAAAGTGCAAATAAATTCATTGATTGATGGTTGTATAATTATTCACAACAGCTGCCTTCCATATTTGAAAGAAAGGTGGAAGAGAGAAGAGGCTTTTCCTCTGTTGACTCATGGAGTGGAACATAGAACCACTGATATTCAGGCCAGATGAAGGGAAGAATTTTCCTACGGGATTTTACACAGATGCATACACACATGCACTCATGCATGTTAACATTGGTCATTACTGAAGAAACAATAAGGATGGAAGAAAGAATAGGAGAATAAAGAGATTTGGTATCTACATACTTTCATTTTAAAAATTAAAAGGGAGGGGCACCTGGGTGGCTCAGCTGGTTAAGTGTCTGCCTTCTGCCTTCGGCTCAGGTCATGATCTCAGGGTCCTGGGATTAAGCCCTGCATCGGGCACCCTGCTCAGTGGGGAGCCTGCTTCTCCCTCTGCTGCTCCCCCCAACTCATGTTCTCTCTCGCACAAATAAATAAATAAAATCTTTAAAAAAATTGAAAGGGTGATAAGAATACCTTTTTATCAACTAAGTATGTCTGAGTGCATTATAAAAACAGCAACAGAATGGCATAAGAATATAGCATGGGTTAAAAACATAATGGTTAAAAAAATCAGAGACCTAGCAAATGGCAGAAAATATTCAGTTATTGGAGAAAGACATGATCCCTCACATTGAAAAAGCACATTGGGTGCCAAGCAGAATAAAAAAGAACAAATCCATCTCTAGACACATTTTGGTAAAATTGCATTATGCCAAAGAGGAGCCATTAAGAGCTAAAGGTAAATTTTTTTAAAGATAAATTTTTAATAAAATAGATCATCTACAAAGAAATGAAAGTGGACTGAGAGCAGATGCCAGGAAAAAAATGGTATAATATCTTCAAGCACTAAGAGAAAATAACTCAAAATCTAGAATTCTATGCCTAGATAAGTCGATAGGCAAAAGACATTGGAGTATCAGGAAATTGTGAGAAGAAAAAATTTGAAAAGGAAAATTGTTTTGCTTTGAAACAACCACTGATCCTAACTTTATTAAAATAATTGAAAAAATTAAACAAGTAACTTTAGTAAGTTTGTGACAGTGAAAAAAGTATGTAACAATGGAATTAGAATAAGTGTATAGTATGAAATTATAAATTATGCCAAATAAATTTGAGGATATTTAAAAATTGGATAGATTGGGATATATATTACCAGGTACTTGCCAATTGAAACATCTTTAGTGGGGTTGTTTAGTTCCCTGTTTCTAGAATGAAAATGTACACAGAATACGTGGGGATGATATTCAGATTAACCATGTTGGTAAACAGTTGCTTTTATATATCTTTAGGATTGTGTGTTGCCTTTCCACTTAAGTAGAAGGAGATTATACAAAAACTAGTTTGCCTAGAAGCCTTCCTTTCTATTTAAAAAAATTTATATCTTAATTATCTTTTCAGGAACGAAACTTAGAGAATGCTGACCTTTAGAGTAAATACTTGATCATGAAGGGAGAGCCCATTTGATAATGCCAACGTCTGGTTGCTTTGTTGTGCTTTACAGAATGTTCTGTCTCTGCCGGAGTTTGCCATCTGAAGGCACAGTTGAAGGGGGGAGACCCTTGATGACAAATGGGTCTTTATTCTTTACATAAAACAACTAGAAACAACCAAATATCAAATTGTAATTGCTTTTATTCAGGTGAATGTGAAATTATGTGGTACTTATGAAATAGTGAGATTGAGGACTGAAAAGTAGTTGATGAAAAGTTCCACTCAATATCAGATATTAACCTTTACCATAATTCATCCAGATGCTTTTGTGTTTTTCCAAATGTTACAGCTCTTGCCATCTGAGTTCAGCAAGTCCTTAGCAATGATAGAATTATCAATAATTTCAGCGTAATTGATATTTAAGTATTAACTGCTAATGATATAAATCTCTGAAATAGCAACAAAGCTAATCCTTTTTAGTTACTACCAACTCGGGCCATATTTGAACTAGTAACTTAGAGGTAACCTAAATAGTCTCATAAAATCATTTCCAAACACTTGAGAGTGATCCTGGGCCCAAGATATGCATTTGATAGTTTTCATTTTGTATAGTTACGTTAGTTGAACTTAACATTTCCCCAGATACCTTTAAAATTGAAGAGTTTAGGGAGGGAACAGTTTGGAATATGAACTCTCAACCCTGTATTGAATGATGTAATGTAATTAAAACTACCCTCAGAAGAGATTAGATTGAGTAGGTTTCACTACAAATGAGTGAAAATGTTGATCTACTCTATGAAAATAAATGAAAATTTGCTACCTTAATTCCTTTTTTATGACAAGCTGCCAGTAATGAAACATAATATAAGATTACATTTAATAATTTTACTCATTACTTATAGAGCAAAATCTTACTTTGCAGTAAAAGGTTATTACTGTTTAGATACCACTGACATTCATTTATGAAACTGATCATTTCAGCCAGCCAACTGTGAAAATGAATGTAGGTTTTAAAACATTTATGCAGTGGTTAGTCAATTTAATGTACATTAGGCACTAAGAGGATCAGAAGGCATCACATTTCTAATTCTAAACAGTCGTGAAAGTAATATGTATTTATTCAGAAAAATTGAAATGGTATGAATGTTCTTTATTATTTTATTCAGAAAATAGCAAAACAATTATAGTATAAACGAACTCACACACTATATCTTGATTACTTCTACTCCTATGGGAACTCATTGAATTTTCTTTTCTCTTTAGAAAACTCTCCCTTTTGTTCTTAAACTGCTGGGTAGAGTCACAATTGTATTGAATATCTATGATTGTTTTTTCTTCTAAAGAATCTCAAATTGCATTCAACTTCAGTACCTTTATCTGAAGCTGTGCATCACCAAAATGTTTGAACCTCCCACGTGAAATTCAAAGGACATTGATGATGAAGACATGGTGTTGTAGAGCAGGATCACTCTGTAGAGGAGAGAATGCTGCTTGCTTTGGTTTCTGCTCTTATCACAGTCCAAAGTGCCCTACAGGCAGAATGACCATATAATGTATTACTTAAGTCAAGATGCTTTTGAGAGTGAAAGTGAACATTATTACTAAGCTGGAAAACCAGCAGGAAACCAGGACTATCCTGGGCAAATCTGAATGTGTGTCTCCCCTGCTTAAGTGGAGCAGTTAACTTTAGAGTAGTGCTCATTGCTGGCTTTTATCACTGCTGGTGTGGAGGAGTTGTCATTCTAAATGTTCATCTGAGATTTTAAAAATTATTTTCGGTCACTCTGTAAATATTTGAGGTCCTGCTTTAAACAGGAAACTCTGGGAGTTAAGTATAGGGCAAATAAGTAGGGGACCTAGTTGGTCCCAAATGGTTTAAAATCTAAGAACTTTAAAGATGAAAAAGACACTAGCAATACAAACTAAATGTTAAATGAGTGGTAAGAGCTTTTGTGCTTCAAAATGGAAGACGAGATCATTGTAAGTTGTCGGGCCTGGAAGGTACCCAGAAAGATGCTGTGACTTTACAAGGCCTTGATGTAGGTAGAATTCAGATACATGGAGAAGGAAGCAGAGCGGATATTTTAGAAGAGAATGATATGGAGGAGAATGGATCTTGTTCATAGGGCAATGAATTAAGTTGGTTCATGGAATGAGAGGAGGAGACATTATAAAAAAAAATGAGGTCAAATTCTATGAACCTGTCAAAGGACAGAATAAGGAGTTTGAACTTGATCCCATTTGGAAATGGAGTCCTACTGAATGTGTGGGGACAAGCCACTGATATAAAGAAAGTTGTATTTTAGAAGGAATCATTTAGCAGTACTGTGCAGGATTAACTGGAGGTTGAAGAGAAGAGAAGCTGAAGAAAAGAGACCTATTAGTGGTTGTCTAGTGTGGGTGTAAGGTGTAGCATTAGAAAATGCAAGGAAAGGAACCTTCATGGGAGGAGGAAGGTTGATGGAACCTGATTGGGTAAGGGAAACTGCAGAAGGGTGTGAAGGAGAAAAACCAGAAAACTCCAGAGGGAGCTGATCTGGGAGGCAAGACCCCAACTTTTATCTCAGACATACTGAGTTTCAAGTGCTGTGTGGATAATTCAAGTGAATATGTTTGGCCAGTTGGAGATAGATCAGAACAGCAAAGCAGTGTACTTCTGTACATTATCTGAAAATATGTGCACTTTCCAACAACTGTTCATTCTTTCAGAGAGCTCTGCACATTGTTATTAAACCACAGTCAAAATCCTACTTTGGTGAAAGAAGGTGGGAGGAATACTCTGACTAACACTGAGTAAGAGTTTAGTGAACTTAGAGTCTAGTTCTGTCTCTAGCTTGAACCCTGAGACTTAAGGTAAACCACCTTCATTCTCACTGTATCTGGACTAATTTCCTCATCTGGGCAATGAAGGGATTAGAGCAAAGCCTCTTCTAGCTTCAGAGTGTCCGAGGGGCTGTCATAGTCATGCTTTTCATGGTCCTGCTAATTTGGAACATGATACTGGTATTAGTGTCCCATTGCTGATGTAACAAATTGCCATAAACTTGGTATCTTAATGAAAATTTATTATGTTCCAGTTTGGTAGGTCAGAAGTCCAACATGAGTCTCACTGAGCTAAAATCAAGGTGTCAGCAGGGCTCCATTGCTTTCTGGGGGCTCCAGGGGAGGATCCATTTTCTTGTTCTTTCCAGCTTTTAGAGGCCACTGACATTCCTTGGCTCATGGCCCCTTCCTCCGTCCTCAAAGCCAACATTGGCAGATCTGGTCCTTCTCACATCACATCACTTGGATCTACTCTTCTGCCTCCTTCTTCCACTTTTAACAATCCCTGTAATGAAATTGAGTCCACCTAGATAATACAGAATAATTATGGACCTCTGAAGGTCCTTATATTAATCACACCTGTAAAGTCCCTTCTGCTATGTAAGGTAACATACATATTCACAGGTTCCAGGGATTAGGACATGAACATCTTTGCTCTGCCTACTATGATACTTTTCCAAAGAAAACAGGAAACGATCTTATTCTTTTTTCTTATGCTTTATGCTTCATGTAATACTGAAACCTTACTCAAAGCTTTACTTTTACTATGATATTAATATATATTTTGATAACTTTTTATTTCTCAGTTTAAAAGATGACAGTCATTGTCACTGATAAGGCATGTGTTGAATTTTAAAAAAAACTCTCAATTCCACCATTCAAAAAATATAAAACTTAGTAAATACATGTTTTTAAACTTAAAGGGAAAGGGCAAAACTACTTTTTCCTAAAATAGGGAGAGGATGTAATCATATATTCCATTTGCTTTAGGAAATAATGCATTTCACTATAAATAGTAAAGGGTGAAAAATTAGACTGTAGTATATTTTCACATATTAAAGCCTTTTGCTACAAAGATACTTCAGAATAAAAGCATGCCTAATTATAGACCAATTCCTTTTCCTTTTCTATCTTCAGCTTGACAAAAAGGAGCTTTCAGATGTTTCAATTTCTATCTGTAAACAACAAGCAAACCAGTAATTATCTTCCACAGAATCTTGAAGTTATGTTAATTGAGGCTTATGAAGAGAGGTCCTCTATAAGAGGGTGTGTCGTTATTGTTTTGTAACATGCTCATGTCAAATGGACAGGTGTACTGGTAGAAACCATTGTGATGATGCCACAAATGGGCATAGAAATTTAAATGGATATCAACAGGTCAGGTATTTGAGACTTTTTTTTTTTCTTTATGAAAACACATTACTGCATCCAGTGACTCTAGATGGAAAAGTATGTTCCCAAGGAATTATGTTGAGTTCATTTTTTTTTTTTAAAGATTTTATTTATTTATTTGAGACAGAGAGAATGAGAGACAGAGAGCATGAGACGGAGGAGGGTCAGAGGGAGAAGCAGACTCCCTGCCGAGCAGGGAGCCTGATGCGGGACTCGATCCCGGGACTCCAGGATCATGACCTGAGCCGAAGGCAGTCACTTAACCAACTGAGCCACCCAGGCGCCCCGAGTTCATTTTTCTTAGTAAAATTTCCAGCAAACAATTCAGAGTACTGAGAGATATCAGAAATAGTAATTATTAAGTTATAGAATAATTATAAACAAAGATTCATATTCAGTACAAAACTGAAACAAAACATTTTATTTTAATTAACTAAACTTTGATACCCCCAAGAAGGGGAAAGAGGGATACAGACCCTTTGCATTCCTGCCTGCAACAAGAGCCAATGCGAACCTTGCCCATATAGTTTCTTACTGACACAAGGGAAATGGCTAAAACCACAGTGGAAATAGAAAATGTCTTTTAATAGTTTCTACTGTAAACTTTTTACCTCATGGAGAAACTGGACAAAGCAAATCAGATTAACTGTATGGCCCCACTTGTTTCCTTGGTTTATGTTTGTCTTTCTATAACCTCATCTTAGTTGATGGCTCTATTCTTTGTTCTAGTTTCTTAAATAACACTAAGTGAAGTGTATTAGCATGGTTTATTTTGATAGCCCTTAGTTGTGGATGAAATGTGCTACGGTAGTAAGCAGGGGTAGCTGGTTGGACCCATATGCAAAGGGGAAAAAACACATTTAGCTTTTGAGCACAATTTCAACACTTAGCCACTATAATCCAGTTGATCACTATGATCTCATATAGATTTAAAATACTGTACATAATTTGTATATCATTGGAGAACTTTATGAATTGTTACGCCTGGACTAATGTATTCACTTATTGTTGATAGTCCATGATTCAACATTTTATGGTCTGTTTATTGTTTATATTGTATTGTTTCCCCAATACAGTATGCACATTGCTGAACTTCTGCTCTCACAGCTCACTGTTTTTGGATGTCCTTTCGTGTCCTTTCCAGGCAGTCACAACCTAGTCATCCTTCAAAACCCAGCTCACCATTTTCTTATACCATGAAATTTTGCTTAATGTGCAGCCTATGGTGGTGTCTCCCTTCTCTGAATAATATAGAACCTATCATGGTGTTGAGCCTTATGTTTCTAGTTATTTTTTGTGTTTATGTATTAGCTTTCCAACTAGATACTGAAAAGATTCTTTGAGGCAGAGATTGTTATATATCTTTGTATCCTTGGTACTTTGCTTTAATGTGGTTCAAGTTTAGGTTGCTTATAATTTTTTAGAACTTTTGGTTGCAAGTTAAAGAAACCCAACTTATGCACTAACTAACTAACTAATGACGAGTAATAAAGAAGGTCTAGGAATGGGTCTGGCTGAATACTTAGTCATGCTCAGTCAGGTAACCCAAATTTATCATCAGGAATCTGTCCTTCTATGTGTATTGTCTCTGCTTTCCTTTGTTTGGTTTTGCACTCATTGCACCCTACACTACGCCCTCTGTCAATAGAGGTAGAGCTTCCTTCTCTTAGTAGATCCAGGGAAAGCCCTAGGGCTGATGTTCATTATTGGACTGTCTTGGGTTATGTGCCGGTTTTGAGTTATATGGCTAAGTTTTAAGCCAGGGAGTGGAATCAGTTATCCTCTCTCTTCCATAACATAAACACTGAAATCAGTGAAGGGATGTTTCCCAAAAGGGAAACATCTGCTTTTGTGCCAGCAGAATGGGAAATAGATGCTGGACAGGCAAAAACAAGATGCTGATTGGAGATTTCAGTAAATGTTTGCTGATTGATCAACTGAACTTCCTTTTAGGAATAAAGTCAGATTTATAGAGATTCTGTACCATTTTCCACCTTAATCCCAAATATTTTATCATCAGATAGTGCCATGTATCCTCTGAGTACTTCATAGTCATGGTTGGAGGTAGATGAGAAGGTGATGTGACATATGACTTTGACTTCCCCACCAAGGTTGAAAGGCTATTACTCTCTCAAGGATGGATTAATAACTGTGCCTTGGTGTTTGAACGTTTAAATGGGCCCTCACAGTTCATTTGTGGAAGAGTGGACCAAACAGTAATGAAATCTCTCACTGTGATTTGTGATGATGACAGCCCAGTGAGTCCATGATAAAAGTAAGTAGCATTGTCAATGAGTTAAACTACTAGTTGTGTGACTGTTTTGGATTCTTTGAGAGCTATGTTGACTTCAGAAGTTGTTTATAAAGCATACAGATGGTAAGCTTTTGAAGTTGCCATTATTTCCAGCATTAGTGGTGAAGACATGTATACTAAGTTGGCTAACAGGGTTTTTGACTGCCTATTTTGTGTATTGAGAATGAAAAACAGAGATTTGAAGTACAAAAACTTAAGTCATGTATTGGGCAAATTGTCTGAAATCCAGCCAGTCTTAATGAACATTATGCATACTGAGCAGAGAATATTAATTTCCATGGGAAATGGATGCTGGATGGGCCAAACCAAGATATTCATTGGGGAATTCAATAAATGTCTGCTGATTGATCAATTTAACATCCCTGTAGGACAGAAATCAGGTTTGTGTGGATTCTGTATTGTTTTTTATCTTCATCCTAAACACATTATGGCTAGACAGTATAATAATATATTTGGATAAAAGCATAGATAATCCTTTATCATTTGAATTTTGTTTATTTTTTTAAAGATTTATTTATTTTTGGGATGCCTGGGTGGCTCAGTTGTTAAGCGTCTGCCTTCGGCTCAGGTCATGATCCCAGGGTCCTGGGATTGAGTCCTGCATCCGGCTCCTAGCTCAGTGAGGAGCCTGCTTCTCCCTCTCCCTCTGCTGCTCCCCCTGCTTATGCTCTCTCTCTTTCTCTCTCTCTGACAAATAAATAAATAAAAATCTTTAAAAAAAAAGATTTATTTATTTTAGGGAGAGAGAGAACGGGAGGAGGGACAGAGAGGGAAAGGGAGAGAGAGACTCTCAAGCAGACTCTGCACTGAGCCCAACGACGTGGAGCTGGATCTCAGGACCCTGAGATCATGACCTGAACTGAAACCAACAGTCGGATACTCAACTGACTGAACCACTCAGGTACCCCTTTGTTTAGTTTTGAATATGCCTTTCTTAGCTAGTTAATTTGTTCTCTTAGCTAGTTAATAGTTTTGAATATGCCTTTCTTAGCTAGTTAATTTGTGTGTGGGAAAAGAGCAAATCAAGCATAAATAGAGTAGTGTGCCCTTTAGAAATTAATGTTGTGAAATCTCGGAGAAAGTTAATGTTTATTTTATTCAAAAATATTTATTGAGTACTGCTTTAATTTTATTTTTAATCTTTACCTTTTAGAACTGGAAGATAAGCAGAAATCTACAGCTGGTACCTCTTCGAATATTAATTTGTTCTTACAAATGTTTTAATCAGCGTGGCCCTAACCTCTTTGGAATTGCTCAAGCGTAGAGCTGGTGAGCAGCTCACTTAGAGCCTCACATGACTTGCCCCATCAGCTCTGCACACAGAGTCAGATTATGCCCTACTTATGATACCGTGCTGTGTCTCTTCCCTTTCCCGGTACATTAAGCAAAGGAAGAAAAATAATTTACTTGTAAAGATCCCAATTTAAGCACTATAACCTACCTTTAGCTTGTTTAGACTCTAGGTGTGCTGTTCTTTGACTTAAAAACAAAATAAAAAATGGAAAAATAAAGATCTGTGTGGCAAGTGAGTGTTATTTTTTCCTGTCATTTTATGACCACCACCCTCCTTTTCTGGATAAGTATTAAGAGACTTTGATGGGGACAAGTATTTATTTTATGCATGTTTTGCAAGTGAAAGAGAATTACCTTTTAGTGCGAGACAGTTGTATCACATTTGTATGATTTCAGCTGAGCTCTTATTTTTTAAGAGGCACTAACGTCTTACTGACTAAGATAAAACCTTTATTCCACTTAAAGCTGAGTAGAAGCCTGGAAACTCAGGCTTGTTTACTCCTAACATCACTTTGTTTCTACTTTTAAAGTTTTGTTCTTTCTTTATTTTTGTTTTTCACAAGAGAAACTTACGGAAGCCAGGGCAGTAGCGCTGAAATGAGAATTTGACTCATTTTCTCTGAAGGACAACAGAAAAGTAGAGAGAGAAGTTATGAAAATTTATGATATAGGTCGCATAGACCAGTGGTCTTTGTATGTGTGGTTCTGTCCAGCAGCCACATCACTTGCGAACTTGTTCAAAGTACAGATTATCTGGCCTTACCCCAAACCTACTACATCAGAAACTGGGGGAGTATGGCTCAGCAGTCTGTGTTTTAACAGATTTTCCAGGTGATTTCGAGCCATGCTCTCATTTGAGAACCAGAGGTACTGATGAGGAGAAATTTGCTCTAGGTTCAGAAAAGCAAGAAATTTAATCATAATTTTATGTTTAAACCCCACTAGAAATATGTTTCTTCACATAACTATTTGTCAGTACTTCTGGTGGAAAGCTGAGTGGATTCTCATTTTCCGTTTATTTTATTATTTATGTTACCTTTTGTTAGTTCACTTCAGGATATACTCCTTTATGTATCAAACTTGCCTCTAGCATACCTGGAAAGCTAAATCAATGGAGCACAGCTGAAAGGCCGTAAGTCCCAAAGAATACAGGAGTCAGACCCCACTGAGACAGAGATGAGGCCTCAAGAAAATTTCTAAAGGCTCCATTAATCAAGAATGCATTTTAAACAAAAATAAAAAACAAAGTACAAATGAAAGTCATAGGAGCTCATTAAAAATGAGTCACAGGAATAAACCATGTATGCTTATTGAGGGAAAACCACTCGGAAAATTGATTTTGATTAGGGAAATATTTTTATGCAACATGTGCTATTCAAGAGTGTTTTGTTTACCATTTTAATCTCTTGACCTCAGCCACAGTTTATGTGCCATTCTAGTTCTGGGGAGAACATTGTATCCATTTATTCATCTATGTACTCATTTGTTCAACAAATATTTTAAGTACCCTTGAACCTCAGGTGACATGAAAAGAGAATGTTAACTCTATACTTTTTCACCTCATCTACTTCTATCTCATGGTCCTGAGACCCGGTTTCTGCCCCCTTTTCCAAAACTGATATTTTGGAGGTCATCAGTGACTTCCTACCAATCCACCTGCTCCTCATCTGGCGGGTCTTCCCTGCAAGTTTGAGCTCAGAGCTCAGTTGACTGTTTTCTGCCTCTTGGAACCATATGCCTTAGGTTCACTCTTTATTTCTTTGGTGCCTCTTCCCCATACTTTAAACTGAATTCTCTTCTTTTTTTATTTTTTATTTTTTTAAAAGATTTTATTTATTTATTTGACAGAGAGAGAGACAGTGAGAGCAGGAACACAAGCAGGGGGAGTGGGAGAGGGAGAAGCAGGCTTCCTGCTGAGCAGGGAGTCCGATGTGGGACTCGATCCCAGGACCCTGGGATCATGACCTGAGCCGAAGGCAGATGCTTAACGACTGAGCCACCCAGGCGCCCTAACTGAATTCTCTTCTATAGCTTCTTTCAAAACCAAGGGTTCTATGAGACTCTCTGTTCAGTACCATTTTCTTCTCTTAACACTTTTTCTTTACCTGAAGGAACTCATCTACTCCCACCAGTTTCATTTATCACACCTGGGTGGGTAGCTCCCCAGTCTCTTTAGCTGTAGCTCATGTTTCCAAGCTCCCCCACTTCAACATTTCTAAAATAGGACTGACTCTCTTCTTCTTCTTTTTTTTTTTAAAGTTTATTTGAGAGATAACACAAGAGAGAGCACACGTGCAGGGGGAGGGGCAGAGGGAGAAGCAGACTCTCGGCTGAACAGGGAGCCCGACATGGGGCTCGATCTCAGGACCCCGGGATCATGACCTGAGCTGAAGGCAGATGCTTAACCGACTGAGCCTCCCAGGACCCCCAAATTGTTCTTTTTCACAAATTGTTTTCTTCCCGTGTAGTAAACACATATTTATTGTGGCACTACTATCTACCAGGCACTGTGTTTTTGTCCTAGGAATATAGCAGAACAAACTGGCAGGGCCCCTGCTCTCAGGAAGCTTATATTCTAATGAGGCAGGGGAGGCAAACGAGGAAAAATAGACAATATGGTGATATATAAACTTTGAAGAGAAGTAAAATAAGATTCGGGAGATAGAGAATGATGGGAATACTTTTTATAGAGGGTGGTCTGGGTCTGATAAGGTAATACTTGATCAGAGATCTGAAGCAAGTGAGGACATGAGCTCTACAGATAGAATATAATGAATCAGAATCAGTTGAGTGTTTGAAAGGCAGAAAGTTCAGGATGATGCTAAAAGTGCCAAATAACTAATGGTGTGCTAAAGAAAAATCATGACTCTGATGTCAGAAAATTTAGTGTTATTGGATGCATGGTCATGTATCAAATGTCACCATGGCAACCAGACTGGGGAAGGATGCACCTGCTTCTACCCTGTGGGGCCACCCCATGTTCTGAATCATTGGTTAATTAAATCAGAAATTTAGTTAATCTTATTTCCTACATATGTGAGTGTGTATGTGCATGTAAGTTTGTGGTCTCTTCTTGCCAATCTGTAATCCATCTGAGACACTATTAGATTCTGAAACACTGCAAAATATTTTTACTCCTAACAATTACAACCACCCTCTATTTATTCAGGTGAAGTTGAAGCAGCTGAAACATTGACTTTTTATGGATTATTTGGATTCATTTTTTTCCCTTTTTTGCCTCTTTTGTGGGTGCTCTCTGTAATTTTTTTGGCTTACTCACATTTGCCTCAGAAGGATATAGGAGCGTAAGGAAAGAGAAATTAAGTCTCTTTTACTGTTTTTCATAAACTCATATCATCAGCTATTGGGAAGTAGTTTCAAACAGAAGAATATATATATTATTTTAGGGTTATTAATGAATTCTATTTGTCCCTAGTTACTAATTTCTTCCCAGTCTATTCTATTCCTATTCTATTCTATTCCTATTCTATTAGTGAATTTCTTTATGTGTCTAGTTACTATGAATAATTCAAGCATAATCTCTGGTTATTTGTATTTGTGGATCCCCTTTGTCTACACAATCCAATGTGGATTTTTCTCACAGTATTAATTACTCAATATTTCCAACAACTGTTCAGAATGGTGCTTGTTGAATCCTGTTCCTGTGGGCAAAGAATCAATAAATCTAGTTAAGTACTGATACTATTTTTGTATAATCAAAGCAATAAGCCATTAATGATATTTGTGATATTTGCCTTTTTTTTAACCTTCTTGGTTAAAAAAAAAACGTTTCTTTATGTTAATGTTTATTAGTGGTGATTACTGATAAAGTTTTATTTTTATTATTTTTTTAAAGGTGGATATTCTTTTTTTTTTAAGATTTTATTTATTTATTTGAGAGAGAGCAGAGAGAGAGCGCATGAGCAGGGGTGAGGGGCAGAGGGAGAGGAACAAGCAGACACCCCGCTGAGCAGAGAGCCCGATGCAAGCCTCGATTCCCGGACCCCAGGACCATGACCTGAGCTGAAGGCAGAGGCTTAGGCGACTGAGCCATCCAGGTGCCCCACTGAGAAAGTTTTAGATGAAGGGAGATTTAGGGTTTTTTTGCCTGATAAAGCTTCTAAAAACTCTAAAATAACCATTGGAACTCTCGTTGGTATTTCTCCATAAAATACCTCTTTGCATGTTCCTTATTGTCTAGGTTGTTTCCCACACTGTAGCTGTGAGAAAATAAATAGCTGGAAGTCAGTTGCACTTGTTAAAAAGAATGGTTTGCTTCTTGGTGCCAAGAAAGTTCCCAGGCAGTTTAATCTGCAAACCCAGTCCTGGAACTTGGGGAGCTTTCTGCAGGCCACAGGACTCTGAATCACGTGGAGTCTCCTGACCTGCAGTTCAGAAGGGACTTTGAGACACCTAGACCAGCTGTGACACCCCAGGATTGATGAGGGGACTTTTAAATAACCCTCATCCTGCTAGAGTGGGTATCCTAAGGGGCAGAGCATTCACCTGAGGTAGAAGGCAGGATGCATGCCTTGTTTCTGCATACAGGGTTGGAGTGAGTGAGGATGGCTAATAGGGCAACAGCATTAGTAAACACCTGGGCTGGTGGTGGATGAGTGAGCTACAAGAGCTGAAAGAGGGAGGATGCTTTAGAAGGTAGGCAGAGAAAACAAAGGATTTATAATGTTGTCAAGTCAGACCGCCCAAGGGGAGTGAAAGATCAGACATACCAAGGGCTGTTGTCTGGGCCTCACAAAGAGAGGTGGGGCTCATCAGCATCACTGCAGACTCAAGGTGAGGACGAGCCTGAATTGCAGCTTGCAGGCAGACAGCATGGGGCCGGGGCTGTGTGGGGCAGGATGTTCACAAGGGCCATTTTACGGGAAATCTGCCTTTTATTCCCTTAAATAGTTGATAACAATTTGGAGAGAGGAAAAAGGAGTGTTTTGGAGGATGGGGGAGCTGGATGCAGGGGAAATGGATCATAAATAGCCACCACTCTCCTGGTAAAATTAGAAAAAGCTTCCAATCAATTGAATTAAACTTTAATTTCTTTCTCATGTAAATCAGGGGTTGCATTTAATTTTATTTTATCTTTCCAAATAGAAGAAAAGAAGGGCATTTAAAAGGTTTTAAAGCTTACCACTTCAAATGTCTCATCAAGTAAGTAATATTGGCTTAAAAAAAAAGTACTTAGGAGACTAAAATATCCATGTTCCATCGGAAGTCTTCCATTTTATGTTTATAATTGCTCATCCAACACATTTTTCTTGATACCTTCAATTGGGAAGACACTCTTTAAAGCTAGGAATAGATAAGGTCTTACAGAGGTTCAGTCTGTTCTGAACACAACAACATCCCCTCCCATCCTGCAGGGAGTACTTCCTGGCCGCGTATTTAATTGTGAGTTTGACCCCAGCATAACTAAACCCCTTACCTTCAGCTTCCCCTATGCGTCGTCACTTTCTATTTCACTCCATAATTGACTTACCAATTTTCTTTATTGTCTGTCTCATTCCACTCTAATGTAAATCCATGAGAGCTGGGCAGGGCTTTTCCCCTTAACATTTTATTATAAAAATTCTCAAACATACAGAAAAGTTGGGAGAATTTTACAGTGAACATTCATATGCCCGTCACCTAGATTCTACAATTCACATTTTACTATATTTCCTTTTATTACATATCTATTCATCCCTCTCTTCAGGCATAAATCCATTTTACCATTTTTTTTCTCATGTAATTTGAAGTTGGAGACATCAGCGTATTTTTCTTCTAATATTTCAGTGTGCATGTAACTAATTAGAGTTCAATACTTGTTTCTTTTTTTTCCCTGAGGTATAATTTACATGCATGTGTTTTCATGCACAAAGTTACATGACTTTGGCGAATGCATTTATATACCTTTATTGAGATATTCAGTATTACCACCACCCCAGAAAATTCTCTCCTGTAGGGTCGCCAGATTCCACAAATAAAAATACAAGACACCCAGTTAAATCTGAATTTCAGCAAAACAATGAATACTTTTTTTTTTACATTTTTTTTTTTTTAATTTAACATCGCTAAAGGCAAGGGAAACAAGGGCAAAAATGAACTATTGGGATTTCATCAAGATAAAAAGCTTTTGCACAGCAAAGGAAACAGTCAACAAAACCAAAAGACAACCGACAGAATGGGAGAAGATATTTGCAAATGACATATCAGAATACATTTTTATTTATTTTAAATTTTTATTGATTTCTTTAATTCCAGTCTAATTAACATGCAGTGTTATATTAGTTTCAGGTATACAATATAGTGATTCAACAATTATATATTATGCAGTGCTTATCATGGTAACTGTACTCTTAATCCCCATCACCTATTTCACCCATGCCCCTACCCACCTCTCCTCTGGCAACCACTAGTTTGTTCTCTATATTTAAGAGTCTGTTTTTTTGTTTGTCTCTTTTTTTCTTTGTTTATTTTGTTTCTTAAATTCCACCCATGATTGAAATAATATAGTATTTGTCTTTCTCTGATTGACTTATTTCACTTAACATTATGCCCTGTAGATCCATCCATGTTGTTGCAAATGGGAAGATTTCATTCTTTTTTATGGCTAATATTCCACTGTGTGTGTGTGTGTACACTACATCTTCTTTATCCATTCATCTATCGATGGACACTTGGGTTGCTTCTCTATTTTGGCTATTGTAAATAATGCTGCTATAAATGTAGAGGTACATATACCTTTTTGAATTGTGTCTTTGTTTTCTTTGAGTAAATACCCAGGTAATAGAATTACTGGATCATAAGGTAGTTCTATTTTTAACTTCTTGAGGAACCCCCATACTGTCTTCCACAGAGGCTGCACCAGTTTGCATTCCTACCAACAGTGCGTGAAGGTTCCTTTTCTCCACATCCTCGCCAACGCATGTTTGTTGTTTGTTGTGTTTTTAATTTTAGCCATTCTGACAGGAGTGAGGTGATATCTCATTATGGTTTTGATTTACATTTTCCCAATGATTAGTGATGTTGAGCATCTTTTCATGTGTCTCTTGACCATCTGTATGTCTTCTTTGGAAAAATAACTGTTTATGTCTTTTGCTCATTTTTAATTGGATTATTTGTGTTTTTTTGGTCTTGAGTTGTATAAATTCTTTATAGATTTTGGATATTACCCCTTATTGGATATATCATTTAAAAATATCTTCTCTCATTCGCTGTGTTGTCTTTTTGTTTTGTTGATGGTTTCCTTCACTGCAAAATCTTTTGATTTTGGTGTACTGTCAATAGTTCAATTTTATTTTTGTTTCCCTTACCAAAGGAGACATATCTGGAAAAGTGTTTCTATGACTGATGTCAAAGAGATTATTGCCTATGTTTTCTTCTAGGAATTTTGTAGTTTCAGGTCTCACATATAGGTCTTCAATCCATTTTTGAGTTTATTTTTGTGTATAGTGTAAGAAAGTGGTCCAGTTTAATTTTTTAAAACAATTAGCTGTCTAGTTTTCCCAACACCATTTGTTAAAGAGATTATCTTTTTTCTCATTATACATTCTTGCCTCCCTTGTCACAGATTAATTGACCATATCGTGGGTTTTTTTATGGGCTCTCTATTATGTTCCATTGATCTATGCATCTATTTTTGTGCAGGTACCATACTGTTTTACTTGCTACAGCTTTGTAGGATATCTTGAGATCTGGGATTGAGAGTCCTCCAGTTTTGTTCTTCTTTTTTAAGATTGCTTTGGCTATTTGGGGTCTTTTGTGATGCCGTACAAATTTTAGGATTTGTTCTAGTTCTGTTTTGAAAGACATTGTTGGTATTTTGATAGGGATTGCATTAAATCTGTAGGTTGCTTTAGGTAGTAAGGCCATATTAACAATATTTGTTCTCCCAATCCATGAACATGGACTCTTCTTTCCATTTGTCTGTGTCATCTTCAGTGTATTTCATCAATGTTTTATAGTTTTTGTAGTACAGGTCTTTCACTTCCTTGGCTAAGTTTATTTCCAGGTATTTTATTATTTTTGGTACAACTGTAAATGGGATT
The DNA here is from genome assembly GCF_054177405.1 of Leptonychotes weddellii. Lineage (NCBI taxonomy): Eukaryota > Metazoa > Chordata > Mammalia > Carnivora > Phocidae > Leptonychotes > Leptonychotes weddellii. The sequence continues at coordinate 130,761,904 of NC_138372.1, forward strand.
GTTTTCTTAATTACAACGAGCACATTTTTATTTTAATAATGTCTCAAATAGTGCATAGGACATACTTATACTAAAAAAGACTTTGTTGTTTATTTGAAATTCAAATTTAACTGAGAATCCTGTATTTTATCTAGCAACCCTATTTTTTAGTAAATTCGTGCCTCAACCCCCAGAGGAACCATTGTTCTGATTTTTTCCCACCATAGATTTAGCGTATATAAAAGGAGTCGTACAATTTCCATGAGACTTTTCTCACTCAGCGTGATTGTTTTGAGATCCATCCATGTTGTGTATGTATTTCATGAGTTTGTCCCTTTTTATTGCTGAATAGTATCCCATAATATAAGTTTAGTACTGTTTGTTCACTCATTCCTCACCTTGGGCTTTTTTCCAGTTTCTGTCTATTATGAATGATCTGCTAAGAACCAAACCATGCTTGGAAACATCCAGTGGCTGCCAGCTAAGTTCTAGATGAAGTAGCAACTCCTTACTATGCCTCGTAGGCACTTTCTGCTTTAGCCTTCCCTACCTCTTCCCTGGTCTTACCTCTCACTATTCTGTTCTCAAGTTTACTCCTCTCCAGTCATCTTCCTTTCAGTGCCCTGAAGTGGAACGTCTATGCTGCTTCGACGTTGGGCCTTTTATGAGCAGTTCCCTCCGATTGGAATACGGCTTCCTGCCGGCTGCCTGGCACATTTTGCTCAGGCTCCTCCTACTACAGTGGAACTGTAGGCAAGTTTCTTAACCTCTGTGGGCCTCTATCTGTAACCTTTGTTCAGAGTCCTAGAATAATAAGAGTTCCTTTCTCAAGGGGTTGTTATGAGGATCAACTGAATTAACAAACGGAAAGTACTCAGCCAGGCAACCCAGTAAGTGTTCAATGTTAGTACTCCATGTTGTGGAAAACTTGAATTTTGAGAAGCTTATGCTTTACGTGTACTGCATACGAATGGATGGGGAGTGATGGAAAGGGTTGACAGCAGAATGGAAGAGAAATTAGGGGCAAAAGCCAACACGGGGGTGGGGTAAAGACCAGATGGGAGTTTATAGTAATAGTCTGTGTGAGTACACTCAGTGGGAATTGAGGTAATGGCAGTAGAAATGGAAAATGTGAGAGATTCAGAAGATCTTTATTTTGGAGACAGAACTGACTGACTGAAAGTCAGAGAATGAAGTAGATGGTGGAGACAGATACCTCTGAGCTTTCTGTCTTGGTTATCTGTGACAAGGTTGATGCCAAGTAACGAGATAAGGGATTCAGGTAGAGGGACTGGATTTGGTGAAAAATAAGTTTGATTTTAGACATGATCAATTCAGGATGCTTACTGGACACCGGTGGAACCGTCCACCAGAATGGTGGAGAGGAAAAATACAATCAAAAGCACGGATTTTGATCATGAAACAATTATATCTTTGTATCATCTGAGGATTTTGTTTTCAAGGAAATAAAATGGTGATGCTTTTATTGCTGTTCTATAAATCTCATTCCTCATTTAGACTAACCCTGGATAGGATTCCAATAAGTAGACAGCTCTGTTCTTTCCACATCACAGTCTCAGGTAGCAGAGATACAAGGACAGGTGGAGAAGGCTCTTTTAGTAGGAGAGGGCCAAGGGCTCACCTGAGGAGCCTGCTTAAAAGTCAGAAGAAGCAGTATTTGAAGGGAACCACTTAATAAGATCTGGCTCTGGCTGTGATTCTTTTCTTCTTTCTTCTTTTTTTTTTTTTTAATTTTCTTCTCAAGGATTAAGACTTTGGCACTTTGAATCGCTGTGTTCCAATTTGCAGCTTAGTGTGGATTATTTTAAATCCCAAAACTGAGAAGAAAAAGATGGAGTCAGTAGGTAGCCGTTAGATTCCTGATTTCAAGTCAAGAGGCCAGTAATACATGACACAGGGAAGAGTGTGTGTGTGTGTGTGTGTTGTCTGTCTTCCTTGTTTTGATTCTTTTCCACTGCTGGGCAGGAACCCAAGATCAGAGAAGGATCTGGCATTGCTACTGTGGTCTTCCTTTGATCTAATAAAAACTTCCTCGTCATCATGCTGGAGCTTTGTGTCACTTTTTTAGAGAATTAGGTGTATGCAATTTTTATCTATTACTCTATATAATTTTGTTAGAGTGTATTGTAATAAAAATTTCTGAACTGAAAAGTCCTTTTAGGACAGAATTACTCATTAAGAAAAAAGAAACTGATCTTAGTTATTTTTTTTTCCTCTGGATGTATTTTAGAAATACACAGCAATAAAAAAGTATTGCCTTCCTGATAGAAATAGTCATGGAATCAAATTGTTTCAATCTAAGCATTTCCAGGGGTTATTTATCTAACCAAGTGGATCTACTCACAATATGATATGTGTATTTATGTTCATACAAGGCTTTGTATTGTGAACCAGAATTCTGATACATTATGTTTTTTTTTATGATGTTATGTTAGTCACCATTCATTACATCATTAGTTTTTGATGTAGTGTTCCATGATTCATTGTTTGCATGTAACACCCAGTGCTCCATTCAGTATGTGCCCTCTTTAATACCCATCACCAGGCTTACCCCTCCCTCCAACCCCCTCCCCTCTAGAACCCTCAGTTTGTTTCTCAGAGTCCATAGTCTCTCATGGTTCGTCTCCCCCTCTGATCCCGCCCCCCTTCATTTTTCCCTTCCTGCTATCTTCTTCTTTCTTTTTTTTTTTTTTTAACATATAATGTATTATTTGTTTCAGAGGTACAGGTCTGTGATTCAACAGTCTTATTACACAATTCACAGCGCTCACCATAGCACATACCCTCCCCAATGTCTATCACCCAGCCACCCCATCCCTCCCACCCACCCCCACTCCAGCAACCCTCAGTTTGTTTCCTGAGATTAAGAATTCCTCATATCAGTGAGATCATATGATACATTATGTTTTAAAAGCGTTATTTAGAGAAACTGAGAGAATCTTTCATGTCATAGACACCAGGTATTTTACTGCTGATTCCGAACTTCTCATTTCACGAAAGGAATTACTTACTGTTAGAAAAGTACTTTTCCACTCTACTATGATTGTTATAGTGCTAAGGGTATTCCCATTAGCTTAGTACTCATAAATTTTCCAGGGCATATGTCCCAGAATCAGTTCTGGTTGAACATGTCTTGCTGAATTTCAGAAACATCTAAGCAAAGCACAGTGGCTTGACGTGGAGAAACCAGAGTGCCAGAGTGCTTGTGTAGGTGGTAGGAGGGCAGAACCAGTGAAGATGTTGCCAGGCATGGTAAATGGGCCTATTTTGTGTTTGTTGACAGAACATCCACGGGATGGGAAGTATTGTATAAAGGAATCAGTCACTGCCTATGTTTAGCAGGCTGATGATATATTCCTATGAAGCCTCAATCTAAACAGAATGTTGATCTTTCTAGTCCCGTGATTCTAGGAAAGGCTATGCATTTCTGAAGCTGGTGATTACTGACAAATTAAGGTTTGACAATTCTAGCCAAGAATGCTGCTCAGTGTTCATTAGAACTGAAGTATATTGGGAATATTTCTAAGTTGGTGGAGAATGCCTTGGGTTTGCAAGATGCCTCCATGGTCTTGCCTGATTGTATTTAAATTGTGTGTTTTTTGGATCCTTTTGAAACCCTAAGGATCATTTCTTTCAGCCTAGTTAAGATGCATCAGGTTGACTCTTGCAAGATAGAAAGCAGGATAAGCCCAAAAGGGGAGAAGAGGAAATGTGAAGAGAAAAAGCAACAAAAAAGTTGGTCTCTGCAGAGGCAGTGTGGAAGGCAGTAGGCTGATTTGCTCTCAGATAATGTGGGGGAGGGACACATAACCTGATATCATCTCACTTTTGAAATAAATATGTTCCTGAAATCCAAAAATGTAAAGTAACTTGTCCAAAATCACTCAGTATATCAGTGGAAATGCCTAAACTCTTAGCTTCCTGCTTAGTTCAATGTTTTTTTAAATATACCGATGCCTTGCCCATAGAGTCTTCCAGAGAGCCAGACTTCCTATAACATATCATTTTAACTTACTTGTTGCTACACAAGGCCATTCTTTGTGCTATTCTTTAGACCCTTAAATGTAATTATTGCCTTCCAGCCCCTGTCACTGTCCTTCCCTCTTTTATCTCTTCTCTTCTCTAACACCCTTAAAGATGATATTCCAACTTTGAGTTCTCAGAAACATTTGCTTATTCCAAATAGATCAGATAGCAGATGTAGAAGACCAAGGCAATAAGAAGAATGGATTTAATTTGTTTGCCATGAATCTGGAATTAATTTTCATATTTAACTTAGTTTAATTCTTTTCAACGACTGTAATTCTCAATTCTCTGAAAGTCTCAGTTTCTGTTTTTTTTCTTGCTCTTCAAAGTATGACCACCTCTAGGGGTGGAATGTTGGTCAGGAATATATTTTGGAGATTACTAGCTTTATAACTTAATTGGTTTTAATCAAGTCTGTTGGTCATAGCATAAACTTTTCTTTTTAATTCTTGCTCAAAGAGTTAAACCCATTATTTTTCAGAGTGGCTTCCCAAAGCCTTTATAGTTGGTTGGTGTATTAGGAAATTCTTCTAGGTTTCTTAAGAAGTAGATTAGGAAGTAGAGTAGTTACTTAACATTAAGTTATTACTAAAGCAAAGCAGATACATATCTACGTCTATGTCTATATCTATCTATATACATATATATAATTGTCCTTGCATGGATTGAGTTTAGGTGGCCCCTTTGTTATTATTTACAAAAATGGTACAGAAAGACTTGGCAGCAAAGGGCAAGTATCTTTGCCTATTTTTCACTTGCATAAAATACTGGCTCATTCTCACTTCTAATGAGGGAATTGAGAAACCAAATTTGAAGTGTATGATGCTCTTAATAAGACAGCCAAACCTGAATGAGAACTCTGTATTTTTTCAGATAGCAAATGATCATGATTGAAAACAGTCTTCCCATTTTATGAATAGACATATTATGACCCAGCTATCATTGTACTGTTACTTGGTTTTCTCAGACATATTCCGATAAGCACTATGCTCAAGGAACAACATGTCATTCCTTTCCTCACCTGACTCACATGGATGAGTTCAAAGGGACTGTGCAGTATTACCTGTTACTTCAAGTTTACCTTTTCTAAGAGCAGTCATTCATGCCCCACAAACAGACATACCATAAATTAGTGAGCAGGTTTCCCAGGTGTGCAGGAGTTGGAGGTCCTAAGAGGATTCAGTGGTCTGGCTCTGTACCTGGGATTTCTACAATGTACAATTGTGTCGTCTTAGCTGTCTACCTCTGGTCATGAAGGGCTTAGTCCCTACATTCTGAAAATAAGCCTCCAGAGAAGAAGGAGCAACTAGAGGAGATGGAAGGAAATATTGCAAGAGATATATTCTTCCTCATGTTTAGGGGGACTTTTGAGACACTGGCATGCGCTTTCTAATAAATTATCCATGTGCCTATCCTTACTCATTCCTTTCAGGAGAAAAAGAGAAAATCAAAATTCCTACCAGTCTAGGAACATTGTGAAACAATGTCAGCCATGAAATATTTATGAAAGATTCTGGATGAAGCAGAATATGGGGGAAGAAAGGACTGAGAAAGGCCTGAGAGACACAAATATTTTGATGATTGAGAATCATTGTCTGGGGATTTAAAAAAATACGGCTAAAAAAAGATTGGTTCTTTAAATGGACTGGTTCCTAATGGATGTTCAAACTATATATATTTCTCACAAACACAGGAAGAATTTCTAACAGCCATTGACTAATAACTCTCAAGTCATATTTGAATTGATATATTACCAATTTAAATGCTAAGTTTACTTAATCATCTCCTAACCACTAAGATTTTGGTTTGGAACTTCTGTAATATTCTCATAGAAGGAATAGAATAAATAGAGTCAGAGTAAAATCCACCCCCCCCACCAAATTACTTAGAATTCTTAATTTAATGTCTCTTGACATTTCTGGAAGTGAAAAAAAAAAACCCTACACTATTCATTATTTTTAAACATTTTACTCACATGTATAACCTTGTGAGCTATAAATCTCTCATCTCTTTGAGAGGCCCTCAGGACAGAAGTGGTAGGATATATCTGGAGTAGACATTAGTCCCAATTAATACAGAAACAAAATTTGCAGTAGTCTATTTATATCTGAGTTTGACTTTTGGGAAAATCATATCTTTTCTTTTCCCAAAGAAAAGCATAGATCCTCTTGACTGCATGAGAAAGAAAAGAGAAACCTCTAACCTAAATAGAAGGGGGAAAAATTGAAGCTGGTAATTGAGTAAGCCTCAAGCTTCAAATTTCCAGCTCTCTGCACTTCTCCTTCCCCTTCTGCCAAGGTTTCAGGTAGTAAGAGTTAGAAGAAGCTATGAGAAGTCCAAAATCCATTTGAATCATTTCATAATTCAAGTATCCTGGGCAGTTAAATTCTTTAACAAAGTATATTAGACTGTCAGATGAAGTAGGTAAAAGCAGCAAATAGCCAAAACTCTCTCTCTCTTTTTTTTAAATTTTATTAATTTATTTGACAGAGAGAGAGGGAACACAAGCAGGGAGAGTGGGAGAGGGAAAAGCAGGCTTCCTGCGGAGCAGGGAGACCGATGTGGGGCTCCATCCCAGGACCCTAGGATCATGACCTGAGCGGAAGGCATACGCTTAACGACTGAGCCACCAGGCGCCCCCAAAACTCTCTTGATGGTAGCGCACACATCATTTTAATTAGACAAAATGAGAAGAAATGATGTATCATGTTACAGAAAATATTAACTAGCATCAGTAGTCATCACTGAGATAAATTTGGGAAGTTCTTTGCAGATACAAGCCCTTAACAGTCTTTACCTAGGTGTTTTGTTTTTTTTTTAAAGATTTTATTTATTTGACAGAGAGAGAGCGCGCGAGAGAGGGAACACAAGCACGGGGAGTGGGAGAAGGAGAAGCAGGCTTCCTGCGGAGCAGGGAGCCCGATGCGGGGCTCGATCCCAGGACCCTGAGATTATGACCTAAGCCGAAGGCAGACGCTTAACGACTGAGCCACCCAGGCGCCCCTACCTAGGTGTTCTTAAGTGTTCATTCTTGTTTTTGTTTTTTAAAAGATTTTATTTATTTATTTCACAGAGAGAGAGAGCGAGAGCAGGAACACAAGCAGGGGAAGTCGGAGAGGGAAAAGCAGGCTTCCCGCTGAACAGAGAGCCCGATGCGGGGCTCGATTCAAGGACCCTGGGATCATGACCTGAGCGGAAGGCAGACGCTTAACGACTGAGCCATCCAGGCGCGCCAAGTGTTTATTTTTGACTTGACAACCACTAGGTGACGCTGTTGCTTCAGAGTTAGCGCAGGACATTCCATTAACCATGTAAGCTATAGGAGAAACTCTATTGTTTATGTTTGTTATAAACATATTTTTAATGTTTAAATAAGCATATTTGATTTACTGGCCTGAAACTGACCTAATATTGATTGTCAATATTATTGAAAATAGTTTTAACAATACTATTTACTATATACAATTTACACATGCTGAGAATAAAGCGAACCACTACTACTTCTGCTGCTACACCAATGTCTAGTGTTTATCAACTGCTTGGTCTGTGACGACCTTTGTGCTTAGCCTTTTAGGTAAATTATTTTATTGGGTCCTTCTGTCAGTCAAGCTTGCTAACGATGACACAGCCAAGAAGCGGCAGAACGGGAATTCAGATCCCATCTCCCTGCTACTCCAGCCCCTTCATTGATAATGTGGTGGCCAGTCACCTGAAAGGCTGGTGGCAGGACATGATCTGAGCCCTGTCATGGCATTTCCAACCCAGTTCTCTAGATCGAAATAACAGGGTCTAGGGGCACCTGGGTAGCTCAGTCAGTTAAGCATCTTGCCTTTAGCTCAGGTCATGATCCAAGAGTCCTGGGATGGAGCCCCACATCGGGCTCCCTGCTCGCAGGAAGCCAGCTTCTCCCTCTGCCTCTCCCTACACTCATGCTCACACTCTCTCTCTGACAAATAAATAAAATATTAAAAAATACCCAAAATAACAGGGTCTAGGGAAAAAATAGTAGAGCAGGTTTTAACATAAACATAATATGGTTTCCTTTACATTAATTTTAAAAGGTATTTTTGGGAACTCATATTTGTGAAAAAAACAAAAAACTTCTGTGTCTATTTGATATACCGATTAATATTTTTACTCACAGCAGATAACCTGAATTTAGAATTGCTGGATAAAACACTGGATCCCCATTTAAATTTGTGTTTCAGATAAATGACGTTTTAGTGTAAGTATGTCCCATGCACAAATCTCAATTTCTGACAAACAACAGATACATTTATTTCTTGTATAAGTTTGTTCCAAATATTGCATGGAGCATATCTATATTTAAAAAAAATAAAAATCATTCCTTGTTTATCTGAAATTCACATTTAACTAGGTATCCTGTATTTTAATTTGCTAGATCTGGCAATATCACCTTACCTATTATTCCAGTTAATTTGAGGCAGTTTCACAAAAACTCACTAAATTTCCTTTTTCTCTGTCTTGGACTTTCTCCCTTTTCTCTATATCTCTCTGCCCATTCCTGTCTGAGGAATATACATTTGTCCTTTTAGAGGATGATCCTGTGATCTGTGCCCCTCATCGTTTTGCTTCCTGACTTTTTCCAGACTTGCTCCATCTGGTATCATCATGCATGTCTCATTTTCACTTTTCTCCCCCTCTCTACTTTGTCTTTTTTCCATTTATAAAAGTGATTAGAGATTTCTACCTCAAAGAACCTCAAACTTCCTCTGCATCCTATTTGCTTATACTTCTTGAAAAAGTAGCTCGTATTTTCTTACCATCCATTCATTCTTCAGATAGCTGCAATTTGGTGTCTGTACCTATTACTGTAATAAAACTTCTCTCCTGAAAGGCATTCACCAACTTTCTGATTGCTAAATTCCATGCTTTTCTAAGCCCTCATCTTTCTTTTTTCCTTCTATTTGATGGTGTTCCATCTCTAATCCCTTATTTCAGTTCTCCATACTATTTCCCATGGTTGCATCATCACCTTCTTGTGGTGCATTCTGAGATTCTCAGTGTCTTTATCCCTATTGTAATAATGGTATCACCATAGACCCAAATACTAGAAAGATTTGTCTTTGACATTCTTTGGCCCCCATTTTTTTTTTTTGCTTTATTATGCAGCTTCTGCCTCTACATTTTTGCATCCATCCATTCCTTTTGATTTTTAATTTGATTACATTAATCAAACAAAGGAAAGAGATTTTTCAAAATTTAAGATTGGAAAGGAATTGTCTTCCATTATTTCCCACCTTAGTCTCCTTAGCTGATGATTATTCTGGGGTGACAGGAATAAAAGGTGTATTCTTGTGATGGGGTTCTTTGTTTTTCTGGACTTACGGATAAGTTGCTGAGCTCTCTGCTTTCAGCTGGTTGCTTTTGGGCAGTGATCCCCTGACCCATGAAAATCGAGGTGGGAGATGAACTACTTTTCTTATCTTGTACCTGAAGTGGGTCAACAGGTTCAGAAATTGCTCTATTGATAAATATGATATAGGTATTTCCATTACATTCACTGTTTTGAGCATTATCTACTCAAAATGTGGTCTAGAATATGGGAAAGATCATATATACAGTTTGCCTTATTTCTAATCTCAAGAACCAATTTCAGAAGGGCAGTTTATACTTTGAACTCTTAAATCTTTTGCCCTTAGTTTTACAACCCTAATTATGTTAGGTCTCCTAAAGTATAATGCTTCCTCATCTTGAGACTTCCTGGGGGATGGGTAATCCATGGAGATATGTCAGAAAACATGCTGATCATTCTGCATAATTGTTTAAGCAATCCATTAAAACAGTGGTTTCAAATAATAAGAATGTTCATTGGATTGGAGACTTTGGGAATATATATTTAATTAGGTGGAGATTTTCTTTTAAGTACAGGTTAGTATACTGTCCATTAAAAATAATTTCTTCTCTAAAGAATTTCTTCTCAAAAGAATTGATAGGCATAAGTACTATGTGCTACTAAGCATATTCATCACTTTTTACTTTGCACTAATTTTAAATTTCTAAGTATAATAAAACCTTGTTTTTTTATAGATTGCATTGAGACTCAATTTGTTAAAGGCGATTTATAGATAAAAATATGAGAAAATGTTTCTGCTAGCTCTCTTAAGGGATTGCCTTAGATTAAAAATTCTTAGAGCAATAATGGTAAGTTTACACTGTATGGGTGGTCACTCCTGCCAATGCCCATGGCAGACATCACTAATAGATCTATGCAAACTTTCTTGCTGAGCATGATGCACTGCTTTAGAATTTTTCTCAACTTCAAATTTCAGTAATTCAACTGAAGAACAAATTCATCTCTATTGACATAGGATATGGATGGCCCTTTTGTTAATTATACTCAGAATGTAGAGGATAAATACCAGAAGATAATGTCAAGAGTTTAGGAATTTCGGGACCACTTTGAGGACATGACAATGTTTAGGGTTTGAGCAGAGAGAGTGCAGATCTTCAGACTAGAGAGACAGGGGTACAGGACCATGTTCTGAGGATAAATAAAGCTGTAGTCCAAGTCAGAATTTCAGATTCAAGCAAGGCAGATGGAAATAGATTTGGGTTGTTACTCAACTTGGAGGCTAAGTAGACTGGTTTGAAAAAAATTATAAACTGGGTAAGAGTATCCGTTACAGAAGAAGAAAACATTCCATTCTAATTGAATAATGATGGGAAATAAGACATATATGGTGTTCTTCTTCTATGCTTTTAATGCATTAAGGCATATTAAAAGCTCAATTCAAAACTGTTGAAATACACACATTGTTCAAATCATCTTAGCAACCAATGAAAGAAATTTATAAGAGTTAACAACTAACATTTATCAGTGCCTCTCCCATGTGCCAGGCATTGTCCTTGGTACTCTACTTATCTAAATCCTCCCCTCGAAGACCTTGAAAAGTTAGCATAGCATTTCAGCTTTGCTTGCCAATGTGCTGGTTGGTTGTCTGGCTCCATAGTATAACACTTCAAATATTTCTTTTTTGTCGTTCTCCTTTTTTTTTTTTTTTGAAGATTTTATTTATTTATTTGACAGAGAGAGAGATAGCGAGAGCAGGAACACAAGCAGGGGGAGTGGGAGAGGGAGAAGCAGGCTTCTTGCCGAGCAGGGAGCCCGATGTGGGACTCGATCCCAGGACCCTGGGATCATGACCTGAGCCGAAGGCAGACGCTTAATGACTGAGCCACCCAGGCACCCTGTTGTTCTCCTTTTGACATGAATAAAAAGTAATGTTCTCTAGGGTTTGGTTTATCTGCTCTAGTATATATAGTTTTTACTTTCAATAATATAGTGGATATGGTGCAAAATATCATTGCAATCTATGTGCAATGTAAACCGTGCAATTTCTAGTGTAAATTTCAGTAATGCCAATAATTAATTGGGAGAGTGAGAACTCTGGTACTATTCCCTATATGCTACTTCCTGAAGCAAGAGAAGTGCTTTAAGGAAGGTCTAAAAAGTCCCTTAAAAATTTGAATTTTCAATAAATTAAAATGGCTTGGGTATTTGTTCACATATTCCAATAAATGATAAATTTGTAATTATTAACTCTTTCTTTTTCTATTTGGCTCCACTGCCAGTTATATGTATGTTGTCACCGAATTTGACTTCCTATGGACAAATAAAGTTGAGCACTGAGAATTTCTGAATATTATTGTTTTTAAAATTTTTTATTTTTAATTGAAGTATAGTTGACATATATTAAATTAGTTTCAGGTGTACAACATAGTAATTTAACAATTATATATGTTATGAAATGTTCACCACAGTAAGTGTATTATAATATAATTGACTATATTCCCTATGCTGTCTGAATATTATTATGTGCTTTTTGGTAACAAGACATTAGTGGTAGCCCACATTAGAATTATGTTGTCAGATATGGAATGTAAACCAGCAAGTAAAAACTATCTCAAAAGAAAAATATGTTCTGTGGCTTCAAGGTCCCAAGAAATTCTAAGCATTGTGCTTTAAATTTTTATTGGAGAATCAATTGATCCAGAAAACTAGACATCAATAAGTGTTGTAGAAATCAGCATGGGATAGGTCAAAGAATGTCCCAGTGAGACCACTCAAAAGATGAATTTATTATAAATCAGGGCTGGTGTAAGATGTTAACCCAAAAAAGTGCCTTGGAGCATGGGAAAAATATCCACCAATAAAAATGACATCATTAGTAATGATTCTTTGCCAGTTAGACCCTAATAATTCTACTTCTAAGGAAATAGTCCAAGATCTGGTTTAAGATTTATGTCCAAAGATGTGTATCCCAGTGTTATCTGTAATTTTAAAAAAAAGCCCCCAAACTAGAAGAACTAAAATACTCCTAGGGGAGTGGGTATGTAAACCAAACCATCTTTATGAAGGAATATTGTGCAGTCATTTAAAAAATGGTGTTCCCTAAGAGTTTTCTATGAAATGATAAAGGCTGATGATATACTACTCAGTGAAATGAAAAATTATATTTACAGTAATGTCTCAACTATTTAAAGGAAAACTTTTCATGGAAAAAAAAAAAACTAGGACAAATGTACCAAAGTTTCAATCATCAGTATGATTCTGGAGCATATTTTTCTTTTTCTATTTTTTAACACCTTTCTATACTTTACAAAATTTTCTATTTTATAATAGTAATTTGATTATCTAATAACTAGAAAATGAAGAAAAATATTTCAAAAAATAAATGATTTCTGAATTCTTGTTAAAGTATAAGTGTTCTCCATTTTGCTCTATTCATCTTTCACACAACATATACAAAGCCATGAGGTTAATTATGGAAATTAAAAGCAATCGAATGAGTAGGAACTTGAGTTTTAATTTTTGATATTTTAATACATATATATTTATGAGAGTAGTTTGGTTATTTTTCAGTTTTGTAAGTTTACTCATATTACATGTATACAATAATTGTCTTTTGATAAAAGTATCTCTTGGGGGTGCCTGGCTGGCCCACTCAGAAGAGCAAATGGCTTTTGCTCTCAGGGTCATGAGTTCGAGCCCCATGTTGCTTGTAGAGATTACTAAAAACAAAAGAAATAAACTTAAAAGAAAAACACTTCTTGTTGCAAGTAAGTGAGAACCTAAAGTAGTTATCAGTCCTGCATCTTAGACTAGCCCCTGAGTAACCATCTCATAAATGCTATAAAAATTATTTCCACAATACTTGGATCTTCTAAATTAGGAATCATCTCTAGGTACTATTTCAACTTTAAGACTTAAAACCAAATAAGGCTAACAGTACAAGATCCATTCTAGTATTGAATTTTCACTAAAAGTAATTTAATAAATTAAACACTGATAATTTTGGAGAATAATATTGATAATGTTGGGGAAATTTTTTGAGGCTGATCCTTATGCAGCAATATAGGCTATATGGACTATTTTAGCTATTTTTCTTCTGAGTATCACAACAGTTCCAAAGAGTTCATTTTTTCTCTGATATTATGATCCCTTCTAGATGAGGACTCTGTGCCCAGAGGGAGAGTCTAATGAAGCTATTAGAAAAACTCCCATTATCTCTTTTAATAGAAGTACTAGATTGAAAGGTTACATAGTTACATGACTGCTGAAGACATAGTATATTTGATTTCAGGAATAAGTCTGATATAAACTCTTAAGATACCTTTTTAGACAAAATGAGAACAATTATATTTGACTGACTGTTCTCAAATAATTCCTACTAAAGAATAAATTTTAATCTGAAGGACCTTCTAGTAGATGTGCCTGTTTTTTCTTATTTATTGATTTGAATAAGGACATATAACATGTATCATTTTTTTCCCAATTCTATGGACTGAATTGTATCCTTAAATTTACGTTAGAGCTCTAACCTCCAATATGATGATATTTGGAGATGGGCCTTCAGGAGATAATTAAGTTTAGATTAGGTCATGAGGGTGGGGCCTTTCTGATGGGATTAGTGCCCTTATAAGAAGAGATATCAGAGCTTGTTTCTTCTTTCTCTCCCTGCTATGTGACACAGTGAGGACACAGTGAGAAGGTAGATGTCTACAAGGTAGGAAGAGGGGTCCTCACCAGGAACCTAACTGACCATACCTTAATCTTGGACTTCCCAGCCTCCAGAACTGTGAGAAATAAATTCCTGAGGTTTAAACTACTGAATCTATGATATTTTGTATGGCAACCCAAGCTAACTAATATAGGTAACACAATGTTTGAAGGAATAACTAATATGTTGAAGTGAAGTGTATAATTATCAGTATTAGTAATGACTGTCTCAGATTCAGAAAGACTTTGGCCCAATGAATTAATAGATTCAATATGTCAGATAAGGTTTAATATAAAACTTAGTGCTTAGATTTTTACGAAAAGCTCCTACATAAAAAGGATGGAGAACAAATCATTTAACAGAGTGGTTTGGAAAAAATTAGAATTTAATTGTATGGTATTGTTTACACTTCTCAAGTCAGAACATAGCTAATCACTATTAAATTTTGGTACCACATTCTAAAAAGAAAATTGGCAAGGTATAGCAAATCATAAGGAAGTGATCATAATGGTAAACTGTTTGAAAGCCATATTATATGATGAATAACTTTAATTTCCAACCAGAATGGACTAAGGGACTAAGCTTATACTTCTGCCTGGAACATATAAAAACCTGACAAATATGTGAAACAATACAATCAAGAATTTGGACATCAGGCAACAAAGGACCATAATCTTGGAAAGATTGGAAACAAACTAAATGAGGCACTGATTGTCCCAGCTTACGGCTAGGAGAATTTCCAAGCCAGGGTATAGTAGAGCATGGGGGTAGATGAGAGCTCAGAAGACTGATAGTCTTCCTAACTTGAATAGAAGGATCCTGGAGACTGGGACGCCAAAGCAGATAGATTTCACACAGAGTATGAGAAAAAATAGTGACAGAGAGACAGTCTCAGAAATCTGCACATGCCAAGTGTTCAGCTAAATAAAGGTCAACACAAGAGTGTGAGGAATCTACAGACACTAGGGAAATGGCTAGAAGGAGCTATCCTAGGGACACAGTGTCAGGAATTGTTCATGTTTCCATCAGCCTGAGTGAAAATCTCATGATCCACAGAGCATCAGGTAGCAACTTTGATTTTACCTTATATTAGTGGGAATAAATGTTCCTCTGGTCCCACCTATCAGTATAATGCTTTCAGGTCTTGCTTTTAATCTCTGAGATGAAAAACACACTAGATGGAATTAACAGTAGATTAGAAACTACAGAATAAAAGATTAGAGAACTTGAAGACGACAATAGAAACTACCTAAAGTGAAACATAAAAAAAGCCTGAAATAAATATACATAAAAGCATCTGCAAACTGTGGGACAATATCAAGTAGCCCAATATATATTTATTTGGAGTCTCCAAAGGATGTAGGGCAGAAAAAAATATTTGAATAAGTAATTGCCAGATGTTTTCCAAATACGGTTCAAACTGTAAACTCACAGATCTAAGAAGCTTGACAAACACCAAGTACATACATCAAAAAAGGAACAAAATATGCTGGAAGGAAGAAATACCAAGATACAGTATGATGAAATTACTTAAAACCAATGATAAAGACAAAATCTTAAAAGATCTAGAGAAGAAAGATACAACATGTACAGAAGAACAAAGAAGATGACAAAAAATTTCTTGTTGGAAAAAGCTAGACAGTGGAACAATGTCTTTAAAGTACTAAAACAAACAAAAAGAACACAACAAGGACAACAACAACAAAGAAAATCTCTGCCAACCTAGAATTCTACACCTAAATGGAAATATCTTTCAAAAACAAAGGCAAAATAGGGATACCTGGGTGGTTCAGTTGGTCTGACTTAGGCTCAGGTCATGATCTCCGAGTCCTGAGATAGAGCCCTGAGTCAGGCTTCCCGCTCAGCAGGGAGTCTGCTTGTACCTCTGCCCCTCTCCACTCTTTTGTGCATGTACTCTCTCTCTCCCTCCCTCAAATAAATAAATAAAATCTTTTAAAAAGTCAAAATAAAACCTTTTTCAGATATATAAAACCTGAAAGAATTTATTTAGCAATCTGCACAAGAAGATATGCTAAAGGAAGTACTTTAGGCAGAAGAATAATACCAGATGAAAATCTGGAACTATCCAAGGAAAAATGAAGACCAATGGAATGATAACTTCATGGGTAAATATAATAGAATTTTTAAATTATTTAACTGTCTTTAAAAATTAAGCAACTTTAAGACAGAAGGTAATAATGTAGATTTAAATCTATGGCAATAATAGCATAAAGGAAAGTGGAAGTGTATAGTTGTAAGGTCCTTATACTAAATGTGAAGTGATATGCTATCACTTGAAGATAGACTTTGATAAGTTAAAGATGTGCAATATAAGCCCTAAAGTGATCAACAAATTAAGAGTTTTATAGCAAATAAAACAACAAATGAAATAAAATAGAATCATAGAAAATAATCCAGAAGATGGTAATAAGAGAGGGAAAATAAAGAGCTGATGGAATAAGTATAAAATAAATAGCAAAATGGTGGATTTAAACCCAACCATATCAATAATCATATAAATTTAAATGGTCTAAATAATTCAAAGAATTGCAATCTATGCCAATAACTGAAGGTACTTAGGACATGTAGTTGGAAAATGAGGATGCATAAGCACAATCACAATCTTCCAATTTACGCACATTTCCTTTAACATGTATAATGTTAATGTTCTTAGAAATAGGAGAGCTAAAGCAGTGGTTATAGGGGCTTAATGTTCTTAGAAATAGGACAGCTAAAGCAGTGGTTATAGATTCATAATCATGGAACCCTTAGAAGGGTGGATTTCTAGTACCGTACTGGGTAATTCCCTCTTTTGGTGTTTTCAAATCTTAAATCATGATATGTCCCTAGCCATAGTATATTTCACTTATTGTGTAATAATTGTTGGTCGGAAATGAAAAAAGGCTTTTACTAATTCTCAATGAACTACTATTTTTACTGTTTCTTTCTTTCCTTTTTCCTTCCTTCCTCCCTTCTTTCTTTCCCTCCAACCTTCCATTCTTTCTTTTTCAGCTCAGAATGCTATAACAGAAATACCATGGACTGTGTGACTTAAATAACAAACATTTCTCACAATTCTGGAGTCTGGGAAGTCTAAGAACAAGGCACCCAAAGATTAGATGTTTGGTGAGGGCTCTTTTCCTGGCTTTTAGACAGCCACCTTCTCACTGTATCCTACATAGCTGAGAGAAAGAATTCTCGTCTCTTTTCCTCCTTGTAAGGACCCTGATTTTATCATGGAGTCTCTACCCTCATGACCTCGTATGAACCTAATCATTTTCCAAAGTTCTCACCTCCTAATACTGTTCCATTTACTGTTAAGGTTTCAACATAAGAATATTGGAGGGACATGAGCATGTAGTCCATAATACCTTCCTCCCTCTTTTTCTCTCTCTGTCTCTTTCTTTCTTCTTGCCCTTGTATTTGAAAATGCCTTGGATAATTGTGGAATGCACATATGATTTTTTTCCCCCTGGGTATCTTTTTATTTCACCAGAGCTATCTCTTTTTGGTTCCCATTATAAGTCAAAACAAGTCACAGAACACAAAAAAATGGCAGAAAGAAAAAAACATGGTAAAGAAACAGACTGGGAAGTGCTATTTAATCCAAAGAAGGCAAAGTAAGGCATGTTAGCAATCAGCACTGAGAGCACAGGATTTCGCTCACTCTACTATAGTGGTTTGTCTGTCATGAATAAAATATTAATTGTACTGTTCAGGACTGTAATTGACTTATATGTATGCATCCGCATTTAAACATTTAAATCTAAAAGTATTTCTGAAATGAAGAGCACCAAACAAAACAAAACAAAACAACCAAAAAAAAAAAAAGAAACAAAACCCCCCCAAAAAACCCAGAGCTTATTTGGGATAGAACTAAATGAATTAGTTCTAAAGCTGATGGGTTGTTTAGTATCACAAGGATTAGGATAAATACTAAAGAACGAACATTTTCAGTAGCAGATCTTGGCACAATAACTGGGAAAAGATGTTTAACAATTAGAATGTCTAAAAATTGGAAAGCCTGTTAATTTTAGTCATTAGAGGAATTAAAACAGTAGTTGGATTCAGGGCTGTACCAGCCTATATAAATTTTGGGTGAATGAGGAAAAGGTACCCTTCCTGGTAGATGACTTAATGGGAGTTGCTTCCTTTGTGTGGATGTATCCCCAGGCCAGTTACATGGCTTAGTGAGCAGAACATGGCCTTAGTTTCATAGCCTCTACTTTCCTTCTCAGATGGGAACCTTTTGTAGTGTCCTCTTGTTAGAAATACTGTAGATCAACTTCTTGAAGTAGGCATGAGTTTGGAGTGATGCTCTCTGAAATTTATGAGTCTATATTTCCAAGAATAATGTGTCCCAGTCTTCAAATAGATCACATTCAAAGAAGCATAATGCCACAATCAAAAGTAACCCAAGATTTTCAATCTTTACTAGTGTCTCTCAAAAACCATTGAATGTGGTGCAATTTATAACCTGTACAACATTTTTTAAAAGGCTCATTCCTCATTTGAGCCTGACTCAATTTCCTTGTACTTCACATTTTTTTCAGAGGTTCTCACAGTCTAACCCTCCAAAACTCTCTCTGAAACCCCAGTGCATGAGGTTTTCTCTTTTTTTTTTTAAAGATTTTTTAATTTATTTATTTGACAGAGAGAGACACAGCAAGAGAGGGAACACAAGCAGGGGGAGTGGGAGAGGGAGAAGCAGGCCTCCCGCAGAGCAGGACCCTGGGATCATGACCTGAGCCGAAGGCATAACGCTTAACGACTGAGGCCCACATGAGGTTTTCTATCTTTGTTTTGTCTCCTCCCTTTCTCCTCCATTTACTATCTAGTTTTTCCTTCTTCCATTCTCTAGACTCTTTAATACAAGAAAAAGGAATTGTATTGAAAAAGATAGAACTTTCCTTAGATTGTAAGAGAATAGGGAGAAGTTGAGCAAGTAAAAATGAAATCTCTTTCCCATTCTCTTAACTTTCTTTTTCTCTATACCTATTTTCCTAATTTAACATCACAGCCTGGAAACCAGGTTGAGACAGACTAAATAATTCTCGCATACTTTCAGGAGTAGGGACATTCATATGTTAATACTTTTTTGAGTGGGTCCTACGTATGTCGAGCTTTCTATTAGATCCTAAGGAAAAGAGACAAAACAAGTTAGGTGAACAATCCCTATTCACAAGGAATTTACAATCTCATGAGCCAAACTGAATAAAATCAAATGAAATAGATTTCAAAGAAGAAATACAATGAAAATGTGTGAAAATGTGACAGCTGTATACCCATGAATTGCTTCAGGGCTACTTGGGTGTTGGGTGTATAGTATGAACAAAACTATGGGGAAGCCAGGGAAGGCTTCATGGAGAGGTAGTATTGAGTAAACTGCTTGGATGAGGAAAAAGACCATGGAACAAGGGAAATCAGTAGAGAGATCTACTAAAGAGTCAAGTAATGTGCAGCAAACCATGAGTATACTTACCTGCTGGAACAGAAGGTCTAAGTAAGGTGGGAAACCTTTTTTCTCAGTGGGAATGCAATTCTCCCTTCTCTGGGCAACCATAACATTTCTTGTGTGAACTTTTATTAATTTATCCCATTCTGCTTTGAGTTAGTTAGTTATACATTTTCTATTTCCTTCATTAAATGTTAACTCCCAGAAAGTGGAGACAGTCTGCCCACCCCCACCACCCTACTCTACTTCTATAGCATGTCACACAGAATCTAGCAAATAGTTGTTCAATAAATACTTAATTAAATGGAGTTGATGAGAAGCTAGTCAGAGGTGGGTAGGGGAGTGGAGTAGGGTCACATGTTTGTGCTAATGAGTTTAACTTTGATATTGGACATCACTGGAAGTTCAAACATGTCAGGGATATAATCAAAATATTATTATTATTTTTTTTTAAAGATTTTATTTATTTATTTGACAGAGGGAGACACAGTGAGAGAGGGAATACAAGCAGGAGGAGTGGGAGAGGGAGAAGCAGGCTTCCCCGCTGAGCAGGGAGCCCGATGCGGGGCTCGATCCCAGGACCCTGGGATCATGACCTGAGCCGAAGGCAGACGCTCAACAACTGAGCCACCCAGGCGCCCCTAATCAAAATATTATTTTAAGAAGAAGAATTTTTCTGTCATTCTGCATAGGAGGTGGGACATATGGTCATCTTTTTATTGTATAAGTGTTGCCTGGACTTTGGGAAGAGATGTCTCATATAGATGATACATAGTACTGAACTTTAAGCTAATTTTAGTCATTGAAACTTTTGAATAAATATATTTAGTCTTTTTGAATTTTACAGGCTGGATCAAAGTACTCTGAGAATCTTGTGGGTGTGAATAAATTTCTTCATAGGATTTTTTGGTATTGTTGATTATAAATAGGAGTGATTCCATGCTTTGGAGTGAGATGTTGCCATGTTTTAAATAATGTGCAAGCATATCAAATTGGAAAAAAGTCTGGATATTGGAATTCCAGATTTATACTTAAACAAAGATTTTTTGGAAAGATTTATTGTATTTTTTAAGAGTTTTTTGATTGAAATACAACAGAACTATTTTATCAAACTAATTTCTCCTCCTTCCTGGTCTTAGGATGTTTTAGAACATTTGCTGATACTAATGTATTTAGGTACTTATATACAGATTCGTCTTCAATTCTAAAAGTCCATTCATGTGAATTCTTTGTTATAAACATTTTTTTTTTAAAAAATGATTGAAATTACACAAATCAAAGCTGTTGCTTGGTGACTTCAGTCAAGCTTTTTTTTTAAGTTTGTCAGTATAGATTTGGAATTTATGATCTGGATATGTTTTGAAAAAATATCTTTAGTGTTGATTTTGATTATAGAAGTAATACATACATATATATCTTTGTTTTATATACTGAATGTAGTATATAAAACAAAGTTAAAGATTGCTGTTTGTGAAGGAAAAGCAATGTATCATCACTATTAAGAATGGATTTACCGGGTGCCTGGGTGGCTCAGTTGGTTGGGTGTCTGCCTTGGACTCAGGTCATGACGCCAGGGTCCTGGGATTGAGTCCTGCCTTGGGCTCCCTGCTCAGTGGGGAGCCTGCTTCTCCCTCTGCCCCCTTCCTCGCCCCCCCTCACCCCCGTGAGTGCTCTCTCTCTCTCAAAAATAAATAAATAAAATCTTTAAAAAAAATGGATTTACTTATCTGGTGGTTTTACCTTTCATACCAAAGGATAGGGTTAAAATACTATGACTCAGTCTCTAAGGGGACTCAAAATCTAAGCTAAGGAAGAGTTTGTAAACTTAACATGATGTAAACAATTGGAAAATGCAAAGCAAATTCTATCCTATACATACGAACGAAGTGTACCTTCATCCCTACGTATGTGGGATTTGTTGTATTTATAAAGAAAGTTATTTTTGTACAGATAGAAAGCCATGTGATCTTTGGAAAGCTGAAAGAATAGTTCTCCACCTTAATTTAAAAACAATGGAAAAAGGTACAGCAGAGGACCTTGGATGTAGCCAAGGGCTCCAAGTACTCTGTTATTCTGAAGGCTTTCAGAAACCAGATTTCTGCTCACTGGATAAATTGATATTAAAGGGGCTGCAGCAAACTTGTACATGATATTCTTTTTCTTGGCTTCACAATTTTAGTTAATATATTGGCTTTTTGGTTGAATTCCAATGGCACAGCTCATAAATGCAGGGTTTTTCTTCTGGGGTGGGGGAAACAATCATAAAATAATAATCTTTGACAGCCTGTCTGTTCTATTATAAAATGTAACACCATATCTAAAAAAGAGAAACCCCCCAAAGGTCATGTGAAAAGAGGGCAGCACCACAAAAAAATCTGGGGACACTTCAAACAATAGTTTGAACCATACATTATTCCTTGAGAAATTCCAGTTACAATAGCATGAGTGTGAGAACTAGATTATTTGGAGAAATAGAGAAAACTGAATGAACAATTTCTGAGACAGGGAAGAACTGTAGCCACAAATATTTGTTCATAGTGATCTTATTTTCTCAGCCCAGGAGATGAAATTTCAGTTTATGAGAACTGGCTATTCCGTTTTCTGCCTGGGCAGTGGCTGTCTGAATGTTTCTGTATGAATGAAAAGCTCATCTCCCAGGGAATAAAAAAAGATAAGGATATTTAGCAATACCCTCTTCTTTTTCTGAATTTTGTAGAACTGGCAGTCGTCTGATATAATGAAAATATATACTTCCTCAAAAAGTAAGGCTAGATTGTCTGAATATATTTTGCACGACAGACCCCTCTGGCAGTTTTATGTTTTTGCACAGCTTGTAGGGGAGAGACTGGACTAGTTTCCTGGTTTCATTAGCATAACCCAGCCCACTTCCAACACACGCCCAGAACTACCTCATTAGCCATTGGGATTGGAGCCAAAAACATAAGACTACAGTGAATATAAGGGGAATTACTGGCGAAAGAGCTCTAGACCAGCTTAACACTGAACCCATTACTTTTCCAAGATCAGAAAAATAATAATACACTAACAGGAACCATTTCCCCGTCTTGTTCAGATAAGGATTCAAGGTTTTAACCTATACCTTTTATCTAGAATAATTAGCTTCACCATAATAAGGCATACAGCCTGGCTGCAGATATTTAAGTGCTTCTGTTAATCTCTCTCTCCCTCTTTCTCTCTCTCCTTTATTGATTTATTTTCTGGATAGCTTTGACACGGAAAACCACAGACGAATTGGAGCCTGGCATTGAAAGGAGGTGTTCTACAACAATTTTTTTTCCTTGTCTAAAGAAGTTTACTTCTACAAGAGGGAATCTGAAAAATGACAGGGGCAAAGAGGAAAAAGAAAGGCATGCTGTGGAGCAAGATGCATACTCCCCATTGCGAAGACTTTAAACAGTGGTGTAGAAGGCGTCTACCTATTCTGGAATGGGCACCACATTACAATCTGAAAGAAAATTTGCTTCCAGACACCATGTCTGGGATAATGTTGGCAGTTCAACAGGTGACACAAGGTAATGTACTGCATTTGATTTTCCTGTTTTATGCAGAATAGATGTCACTTCGCTTTCTTGGAAGAGTATTAGGACCCAAGATCTGTAATTTAGCTTGTGAAATGGATAGTTGATTAACTCTGGGGGAAATAAGCACATTGAATATCTGTATAAACAGGCTTTCTTAGTTGTCTTTTTTTTATGTATTTTTGAAAGCTATTAAGCACTCAACCAATTTTTGAATGGCATTATTATGTATTTGCAATGTTAAAACTCATACTATGTAAGAGTAAAAGATCAGTAATTGTGGGAGAATCAGTTTTTATAGCTTGACCTTACTGATATAGTTTCTTACTTTCATGGAATCAAGCTATAAAATATCTCCTGGCTTGTACGTATCGTTTATAAACCTAATTAGCAGCACACAATTACCTGTTGTAGCCTTGAGAGTTGCTATAAGCAAGGAACAGAACTTTCTGTACATAAAGGAGGCTCTTTGCCAAGATCATTATTTGCAAAGAGAATCCTGTATGTCCTTAGAGCTTATGTTTTACTGTGCATGCTGATTTAATTCTGTATCACATTACGTACTGTATTTATTTCTCAATAAGAAATTTAAACTGGTGAGAAGTCTGAGTTTAACTTTCCCAAAGCAGATTCTAAGTGATACTCTGGATTTAGATAGGTGTTTCTATTGGTGAAAGCTGTAAGTTAAGTAGTACGTACATGTGTGTGAGCATGTGTGTGTGCACATGTGTTTTCCTTAAAGGTACATTTGTTGTATTATTATTAGTGTTTTGTTTTATTTATTTATTTATTTTTTGCTAATTCAAGTAATAATTTCCTATGTAGCAAAGAAAGGAACCAATTTCTCAACCTTGAGAATTTGGAACACTTTCCTTGGCATAGACTCTGTAGATTTATATTTCCTTGTAGTTTAACTACATCCCTGGCTTGAACTATTATTCATACCGTTAAATTATAAGCACTCTTTTAATTGAATTATTCTGTAGCTGGAACAAACTGGTTTGTGTATTTGTGTTTTTAGTATGATTAGGAACATCTGCACTGGTGGCTTTACTTTAAGATCCATAATACTATCTTACTTTATGGGATTCTATTTCCCTGAATAGTCTTATATCACATTTTTAATGACCATTTTGCCAATAGTGAAGCATGGTAATCTTTAATAAAAATACAAAGTAAATAACAGGTTAGGACATTTTCAGCCTTGTTTTTATTCAGTTTTAAATTCAAAATGAGACACTACTATGTACTTTGAACCTTAGGTGATTGAGTTCCAAGGGCTTTTTCACCAGATAGTTTCAGTATAGCTTATAAATTTATTTTGCTTTAATTTAATGTAGAGTGAAAGAGAAATGTATTTTTAAAACAATTTGTAGTTTCATCTCTGTAAAATACCAAGTTAATAGGGAAATTTGGGGATGTGATCAAGATGCCTGTCACACACCGTTAGCAATAGTATTTATGTATAAGTCCCTGGCAGTTAATTGTACGGCTTTCATTTGGATGTAGATTTTGAGGGATTTTGCTTTATGAGTCATATATTTCATTGGTTACAAAGAAACACATTGGCCAGCCCCTGATGGAGGAGAAGCACAAAGCTTACTCAGCCCTGTGTCTTGGAGTTATGGATCTGGCTTCTGGTTCTCTTGGAAAGCTACCAGTGACTGGACAAGGCTTACACCGCTAGAAAGAACTTCAGGGTTTTCATTGATGTATGAAAAGACTAAGCCTCCTAAAAGTACCTATTCTTTTAAAGACAATTCTCTCAAACTTTCTCAGGCTTATACACTATGGAGAGATAAAAAGTGAAATATAAGTAAATTACCATTGTTGTAAGGGGCCCTGTGCTAAACCCCCCTATTCATTATCTTCCCTTTTCCTAACAAAATCCCAAGAGACAGCAGTCTCTTCTCTGTTTTCCAAATGAGAAAATGGAGGCTTAGAAAAGCAAGTAATTTTCTCTGGACCTCATACCTGATAAGTGGTAGAGTTAGGACTTGATTCCAAAGCCAACACTTTTAACATTTTATACTTTATGCACTACACTGCCAAGATAACTAGATTTTTTCATTATACCAATGTTACTGGTAATAGGAGATATTTCTTGGGACAGGTATGAATATCCTTCCCTTCAAATTACTTTTGCATTTAGGTTTCATCCCTGGAGTTTTTAGACTCAAAGGTGAGCGATGAGGGAAATAACTACCATAAAATATAGAGTAAGAAAGGCATTTAGATATCATTAGCTTCTATTTATGTGGATATAGGCAATCATTATCAGCCCTATTTCTTTAGGAAAATCAGAAGAAAGGGGTAATTTTTGCTCTTGCATCATAACACAATAGAAACAAACACCTTTGAAGCAGCTTTTCAGTTACTCAGCATAGTTGAATTATATGCAATTGTTGAATTCAACATTTTTTACCTATAAATATGGACAGTTATATGGTTCAATCCAGTAGTTTTTCATTCTTCTCTCTCTAGAAATGCAATTAGAATTAAGAATAATGGAAACTAACTTTTGAATGTATTCTATATTTCAGATATTTTAAATTATGTATTTTAAATCACTTCATTAAAGATTTCCCTATTGTTACATATAGATGATTGTCAGTTATCATCATATTTAACTCATGTACAGCATTTTCCGTATTGATTATACTCTTTCTAAAACTTTCTTGTCTTGGTTTTGAGACATTGCTCTTTCATTTTTCTCCTCCTACCTCTCTGGCCTTCTCTTCTTGTGAGTCTGCAGATTTTGACTTCTATGCTATCCACCCATTAAGCATCCGTGTCCTGGAGGCTCAAACCCTGGCCTTTTTCTTCAAGAATGCTGGAGGCTATTTAATTGGCATAAGAGGTTTTTAACTACCATCATCCTTTGAATGAAACTTTCTTCTAACCTGAGATCCACATATTCAGTTGTGCAAACCTGGAATCTTCTTTTTTTAATTATGTTCACTTAGCCAACATATAGTACATAATTAGTCTTTGATGTAGTGTTCAATGATTCATTAGTTGCATATAACACCCAGTGCTCATTACAACAAGTGCCCTTCTAAAAGCACATTTGCAACATCAAATGCAACATTTAGTCTTCGAAAACAACTAACCAGAATTATAATAATTAATAATAATAACAGTAATTTTCAGGCACTGTTGTAAGAATATTTGACATTATGTACAAAGCTGAGGTTCAGAGAGAATAAATCACTTGCTTAAAGTCACACAGCAAAAGACTTAGGATTTGCATTCAAGTAGTCAGGCTCCAGGGACTATGCTCTCATCTTAGCTAGACTGCGTCTCACAGGGGCTCCCAAGAGTCATTTCCAACTCTCCTGTCTTTTGCCACTTAGCCCCCTAGCACACAATCAGCCCCTAGGTTCTGTTATTTCCAGTCCCTGATTATCTTTCCATTCCAGGTAGTCTTCCTCATGCCTCCTGCTGCGGCCCCAGTTCACTGTCTGAACTATTGCAGTCATCATTCTGTGGGCCTTCCTTCTCTCCTGTCTCCTCCTGTAGGCTGTATTCTATACTGCAGTCAGAATGATTGTAAAAATCTGAATATATCACTTCCCTGTTCAAAAATCTTCAATCCTCACTTTCCTTTAGGATGAAAGTCCAATTCTTCAGAATAATTTATTAGATCATTAATAATCTGGGCCCCTTGATACTAAGGTCTACTCAAAGAGATCTCTCCTCTGAGAATCCCTCTCAGTCTCCTGGGAAGATGTATGTTTTTTTTCCCTCCTACTCCCTCTGTACTTTTTAAGTATCTCTATGATAGGCCTTAACAGATTGTATTATAGTATTTCGATACAACTCTTCCCACACTGGTCTGTAGGCTTTGGAAACAAAGATAATGTTTTAATCTTCATATTATTACCAATTTGTATATTCCCTGTTGCATAGAAGTAGGTTTTCAATAAATATCTGTTAGAAATATAAAAAACAATTTAGCTCCTGCAGCCTCTGATTGTTCCATAGTAGCATGTTGACATTCGAGGAAGGAAATTAAATTTAAGTTCTTAGATTTTCAGAATAAATGCAACAGAGATACTAATAGTAAAAAAAATATATATATAAATATGAGTAATTAATTTCTTCCAATTCCTCTTACTTTCCTGAAGTTACAAACTTGCAGCCCTCCAGACAAATCTGGTAAAAGATAGATTTCCTTTGTCCCCAAACAGTGATAATTAATTTTTTCTCTGGCCAGCATCAACAAATATGAAGAGTTCATATATAAATCCAGATGCCTGGCTTCTCTTGAAAAGGGAGAATACATGGCTATACGGGGGGGCCCACATTCCCATTTGGCAAAAATCTGCTGGACTTCAGAGAGGCTCCCCCCTTTAGATAGGACATGCACTTTGCATTTTGCCACACTCTTCCTCACTTACCTGTGCATTGCAACCCTTCCTGCTAGGGTTCCTGTTAATTGCCCAGGCCTATGAATGTCTCAATTTGTTTCCCCTGCCAAGGCACTTTCTAATATGTTTTATCAAAAGGCCTCAAACTCACCCCTAAATAAAACCTTTACAGAGAGATTACATAAGATTAGTTTCTTAGCTTAGATCCATAGAACCTTTCGGTCTACATACCTGGATTAATGTATTACAATAGACTTCATTTCTATATAATCCTTCGTATTTTCTGTTAATTATTCTTTTAAAAAGTCCATAGGCTTTGCCAGACTGCTAAAGGGGGAGATTGCACCTCCCCAAAGTAAATAAAAGTGACTTCGTGTCCTTGTTTCAAAGGAAGAGAAACCTTAGACCCTCGTTCAGCATGTTCTAGTATTTCTTAGAAACAATTTGTATTTTAAAAAATATTTAATAATAAATCTGGAAGCTCTTATTACTACCATCAGTTATAGAAGCCATTAGAGTTTGTATCTATCGCAATATCCTTTAACTGACAATTTGTAGGACCTCACTACAGAAGATATTTTGAAGATGAGCAACATTGTAGAGACAGTCATTGACTTAAAACATGTCACAAATATGGTGGGCAAGCTAAGCAGTACAAGACTCTGGCCTCTAGGGTACGTGGCCCACATTCTAGCCTGAGCAAACACTTAGGGGAAGTGGTTTCTTTGTTTCCAACCTGAAAACTCAAGCACTGAGACAGGGTGGAGCCCTAAAATGCATGACTTGCCATGTAAGAAGCTAATCCACTGAGAAGGAATATGAGAATGTTTTGCCTTGCATTCCAAGGGATCACCTAGAAATTGTGTTCCCAAACCATGAAAATTTTATGCTGCCATGGGGTTGCCTGATGTTCAAACCACAGTGTTTTGGGCCGCAGACAAAAGATGGATATTCCTTATAATTATGCAGAATGTGTGGTATTACTGGCACCGAAACATATGTGTGGAAGCTGAGCTTCGCTGCACTCCTGAGGGCAGCTGAGGGACATGTGGAACACTAAGTGGAAATTCCTGAAGCATACTGCCTTGGGAAGATGAAAGGCTTGTCTGGGAATTTTTCCCTGCGTGGTCTCAGGCTTGAGGATTCAGAATCCTAGCATTAACTACGTATCTCTTAACCTACCCCCCTAGACTATTTCTTCCCGCTATTAACTTTTCTCTTCTCCAGAAACAAGGGCAGCAAAATATTGCCAAGTAAGTCCAAAGGATACTTGCCCTGATCCTTATACAAATATGCCCACAAGCTAGTAACTCTTTGCTGGCCTTTCTCCTCCATTTCCCTTTATCCTGTGACGCATCCTCACATTATAACTCCAGGCTTCATTCTATACATCTGGTTTTCTTTTTCTTAAATGTAAAAAGATGATGATGTTTATATTAAAGGGCCATTTATGTACTTCTGCACTTAGAGTAATGCTCTTTACAATATTTAGCATTGTTCCCATGGAAGAATCATGACCTTCCTTTTTAGGGTGTTGGACCTTAGCAAGGTTTGCAACAAAATAGGTTGGCAGTGAGTGTGAGGATAAAGTGTGTGGCCTGTATAGACTTCTGTTTTTGCCAGCTAGGATCCATCCTTACTTCTGTTAGTGACTATATCCATTTTTAGTATATGTGGTTTAGTATATGTGTATATGAGGTTGTAATTTTGACTCTAGTGATGGAGTCAAGGCCAGTTAATGGGCTGAGTCCCCCTCAACCAGATTCTCAACCTTACAGATCCATTGGAGCCACCTTAGGGCTTAAAAGAGTACTGATACCTGACTCCCATTATCAAGCAATTATCAGACTTCCTGGGAAGGGTTCCCAGACATTCAGGCATTATGTTTTTTCTTCTTTAAGTTGTCCCAGAATCTATTGTGCAACACTGTTGAGAACTGGATGCAGACACAGCGATTAGTCCAGGGGAAGCCTTGTGGCTCAAGTCTTGGTGGTTGGTACAATCCAGTACATCAGGCCAGCGACTGGTTCAGTCAGGCATGAGCTCTGTCACTTAGGCACAATGGCATGGATTTACTATGCAACAAGTCAGTCGTTTTTTGTTCAACATGATAATGGTAGTACAAATGACCTGAATGGTTCAGTCCGTCTGGATCCCAGGGTATGTATGGACCTTTCAAGAAGAGACACCTTTGTGGGGCGCCTGGGTGTCTCAGTTGTTGGGCGTCTGCCTTCGGCTCAGGTCATGGTCCCAGGGTCCTGGGATGGAGCCCCACATCGGGCTCCCTGCTCAGCGGGAAGCCTGCTTCTCCCTCTCCCACTCCCCCTGCTTGTGTTCCTGCTCTCACTATTTTTCTCTCTCTCTGTCAAATAAATAAATAAAATCTTAAAAAAAAAAAAAAGAGACACCTTTGTTTATAGGGGGACTGCTGGCAGGGAGGATGATGTGCCTCTGTAGCTTCCCGGGGTCTCCACAGCCTGAAAATGAAGCCAGCCCAGCAAAGAGCGTAGCAGAGAGAAACAGTCCTGATGGTAGCTAGCACAACCTCAACTTTTTACTTGCATGTGCGAACACATTTTTTAAATTGCTTAATTAGGTTTAAGTTCTAATCACCTTAACTACACATTTGAGTGTTGTTAAATTTAAATGTATCACACATTTTTTTTTCTAATTCTACAGAACCCAGCAAGATAAATATCACTGTACTTTATATTTTTATGAGAAGAGGAGTTTGAGGCTCAGAACACTAGATGATGTGCAGCTTAAGAGGGGTTCAAATCTGCATGTGCCAAGCTCCATCCCTCAGCCCTCACTGCCTTCTGTTCCCCAGTTTTGTTCGACTATAGCAGCCATAACCTGAGTAGGACTGGGGCTGACTGTGGGTGACAGAATGCCCTAGCTTCCCTTCACATCAGCCCCCCAGGTGCCCCTTCCCATGATAACACGTCACCTTGCTCGATGAAATAAAACCCAGAGATTCTGGTTGAGAGCAGAAGAGGGCTCTGCCACTGGGAAGAATTACCCATACTGGGGCTCCTGCTCTTTTCCTTGAGAGCTTCTCACTGCCCCCTGTTAGACGTGCTTCAAACGGGAGAGGGAGGGCAGATGTCCTTGAACGCTGGCCCTGAGCATCAATGAACAATAGCTTTTACCATGTGGTAGAGCACACGGATCAGATGTTTGGATGAGACTTTACTAAAGGCTAGGGGGCAATAAAAGTGAAGAACGGGGGGCGCCTGGGTGGCTCAGACGTTAAGTGTCTGCCTTTGGCTCAGGTCATGATCCCAGGGTCCTGGGATCGAGCCCCACATCGGGCTCCCTGCTCGGCGGGAGGCCTGCTTCTCCCTCTCCCACTCCCCCTGCTTGTGTTCCCTCTCTCGCTGTGTCTTTCTCTGTCAAATAAATAAATAAAATCTTAAAAAAAAAAAAGTGAAGAACGGAGTGCCACGGGTCTGTAACCAGGCTTACTCATCTTCACGTGGTTTATTCCCCTTCATCTCAGCTCTGCTCTCCTGTATCACAGTAGATGCCATCTCTAACCCTAACCCCCCTGCCCAAGGCACATTTATCCTTTGCCATTCCGAGTCCAAGAGAAGGCCTCCCTGGAGCTCTTCTAACTTTTCTGCCACTGGAGATGTCTGCCCACCAGGCAAGACTTTATGCCCCTCCGTAGCCATGAGCTCAGCAGCATCGGTCTGTCTCAGCTTCACCATTTCTATAAATAAAAACCATAATAGCCTGTTTCTCTAGCCTTTGTTCTTGATCATCTTTTCCCCTATACGTTTTGTTTCTCATGAACTAATCCATTTCCATGGCTTCAATTGCCACTTTTCTGCTGGTGAGTTGTAAAAATATATTTCTAGCTCAATTTTCTCTTTTTTGTTCTAGATATAAATATCCAGCTACCTATTGAACATCATCTTAATGTCTCCCAGGGACATGTTTACAGCTGGACACATCACTTTGCCCTCTCAAAATCAATCCTTATCCTCTATTCTGTATTATACTGAGAGTCACCCCCATCTACCCAATTGTCTATACCAGAAGTCTGGGAATGACCCTTACTGCCCTTCCTGCTTAACAACTGTATTCAATTGAGGAGGTTCTCTAAATTCTTTCCTCTTAACATCTCTCAAATATACCTGATGGCCATTGGCCTTGTGACCATTGGTATTAATGGTATTAATAGATATTAATTAGATATTAGACCTTGGTATTAATAGATATTGTACTCTTGTACTTAATAGGTAATTTTTTATTTGCTGAGTGCTTAAAATATGCCATAAATTATACTTCAGAATAATCTAAGAGTTTGATACTATGATTATCTGCATTTAAAAATTTTTTATTGTTATGTTAATCACCATACATTACATCATTAGTTTTAGATGTAGTGTTCCATGATTCATTGTTTGTGCATAACACCCAGTGCTCGATGCAGAACGTGCCCTCTTTAATACCCATCACCAGGCTAACCCATCCTCCCAGCCCCCTACCCTCTAGAACCCTCAGTTTGTTTTTCAGAGTCCATTGTCTCTCATGGTTCGTCTCCCCCTCCGATTTCCCCCCCTTCATTCTTCCCCTCCTGCTATCTTCTTCTTCTTCTTTTTTTCTTAACATATATTACATTATTTGTTTCAGAGGTACAGATTTGTGATTCAACAGTCTTGCACAAGAAGGAAAGTGGATTAGTTTGCTTGTAGTGCCAAGTAATACAGTTTCTATAAAGCAGAGGGAGTGGTTTTTTTGTTTTGTTTTGTTTTCAAAAAAGAGGCTTTTTTGTTTTATTTTATTTTTCAGCTAGGGCAGTTGTAGGTGGTTGCTTTAGATGAAAGTTATCTTCTTAGCTATTTATATTTTAAGTACATAATAAGATTTCCATCTCCAAGGGACAGAGAAAGGATGTAAGCTTTCTCTCAGAAGGACTTTAAAGGCATATTTGCTCAAATCTAGGGCATTTACTATTTAAGTTTTAAAATTTAATTAATTAATTAATTAATTTTTTATAGAGGGAGTCTTTTGATGTTTTTCTTTCTGGCTCCTGAGCCCATGCTCTTATCTTAATTAAAAGCCACCATTATTCCTTCCATGCCGGTTAGAATGTCTTTTTGTTTATAGTTTTGTCTCTCTACTGTTTATTTCAAACTACAACAAAAAATTTTTGAGTTGGATAGTGGGGATCTTTGTCTTAAATTCCTTCAGCTACACCTCTGCCAATGGCTTTTGGACCTTTTTTGGTGTTTCACTCCATAGAATACCCTTGCTTCACAGTATCTCACTGGTCTCTCTCTCTCACTGCCCACACCGTCTTTCTTCTCATCCCTTCCCTCATGGCTCCCTGGAACTGAAACCACAGGTGTGTGTTTACTGACTTGTATCATGTTGGGAGCCAGTATTGAAATATCAGAAGAGTTCTTTTTTAAACTGAGAGGTTTTTCCTCTTCATTTAAATCTAATCATCTAAAAACAAGTGACTCATATTCCTAAATGGACACCATAGGCTGAAGTTTATTGGTGCTTGTACCCTTTCTATGGGCGTGGACTTTCCAATTTATCATATTCCCCAATACTTGCTATTCTTTTACATCAGTACCACTTCATGCCTCTTATTCATCCTCTTCAGATCTGGGGCAGGATGTTCTCAGGTTCAGCTCAGGGACACCATGATTGTCCAAATTCATGACAGTATTCAAAAGAACAATATATTTACTATAAAAGCAAACATTATTTAGAAGGGAGTTATGGCTATAAATAGCCAGCTTTTCTCTCATTAGACAGCATTAGACTTCTGAAGATGTTTTTCAAAGCCCTTCAATATTTGGATCTCACTTTTCCAACCACATCTCTTCTTATTCATCCTGTGTTGTGGTTACACTGAACTGCTTCGTGTTCTAAAGGATCATACTCA
This sequence comes from Leptonychotes weddellii, assembly GCF_054177405.1. Lineage (NCBI taxonomy): Eukaryota > Metazoa > Chordata > Mammalia > Carnivora > Phocidae > Leptonychotes > Leptonychotes weddellii. The sequence continues at coordinate 130,795,230 of NC_138372.1, forward strand.
TTTTGCCTCCGGACATTTACACATACTGCTTCTTCTTTTTTTTTTTTTTTTTAAGATTTTATTTATTCATTTGAAACACAGAGATAGAGAGAGAGCGAGCATGAGCAGGGAGAGAAGCAGAGGGAGAGGGAGAAGCAGGCTCCCCACTGAGCCAGGAGCCTGATGTGGGGCTTGGACCCAGGGCCCTGGGATCATGACCTGAGCCGAAGGCAGACGCTTAACCATCTGAGCCACCCAGGCACCCCATACTGCTTCTTCTTAAATGGGTAGTTTTTCCCCCCTGATTCACTCTATATAGATTATATCTTCACCTGATTAGATCTTAGCATCTATCAGGGCTGGGATTAGCTCAGTGGTTCTTAACCTTGGCTGCATATTAGAATCTCTTTTGGCACTTAAAACCTGTGCTCAAACCCTAGACCAATTAAAATAGAATTTTGGAGAATTTAGGGCAAATCATTTAATTTCCTGGTCCTTAGTTAGCTTCCTCAACTAATAATAAAGTGAACTAAAATGAGTTGCTAGGGTTGAGAATTACAGGCTTTCACAAAGCGTTTGATACCTCAGTTTTATTCTGCCATAGTACTCTCATTTGTCCACTTAACTAACTATTGCTTTTGTTTTTGATTTATATTTGATTTCCCCCCTAAGTTACAAGTTCCTTGAGGGCAGGGACTATTTATAGTCTAGGGTGATCAACTATCCTCGTTTCAGCAATCAAGTTCTCAAGTCCTGGGAAACTCTTTCAGCTCCTATCAAAGTATTTGACACCTAGTAGTTACTTAAATGTTTGTTGACAGTGAAAAATCGTAACTGAGATGACAGGACAGAATTTTCCTATGTCCACTTTCCTTTTAGTGGCTACTCTCCCCATGGAAACTTTTAGTCTCTTACTGTTTCTGCTTTATCAGCTTCTAGGTCTGTTGATCCTGAAGATTCCTGGTCATGGTAATTTTGTCATTTTCACTCTTGTGAGCTCTCACCTATATAACAAGCTATGTATGGTATGAAAGAATGATGTGATTTGCCTTAACCCCCTCTAGTGATTAGAACCAATGATCTTTGATTAACAGTCTTTGTCTGTGAACCTAGAGAATGTGGGTCTATAGGAATTTTGTTTGCATGTAGTTGTGGTTCTTGAATATATGTAAATTTACTCTGGGAGACCCACTTGTAATAATCGCTTAGCCCTGAGCCCACTGATGCTTTGAATCAGACAGCTGATTATACTGTGGTTTGCTAATAACAATTCTAAGACCACCACAAACCAGTTACCAGAGGGAAATAAACTTTCATGATTACCCACACAGTTTGGGTTTGATTTCTTATGTGTAGTTCTTGGAAGTACCTAGTGCCACCTAATTATTTTGTTTTCAAGAATACTAATCTGTCTTCCTAGGGTACTTTATTCATTTCTATTAAAAAACATACTTGAAAGAATACACAGTATTTTGCTATGTTCTTGGAAAGAGACAAATACATATAAGACAACAATCCAGCCCACAAGGGCCTTATTATTTTTCCTTCCTCAGAAATTTGTACAAAGTATATGAGAATATGATCTTGTTATTCAGCCTTGAAGATCTCAATCTGGTGTGGGTACGTAAGGGTGGGAACATTTTCTTTTTTTTTCTTTTTTTTTATTCTTATGTTAATCCCCATACATTACATCATTAGTTTTAGAGGAAGTGTTCCATGATTCATTGTTTGTGCATAACACCCAGTGCTCCATGCAGAATGTGCCCTCCTCAATACCCACCACCAGGCCAACCCATCCTCCCACCCCCCTCCCCTCTAGAACCCCCAGCCTGTTTTTCAGAGTCCATCGTCTCTCATGGTTCGGGAACATTTTCTTAATGAAAGTTTGTAGAGTATTGGTTTCAGCCACTTTCTGCTGTGAGTAGGTTGTTTAACCTAGGCAGCTGCCAAAGAATGTGTTTTTATTTAGGAACATGAAAAGTAGTACGAGCCCATCTATATAACATAACATGAAATGAATTGTTGGTGGTAAAAACTGGACCAATATAGAGATCCAAGTGGCAGTCTTAAATAGCTGGCAAGACTTGATTAGTATAGATGTATGGTAGTATGTGAAATGGCATTTTAAGAACTCAAGTCCTGCTCATCATTCTTTCTCTGGAGAGGATCTCAAGAGCGGTAACGTTTAGGGAAGGGCAGCCAGTGTCCCACTTTATCTGCTGTATTACTCTTTAAAGCATAGCTCTAGCTAAACTGGATTGTATCAAAAACAACTTAGATCTGAGATCAAAGAGGTATTCTCTCTTGTAAAGCTAAGGTTTGGACGTGCTTGTGAAAAGAGAGTGAGAGAAAGATGTATCAGAGCTTACCTTGAGGCAG
>NC_138372.1:130798087-130803759 GCF_054177405.1 Leptonychotes weddellii
TTTTTTTTTTAAAGATTTTATTTATTTATTTGAGACAGAGAGAATGAGAGACAGAGAGCATGAGAGGGAGGAGGGTCAGAGGGAGAAGCAGACTCCCTGCCGAGCAGGGAGCCCGATGCGGGACTCGATCCCGGGACTCCAGGATCATGACCTGAGCCGAAGGCAGTCGCTTAACCAACTGAGCCACCCAGGCGCCCTTTTATTATCTTTCTTAACAGTAGATCTCACAACCTAATTGGAGACCTAGACATAAAAGCAGATAATTATAATAATTTTGGTAGTAATATAAATGAAGAATATACAAGGTATGGTAATTACATTGATGGCATGATCAAGTCTTGCTGAAGTGGGGTTGAGGTTTGTAGTTAGGGAAAGTTTCAAGAGGAAATTATACTTTGACTGGGTCTTAAAGGCTAAATAATAGTTTCCCAGGTAGTCCATAGATGAAGGGCACTATGGACAGGAGAAAAAAACATATGCAAGGGTAAGAAGAATAAAAAAACACAGTTCATTTAAACACTCATCAGTAATCTCATTTGGTGGGAGTTGAACTGGAGAGGGTAGCAGGGCCCACATCCTAAAAGGCTTGAATAACATGGACAAAGTATTTGGGCTTATTTTCTAAGGTGCTGGAGAGCATTGGTGGCTCTTGAGGGATGCCAGGGTGTGACAAAGGTTTGTGTTACTGAATAATCACTCTGGCAGCAGCTTCTATTACATTCTTGGCAGAGGCAAGAGACTAGTTAGGAGAAATTCTATTCTGGAAAGATTATAGTCATGGGGGTGGACAGGATTAGTTTGTAGAACAAAAAGAGAAATCAGAATGGAAGCAACTTTGGGGAACACTGACATTTCAGTGGCTGAGGAGCTAGCAAAGGGGAATGAGAAGACATGGTCCTTGAGCATCATGGTGCTCTGGGAGCCAGTGGGTCAGAGTTCTAAGAAGAGTGTGGTTGACATGGTAAAATGTATGGATGAAACATAGAGTTCCCAGGACATAAAGAATAAACCAAAAATGTGAAATTTGACGAGAGCCCTGGAAAATATTTTTAATGATAAACTCAGATGTACCAGAACAAAGTGCTTCATAACTCTTCAGGAACGAGGACAACTTGTGGAAAAAATTCTTTCTATCCTCAACCCCAGCTTTAGTTCTTACCTTTCAATAAAACTTTCTCTGACTATGGCTCCCATATTTCTCTATCTTCTTTGAACCCTAACCATACTGATCATTCTATAAGCTGCACATATAATTGCTTGTTTCAGGCAAGAACCTTATAGTTCATATCTCATATTCCTTTATATCTCTAATGAAATTTAAGGTGGATTTGGGTACACAGTAAAAGGTTTAAGTACTTACAGAATAACTATCAGAAAGACCTCAATTTTGAGTTCCAACTACATCACTTGGTCAAGTTCTTTAGCTGCTCTAAGATTAAGTCTTCCTATATGTACAATGGGAATAACAACACCCAGTACATAGAGTTACTTTGGGGATTAAATGAGAGAAAATGAAATGCTCAGGACAGAATCTAGTACAAAAGAAGTGTTTAATGCTGTTATTTCAATGCTGTTAATTGCTGTCTTCTATTTCCCATGTAAACATAAACTTCAGAAAGGCGGGGATTTTTATCTGGGCTGTTAATCGATGTACCTCAAGTGCTTGGCACGTAGTACATGTTTCACTTGAGGCAGATGTCTTCCTGTGCCTAGGTCTTAGCTTGGCTACTTGAAGGTAAAAGGAAGGTAAGAAGATGGAAAATACCAGTTTTGCCTGAAGTCTTCCAAAACAGTTAAGTTAGAGAAGTTCTAGGCATCCTACAAAATGTTAAGGGTGCCCTCCCAAATTCGCTAGAATGGGTACTTCAAATCTTACTTCCAGCTATTACTGATATCCATTGCTAGACAGATATCATTGAACATCTGCATCTCTATGCATGAATGTGCACGTATTCTGTCTCTCTCCCATTTCTCTTTCCTCCCCTGCCTACCCAGTTAAAAAACAGAAACAGAGGGGCGCCTGGGTGGCTCAGTCATTAAGCATCTGCCTTCGGCTCAGGTCATGATCCCAGGGTCCTGGGATCGAGCCCCGCATCGAGCCCCGCATCGGGCTCCCTGCTCGGCGGGAAGCCGGCTTCTCCCTCTGCCAGCAGCTCCCCCTGCTTGTGTTCCCTCTCTCGCTGTGTCTCTCTGTCAAATAAATAAATAAAATCTTAAAAAAAAAAAAAAAAAAACAGAAACAAATGAAAACAAATCCGAAAGGGAATGGGAAGAGGTGCCAAATAACCGAATTAGCATTTTAAGTTCATTGTATCATTCTGTTTGGGTCTTAAGGCCCGTGAGCCAGCACTTATATCCATGACTGGGTCAAAGAACATTTTAATGACTATTTGTATCCTGTGGGTTCGTGATCATTCTCATTTAGCTTGTTGTGTGTAAACTGGGGGTATTGCTGGACAGCACTGGGCAGACAGGAGGCTCATTACTGCTTTGCTACGATTTGTGTGGCCAAGCGGCCTAGTCTCTGAGGCTGCATTGTGTGAGGAGGGAGTGCCAAACAGGACTGTGGCCGAACGCGCTGGTCTGCACAGACAAGGGCCCCTCAGTTTTGCCGGGAGTCAGAGATTAACGAAATGTGCCTTTCCTCTGCTCAAACAGTTCCTTATTTTCACGTGGGCCTTACTGTTTGCTCAACACACTTAGCCACTTGAAAATGGTGAGCTACTGAATCCCTTCCGGAAGTAGCTGGGTTATCTTTAAGGAGTAAATTAACCCTTTCCGAGCATGGGGAGCTGCACATAATCCATTTCTGAAATGATTTCAACCATCACAGGCTGAAAAGTGATATAATCTCACATGCCTGGTCTGATGTTTACTTATATACTTATGTCACTAAAGCTAAAGGATTGCTTCTTTTCCCGCCCCCCTGAAAATTATAGTTTTTTTTTTTTTTAAAGATTTTATTTATTTATTTGTCAGAGAGAGAGATAGCGAGAGCAGGAACACAAGCAGGGGGAATGGGAGAGGGAGAAGCAGGCTTCCCGCCGAGCAGGGAGCCCGATGTGGGACTCGATCCCAGGACCCTGGGATCATGACCTGAGCCGAAGGCAGATGCTCAACGACTGAGCCACCCAGGTGCCCCTGAAAATTATAGTTTTGAATATAGTTAGGTAACAACTCTAGTATTAAAAATATTAAAGGATGGAAGTGACCCAGAGAAAGTTCTTCACACTGACCTAGTTCAAGACCGGGAAACCAGGGACCACTGTTGCAGTCTCTTTCTCTTCTTAATTAGTGGGTCTCAGAGTCCCAAGTAAATACTGTAAGAAGAAACAAAGAAATGGCATATGTTGTGTATATTTGAGTTTATACTTGCACATTTGCCTCTGGTTCCTGTGATTCTTTTTTTTTTTAAAGATTTTATTTATTTATTTGACAGAGAGAGAGACACAGTGAGAGAGGGAACACAAGCAGGGGGAGTGGGAGAGGGAGAAGCAGGCTTCCTGCGGAGCAGGGAGCCTGATGCGGGGCTCGATCCCAGGACCCTGGGATCATGACCTGAGCCGAAGGCAGATGCTTAACGACTGAGCCACCCAGGCGCCCCTCCTGTGATTCTTGATCACCACACAAAATCAGACCCTTCCTTTATCATTTCTCCTCTCCCTCCCTTCCTCTAATACACAGTGTGTGTCCTCCCTGGCTTGTTATTCCTAGTGATAGTTTCGCGGCCAGCCTTTACCGGTGCACCCTTAGGAACCCCTCTCCCTTAGGGAACAAAAGTCCACACTTCCAAAATGTTCATAAGATATTCTCTCAGCCTGTTCGTCTTTCTTAAAAGCTTGCTGTCTCATTCAAGGGCATTATCCTCGCGGACACTCCTCTCAAGTGGAGGCTCATCGTCTTCCCATCACCCTTGGTAATTCACATGTAAAACACATCATGCTTGTGTTTCCATGCGTAATTTCCATCCTCTTCAATACTGCATCTCCATTTGCTTGTGCCCCATGCAAGGTCAATTGTCTTCACATGGTCATGTATTTTCGTAAAATTTCCAAAGTGATATATTTTAACAGAAGTTGATTAAGAACACTGTCTCTTCCCAACTCAGCTTCCCCTGGGTCGCGCCTCTTCTGTCTGGTGGTATTAGCATGCCTGCAAGTGTTTTTGGGATCTGGCTGAGAGGAAGTTGCCACCAAGGGCTGACACTGACAGAGATCAAATAACACTAATCGGACAGTAATATAACAAGGGCATTATCAAGAAACTGGATAATTAATGTCAGCAGTTCTCAAATAGTTTTTAAGTTTCTGCACAAGAAAACTTGAAATGCCCTGAAATCTTACAGCTATCAAGAATCTCAAAAGAGGCTCATGCAGTTTGACAGTTTGGATTACACGTGATATTAGTAACTAGTTATACAGCTAAAATAAAAATTTCTGATCTACCAGTAACAAAAAAAAAAACCCTTAAATACAAAATGATTACTTTAGTCTGATTCCCCAGAAACTGGAGTCTGAGTCAGAGAGCTTCTGTGCAACTTTGTAATTAGGGAATGCAAGCCCAGAGGGCAGGGGGAGGGACTGTGAGGGGAGACAACAGGAAGATGCCTGTGATGGGGCTGGCTCTCTCCAAGGGTGTCACATAGCTCTGGCAAGGGGGCCGTGCCCCCAGGAAGGTATCGATCCACTGCACCTCCAGACTATCTTTCAGTTGGGAGAAATGAGGAAACGTGTATTCACTAGTTTACTCCGTCACTGGTCAAAGGCACACCCCTTGGGTGCTCCTCTGAGCTGACATGTGGGAGTCTGGGCATTAACAGAATCACAGAGCAGGTGTCAACAGAGAAATGCCAGGGTGAGAAAAAGAGAAGCTGTCAAATGGCACTGCATGAAGTCAGACAGCTCCTGCAGAGCTATGAGAGACAGGTGAGGCCAAGAATATCTGAAATGGTATATTAGAAATGTCTAATGTGCAAGAGGAAAGCCAAATTTATCTTTCCATTCTCTCTATAGCAAATATTACAAAAATCATTATCAGATGAAGAAGTGTTCAAAGAATGAATATCCAGCCTAAAATTATAAGGGGGATAAAGACGTATAGAGTTGTATCAGGAAGTTAATCAATAAAAATAGTATATTATTTTTTATGGATATTTTATCATGGAGTTTGTCAGCTTTTTAGAATTTATAATTTAGAGTGATGACTCAGTGTAAATATTCACTTTTGTAACTAATTTTATGTTGTAACTTTATCTTTTTTCTAGGAAGCCTTTCAAAATGTGTAAGATTTGGGGCTCATAAAACCTGACTGCCTAGGGGCGCCTGGATGGCTCAGTTGGGCGTCCAACTTTTGATTGCGGCTCTCAGGTCAAGGTCTCGGGGTTGTGAGATCAAGCCCTGCATTGGGCTCTGCACTGGGCATGGAGCCTGCTTGGGATTCTCTTTCTCCCTCTGCCCCTCCCCTCTCTCCTTTTCCCTCCCTCTCTAAAAACAACAGCAATAACAAAAAACCTGACTGCCCAAGGGCTCATGTGTCCTATCTTAAAATAATAAGAAAATAAACAAACTCCTCTTTCCTTGATCCCATGTCACCATTTGGCCCCAAGCCTTTTTCTCTTCTCTTCACTAATAAGGTTTTTCAGGGGTTGGTTCATGTTTCCTGCCTCTTCTTCC
>NC_138372.1:130803859-130835855 GCF_054177405.1 Leptonychotes weddellii
ATTTTGGTGTTGACCAGGACCTTCAGCCTTCTTATGATCACCTGCCCAGTCTCTTTGGACCTAACCCAGGATGTTAGCTGATTCCTGTTACAACCACTCACATCCAGTCAGCCACCTTTGGTCCTGTGACATGTTCTAGGAAGAAAGTGCTCTGTGCTAAAGCCACAGGCCAAGGAACTGATTTGTTTTTTGACTGCGTGTAATGCCTCTTTATATGGGATGGAACTGCGTTTCCTTTCTCTTTTGCCACTACCTGGATATCAGCAGGAGCTCCCTGTTTTCTTTCTGCCAGTCTTGTGTGTCTTCCACATAACTGCCAGAGTGATCGCTTAAAAAGCAAATCTTGTCACCTTGCTTCCATCAGAAAGAAATCTAATGACTTCTTTAAGATTCAGGATAATGTTAAGGTTGCTTTCAAAAGTCTCTATCAAAAATGTATAAATTGTATAGGTTTATAAACTTAATGTAAAAGGTGAAAAAAGTTACAAAGATGTGTAAAAAGATGTATAATCTCTTCCTTGGATTTTTACATAAAGTATTACATAAAAAATATATATGCCTGTAACTTGTCATGTCTAACAATATATAATGGACATGTCTCCAGGTTAATGGATACAGGTCTAATTCATTCTTTTTAATAGCTGCATAATATTTCATAGTTCTGTTATGCCAAAATTGATCTAGTGGTGTCCATACTGATGACTATTCAGGCCATTTCCATCTTTAATTACTATATAAGGTATTTTAATACATAGGATTAGATATTCATTATTAAGTAATTATGTATTCATTTAATAGTTCCAATAAAAGTGTAATGGAATTTCATAAAACATACATGCATCTCATGTCCTTCTCTAAACCAGATGCTTTGGTGAAGGGAATGCAAATCTCCGATTGGCCAGGCTGAGCCATGGGTCCCCACCTAGAGCTTGGAGCAGGGGTCAACTGCCCTTTCTCAGCCCATGCTCTTTGCGTGGCAGGAGGGACTTCCTGAAGGAAATTGGTGTCTTGCTACCAAAAGAAGGGACACTGGAGATGGGTGGCTAAAAGTAGCAAATGTTTTACCACAGAAGCTAATGACCTATTCCACCGGGGGCAGGTGGTGACATTATTCCCATGTTGTAGACAGGGATTCCATCCTATGGGAGTTGGGGCAGAGGAACAGAAATACTGAGGCTTTGAAGTGTTCCATACTATCTCCTTGGCAGTGAAATCTGACTCAGGAAGAATTCAGTTGGCTTAAAGCTGTGGTGGTGGTTTTGGTCAGCTTGGGGGTACTTGTCCATGTTGTTTGCTCTACAAATGGAGGTTATATGCCTTGTCTAAAATTGAGAAGTGAGTATTCTCAGTGATATGTAGGAGTCAGTGGTAGCTAATTAACTTAGATGTGTAAGGACCCAGAGGTTTTCCTACTAGAATCCATGGATGGAGTGAGGGCATGTCTAGGCTTTGCTTCTCTTGAGGACCTAAATAACGCCTAAATGGTCCGTGTTAGATGCAAAATTCCCTTTTTTCAGCCTGCCAGTAACCTGCCCAGAAACATTCCACACTGTGTGTGAGTCCTGACTTTGTGTATGTGTGTATGGCCACGTATTTTAAGTTAGTTTTCATTATTCGATTTATAAATGTACCAATTCTGCTTTTACTCTTGGGACAAATGACTGTTCATTTGAAGAGGAAATAAAATGTGTAGCTGATAGGCCATTTGTAGTGATTCAGTATTTCTTATCTTCCCACTGTCCCAATGTCTTGATTCTAGATATTTCTACCACCTTCTCTGAATCAGAAAATATGAGATTATTTAAAAACAGAGAAAGGGAGGGGCACCTGGGTGCCTCAGTTGGTTAAGTGTCTGCCTTTGGCTCAGGTCATGATCTCAGGGTCCTGGGATGGAGTCCAGTATCGGGCTCCCTGCTCAGTGGGGAGTCTGCTTCTCCCTTTCCTTCTGCCCCTCCACCTGGCTCGTGCTCTCTCTGTGTCCCTTCAAAATAAATAAATAAAATCTTTTAAAAAAAATGCTATAAAAGTGGAGAAAGAGAAAAGGAGGAGAAGGTGGTGGGGAGAGAGGAGGAGGGAGAGAGAGACAGCGAGGGAGGGAGGTGGGGAGAGCAGAACCGCCTAACACCTTATTTCATTAGGTAGCATTTTCTCCTTTTTAACTGTTAACTTGGAAAAGTACCTCAGGATCACCTTGCCTTCCATTTCCTTTGTCCGTACAAGCTGCCCTTTCATTTTCATTAAAAAAGGCGAGTCATGAGAACCTTAAGTCGGTGATTAAGGAATGCAGCACAGGATTGGATCTTTCATCTCCTTTCTTTGAGTCTTATTGTTAGTGCTTTCTCTGAACACTTTCTATTACTCTCTTGGGATTATTGGTGCTTAGTCCTTACTCTTTGGAATGAGAACTTTAAGTGCTTCTATCTTTAGCAATTCTGGGCTCAGAATAAGTTCTGAAATGCACACAAAAATACTTCTGATCCTCAATATTCATGACATCACTCTGCCACCTTCACTGCCCGCCGCTAGGCATTTATCAGAAATAATTAAGCTTTTGTTATTGGCTTTTACTCCTTTGAAGTATTTTTACTGAGGGGGTGTCATTTGGATAATGCTCTAATTTATTAAGTGGTATGACTTATTAGGATAAGAATCTCAGCTTTGGGGGCACCTGGGTGGCTCAGTTGGTTAAGCGACTGCCTTCAGCTCAGGTCATGATCCTGGAGTCCCAGGATAGAGTCCCACATCCGGCTCCCTGCTTGGCGGGGAGTCTGCTTCTCCCTCTGACCCTCCCCCCTCTCGTGTGCTCTCTCTCATTCTCTCTCTCTCAAATAAATAAATAAAATCTTTAAAAAAAAAAGAGAAGAATCTCAGCTTTGGTTTTAAAATAAAACCAGGGGGCAAAGGGGCAGGTGACAAACACCACCTGCCCCTGGTTGAATAGATTATTAGCTTCTATCTCAAATCCTAGAGTTCTTCCTTCATCATATCCAAATGCAACAATTCATCTGTGGGCCCAGCATTTAGAACTGAAAGGTAATGTTTGTTTTCTGCTTGGCAACTTAAAACAAATTGAATACAGTGCTTTAACATGATTTTGAGAAATGAATATTTTCGAGATTGACCAAACTAAAAGCTGCCCATTTTTGCAGAAGATGAGGGAAAGCTACCCGTGCTTTTCTGATGGGCAGTTCCTCAGTCATAGGTCACAGATAAGGTGGGGTTGATCATCCAGCAGGGGGCACCTTTTTCTAATTTGCATAGAGTGCTGAGTGATCAAGCACCAGCTTCAGTTAGCTGCGGGCTGGACACAGAGGCCAGGGTCTTTGCATGAGCCGGTCAGCCTGGGTTCAGCCTTCTTGATATTTTTGTAAATATTTTCTTTCTTGTGTATTAGAAATTGGAGAGATTAATGAGACAATTCAGTTGTATTACTTAGTATGGAAACTCAATTCACAAAGTCTTAAAAGACTGATCATGGTTCAAAGGGGAGTAAAACCAGTGCTTCTGAGTCCTAGCTGCCTGACCTTAGAATAAAGAGCTGCAGAACTTAGAATAAACCTTAGAATAGGCCAACAGAACATGGAGTCTCAACAGAGTGGCTCTCCACTTGTAACTCCAGCACCAGATCCCCAACTTCTAACACATTACTTAATTTCTAGACATGATCTTTTGCAATTCCAGGTTTCTTTTATATTTCTGAACAATTGCTATCATGTAAATCCAGAAAAAACGGCTGACACGGAAATAAAAATCTGTATCTTAAAGTACTGAATATCGTCTTCTCTGTGATAAACAGTTCTCTTTCTCACCGGTAGTGACTGTGTGGCTTTCTAGCCATTTCAACCAAGAGATTATCGTAGGAGCAGAGGCAGAGACTCAAGAGCGATCTACCCGCCTGGGTGCTCCTTCTCCCTCAGGGGTCAGGCACTGTGTTTCGGGAAGTCATTTGCCCTGCAGCCGGCCTGGGGTTTAGGGGCAAGGGGAATGGTGGGAAATGTTTGACTTCATGCTCAGGGCCTCTCCAAAGTCTGGGGATGTTCACAAGCCCTGAAGCTACTGATGATATTGATGCTGGAATAAGGAGTCTGTTCTGTTTCTGTTCTATAATAGCCATTACTACACCTACAAAACATGTTTTCTTAAAAACTGCATCTTTCAAAGCCTTCAGAAAGTGACCATTCTTTTGCGGTTATATCAGACTTGCATTACCAATTTATGATTTTTGATCTTTAAAAATTATCTAAAGACCTTAAGGTTTGGGCTTCCTCCAATCTCTTTCTTTGTCTCTCTCTCTCTCTCTTTTTTTTCCTCTCTCTCTCCCTTTCCCCTTTGCTCTGCGTTTCCTTCCTATCCCCTTTTGGCACCCCTTGGCCTGATACTTATTTTGTTTTTATTTCTTGATCCTTCTTTTTGTTGTCTTGCTTCTCTTCTAATCCAAGTTAGATTATGTAATACAAATATTTATTAGCATTTGCAGTATTTCCTCCCCAAATAATAGAATTAGAGAGTTGTAATCCTGCTCTTAATTTATCAAATACCCTGTTTCATAAATATGGAGAAGAGTATAGATAATTCTGGTAATTTGTAAGTGACTTGAACTAGTCAATATATTCATCATTTTTGGAGTATCTACCATATTTTAGCTGGGTGAGTGTGTGTGTATGAAAATATGTATGTGGCTTATTTTGTGACCCAGAATAATAAAAGAATCAAAATAAGAAAACTTCATCCAGCCCTCTGTGCTTTTTGGAGGTGTGTGTGGGAGGGTGGCTTGGGTTTTATGGTTCTTATTTGCGGAAAGAGTATTTGACATTTTAAAGCACCGTTTATCTGCGTTCATCCATTCCTCTTTTATGTTGGCCATTGTTCATTGTCATCTTAGCAAAGAAGCAGATTCTGGCTGAGAGTGAAAGGCGCTGTTGCTCAAAGGGAAAGCTCAGTATCAGTGTCGGATGAGATGAAGGAAGTGTCTACAGGATTTCTGGTCTTTGAGGTTGTTTTTGTAGAATCTACTGAAGTAATATTTTACATTTTTAGGTTTAGAGCTCTCTTAAAGATCTGGGTTAAACATGTTACATGGATTATTCCTATTTTAATTTGGTAAGAGTAGGAGATCTGAAGAAATTCTGTTTTTGAGTGGATTTTGCTATACATAGATTTTGCGGGGGATTAAAGAGAGACAGGGAGAAAGAGAGAGAGGGAGGGAAGCCAGAGGGAGGGAGAGAGGGGAAGAGGGAAAGAGTGAGAGGGAAAGAGAGAGGGAGGGAGAGAAAGAAAGGAGTTAATAAAACAAACAGATAAATAGGTAGCTATTCACTAGGCAAAAGGTGAGGATCTCACTGCTTCTAGCTCTGTCTATACATTTTCTGCTGCAGATAGAATAAAAATGTAGCCAAATAGGGCAACTCCTATCCTGTTGATATTTATCACATTTATCAAAACTTAGTGTGCATATAATTCATCCAAGATGCTTTTGTTAAAAATGCTGCATGCAATTTTCCTTTGCCCCCATCATTGGTTTAGTAGATCTGGGTGATCTTCTGAAATGTGGGCCACATTTTTTCTTATCTGGAAACACTCAGTATTCCCACAGATGCTACTGCGCCAATAAAATGATACCAAGAAAATGTAGAAATGCTTCTCAAAGTGTGTGTGGAGATATTTTGCTTATGATGTTATCACTTTTACCAGGAAGACTCTCTGAACCAACGTTTTCTTGTAGACATTAATGTAATCAAGAGGAAAGGTAGCGGTCCCAAAGTAATGGTTTTTGGAATTGAAACTTATTTATTTATTTTTTTATTATTAATCATTGTATTAATTTTATTACATTAATAAATAAAAAAATTTGAGGAATGAGATATTAGAATCCTACCATATTGGGAAAAACCCTGATGCTCAAGGAAAAATTCAAGAGTCAGGAGAGAAGGAGGAGGGCCATGGTTCCGAACTGAATGTGCTGGCTTCCTCCTTAGAATTCAAGCACAGCAAACAAGGGCCTGATTTCTTTGGGCATGTGCTGCCAGTGAAGACGGAGAGACTTCCTGAGAAGGCACGGTTCCACCTCCAATATGGTGCCCATGGCAATGGCTAATGGAGTTTCTTAGCCTGGTGGGCCTGAGGCAGCAACATAGGGGGCTGCATGTTTCTGTGTAATACAAAAAAAAGTCCCTTGGAGCTACTGAGACCCCAAGAAAAGAAAACAAAGAAAACTAAGCAGGCTCATGGACTGGGAGAGGGCTAGCAATGGCTGGGGAGACCAGAATGTAGGGATTTTGCAACCAGAGACAGTAACAAGCATGGTGGCCACTGATAAAAGTCACCTACACGATGCCCAGCTACACATCCAGCAGACAGAGCAAGGACAGGTTGAAGGCTAACAATGAAGAGGGAATAAAGCACTTCAACTGGAGGCTAGTAGGACCAAAGTCTCTTTTCTGATATCCAAGAACTTGGGTGATTCTGAGGGAAAAGTCAGGAAAACAGTCAGAAGGAATCTTGAAATTGAATATTTCTTAAAAGTGACCAAAACCGGAACTAGACAGTAGATGTGTTAATAATGTTTTAAATTGCTGAGGAATCAGTCTGTCAGTCAGAATGAACCAGCACGGGACAGATCAGCTTGTCTTGCTCAATGACAGACATGTGGAGGGCTCCAGGGTAAGCTCAAGCTCAGGAAGAGGAGATTTACCAGGAAGCCAATGAAGTCTAACCCTCAGGGCCTCACCAGCATGGGCCCCGCCAAGGCCTTCTGTTTCTTTTCTTTTCTTTTCTTTTTTTTATTCTTATGTTAATCCCCATACATTATATCATTAGTTTTAGATGTAGGGTTCCATGATTCATTGTTTGTGCATAATAGAATTGAAATTTAAATATGAGCTATATGAAGGAATTTCCTGTTACTTAGGATAGTAATGCTAGAACCTCACTGAGCAATAATTAATTAGAATAATTAAGTCATAGTTCCTTTTGTCATTAAAAAAAATCGATATCCATTCTATTTTGTAGTGGACTGTATCTTGGAGTTATAAGATGGTCCTAATTACCTGGGTCTACTTGACAGGGTTGGCCTTCGCGAGTCTCTCATCTGTGCACCCAGTGTTCGGTTTATATGGGTCTCTGTTTCCTGCCATCATTTATGCCATATTTGGAATGGGACGTCATGTTGCCACAGGTAATAATTTCTGTCTATGTTTATGCTTCTCATGTTACTAATGAAAGGGACTCAGAAGTGCTCATTAGAGGGGCACCTGAGTGGCACAGTTGGTTAAGCTTCTGACTCTTGGTTTCAGCTCAGGTTGTGATCTCAAGGTCATGAGATCAAGCCCCACATTGGGCTCCACACTGAGCGCAGTGACTGCTTAAGACACTCTCTCCCTCTCCCTCAGCGCCTCCCCTCCACGCTCGTGTGCATGTGCTCTCGCTCTTCCTAAAATAAATCTTTAAAAAAAAAAAAAGAAGTGCACATTAGTTACTGATTACATTTCTGAAGCAATTCCAACTTTACTTCTGGAAACCTCAGCAAATATTAGAGCAGGACATTTAACTCTCTGTGCCTCAGTTATTCAATATGTACTGTGACTTATTGCTATATTATTATGTAATCAAGGTTATTTTAAAGATTCTTTGCATTTTTAAGTTGTAAAAAGGTCGTAAGAGAAGGGCATATATTCTGAATTTACAGTGTAATGAGAGAAGGTAAGCTCTTTGAGGGAAAGAAAAAACTATTGAATTTAGTTACTCAAACATTGAAAAACATTTTTTTATGTAATTGATACTTGGGCTAAATGATCTTGCAGGTTTCTTCCAAGCTGGAATCCATAATGCCCTTTAATTAGTATACTCTTACCTTGCCTACCTATGCATTACTAAAGAAAATCTGAACTATCACAAGTAGTCTGATAATAGAGCAAGCTGGTTAAAAACCTGGGTTGTAGAGTTAAATGGTTCTGGGTGTATGTCTTATTTGTTGTTTGCTATCTGCATGACCTTGGACAACATTATAAAGGCCTATTTGCTGCTTTCTGTATAGTGAAATAAAAAAAATTCATATGATTGTAATGAAAATGAGATGAGATAGTTGATGTATAGTGTCTAATTTAGTACTTGCTATATAAGATTTAGTAAGTTAGTTATTATTATTATAAAAATGATACCCTAATCTTAAATATTAAGGTAATAATGATAAAAAATACTTTTAACTAGAAATATCCATATAGGCATTTCTCTTTATTTTGTGTGCTTAAGATCTCACCTCTAAGTATGTGTCTATTTCTTCAGTGGTCAGTTTGTGTTATTGATTGCATTGGTTTCCTATTTCTGATGTAACAAGTTACTGGGAGCTTAGTGGCTTGAAACAAGATAAATTTATTATCTATAGTTTTAGAAGTCAGAAGTCTGAAATGAGTGTACAGAGCTAATATTGAAGTGGAAGAGTTCACAATTAACCACTGAGCCTACTGAGGTTTTCATAATTATCATCTCCTTTATATTGTCCCCAAACCCTGAAAGGGAGGTATTAAATTATCCCCAGCTTACAGATGAAGTAATGCAGACTCAGGGTAATGTGCTTTAAGTCACATTATTGATAAATAGAGGACTTGCATTCGAGTCTAAGCTGTAATCTGAATCCCTGCCCTGAGGATATTCTCTGTGCACGTCTGCAGAGAGGTGAGAAAATGTAGGTATGGCCTGGGAAGAGCAAGTAGCTGGGTGTGGCTGTGTGTTGAAAGAATATGTGTATATGTAGGAAAGTTTCTGCTTCTTGCCTGGAGTGGAGTGAAGGGTGGATGAGTCAGGGTGCTGATAATGTTTCCAGTAGATCTATTTGGTTTTACACCATGGATTCAACTTTAATGGTGGAATCCAACCATTATCGTTGAGTCCGTTACTAACAGAAGATTCCCCCCACCCCCACCCCCTTTTAGGCACCTTTGCTTTGACATCTTTAATATCAGCCAACGCAGTGGAACGGCTGGTCCCTCTGAGCAGCCAGAACCTCAGCACACAGAGTAACACAAGCACACTGGGTTTATCGGACTTCGAGCTGCAAAGGATTGGTGTAGCTGCAGCTGTTTCCTTCTTGGGAGGTGTGATTCAGGTACGTGGTACTGAGACCTGGGAATGAAGAAAGGGAGGCCATGGAAGGAAGGAAGGGAGGGAGGAAGGCAGGCAGGCAGTTGGTGCTTTGTTTTTATTTGTGTTCATGTCTTTGTACAGATGGATGAAGAGCTGATATGTTTTATCTTTATGAAAACACTGTCTACTACACAGAGTAGTTACTCTGTAAGTGCTAGTTGAATAAATGAATCAGAATCAAGAAATCAAAGTTACAGAGAAGCGGTTTTTTACTTTTCAAGAACGAACTTTGTAAAAAATGTTTTACAAAATGGAAAGGGCTTCCTTATACAGCAATGAGGCAGTCCTTGTGTTCATACAGTGACCGGATCGTCACTGTGGGATAAGGTAGGAGAAGCTCCTACAATGGGAAGAGACGTGACTAGATTTCTCGGGTCCTTCCCAATTTTTAGAGTTTATGATGTTAACTCCCCAGAGCAGTAACAAGTGGTATTTCATTTGTGCCGAAGACTGCCAGTGTGAGGGCTTTCGACTCAGACCTGCACCAGACTTTGCCCCTTTCAGCGTCAGGCGGCTGTTTTGTTGCCTGGTCTGCTCTAGTTTTTCTACTTCTTCAAAATATCGGGCTATGTAATTTGCTGTTTCTAATCAGTTGTCAGAATTAGATAATTCAGAAGTGTATAGAAAATAAATGTAGGACGGTACTGACTCTTAGACACGGAATTTGTCTGATAACCATTTTGGTTTATTCTTCTGTGTTATAATGAGTTATATGTGCACAAACTTCCTGGGTGACTATTTTCTGGGTTGACAGAGGCTCTGTTTTACAGTGTGACATTATTTATAAGGTCAAATATGGTGTAAAGGCCAACAAGGGAGAAAAATAGTTGATGATTGTCTGGAATTGGAGGGTTAGAAGAAAAGATGTGATCTAGAGGGAAGGAAAACAGAAATTCCTAGAATTACATTGCCTTCCAACGATGTAAAAAGGGTGGGAGAATTTAGGATGTAAGACCAATCCTAACTCAACTCTTCCCAGTTCTTTAGAGAATAGATTATGTGAGGGCAGCTTTGCCTAGGAAGCTACCAGACTAGAAGTCTAATAGGTATTGTGTGCGGCGAAGGCTGTGCTTTCATGAAACACAGACTGGTTGCCTGAGTACCCTATAACCTTCGTTTTATTTTTTCAAACGCGGATGATGTCCACGTATTCTGAGACTTGCACAGGCAAGCTTAGTGGGCTCTTCTCCCTCCATTGGCCACCGTGAAGCTCTAATGGACCTCTCATCTGTGTCCATCTCAGAAATAATCAACCATGTGAATTGGTGATTCAAAAATGGGTATGTTGCCATAGATTTGCTATAGGTTTTCCTCAATTTCTCCTCATTTAAAATAAAATAATAATCTCTGTGTTAACACAGCAAAAATAATATCACTATTCCTCCTGGTCCCATTATCTACCATTCATATCTCTCTTTGAATTTATGATTTTTACTAGGTTTGGACTTTCTGATATTCTTTTAAGCATGGAACAAGTAGTTTTAAGTGTATATTAGTATTTTTAAAAATCCAAGAAAGTATATAACTCACAGTAAGACCCAGCAACCTTCTGCTTTGTCTCATTTTAACCATTTTCCATAGTTTAAAACAATCATCAGGTATTTTGTTATTATCTAGCATATTTGGATTGAGAATTTAAATGATAATAAAATATAAAAGTAAAAGCCAGGATTCTAACAACATAAAAAATAAATGTCTCATTTCTCAGAATGAAACTCCCTAGAATCATGAGAGTAAAACAGGATATTATTAAAGATAATAAAAATAATTTGGTTTTCATGGACTTCTATTACATGTAAAATCTGATCCAGAGAGTCGCATGTTTTGTCTTATAACTTCATCAAACATCTGTTTTCCTTTGTCTTTTGCTCCGATCCTGGATATGTGACCTACGTTTTAGCCAATTTTTGAACAGATGGCTGGAATTTATTTGACCTCCAAACTCATCTATCCCTTGTCAACCAGAACCCTAGGGTCTGTGGGATTTGTTGGAGCCAGCTTTTCGGTCATTTTTCCTTTCCTCCTTCAGATTTGAAACCTCCTGAATATGAGGGCAGTCCCAGGGTTTCCAGCTTCTACAAACACAGACAGTGTTTGTTTACCTTGTTTTATTTATTTTTAATTCCAACTGATGGAACTATTTAGGTTAATAAAATTATATTAAGGTGTTTGAAATAGTCACATCCAATCTGGTTGACAAATTGTGTATCAGTTGGAAATGCTCTCAGCTATAAGTAACTGAGAACCCTACCATGGGAGGCTTACTTATACAGACATTTATTGCATTTTGTGTTTCAAGAGGTCATGGCAGACAACAGGTTCTTCAACGTCTGGCAAACCATTCAATTGATGAACTGATCTGCCTTTTTTATTAGATAATAAGGTCCCTTTGACTTAGTGCTTTTCCTCTTTTGCCTTCTCTTCTGGTAGTTCATCAATAACCTTTCCCCCTAGATTGTTGCTTTTATTTATCTAACTTCCTTTCCCATGCAACTGTTTCTCTACTTCTTTATTGGACTTATGTTCCTTAACATTGTTTTAATGATTCTAGTGTGTCTTTCTCTTTTTTAGAAGAAACTATGGGATAAAATGATAAAGGAATTAGAATTAAGATGTATACTTATAGTGAACTCTTTTCATACCATAAAATTTCTGATTTTATTTTGAGATTGCTTCTTTTTTGCCTTTCTTTCAGCTTTCTGTACATCCATAATATTTTGGTTTGTTTTCTACATAAGACATTATTTGGAACACAAGGTTTTTGAGGTTACAGTATCTTAATCTGTTTTCCAGTTTTCATAGCACTTAGCCTAGCACTCCACACATAGTAGATTCATAGGAAAGTTGGTGAATTAAATGAGCTATTCAGAATCTGAAAATCAAGAAATAGCAGACATCATGCCAGGTAATAATTTTGTGATTTTAAAAGAATTGAGTCTGACATTTGTTGACTTAATTATTATAACAGGAGGAGACTCTGAAAAAAGGTACATCAGAGAACTGTCATTCTCCCCAGCCCACCCCCAGTCTTCCTGTCCTTTCTGCTTTATTCTCACCCACCTCCTATAGGTAACCTGTCTCGTTCATTTCTGGTTTATACTTTCGCAAAATGAGTGTTTTCTTATTTACCCTTCTTTCTTACATGGAAGTTAACATTCTTTTTTTTTTTTTTAATTTTTTTTTTTTTGAAGTTAGCGTTCTTTTGTGTTTGACTTTCTTCACTCAACAGTAGTATATCCTGGAAATCATTCCATGTCAGCTCCTAGAAATGCCATCCATGCTTTTTTTTTGCTGCATTGTGCTCGGTTGTATGGATATGCCATTGTTTATTCAACACATCTCCTATATTTGGGCATTGAAGTTGATTCCAGCATTTTGCATTTGTAAACAATGCTACTGTGTATGTGTATATGTATTTTCATATTGGTGGTGGTGTCTGTTCAGGGTGAATTCCTAGAATGGGATTACTGGATCAAAAGGTCAATGAATATGTGGTTTTGTTTGATATCTTCAAATTACCTACCAAAAGGGTTGTAGCAGTTTGCATTCCTACAGAAATACATGAGAGCACCCTCAGCCTCACCAACAGAACGTGTTGTCAGATTTTAAGTTTTAATCAACCAGATAGGTAAGAAATCATATTCAAGGGTAATTTGCATTTCTTAAATTATGAGTGATGGCAAATTATAACATCTTTGCATATGTTTAAGGCCATTTTGTATCCATTTTGTAGATTGTATTTTGTGTTCATATATTTTTCTAATTTTTCTATTAGGGTTTTAGTCCTTTTCCCCCCAAATTTTAAGAGTTCTTCATATATTATGGATATTAGCCCTTTATCTGTGATATATGCTGCAAGTATTTTAGTCTAATTAGACATGCAATTTATTTTACCATGCAAATGAAAAAATTTATGTAGTCGGATTTATCAGTCACTCTTTAAATTGCCCCTGGACTTTGTCAATATTAGAAAGCTTTCCCTTACACTAAGTGTATAGAAGAATTCACCATATTTTTAAAAATTTATTAAGTTATTTTCTATATGAATTTTTTTTTAATATTGACTTTTCTGGTCAGTGTGGAGTTAATTCTTGTGTGTGGTGGGAGATAAGAATCTAACTGTATTCTTTTTCTAAGTGGTTGCCCAGTTGGGCCAGTGACATTTATTAAAAAGCTCACCCTTGCTTCTGTGATTTATGATGCCACCCATAGCATTTCCACATTTGCTTAGATCTGATTTATTCTATCCTATTCTGTTCTATTCTACTGGTCTGGAAATGTATTCTAGTGGCAGGAGCACCCTGTTTTAATTAGGGAGACTTCTAGTGTGGTTTAATCTGGTAGGACTGGTGCACTTTGTAGGTTTTACATCTTAGTGTGTTTTTGGCTATTGATGCATGTTTGTTCTTTCTTCTGAACTTTAGCATCAACTTGTCTAGCTCCACTTAAAAAAAGTTGTTGATATTTTCATTGGGATTGTGTTTAATTGACATCTTTATGACATGGAGTTATCTTATCCAAGAACAGATGCCTTTAGTTTTGTTCAAGTCTACTTTTGTTAGACTTTCAAGTCTTTCAGGAGGGTTTCCTCATACGTTTTGCACATTTATTCCTAAGTATGTCATCATCTTTGTTGCTATTATACATGGAGCTTTCTTTACCATTATGTCCTTCAGCTTGTTATTGTTTCTGTCTGTAAAAGCTATAGATTTTTTTCCCACTTATTTCTTTATTTAACAAATATATCTGTTAAGATGCTGTCAGCTGCAGAAAATATAATTTGTACACAAAAGTGGCTTAAAAGATAGAGTTTAGTGTTTCATATGACAAGAATTCTGGTAGTAGCAGAGTTCCTGGTTGGTTAATTCAGTAACTATAATTCCATCAATAGCCTATATTTTTTATAGCTTCCTGCTATGCCATCCTTGGCCAGTTACTTTTCTTCCTGGGTGACCCCTCAGTCCATGACTGCATGGCTTCAAAATGCTGCCATCATGTCAGGCACCATGTCCTCACACAATCACATCAAGACTCAGAAAAATGTCTCTCCTTGTGCATCTCTTTGTCAGGAATAAAAACTGACCCTAGAAAGTCCCTGGTGGATTTCTCCTGCTTGGAAATATCACATGCCCATTCTTAAATGAATTGCTAGTGGGGTGGGGGATAATATCACCATAATTGTCTTAGACTAATTAAAATTTATCTCTGGGATATAGAAAGGAACTCCTTCTTTGAATACCTCACAAAAAGAAAAGTGAACAAATTGGGATTCTGCTAGTGATAAAGAATTTGATAGTTGTTAGAAACATTAAACATCAGTGCCAGGCACTTAACAACTTTTTGGAACTCTACTCTGGCCAGCTATCTGCTAGACATAGGGAAAACTGGAATGAGAGAATAGGCTCAGGTCACTTTTCATAGAAGATATAGTCTAGTAGGGAGAAGGGTAACTGAACAAGTCATTATCAAGAAAAAATAGTATTATTTTTGGATAAGAAAAGTGAATAAGCAAGCTCCAGTATTGTATACATGTACATATGGGTGCTTGGGTCTGTTCATTATATATCCTGATATCTTACTGAATTGTTTTTTGTTTTTTTACTATTTGAATGAGTTTTATTATTCATTGATTTTTTTTAAGTATTTTCTAGAGGTACTTTTACTTTTTTACAAATTAATATAACTCATGATTTCTCTTGTTCAGTTGCATTAGATGGTACCTCTGCTATAATGGTAAATAATAGTGGAAACAGTAGGGTTTTTTTTTTTTTTTGCCTTTTCTTGAACTTGCTTAAAATGCCATTAGCATCTCCATTAAGATGCTAGTCTTGAGAATAGAGTATATAAATTTACCATGTTAAAAAATTATTTATTGTTTTACATTTTTGTGTATTTAATAGAAATTAGAAAAAGTGTTGAATATTGATGCAAGCTTTTTCAGCATCTATAGAGATAATCCTGTGATTTTTTTTTTCCTCTGAAATCTATTGTATGTTATATTAATGGATTTCCTAACATTGAACCAACCTTAAATCGCTCAAATGACTCCCACTTGATCATGGTGTGTTTTATTCTTAATGTGGTTTTGGATTCCGTTTATTAATTTTTTTTAAGATTTTATTTATTTATTTGAGAGAGACAGAGAGAGAGCACGAGTCAGGGGAAGGGCATGGGGAGAAGGAGAAGCAGACTCTCCAGTGAGCGTGGAGCCAGATGCAGGCTGGATGGGCTCAGTTCCATGACCCTGAAGATCATGACCTGAGCCAAAGGCAGATGCTTAACCGACTGAGCCACCCAGGCACCCCTGGTGGTAATTTCTTGATAACGTTCTCTATTTCTTCTATAAAGTTGTCGTGTGCAGCACTCTGTCTCCGGTATGGTCAAATTTGGTAATCTGTATTTCCCTAGAATATTGTCCTTTCTATCTAGTCTTTCAAATTTACTTGTATGTAGGTCTTTGATTTCTTATGATTTTTAAACAGTTTCTTGTTTTAATGTTTTCTGCTTTGACATTTTTTAGTTTTATATTTGCACTTCGCTCTTCTTTTCTTGATCAAGTTAGCTAGTGGTTTGTCTATGTTAATTCTTTAAGAAAAAAGTAGGATTTTGAAAGTCTACTTTTTCTATTGCTACCTCTGCTTTTAATTTTATTTCCTTTCTTTTGTTATTTTTTTAGTTTATTCTTTTTCTAGTTTTTGAGTTGGGAATTCAATCATTTATTATAATTTTAAAAGTTTTATTGATAAATGCATTTAGTGAATTTTCCCATGCTCTTTGCTTGAAATGTTTTCTATACATTCTGATAGTGTTTTACTGTCAATATTTTTTAGAAATTCAGTACTTTCAGTTTATATTTCCCCTTTCACCCAACAATTATTTAGGAAAAGGTTTTAAATTTCCAAACAAATGGGCCTTTTTGTTTTTTAATTTTGTCAATAATTTCTGGTGTTATTGCACTGTGGTCAGAGAGAGCTGTTTGTAATAGTTCTACATTTTCTAATTTACTGATGTTTTCCTTGCAACCTAATATATGATCAATTTTTGTGAATGTTTCATGAGCACTTGGGGAGAAGAAGGCATAGTCTCTTAGTGTATAGCTGTAAGTTCTACCTTATTGATTAAGTTATTAAGTTTTCAATATTCTTATTCATTTTTTTGTCTACTTGATCTTTCTTGCACTGAGAATGATGCATTCCTTACTGTAGGCTGCTTTCACCAGAATAAACAGACTTGCCTTGTAGTGGTTTGATTATCTTTTAGGTAAGCTGTTTATGTGTACATCTTAAACAAAAATGCTTTCAAATATCTCTCATTCATTGTCATTCAGGCAAAGAAGTAATTCCTGTTTCTCTTCTCTCTTACCATTTTTTTTATATTGCTAGTGTAAAGTGCACTTATACAACCACAATAATGTAATGTGATAGGTTTCTATGTTGTAGATTAGATTATGGGCCCTTTAAAAACAGCTTTATTGAGGTATAATTGCCACACATAAATTCCATGTATTTAGAGTGTGCAACTTGATGTTTTGACATATGCATGAAACCAACACCACGATCAAGATAGTGAAAATATCTGTGACTCCCTTACATTTTTCCTTGACACTTGACCTTCTCAGTGCTTTAGGACCCCCACCTTCCATCAACCATGAATCACTCTGATTTGTTTGCATTTTCTAGAGTTTCATAAAAACATATTCACTGTATTATTTTTTTGTCTGGTTTCTTTCCCTCTGCGTAATTTCACTGTTGTTGATTTTCTAGTTCTTTTGTAATGGTTTTGTAGCATAGCGAGGACCTCTGTGATTAGGACTCATGCAGTATCTGATCGTAACTGAACTCTCTGGTCTGGAAATTTTTTGTTTCCATTTGTACCATCTATTCCTAAGGTACATTAAGTGTCTCATCTTGGAAAGAAAGTCTTTCTGTTGTAACTGATGCAATTTTGTGCTATTAGTGTTACTTTTCAAAAAAAATAAAAAAGAAACATTTTCTAGCCAAAAAACAGTAGCAGCCAAGAGAGGACTTGCTTGCTCACTCATAGCAATGAGGTGTTAATTTCAAGGCAAGGCGGAACCTTTTAAAAATGCCAATATCACTAAGCATTTCTGCTGGGGAAACAAACATTCAATAAAAGTTAAGGCACTTTTTAAAAACCATTGTTTTCTTCTCCCTGTAGCTTTTATTATTCTCATGTTGGGCATTTTGCCCATTACTTTTTCCAAGAACTGAGAGGGGTCTGGGATTGTCCCCTGCCCATTTACTTCTGGAAGTTTTCCCAAGCTCTACTTTTCTGAAGCGACTGTGGGACAAGATTTCTGCCCTGGAGGACATGGGTATATACAGCTCCTTTGTTTGACAGTTGCACAAGCATGGGGTGACACAGGTGGGGGTGTTTAGTGCACAGAGCCTTGTATTATTGTGCTGGTGCATTCTGGAAGCACTCAGGCTCACGTCTTCAAGAATGATAGAAACCAACTGCAGACCCAAATAGGAGATGTTCATTTACTTTTGGTTTTGTACTAAACATTTTTTGGGTGTATTAAATACTGGGATCGTGAATACAGGAAAGATTTAAGATATAAACTAGTTTAACCTGACTATTCAACACATCGTACATACCGCTTCCAGAAAAATCATTGACTTCATCTTCTGAAGTGCAGGGGGAAGATGATCTAAAATTTCTTTTGATGATGTTTCACTATTTCACAACCATTATAGTCAGGAAGTCATTACTTCGTTTAATCTAAATCTTTGTACCTGGCGAAGCTAAGGAGTAATACACTTAAAAGTAGAATTATAACATCTTTAAAATTATAAAAATAAAAATTTTTCACATTGAAAATAATAATAATAATAATAATAAAAGTATTTATTATCCTACTATATGCCAAGCTCTGTTCTCATCTTAGTGCATGTATTCATACATTCAATCCCCATCATTTTATGAAATAAGTCATTTTATTCTTCCCATTATACAGATGAAGATGCTGAAAGGTGAAGTGACTTATATTTAGAATCTCACAATTAGGAACTAGCCAAGTGGGAGTTGGACTCCAGTATAACAACCTCTTAACTGCTATGCTAGCTATCTGGCTTTCTAAACTCATACTGAGACAGGAAGCAAGGAAACTCCATCCAGTAACTTCTAAGGCCAGGCATTGTGTGTGTTCTTTCCACATTTCACCTCCTTAATGGTAGCAGCAGCCTCTGCACTAGGCGTGACTTGAATGGTGGGGCAATGGCTTTGGCTGGACAACTGTGTGCCTGCCAATTCTCCAGGCACTCAAGGTCCTTTTCCATGTCACTTGCATGTCCTTCAAGGCTCAGCTTAAATAGAATCATCTCAGAGAAGCCTTCCCTGATATCTCTGGACGTGGTTATAAGTGATTACCCCCACTGCCTTCGGTAAGACATTGCTCATGACTTACACGATAGGACTTTTCTATCTACCAGGAAATATTTTCCGCATATTTACACCTGCCTTTCTAGACTCTGAGTCTCTGGAGAAGAGACTGTTTATCTCTATAATTCCAGTAGCTAGTATTTAATAGATGCAAGTTGAATAACTTGAATAAGAAAAAGGTCAATTAAATGTTAATGATATCACTTATGTTAAGTAGCCAAAATTAAATTGAGATTTTTTTTTTTTTACTTTTATCAATTTACCATTTTCTCCCTCTATCCCTGACCAGAATATAGGGAATGTGTTTATATCTGTTTAAACTGTAAACAGTTATTAATGAAAAAGGAGTAAGAAAATGTAGTATAATTTTCTAATTTGATTATGTATTTTGTCAGATCTGTCCCACTGAAATGTGAAGACCTAGTCAGTGAAATCTCCCACCTCTTCCCCCATCCACCACCCAGTGAAAAATAGAAATACAACCACTTCCCATACCCCTGTGTCTTTTAATACTATCATGCTCCAATCATCCCATCCTACAATGTCATTGTTTTCTATAACTGGGGCAGAAAGGAAGGCAGACGGGTCAAATCACTGTCCACCCTTAGCACTTCTGATTCTCATCGCCTCTTGTGTTAGAGGCTTTGTTTTCCAGAAAAGTCTGAGAACTGAAAAGATTATGGCGCCTCTTTCAACCATGTAATTCCAAATAAAAATAATTCTTAACCCCAGTGAATTTCTGATATATTCGACAATAAAAAATCAAATGAAAAATAAACTGTATTTCCTAAGCCTATGATCAATTTGCCTCTGGATTATCTAACACTTGGCTCATTTCTGTTCTCCATTACTGCTGTGTCCAGTTTAGGTGCTTTTCTGTCCTTTTTCTTTTAGTTTCTCCTATTATACTGACCTATTAAATGGCCATTTTTTCCACATTTTATCATCAGATTAATCCTACCAAAGCCCAGCTCTTATTTTTGAGCCAGTGTGCAACACACTTCTTGGCAAAACTAGGTGTTTAATAAATGTATGGAAGAGTGATGTCACTCACTCCTGCAAAACTCTCTTTTCACTACTTTTAAGGTGCTCCATATTCTGACTTCAAAATGTCTTACTTTATTTTCTATTACTCCCTTTAGGCTAGTTGTGCTCCTTCTGAACTAGCAGCTGTCTTCTGAACATATCCCATGCTGTTCTGCTTTATACTCATATTCTTCCCTCTTTCTGGAATGCTTTCTAATAACTTCTCCCACTTGGATTTCTTCTTATGTGTCAAGGCACAAGTTTACCCCCTATCCAGCATAATTCCCTTCTCTCTCTGAAATCTATGGTGTGTTTTCTATTCCTCTCTTTTATATGTGTGCACACTTGTCTTGGTGTGGTTATTTATACACATGTCATACTTTTGAAGCCCAGCTGTCTGAGATCCTCTAAAGGTCTCTCTTCTCCCCCTTGCCCACGTGTGCAGAACTCAGGAACTTGTCACGAGCAGTACACACGTTGGGGAAAAATGTCGATTTACCTGAAGATTCTGTAGAAGACGTGGAGGAGGTTTTCTTTTCTTTCCCTTTTTAAAAACTTTTTGTTTTAGAATAATTTTAGATTTCAGTAAAGTTACAAAGAGAGCAGAGCTACCACCTACCCCATCCACCTACAGTTTCCCCTATTATTAACATCTTACATTGGTGTGGTACATTAGTCACAATTAATGAACCCAGACTGATACATTGCTATTACCTGAAGTCCATATGTAGTATTCAGCTTTCCTTAATTTTTACCTAATGTCATTTTTCTGTTCCAGGATCTTATCTTATTACATTTAATTGTCCTGTCTCCCATTAGGCTTCTCTCTCTCTCTCTTTTTTTAAAGAGTAAAAGTAGATTTAATGAGGGAAGACAGAGAATTTGGTTTTGCACACTTTAAGTTTTAGACATCTTAGTTACATTTTGAATACACAATAAAAGGTCTTAAAACTGAACTAGATCTACAACATTGTAAGCTTCTACAGCTTAAGGGATTTTTTTTAGAGAAGTCATGAATTTTTTCCCCTTTATAGACTTTTGCAACCTGTTTTGAACAGAACAAGTTGAAACAGGTTTGCCCTGTAGAATATTAAAAGAGCATGGACTTCAGGGTAAGATCTGATAGAGAGGAAATGTTGAATTCTGACTGAGATTCCTCAAGAGTGGAACTGATGGTTGTTATCCCTCAGGATGTGCAAGGATGAAATCCCTTGCAGTAGGACACCTACAGTATGCAGTTTGCACAGTTATTCAACAAGTGTTGATTTCTTTCCTTCATAATCTTAAATCACAACACAAATACTTAATATGTTTTAAGAACCACTTAAACTTCCTGCAGGCTGATCTGCAGTCAGTATACAATCTTTCAGCCAAAATTCCATTTCTTGCAACTATGCAACAAAGATTGTTTATAATAATGTGTTGACCAAAGACAAGGTATTGATGGAATCAAAGGTCCCATTAGGCTTCTCTTATCTATGTAAATGAGACTTTTCTTGTTTTTGATTACCTTGACAGTTTAAGAAATTCTGGTCAGTATTCTGTAGGTCCCTCAATTGGGATTTGTCTGATATTTTTCTCATGATTAGACTGGGGTTATGGAATTTTAGGAGAAAGACCAGGGAGATAGAGTGACATTCTGATTACATCATATCAGCAGTCTAGACTATCAATATAACTTATCATTCTTGATGTTAACCTTAATCACTTGGCTGAACTAGTGTTTGTCAGGTTGCTCTAATGTAAAGTTTCTCTATTCCCCTCCTTTCCATACTGTATTCTTTGGAAAGAAGTCAATATGCAGAGCGCACGCTTAAGAGGTGGGAGTTACCTTAAGTGAGGAGTTGAGATAAGGAGTGGGGAGTGTCTATGTAAATTATTGGAATAATAATTTACACAGGAGATTTCTCAGCTCCCCCATTTAAAAATGTAATCAATTATTTATATCAATATGGACTCAAGGATATTTATTTTATCCTTTGGATTATAGTCCAATACTACTTTATGTATGTTGTTCCTCAAATTGTGCTAGCTTTGGGTGTTGGGAGATCTTTCAGTTGGCTCCTATGTCCCTCCTTGACATAACCCCTCCATTTATTTATTTGTTTGTTTGTTTATTTTTAGAGCACTTCCTTTCTTTCTGACACTACAAGATAATCCAGGCTCATAATGTATATTTCCTTCCCCAGTCCTAGAATCAACCATTTCTCTGAGGAGCCCTGGTTCTTCTTATTGGGGTATAGCATCTGAGATCAAGATTTGGATGCTAGGTATGCTCATTGCAACTGGGGTGTTGTTGCTTCTAGCCCTCTCAGCTGACAGAGTGAGGAAATATATGTATGTCTATTAACCCATGTATGTGGACATATCTATATATATTTCTATATGTATCTATCTGTATCTATTTTTATTTTTTTCCCTAAGATACTCTCCCTGTTGTAAAGGCCATAACCTTAATGTCATCTGCAAAATCCCTTCATAAATTAGTGTGATTTATTTATTTATTTATTTGACAGAGAGTGAGAGAGCACAAGCAGGGGGAACGGCAGAGGGAGAGGGAGAAGTAGGGCCCCTCTGAGCAGGGAGCCCGATGCGGGACTTGATCCCAGGACCCTGAGATACCACCTGAGCCGAAGGCAGATGCTTAACCAACTGAGCCACCCAGGCGCCCCCATAAATTAGTGTTCTTTTGAATAACGGAATAAGAATTTGGGGAAGAATTCTGCCTACCACACTGAGTTTATATTTCAGAACTGAAGTGTGCATTTTTCCAGGTTTGTTAGTTTTTAAAAGTAATACAATGGGTAAATGTACTGCACAGCCTGCTAAATGTAAAAAAAGAGAGGCAGACTACCTGTATCTATTTTTAAACATGAGTTCCCAGATATCCCCAACTCTAATCCCTTACCACATCGATCATCCTAGCCTTCTCCCCTTGCTGGTCTATAACTTCTCCAACGGTGAGAAACCTGGCTCCCACCATTCACCATCCATCTACTTAATTTTTTAATTCCAGTATATATGTAGTTTCAGAATTGTTAACTCCTATCCCCATGGGAAACAACTTTATAGCTAGACTACAGTGTTTCTTTTTCGTCAATGGTTTCATTTATTTATTTATTTATTTTTAAGGATTTTTATTTATTTATTTATTTGACAGAGAAGAGACAGCGAGAACAGGAACACAAGCAGGGGGAGTGGGAGAGGGAGAAGCAGGCTCCCTGCCAAGCAGGGAGCCCGACACGGGGCTCGATTCCAGGACCCTGGTATCATGACCTGAGCCGAAGGCAGACGCTTAACGACTGAGCCACCCAGGCGCCTCTCGTCATTGGTTTTACAGACTTTACTCATTTCCAGAGTTATTCACATGAGCAGTTTTTTTTTTTTTTGTCACCCGTTTCAGTGAGGTTATCCATTTAGCTAGTCTGAAAAGTCTGTATATTATATGATGCCATTTGAGTGACACTCTGGAAAAGGCAAAATTGATAGAGATAGAAAACACAGCAGTGGTTGCAGATTCTTTGTCATATTCTGCATTCCATTCTGGGATCTCCTGACCTCCAAAGGGTTTTTAAAAAATATTTTCATACATTAAGGTCCACTCTTGTGCTGTAAAGATCTATGGGTTTTGACAAATGCTTGTGTTATATGTCCATCATTACAGTATCATACAGAATAGTTTCACCATTCTAACAAGTTCCTTGTAGTTTACCTATTACACATTCTCCCACTCCCAAGGCCCTGGAAACTGCAGATCTGCTTACTGTCTCTATAGTTTTGTTTTTTCTAGAATATCACATATATGGAATCGTGCAGTATATAGTTTTTTTCAGGTTGTCTTCATTCACTTAAAATAGTTAAGATTTATCCATGTCTTTGCATGGCTTGATAACTCCTTCCCTTTTAGCACGAACAGTATGGAGGAGGGTTTTATATTCTCAAATCCACAGCATATAACTTCATAGGTATCCATTTGACATTTTTGATTCTCAAGTTTTCTGGCCACACAGGCCTTTTTGCCATATCCCTATGCAGCACTCAGTCATTTTCCTATCGTCATGAGCAATTTAGCTGTCTCCCCCAGACCTGCCTACGCTGCTCAATAAAGAACACAGCTCTTAGCATTTTAGCTCCCACCCAAAGAGCTTCTCAGGTTTTACCTTCCTAGTTACACCTACATTACAGTTCTTTATGTTTTTGGTTAATAGTGCCCCCTCCCAGCATCTTCATTTCACCTCTCTTTGTATGGTTTTTTAAAGTATGAACTGTATCTTTATCATTGTATTTGGCAACAGTGCTGCGGCTAGTCCCTAGTAGGTATTCAGTAAATATTTATTGAGCAGACAAATAAATGACTTGGTATATGTAAAAGCCAGATTGCAAAGGATCTGACAAAACCTGAAATGCATGCTGTATTCCATCCACATGGGTAGAATAGTTGTTTACTATGTACTCTTTTCTTTTTTCACTATTTGAAGGCCACTTGCAAAAAATGGCCTGAAATCTGAGATGCATTCAATTTATATAGAACACATGGTGTTTACAGAAACATTACCCAAGAGTGTCATGCTAGTGAACCTTGATAATGTGTGTCAGAGGTTTTCAGCCTTAGCCCAGATTATCAGCTTTACTACAAACAGCTGAAATATATTGATTGTATAAAATTTATTTTCTCATAAAACATTGCATGGCCAAATTTTGGGAGTTGGCTAGCCAGCTTAGAGCTATTGTCATCTATATTATTAGTAAAAGGAGGTAAGGTGGCTGTTTAGTATGTCATTAGCTTAAAAAAATGCTTAACATTGGTATAAAATTTAAATACTGGGCCTCCAAGCAAAATAGTCTAGAAGGATCCTCATTTCACATATTTAAGTTCTAAGGTAATCTTGGAGGCCACATCCATCTGTGGGTGCTTCTTACAAAACCTGTGTTGCATGGGTATTTGCTATCTTCCAAGCTGTGTACATCAGCCTCTATATGCTAGAGCCCTAATTTTGATGTGAATAAACTGTTCAAATTTGGGTAGTGGGAAAAGAGGAGTTCTTAAATTTCTCCTCTTCTCTTTCTGATCCTTCTCTTTCCTTTTTCCTCCTTCTCTTCCTCTTTGTCCTTAAAATATCTGTCATTGTCTTGGGTTATGGAGAATGTCGTCATCCAGAAAAGAGTAATTTTTCTTCAGTTAAATCTCACATGTTTGCAATCATCCTTCACATACCCAATGGTTTGTATCAGAAATGAGCTCTTAAGGGGCTAGTTGACCTTTTGGAGTCAAGAATTCTCCATTTTAGGGATTTATCTCTTGCTGGGAAGATTTTTTTTAAGCATAAAAATGTGTACAAGTAGACTATTACAAAAACACTTTAAGTCTTCGGCTAAGTTTGAAAGGAGGGTACTCCATCTTTTCTGATTTCTGTTGTAAGGCAGGTGTATGTATTTGCAATATGTGAAAAGGCTGAACTCTATCTTGTACTTTCCTGGGCCCTTCCATTCGTAACATTCAGGTTGTGGAAATGACTAAGAAGCTGCTGCTAACAGCCAGTGTTAGCTGTAAATGGTTGGTGAATGACTTCAGGTAAAGTGACCTTTGTTTCTTAGCCGTGAAAAATAATTAACTCCTCTAAAAAGGTGCTGGAATTTAGGAAACAAATAATAAGCAGAAGGTAAAACGGTGATGGTTTATACAAGGGCTCCCAAAAGAGTTTGCTTCTCAAAATAAATGAAGGTAAGATTTCTTGGCATCCAGATAAGAACTTTACAACATTCCACGTATGCATAAAATTCCATATGTGCAAACAGGTTTCACAATTTCCAAGATTTGGATTGCTTGTAAACTGCATTTAGTTGAATTGGAAATCTTTCTCTCTGGTGTTCATCTTACCCCAATAATATGCTAACTTTATCCTTAGGGTCTGTAAGAGTTAATATCATAAGTTGGAATTTACTTACTAGTAGACACTTGGGGAAAATTGGTTCAATGTTTTTCTTAACTGATTGGGTTTTCAGGATGAAAATCAACAGACTATGGATCAAGAGTTGCCAAGAAGATCAGTGTGTTCCATTTGTACCTATACCATTGATTGCATATTTCCCTCAGGACAATTCTACTTTGACAAACACACAGTTTCTGAAAAGAAAATGTTAGTAGCAGAAGCGGCTGCTCTGGCCTCCTATGTTGGCAGAAACAGACTGCCTGATTTCTGCGTTGGCGATCCATATTATTTTTTAATTGCATATTGAATAAAAGGGGGCTGCTAAACTGCAAGCAATTTGGATACATTTCTTTCTGCACTGATAAATTCTCTCAAGTTTTCCAGAGATGGAAAAGGTGCTGTGGCCCCTTGTACATTCTCAAAACTGCGGCTGGTTTTTCATACTGGGGAATCATGCATGGCACCTCATGATGTTCCTGGTGCATCACATATGTTGCACATTTTGCAAGTTTTGAAGCCCTTTCTTATATTATTTCATATTCATTTTATAATGATTCTACAAGACAGCATAGACTTCACTGTGACGATTTATAGATGATAAGGAGGCTCAGAAAATTTCAGTAGATTTTCTATAGTCACACAGCTAGGATGTCAGACTAGGAGCCAGATTAGGACTCAGGTTTTCAGATTTGAGTGCAGGAAACTCGACTCTGGTGCAAGTTCAGAGCATGATCGCTTTTGGTCAAAGGGCCTAAGCAGTGATATATTTTGCAATTTATGCTCTAGGGTTATCAGATAGCACTTTATACTTCCCTTTCTCATCACTGTGAACTCTTCATAGAATGAGATCTCATTGCTATTCTTTCCTCTGATTTTTAATAATTAATCTTATTTTCCAGCAGGAATTTTAAGACCTGACCTAAATATTATAATTAACACATTGAGAGGCCCTATCAACATGACCCACTTTGTGTCCCTTTTCCAGTGTGGGGATACTCATGAATGTAATTTAATGTTACTTTCAAAACACTGAATTTTATGCTTTGCAGTTTCTCTGAGTTTACACAGTTGTATTCAGGGAAAGGGTGGGCCATCTTCTGAAAGCTCTCTCTCCGGCAAAGGAAGGACACTAACCACTGCTGTGTTAATAGTGAGAGAGGAGAGTTTTGATTCTTCTGGTCATCTTTTGCCCAGCAGAACTCAATGCATAGCTTCTACTCAGACTTGATCATTTTGTCTGGTCATGACATGGTTTTGCCATGGAGCACGATGCTATGAGTAACAAGGGACTCTTTAAGGAAAATGAGTTTTCGACTGATTCCTGGGTTTCTGAATTCATATCCCTTTAATCTATCTTTGTCCTTTGCTCTTCTCCACATACAAATAAGTCCTCATATGTTCTTATTAGTACTGACCATTTAGAGCTACTTGACAGTTTCTAGTCACAAAAGGGTTTCCATTTCTCAGAACCCGGGAGAAACTCAAGAAGTGGCTTTTGAGGTTTTAAGCCTACTGGATGTGGAGTAGTGAATCATGTCCTTCTGAGTTTTTTTAAAATTAAAATATAATTATGCAACTTTACTTTTCTCCATAGAACCCCATATATGAACTGATTTGAGCATACTTCCCCTTTTTGTGACTCACGTGATTAGGAAAAGAGAAAAAAAGAAGTCAATTTTCAGGGGGGAAAAATGTGTTCCTTTTCACTGGAGCACTTACACTGTACCCAAGAACATTTGGAAAGTCTTGGAACCTAGTTATGTTTTCACGAAAACTCAAGATATTGAATATATAAGACTTAAGAATCTCATCTTGCGTCAGTTCTTTAGGTCTGTGTGGAATGGAAATGAAAATGTGTCAGACGTTAATTCCTCTAGGAACCCTGGGAAATGTCATTCTCCTTTGTCCTCTTAGGTGGCCATGTTTGCGCTGCAGCTGGGCAGGGCCACATTCCTGCTTACGGAGCCCGTAATCAGTGCAATGACAACCGGGGCGGCCACCCATGTCGTGACTTCACAAGTCAAGTATCTCCTGGGAATGAAAATGCCATATATATCTGGACCACTTGGATTCTTTTACGTGAGCTTTCCATATGTCTTTGTTCGTGTATTTTGGGAGTGTGTTTCGCAAAGTAGAATTCGGTGAAGTCGAATACTGAGATTTTTCGGTACGAAGGGAACGTGGGTTTCAATACGACCTTTTGGGATACTTTGAATGTAATTTAGGATACGAAGTTAGCTTAATGAGTTCTAGCTACTAATTTTGGAAGCAATTCTTGATAAAAATTGAGTATGATATAATTTGGGGTCATGATTAGAAAAAAATAACTGGAATTTTTTTGAGAGCCAGGTATGTTGCCAACTTCTAATGGAAGCCATCTACTGGGATTGGGGCCCAATTTAACTACAGTACACTCTACCACATTCATTCAGTATAGTGAACTCCGGTTTGGCTCAAATCACAAGGCCTGGGCAAAATTGGAGCCCCAATAGTTGACAATCAGTTATTAAAAGTCACTTGAACCTGAGGGAGGAACCTATGGCCAGTTTCAAAATATTATCCTAATAATACTCCATTGTTTTTGTTTTTTTTTGAAGCTGACCTAAAATCTCTGACTGCTCAGGAAGTCACATCCTGTGGAGCTTTATAAGAAAATGAATGTCTTGTTAATAAACTGGAGGGCAACCCTACTTCATTTTACTTAGTTTTATGTAGTAGAGAAGGAAAAGAAATATTTTCATTCTACTCTTCTAGGTTCTGAGCTGTGGACCCTCTAACAAAAAACAGATTAACAAGAGAAAACCAACAAGTTTATTAACATGTATATCGTATATACAAGCGAGAATCTCAGAGATACGAGTAACTCGAAAGAGGTGTCTGGAATTTGGGCGTAAATACCATCTTCACCTATACAAAGGAGGAAAGTGTGGGGAGCCAGGTTTTGGGAAGGTGATGGGGAAAAGTGCTGTAAACAAGGATAAGGTTTGCTATGCAGATTTAAGTTGCTCTTTCTTCATTGATCAGAGTCTTTTTGATTTAGAGTCATCCTTTCCTTCTTGGTACAGAGCGGGAGACACAAGTGGAGACTTCCTTTACGAATGTAAATTTCTCTTACAAAAGGGTCACTTATATGCTGTTTTCAGAGCTTCCTTGTGTCTGTTGTTTCTCAAAATAATAAACTGAGGATAATTCTTATGTCAAAGAGGCATATTTTGGGGTGGCGCATTCTGAGCTCCCGCAATATAATGCTGCATACTAAATAACATTAATGTTTTATAATGAGAGTACTGCTACCCTCAATTTTCTTGACTTTAAAGGCTGAATATTAGCTTAACATAGAAGTACAATAATTTCTTTATCTAATGCCTGATGTTGAGGTGGTTTGCAGTGTTTCACTATTATACACAGCTTCATGAGGATCTTTCTTCTTTGTATGTTATTATCTGCAACACTAATTATTTCATTAGGATAAATTCCTAGTAATGGAATTACCGGATCAAAAGGGCATAAGATTTTTGCCAAATTTCAATCTGAAAAGTTGTGCTAATTAATATTGCATGCTCACCGTATCATTGTCAACTCTAATTATTTTTAAAATTTGTCATTTTGGTATGTGAGAAGTAGTATTATCTATCTGCTTACATGTGTGTTTCTCTGAGTAACTGGTAAAGCAGTCAACAAAGATAGCAATTGACAACATGGAGCTGGAAGCTGGTTCTGAATTTTTGTTATTTAGGTAATATCCTGCTCAATGATTCATTCATTATAAGAGAGCTTAAAACTAGAACAAGAACCCTGGGACTGAGCCTGGAGGCAGCAACATAATTCCAAGCCCCAGATCAAACAAAAGCAGACCAAAGTAGCTGTCAGGTGACTGGTCCTGTTAAGACTTTTGGTGTCACCAGGTCTACACCAGAGAACCAAATCAGCACTGGATTCTGTCTTGACCTCCTTGAATGGTGTGCTCATATGTGCATGTGAAGTGTAAGGAAATGTGAGCAGGTTACAAATTAGCCTCTTCAGTCATATTCACACACAAATAATCATCCCTCCTTTTTCTAGTTCTGTTAAAAGAAACAGGGTAGCCTGATAGGGGAATGACATTTAGCCTTTCAGCTTGTTTCTCTCGTGGCACAATGCATAAAATGCTATGTTAAAGTGCTTGGTGTATGATTTTTTTTCCATTTTGTTTTCTTGTGAGGAAAACTGCAAGCTACTTAATCTTTACCTTGTCTGTCAAATACTGTGTGGGTTTTGGGGGCCAAGGGTTAAGTTCTCACAATGAAACAGGATCAGATTTTAAAATATTTATAGATGGCTGGCTTTAAATTCACAGTATTCAGTTGGTGGAAATTGCTATGCTTTGTGCTGATGGAAAATGAAGAAAGTTGCTCTTGGTTTTCAATGTCACAGAGACCTGCACTATTCAGGCGGCTTAGTTGGAATGGTGCTTTGATTCTTTGCCAGGGTTTCAAAATGAATGCAGATATTTTAATGTAAAAAATTGTGGTGATCTGAGCTTTAGATTAAGAAATAAATTTTGCATCATGCATAGGTTGCACTGGGACATTTGCAAAGTGAGCTTTGGTATAGTTAGGCTGAAGAACCTGATGATGATAATGTAAATGTGAAGTTGCCCCTGGATCATTTGGGTGGGGTGTGCGGGAGCAGAGCTGAGCTCAGCACTGAGGTATAGAACAGAGGACAAAATGGAGGGCTTGGTCATCAGGCCAGAGAAGCCAGAGGAGAGCGAATTAACACATTTGGGGATTTTTCACTTTTTCACTATGCTTCCTACCTCTGAGGTATCACAACTGTTCTATCCTTTTTGAAAGCTGCTCAAGCTGATGGGAGATAAAGAATATGTAGCTGATTATCTATGGAACATAAATTAATATCTAGAGTTGAGACTCTTGCACAATGAGCCAGTGATCACTCCTAATTTTCTCAGGGGGAACACTTATTTTTCCTAAAAGAATTCAAGTCTGGCCAAATCAAAATGTCTATTGATTAATTTTGATAGTAGTGATCCTTACTATCAGCTGGGAGAGAAAACACAGCCTTTTGCCTTTATCCTGTTCTGAGGTCACTGGAGGTTGGGGTCTCTCCTTTCTGCCACTGGGATGGTTTCTTCAGTGTCTTCTACCTGGGGGATGCCTGATTCTGTGCTACTAAGAGAATCTAATTCTCTAGTTTGAATATCTAAAATCTCCATCCCTTTCGTTGCTCTGGGATGGTGGGTGTTCTTGCCTCAGCAGAACATTTTTAGAGAGCAGTTTGAATCAAATACAGGTGATGGCAGGTTCTGCCCTGTCAGATTATAGAACAGACCTCTGATAGGTCTTAAGAAGTAGATGTGCCCTAATGCTTCTCCTCTTTCTACATCTGGCGTGTGGATCACGTGCCCTCAGTGCCACCTAAGATCAGAGAGTTGGGCCACTTCTTCTCTTCTGGCTGAAGACTGTTAAGGAGCTTCACCAGATGAGGGGTCTCCCATAAACTTTAAAGCCTACTAAAGCTTTCAGCCACTGGTCTTTTGAGCCCCCCTCTCAGAATTTCTATGGTCTTCATATGCAGAGAGATCCCTGGTAACACCCTTATGATGCTCCTCAATTCCCAAGAAAAGTGGATAGAATTAGGCCAAATTCATCTTTTTATTTAACCGTCCTAAATCCCTTCATGCATCATGTTTTACTTCCCCTTTGTTCTACAAGTTTTATCTCTAAATTCATATACCTCTAATGAATTTTAACTTATGGCCATTTCTTTAAGGCCTTTGAAGTATTGCACATTCTTTTTTAGTTACTTATTGGGTAAAAATCAGTTTTTTTCTCTGAGTTGACTTTTAGCTCTGGTGATTTTATTTAGGGCCCATACAATCAGGTAGACACTAATTGATCTTTTCTTTTCCTTAGAAAGAGGCGAGAAAGAGGAGAAAGAACTTGAGAATCTTAGAAGCCCAGATTCAGATCATAACTCTGGCCTTGACCAAATCACCAAGTATCTTTGACTTCTGGTTGCCTGTTTCATAAATTGGTGATAATTATACCTATTGGGAGTCATTCCCTAAGTGAAATGTCTGGAACATAATAAGTGTTCATTAAATAGAAGCCATTATCTTTGTACTAGTAATGCATATTTGGATATAACAAATTTAAGATTTTTTAAAGTGCTTTTTATGTAAGAGATACCTTTATCTATTAACAATAAAATAGTAATAGATGCTTTTCCTGTAATCTATAGAGGACTCAATCAGATAACCAAAGCTAAACAGTAAAACAAAATTATACTTCTTTTTGCAACTTAGAAAGATGACTTCAAAATTTATAAAACTTAAAAAAAAATAACTATATCTGCTGCTTATGATAAGGGTTAGTCATCAGAATTCAAGAAATGCTATGTTTTTTAGTTTATTTTTATTTAAAAATATTTCCATCTATTCAGCTCACTACCCCAATACTTTAAAACTCACTTAACTAATTATAAACAGTGCTGGA
>NC_138372.1:130836355-130879189 GCF_054177405.1 Leptonychotes weddellii
TTACCCTTCTTGGACGTTTTTATTTCCTTCCTTAAATCTGAGGAGTTTCAGGACTGAAAAAGAGTTTCATTCCCACCCCCATCCCTGAAGTATACGAAAGTACTTTTCTAGTTTGGATATCCATGAAGGCTGCAAAGCAGAGACCAAGAATGTTAATAAAATGGGATAGAAACGTCAGAAGGAAATCAGAGCCAATGAAACATTTTTTTAAATAGAGAATGAGATCACAATTAAATATGTACAAATGAGGTTTATATGTGGAGAATAAATCTACTTTGAAGATCTAGGCCCTCTGGGAATTCTGAATCAAGAACACGCTTTGGTGGTTTATGAAAGCCTATGTCTTCTCTGCAGTTATTGTGACATGTCTATTGTGAATTGCAGGGATGTTCAATATACCCTGAAAAATGGACAGAATAAATTGAAGGGGAGAGGAAAGGAATGTTCATCTCAGCTTGGTTCAATCAATGATGCTGGGGATAGAGAATGTGGCAGGTTTAATTTGGTTACGGAACAATTATATGGAAATTTGTAACAAAGGTTACTTTAAAATTTTAAATCGGAGAGCAGATATTTTTGCAACTCAAACATCTTGGGTTGAGCTCTCCCTATCCCCCACAATTCACTGAAAAATGTAGCACTACAAAATCCCTGTTCAATAATTCATATTAAACTTCGTCTTCTAAACAAGGGATGGCCAGATGCCACCGAGGCCGTGGTGCACTTCGTTGTATGAGTTGTGAGTTTTGTGTGCTGTGTTGTTTCTAATGTCTAACACACCATACATCCCCTAGTTCACATTTTGGTTGCAGACTTAATTTATCCCTTAAAGCAATAGTGAATGGATTTATTCCCAATGTGAGAAGCACTTGTTGATCAGAAGTTAGCATATTATTAAGTAAAAAAAAAAAAAAATAGAATGTGTTTTTTTCCTACCTCTGGAGGTTTTGGTTTTGTTTGTATTCATGAAAACACAGCCTAGGGTTAAGCTTTCAGCTTCATATATTTCTCTTGCTTTTCTGTTTGCGCTACTTTAGGAAGTAGAGGGATTTGAGGAGTTTGATTTAACAATACTGATCCTAAAATGTTTAATGATACAATGATATGTAGGCAAAGTTTATAGGAGACATCAAATTCTTAAGAAGGG
Source organism: Leptonychotes weddellii (assembly GCF_054177405.1). Classification (NCBI taxonomy): domain Eukaryota; kingdom Metazoa; phylum Chordata; class Mammalia; order Carnivora; family Phocidae; genus Leptonychotes; species Leptonychotes weddellii. The sequence continues at coordinate 130,837,503 of NC_138372.1, forward strand.
AGAGAACTAGTACCAACATCAATTTTGGAGGGATTGGATATGGCTTTAGGGATCTCCAAGCAGAATCTATTTCTGCTTAGAGATGGGATTCAAATATAATGAAGTTGAAAGTGAGTTGAGGCAGGGAGAGGGTGTGTCTGGGCAACTGTAGCTCATGTTTAAAGGCCTCAAGGATGTGAAAGCTGCCAGGGCTGAGAGTAGACTTGTCTCCCCACCTGCCAGGTGGGAGAGTTGGACTAAGTGTGAGGCTTCAAAACCAGAAATCTTCAACAGACTAATTTGGGGAGATTTTAGGAACTACACATGGAGGGGAAGAGATTAGTATGCATGCATCCTTGATTTAAGAACCACTAGAATAGATTTCCTCAGCAAATAGTAACTGACTGCCTCTTTGGCATTGAGGATATGGTTGAGAAATAATATCCCTGTTCCCATGGATTTTTATTGAAATACTGAGGAAGGCATGAAATAGGGCAGGAGGAGACAGATGGGTGAACAAAATCATCCCAGATAATGTTAATGAAGGAAGCCAGGTCATGTAATTGAAGGTGGGTAATGGGATAGAGCAAAGGAGAAATGATAATACTCATCTTGTATTAACTGGGAAATTAGTCACTGCACATAAGATAGCCTAGTGCCTAGAAATGTTAGTCCCCCTGCTCTTCTAGAGAATGGTGATACTGAAATAGGCTGTCCTGTTCTTTCTACCACAAGCTGCCCTCCCCATATCTGCATGTGGTAGTGAAAATATGAAAATTCCCCTCTGTTCAGGGTGGGAAGAAGGGGTTAAGGTGAATGTACTGTATGGATGCAAGGAGACTTTCATCAAATATGAATATGTTAAGAAAAACAGTCATGGTCCCTGTACTCACAGCTTTTAGAATCAAGTTAGAAGGCTCCTTGCATGATTCTGCTACTGATGTTGAAGATGCAAGGCCAGGTGTGAGAAGCGTTGGTTTGCCCGAGAAGCAGCTAGGTGCCACCAAATCCCACCACTAACAGAATCAAAGACAAATCAAAGACTGCATGCTCCAAGGTGGTCTCACCTTCAAAGGGTTGGTGTCTCCTCCTCCCCCCACCCCAATATTCCGAGGCAAACAGGAAGCATCAGGGAAGTTTGGAACAGTTGCTTGCTGGACTAAAATAAGAGAATAGTGGGGGAGGCATTGGTAAAATGGTGAATAGGTTGGTCTAGGGTTCGGGGAACCTGCGTCACAGTCCTGACTCTGTCACTCACAAGCCAAGTCACCTAAGATAAGTCACTAGTCTTGGGAGCCTAGATTTCTACATTAATAGAATGAGTGTGTTCAACTGCTTGATTTCTGAGGCCTTTTGGGCTCTGACAACTGTCTTCTAAATACTGCTTTCGTTAGGCACTTTTGTCAAGATCCTTGCCACAGCTGTCCACCAGGCCTATTTATCTGGGATAGATGCTTACATCAGCTTGCTTCTCTCTTAATGGTGCTAATCATTTAGTGACGGTTACTAAAAGCTTTCTGTTTAGTTTTACTTAGTGTTTTTTTTTTTTTTAAGATTTTATTTATTTATTTGACAGAGAGAGAGACAGCTAGAGAAGGAACCCAAGCAGGGGGAGTGGGAGAGGGAGAAGCAGACTTCCCGCTGAGCAGGGAGCCCGAGGTGGGGCTTGATCCCAGGACTCCGGGATCATGACCTGAGCCGAAGGCAGACGCTTAACGACTGAGCCACCCAGGCGCCCCGAGTTTCACTTTGTGTTTTAAAGACTTCCCTCTTAGTTAACTTGAAGAGGGGGGGAGTTTCGTAGGTATATATGAAATCCCAAAGGTAAAGGTCTGAGTTGCCTCTACCCTCTGTGTTCGTTTGGTACGACTGCTGTAATAAACGGCCACAGGCTAGATGGATCCAACAGCAGAACTGGATCTTCTCACAGTTCTGGAGGCTGGACATCATCCAGGTGCCAGCGCGGTGGCTTCCTCTTTGGCTTCTCTCCTTGGCTTGTGGATGGCCACCCTCTGGCCTCTTCACATGGTCTTCCCTCTGGGCATACACATCCCCAGTGTCTCTCTGTATGTCCTCATCTCCTCTTTTTATAAGGGCACCAGTCAGATTGGATTAGAGCCCACTCTAATGGCCTCATTTTAATTTAATTACCTCTTTGAAGGCCCTCTCTCCAAATATAGTCACCTTAGGAGGTACTGGGCGTTAGGGTCTCAGCATATGAATTTTAGGGGAACCCATTGAGTCCATAACACCCTCTTTGAGTTGTCTCAACAATGAGAAGCATTTGACTTGGTAACTATGTTAGTGACCTGTGGCTACTGTTACAAATTACCAGAAACTTGGTGACTTAACACAGAGAACTTTATTCTCACATTTCTGGACTCCAGAAGTCCAAAAATCAAGGTATTAGCAGGGCTACGATCTCTCTGGAGGTTCTAGGGGAATCCTTCCTTGACTTTCAGCTTCTGGTGGCTCCAGGCATTCCTTGGCTTGTGGCTACATCAACCAGACTCTGCCTCTGTTACCCCAAAGCCCCTTCTGCTCTGTGTTCACGTCTCCTCCTCTTCTGTCTCTTGTAAGTGCTCTTGTTGGATTTGAAACATATGTCTGTGCACAGATGATGCCACATGGTAGCAAGCATTTATGAATGTTACAGTTTTTTTTCTAGAGATATTCCTGGTTTTGTGGTTGACGACAGACTCAAAATCATATATTGGGAATCAAGACTCATGGATTACAGATTAGTACTTTATACCTACCATAAAGTAGCATGCTGACAGCTTTATTAAGGTTTGCTGATTGTACCATCACTCTGTTGTTTCTCTAGCGAAGCATAAAGTGATTTATGACAGATTCCTAATACAAAAATAGCACAGGAATGATAAAATAATACTAAAGGGTTTATATGTTCTTTTTGGCATAAAATATATGTTAGCATATTTCACGGGGTCCCTTTATAGATAGTTCAGAAATATACTCATCATTGTTACTGAAGAATTGTCAATGATAGCATTATGTAGTTAAAATATTAAAACTATTTTTTTCTATCATGGAGATTTCATGATAGCAAAACCTAAAGCATGCAGAATGCTAGTGAAAAGGATATTTGGCTGATAGAAATTTCTGGTTGATTGAGTATTGGGCAGAAAATCCATTCATTTTTAATACTTCTTAATATTTCTAAACATTTAAGATCTTTCTCTCTGCCTTATGAAGTTTAACAAAATGGACATAATTTAGCTTTTTCAGTTACATAATGAGAAACTATTGAATGGGTATGACCCCAGAAACTATTGAAAGGGTACGACCTCCTTTGCTTATTTATTTTTTTCCTTAATTAAAGACTGAATATGAGTTTTTGCTTCATTCTTATAAAAGTGGAGTTATTAAAAATCTGATTATTTGGATCAGATAGAAGATATAAAAAATCGATCATTTGAAATTTACTGCAATAGTAGCTTTAATATTTAGCTCAAGACCTTGCATATAATAAAACCTCAATAAACATGTTGAGTGAATTAATAGATGATAACTACAAATCCCCTTAATGTGATATAGCTCAAATATTGATAATGAGAAAAGAAGAGTCTGGGTCCTCCCTCTCTTCATCATTCTGCTTATTCAAGTTAAAGTCTCCTATTTACAGATTTATTATTATTTTTACTACATTAGGCCAAAGTATTTATTCATTCAGCAGTATTTATTGAGTGTCCATCTGCCAGACATTATTCTAGAAGTTGAGAATCCATCAGTTAAAGAAAAAAAAAAAAAAACAAGAATGGCCAACTCAGATGAGAACACATTATATAAATAAATTTGTTGGGGCACCTGGGTGGTTCAGTCAGTTAAGCGGCTGCATTGGGCTCAGGTCATGATCTTGGGCTCCTGAGATCCAGCCCCACATCAGGCTCCCTGCTCAGTGGGAAGTCTGCTTCTCCCTCTCCTTCTACTTCTCCCCCTTTTTGTGTTCTCTCACGCTCTCGTTTTCTCTCTCTCAAATAAATAAATAAATAAATAAAATCTTTAAAAAAAATTTGTGTGTGGGTGTGCAAATGTCTATTAAGTGCTTCAGAAAAGTCTCCTCTGTAAAGAAAGCAGTATGAAACAACATATGTATTATGAATAGGCTACTTTTATTCTTTGAAATATCTCAAAATGGATTTGTTTAAACATTATCAATATTTTTCATTTAATGTCATTATAGTAAATGGTCAGTTTAAAGAACTAGTATTATAGTTTCAAAATGAACTAAACTTCTATTTTACTAAACTGACTGTTTAATCAGTTCTGATGAAACAACTTATTTATTTATCCATACACATATAAACTGCCTCTGCTCTTCTGAGGTCTGAGAAGTGAAAGATGCTCTTCAGTAGGGATTTTTACCCACTGAAGCTTAGTGCGTGATAGCATTCTCAGATAACTGGATTTATATGAGAAATGAGAAATTTTATTTATTTATTTATTTATTTATTTTTAGATTTTATTTATTTGAGAGAGAGAGAGAAAGCACGAGCAAGGGGGGAGGGGAGAAGCAGGCTCCTCACTGAGCAGGGAGCTCGACATGGAGCTCAATCCTGGGATTCCAGGATCATGACCTGAGCTGAAGGCGGTCGCTTAACTGACTGAGCCACTCAGGCGCCCCAAGAAATGGTAAATTTTAATGTGTGCTTACGATGCCTAGACCTGTATTAAACGAGGATATGTAAATATGTGTTTGTATTTGTGCGTATGTGTGTTTGTATCCCTATCCCTGTTCCTCTCTCTGTTTCCATATGCCACTCAGGGCCTACAAGCTGACTTTTGCTGTGACTTCTCTATGTGGGACCACATGCCAGTCATTAGGATGACACTCCTCATCACCCTGCTTTTCTATTGTGTTCTTCATGCTGGTTGTGACAAGCCTTTGCCCACACCCACGCTCTTCTGGAGCATCTTGTGAGACGTGCTTTGCTCTACAAGTTGTTGTTTAACCCAGACAGACGATAAAAACCCTGAGGGGCTTTTCTCATTCCTTTCATTCTGGGGTGGTCATTTTTATTACTGCAAACACATGCTCACAAAATGCACATTACAGCAAATTTGGTATGGCTTGGCAGTTGAGCATAGTTCCCCCCACCCCATATAGGCAGTCTCATGGCATACTTTTAATACCATGGATAAAACAGAAGGAATAATCCTCTAAATGCTTTAAAACATTTGGATGCTTGTGTTTTTTCTTGACAAATCATCTGAATGATATTCTCATTTTTGTCCTTAAATCATCAGAAAGCTATGTATTTGGACAGAATTATCTTGAGATTCCTCTAACCCTACCCCCTATAGAATATATTTCACTGAGTAGCATTTTGGATTTTAGTCCCTGGCTTTGAATAAGGGGTGACTATGAGAAACAGAACTTGCTCCTTCGCTTGCTGTAGGAATCCTGTGAACAATTATCATCCACAACATAGAGAGACAGGAAAAAATACTGTCTGCGCCTCAGATAACTATGATATTGTAGGACCTAATTTTCTTTCCAGGTAGTGTAGGATAAAATAGAATACTGTGAAAAAGATAACAGGTAAAGCTATTCTGATCCCTAATTATTCCTTATTGTATCTGATACACAAGTAGTGGGTTTTTTTGGTTTGTTTTGTTTGTTTGTTTTGCTTTGGTTTTTGTTGTTGTTTTGTTTTTAAACTGTGTGGACAAAAGGGATTCTGGATTACCTACATTATACTCTGGTCCCTTTCACCCAGTGAGGCTCCATTTTAACTGAGTTTATTTAACACATTACAGTGTTAATGATAACGTTTAACATCTAGAATCCAGGTTCAGATAGCATGATGTACCTCCTTACACCATCTCTGGACCAGATCTCTGGACCAGATGGTTAAGTCCTTTGATTAGGAAACCTACTGAGCAGAATTTTAGGAGATGCTAAAGAACATAGTCTATGTGAGCTCTTTTGGTCCATTGTGTATGTAATATTTTGATCCATTATTTTTAGCTGTGGTCACCTTATAGTTGAGATAGTAAAAAGAGAGGCCAAAGAATGCCAACCAGTTGGGTTGCTGTGAGAATAGCCTGTGAACTAGAGTAAAAGCTAGTTTTTATCACCTGAAATGACTTGAAGAATCCCTGGTGGACAAATAGAAATGAGCTTTTAAAAACCAGAGTCAGCATGATCCAACAGAAGGAGGAGTTAAGGGACATGTTGAAGATAAGCATTTAAGGCCTATTTAAAACCTTTGAAATTATACAAGTGATGTATCTTCGCAAGAGAAAATTTGGAAGATACAGTTAAATGCAAATATCTCCTTATTCAGAGCTCTTAACTTTCCAGATGCATCCATAGATATTTAAAGTGCCTGTGCATGTTTGATCCTGGAGTATGAATGAATCTTCATGTAGGTAATGAGTTTCAGCATCCCTGCCCATCGAAGGACCCGGAAGAATCATCCTCTCTAGCAGTGTCCTTATATAGGAAGGAGTGAACACTGAGTTTAGTGGAAGAGTCATGGACAAAGCAATTTTGTACATGCAAGTGAATTATAGCTTGCTCAGCATCAGCACTGACCACCCTTTAGGCCCCACCTTTCCACACCCCACCCCTTAACATATTTTTGTGAAATATCGCTGAGTTCATTTGGAGCCAGATTTCAGTGTTGGTCTGTTGTGGATAACTCTGAGTTTTGTTTGTATGTTTCCTCATCACTGTAGATCTACACCTATGTCTTTGAAAACATCAAATTTGTCCGACTGGAAGCACTGCTGTTATCCTTGCTGAGCATCGTGGTGCTCGTTCTGGTTAAAGAGCTGAATGAACAGTTTAAAAGCAAAATTAAAGTTGTTCTTCCTGTTGATTTAGTTTTGGTAAGTATGAAATCAACATTTAGCATTCTGCCTTACAGTACTTGCCAGTTGTTGGGGTAACCTGCCGAGGTGCACTATATTGTCTGCAGTAACCCACAGCTATTCCTGTCTCTCATTAAAGGAGGGCTAATTTTGCATGGCTATACATTAATGTAAGAACAGGAAACATTTTGAGTAAATAATTTTAAAAAGGAGGCACACGTGTTTTCAATTTACACAGCATTTCTCATATGCTTGTAATTTTTTTACATAAATAATAGAACATATAGCTTAAGATTTTAAATTAGGAGACATTTCTGAGGGTGAGACTCAAAAGATTTCTGGAATGATTCTTTCCAAAGCAATAAAAAGGGACATCACATTCTATTGATGTGGCATCTGTAATGATATACATAGAAATATTATCAGTTGACAAATGTCCATTAATGATTGGTAGAGTTATTAACACTTTTTTTTTTTTTACTGACCTAATTTTGCTTTGTTGAAAGGATACTCATGATTTTCACTGGCCAGGGCTGGTTCTCTAAGATATTTTTTGTTGCTATACCTGGCAAAACAATGAATTATACTTTGCGTTAAGGTTTATGGTTTAAGGTTTATGGATTATGCATTAAAAAACACATTTTGAAATTTTAAGAGCCTCTAATGGGAACTCTTAATTAAGCAAAGCACTAAGTTGAAAATGTAATGTTAACACAACCACAGTCTACTAACTTAATCATTAATTGGCTTTAGTTTTTTAATGGTCTTTGGGTTACACATGTACAGAACAAGTGGTATCTAAATAATTTCACCTCTTGAAATATTCATTCATATTGCTGAAATGGTGTAGGTTTACATAAATAGATAAGCCTAGCACGTTGGAAATTATCTCTGAGGACTGTGACTTCTGTAGAACTCAGATGGATGGCCTCTCTCCATAGCTAGACCTTGTATGATTCTATACTCCTGATAATTTATGGAGATCCATGTAACATATGTGATCTATATAATGTATGTGTGTTTGTGTGTATTTCAAATAAGCCGTAAAAGTGGAGGGTACTGTGATTATTAGTAGTTCTCACAGCAACAACTGTGAAACATACCATTTTATTCCAAAATCCTATAGGTATTAAGAAATCTTATTATATCTTGGGAAGCTTTATTATATAAGTTGCATGAAACCAAAAACTGAAAATAATCGTAGGTAACAAGGCCTTTGAGCTAGTAATAAAAAAGTTACTTATTCAGTGTAAAAGTAGTAAGAATTATCCTTTATCCTTATAAAAAAAAGGAGAGGTAATTCTTATACAAGGTTGCCCCTAATATTTGCAAGATCCAAGGTAAAAGTACTAATGCAGGCCCCAATACTTAAAAGTTATAGATCAAAGTGTTAAATAAAACATGTTCTGGGGTGCCTAGGTAGTTCAGTTGGTTAAGCATCTGACTCCTGATTTCAGCTCAGGTCATGATCCCAGCGTTGTGAGTTTGAGCCCCATGTAGGACTCCATGTTGGACATGGAGCCTACCTAAGATTCTCTCTCTCCCTCTCCCCCTGCTCCTCCTTCCCCACCCCGCTTGCGTGCGCTCTCTCTCCAAAGAAACCCAAAAAACCCAAAAAACAAACAAACAAAAAACAGGTTCTGTTTTCCTATATTGACTAAAACACCTTAGTGATTACCTTGAAAGGTCAGAATAGAGAATTCTCCATTGTTTGAGTTCTGCCAGAATGAGGCAGCATGGGGAGAGCCCACTCCTTGGCCTGACCCTTCTCTTCCTACTCCAGCTCTGTCTCACCTACAAGGGGATTCGTATGTATATGTGTGGCTATTCCTGCCCCAGTATCCAAGCTCCAAACACATCCTTACTCTTTCATCACCAAAACTGTTCCCAGACCTCTTCATGGGCCACACTGGGAGGATGAACCTGGGGGGAACAGGCTTGGGGCCATTGGAGCAGGAAACTGTAGATTCCTGAGTATCCAAAGTGTGGTCCAGAAAGATGAGTACTGGTGAGTTGTGCACATCCCCTCACCCTTACAAAGCTCTCATTTTATGGGGAGCACTACAGTTAGAGGAGGACCAGATCAGAACTGCCTAAAGCACTGGGCCTGCCTGGACTGGGATCCCCTGTTGCCCAAGTCTAAGGTCAGTGCTGGCCTTATACACATATGTAATATTAAAATAACATTGAAGAGGCACCAATGATTCAGCTGATAAAGGAAGTTTAATTTTGGCAAAGAGATATAGTGAGGAAATAAGACATTGTCTGAAAGCCAATCAGTGGCTTAAGTTAGTTAATTTTAATATTGACTATAGGTATTGAACATCGCATATTCTTCCATTTTCAATAAGGAACCAATATTTTGTGGCTATGGCATATTTTCTTTTACAGCTCACAGTATTTTCTGACCTGATATAAATATTTCATGGAACTTATTAACAATTAAAATTTATTAATCATCTGAGGAATTTTTGAATATGTTAATGCTTCTGATTCTAATAACCTGAACTTTTAACTACTTATTCTTCATCAGATAACACTATTATATCATAATATTTATTAAGTTTAACAATATAACCTGTGCAGTTTTGTTGCCTTTTAAAAAAATCCTCAAGGCTGTTTTGCTTTTTAAGTCTATTTGATGTTTTAAAGCCCTCTGTAAATTCAGTTAAATATCATTACAGAGAACAGAAATACACAGATAGGAAAAATCCCTACAAAATAATATTATTGGGCATTAATTGCTAAATATGTCTTAATTTGCTAATGTGATTTTGTTATACCTTTTTTTTCTGTCATGTGTATGGTAAATTTGTACTTTATTTTTTTAAAGATTTTATTTATTTATTTGAGAGAGAGAGTGAGAGCACATGAGAGGGGGGAGGGTCAGAGGGAGAAGCAGACTCCCTGCCGAGCAGGGAGCCCGATGCGGGACTCGATCCAGGGATTCCAGGATCATGACCTGAGCCGAAGGCAGTCGCCCAACCAACTGAGCCACCCAGGCGCCCGGTAAATTTGTACTTTAAACAGATAATTGGTATGTCTCTTTTTAACAAAAAAAGTATAGTATATAAGTAGTTACAAGCTAATACCAAACTGATACCGTAACCATGTGAAATTTCCAGTACCTACTAAAATTACAAGAAGAATGAAAAGAGAATGTGAAAATGGATGGAAAACATGGGGGTGGCATGGCTAGAATAACAGAGACTGAACCGGGTTCTGAACATACATTTTAAAGGTGATGATGTATACAGGCAGAGAACACCTGAACTTGCCTATCATAGGTCATATAGAGCATAGGGAACCTGAGACTCCATGGAGGTAATTTTAAAAACAGTGAGTCCAGCATATTATTAACTAGTGTATTTTACTTCAAGAAATAGTAAAAGCTCAAAATTCAAAATTACAAGGAGACTGTAAATCATCATTGGTTACTAACCTATATAGGTATATTAATGCAACATCTCAAACTCTTGAAAAGTTGGCATCATAGAGGGAAGTCATGCTGTGTTATAAAGCATTCCTTCATGTTCCAGGAGACAAGTATTTAGGTTGGTTGTAATATCTGTACACACACACATACACTCCTATATTCTATTCTGTGCCCCTTCAAAATCAGTCACAATTGGATTGACAGTTTGGGAAGGATATTAGAAAAACTATATTATTGGGAGGCCATTTGATTTTTGAGACTGCAAAGCAAGTGTGCTCAAATTTCAGAGGCATTTTTTTGATTCTTAAGATTTTCTTAATTTTTAAAAGTCTGTGCAACTGCTACATTACTCTTGACAATCATGGGACACATAAACAATGTTTACTTTTAGAAGTAGTTTCAAGGTGTTTGAGAGGCCAGTAATAATTTTCTTTTTCTTTTTTCAAATGGAACCACACAGATTATTGCTGCATCATTTGCTTGTTATTGTACCAATATGGAAATCACATATGGATTAGAAGTAGTTGGTCATATTCCAGAAGGGTAATGTAGTCTTTTTCTTTCTTTCTTTTGTGTTTGTTTGTTTGTTTGTTTGTTTGTTTTTGATGGAGGAAAGGTCTTGGAGTAGGTGGCTATGGATTTCATTTCTTTCAAAGGCCCTCTATAGGACAAATTCTAATTAATTTCTATTTGAAAATGATAGAAACAAACAATACACCTATGGAGAAAGAGTAACTTCTTAAACTGTGTACCTATTACTAGGGAAGCTGACAACTATTTTATACAGCATTGCTTCAGGTAAAAGATTTGGAAATTATTTACAAAGATATTATTTGGGGAAAAAAGGAGGGCATTGAATTTTCAAATTATAGTCATGCTCTGAGATTTATTGTTCCCTATTCCACTCATGTATTCTTATGACTATTTTTATTTCACTTAAAACGTACTAAAAGCACACAAGCATCATCTGAAATAGCTACCCCATAGGCCTGGGTGGTGTATAATGGTAAGAGAGGGTAGAAGTAGAGCAGAGGGTATGGTTTTCTCAAAGCCGTCCTCTGGACCCTAAGAGGAAGGTTAACAAGAAGTGTTCACCCTAAAAGGGCAAAACATTGAGGCAAATATAGCCTGAAGGAACACAAAGACATCTTAGGGAAGAGAGGGGTGTCCATAGGGTTATTCCCTCCTAATGGGCTGTATATATACCGGTATTTATGAATGTGGGGCAAAGTTACAGTTGTTTCCTCTATATTTTTATCTTCCAGTCCCAAATTTTGGTTTCTAATTACATTAAAATGGAGGAACAGTAGAGGTTGAAAAGATAATTAAATAAATTAGATAATTAAAAAAATCTGTCTTTAACCTTTAACCTTTATGTAGATGCAGGCTAATGGTTATTATTTAAATCAACTTGGGTTTTCTTTAGGGTTCTCTACTTTTCCACCTTCAGAAGTCAATTTATTGACTAGGTCAGTTTATTGTTATTAATAATTAGGCAAGCTCAATTTTTATGAAACAAAAGTTCTTATACTTTGAAATGGCAGCATTCTTGTATATCATATTAAGATATCTTAGGGCCTGTAATGTTACGAATCAATTTCTCTTGGGTGTAAACTTTAGTAAGTGGATAAAATAAATCATGCCTCTCCCCCACCTGCCTTAATTCTCCTTTATTTTGAATGACCTTTCCAGACCCATTCTCTGAAGGAATTATAGAAAGAGTGTGGCATTGAAAAGAGACAGTGAACCCCAGCTCTACCATTCACTTTGTGATTTAGATGCCTTACCTAAACTTTCTTAAAATGTTCTCTCCACCGTAGAGTGCACGAGTGGTACTCAGGGTGGGTTGTGTGGACGATTAAATGAAACAGCTAATTGAGAGGGCTGAACATTCCACTTTCTTGCTGATATTAAGTCAACATGATTTATCTTCCCTTTTTCTTCTACTTTTTCCCCAGAGGGATTTTTTGTTTGTTTGTTTTTGGAGGAGAAGTAAGTCCTCCAAAGCATCATCAGGGATAAATAAACAAGGTCCCTTGGCTCAAGTGGTTTTCAAAAGACAAGGAGACAATGGCTGGGTATTAGTTGAAAGAAGTATTTTAAACACTTCTTTAAAACTGGGGAACTGTATTTTGCAATAGAGGGTAGATGGAGCCTTTACAGACATTTTTCTTAACATATGTGATGCATAGTTAAGTGTACTGTGAAAGGATTGAGTTAAAAACATAATTAAGATTATGAACTCAATGGCCCATTTAGGGATTAGCTCAAGAATTGTAGCTCACAGTAAACCATTGTTTGCATACAACACTGTAGTACTCAGCGCAGGAAGTACAGTTTTTAATGCCTGCCAAATACGTATTTGGAAAGGTTTGAATGAAAGAACACTCGAGATTTGCTTTTGTTCTGATACAGGAAATTTTTGTCGAGTCAGAGTTCTGTAGCGTAACCTGGGCGTAAATGCCGATGGATGCATGGAGCCCGTCTCTGTGGCGATCCTTGTGATTTTGCCTTTCTGCTAAATAATATTGAAAACAAAGCACTTCTAACTGCAAGGCTGCCTGGTTTTCACATGAGTGTTTCACTTTTTCTGTGTAAACTTCGTAGTCATTACCACAGTTGAACTCAGTGCAAGTTGCTACAGAAATTACATGAAAATTGATGACTTCAGTATGGTCTTTCTTTCCATAGAATCCCTCCACCTAGAGCTCCCCCGATGAATGTCCTCTCTGCAGTAATCACTGAAGCTTTTGGAGTGGCACTCGTCGGCTATGTGGCCTCCCTGGCTCTGGCTCAAGGATCTGCCAAAAAATACAAATATTCAGTTGATGACAACCAGGTGGAGTACGCCTCAGCCCCCCTCCACGGCTGTTGTGTCTGGTACTCCGTACTACCAGACCCTGAGAATGTTGAACTTACGAGAAATATAACTTTCCTAAGTGTATAGCAAGAATGGGTAGAACAAAACAAAAATCTCTAAATCATTCATAGAAAGCTGAAAATGTGGCCTTCATGGGTTGGTTTATAATATACATTTTTTTTTTCCATAGGGAGAGGGACATCTTGATGTCCTTTCTGATTTTAGGATAGAATCTACATATATTTCTCATTGCATGCTGACTTTTAAAAATCATGGATTTCAAAGTAAAAATAACACTAGTATTACTTATTCGTGTTAGTAAAAAACTAAAGGGTGCAAGGGTTTATTCTAAGAATACCAAAGAATGAAAATTTTACTGATTATATTTCTGAATTGACTTCTGCTAGTTTCTTATTTCAATCCTGTGGCCCTACATGTCTGCACAGTTCTGCAGAGGTAGATGTGGAATAGTGGTTATGAACGGCCTATTACCTGTGTCTAAATCTCACTCTAACACTATGTGCCCTTAATTGGTTCTGTGCCCCATTTTGTTATCTGTGAAAAAAAAAACAACACAGATTTATTCATTTAACAGATGTGTATTGACCTCTACCATGTCCCAGACACTGGTCTAGGAACAAGGGATGCAATGGTATATGACAGACCATGTCGTTCCTCATCTCAAACCCTCCCAATGGCTTCCCATCATGTGCAGATAAAATGCCTCTTTTCCAAAGCTTACAGGGCCCTTCACGACCTGCCACCATCCCTGTCCTCTGTGATCTCATATCCTTTTACACTCTGTCTTTGCCACACTTACTGCCTTGCTTTACCTTGGCCCCACTAATCATGTTTCTGACTCAGGACATTTGTACTTGATGCTCTCTTTGCCAAGAACTCTGTTCTCTCAGATATCTGCATGCCTCTTTTATTCAAATGTTCCCTTCTCAGGGAGGCCTTCCTTGGTAAACTAAAATCCTAAACGCAGATTTTTCCACTCCCTTCTCTGCTTTGCTTTTCATATTAATCTTGTTTAGTGTCAGCATTTGCTCACTAGAGTGCTAGCTCTCTGAGGGCAGGGATGTTTGCCTGTTTTGTTTACTGGCAACAGCAGAAGCAGGAAAACATCAGGAGGCTTTTGCAATAATCCAGGTGACATTTGATGACTTGGACCCGGATATAACAGTACAAGAGATGAGAAGTAGACGGATTCTGGATTGGATGTGGATACCCTCTGGGAAAAGGGGAAGGAGTAAAAAATATCTCTAATGCTTTTGGTCTAAGCAACTGGAACTTGAGGTGGGGAAGAATGTGGGAGGACCCGGTTGGGGATGGTAGAGAGCAATAACCCGTTTTGGTTAAGTTTGGGATACCTGTCAGCCATCCACATGGAGATCCTAAGTAGCAGGTTGGCCGTATGAGTCTGAAGTACAGAAGAGTGGCCCAGGCTAGAGATGTAAATTTGAGAGTTGTCAATGTGTATTTGGGTAGCTAAGATCAGAGAGAGAAGTGGTCCAATATTTGTGATTGGTTAGATGAGAAAGAACCATAAAGAAAATGGAGAAGTGGTGGCCAGGGAGGTAGGAGGAAAACAGGAGGGTGTGAGGTCCTAGGAGGACCTAGAAGGAACCTTTAAGGAGGAGGAAGTGAGCAACTATCTCAGAGTCCACTTTTAGGTCAGGTAGGTAAGAAATAACCACTGGATTTAGCATTGTGGAGGTCATTGGTGGAGTGGTGGGAGTATTTCCGTAGAAGGTGGTTATGAGCATTAAATGCTTAGAACAGTTTCTGGCTTGTTGTAAGCACTCAATAAAAGTTAGCTATTTTTTTTTTTTTTAAATAATGGTTAAGTCACAACAAATGGGGAGCATAGAAATTGAATACAAATGAGCCTCATCCTTTGACAGGATGTCCCTGTGGTCTCCAAAAGTTGATTGTGATTAAGTAGTATATTCTCTTATTATCAATCTTGTAGGAATTTTTGGCCCATGGCCTCAGCAATGTGATTCCTTCATTTTTCTTCTGCATACCAAGTGCTGCCGCCATGGGAAGGACTGCTGGTCTGTACAGCACAGGGGCGAAGACGCAGGTAACATCATTGTTAGAATGGACCAAAAAACTGCTGGTTGCTCTCCTTTTTGGAAAGGGGGAAAATTGAGCTCCTCTCTAAAGTCCTTTCTGATTTTAGGATAGAATCTACATATATTTATCATTGCATGCTGACTGAAATAAAGAGAATATTTTCCCTTCTTCAATTTTTTTTTTTTAACTAGTTTCAAGAAAGTCTATTTCTCTCTCTCTTTCTTATGAATGATCCTTCCAGAAGCCCAGTTGACTCAGTGAGCAGACAGAAATCCTACTAGTGGCTGGGTTATTGTTGGCAATCTTTGAATAAAGCTCCCTCTAGTGGTGCTGCTGATTTTGTGTTTTGCTAATCTAACCAATTTGAAAATTTTCCATTCTTGTTCATTTCCTTTAAATAAAATTAAATCAATTATATGTAAAATCTGTCCTTGACGCTGACATTTCTGTCTATAGAGATGTACAAGTATATACACGAGTGAGAAGTCATCTGTGCACATTTTAGGTTAAGGAAACAATTATATATTTTTAGGAACTTAAATCAGTTCAACATTTATTGAGAGCCTGCTATATACCGGGTATTATGCTGGGTACCAGTAGGCAGACAGTGGTGATAATGAAGATGTTGTTTTGATGATGATGATGGTGGGAACATTGGTGGAGGCATATATTAAGTATGTCATACTTTTTATATAAATGTATGTGTCATATGTATATGTCATACTTTTTATATAAATGGACTCTTTTAACCTTTAGGCAACTCTATGGAGGAGGTATAATTATTATCCTCAGCTTCCACTTGAGAGAGTTGAGGAAAAGAGGGTTAAAATAACTTACCCAGGTCACAGAGCTCATGAGTGGCAGAGCTGGGATTTGAACCCAAATAGATCAACCTCAACCTCAAACCTTGCACTTTTAAGTACTGTTTCATATACAAAAATTTATGCAGATGTTACTATAAGAAATTAATATTAACATCTAACCATTATTAAAACAATTCACATTGATTAACACTGGAATTGAATGAGAATTCATAAAACATTTTATGTGATGATTCAAACATTTATTAGGGGTCTACTTTATATTAAGTCATTTTGGGGGGTTGTAGAAGAATAAATTTGAAAAAGATATGGTTCTTGACCTTGGGGGCAAGTGGCAAGAGAAAGACGGGTAAATGGAAATTAAAATATAGCATAAATGTAACTAATAAAATTACTGATGAATGTACCGTGGAGCAGAAAGGAAGCAGCAACAAATTCTGAATGTATAATAATTTCAGAGATAATTGCCACAACTCATGAGCTGAGATGTGACGTCCTCATTCAACCTTGTTTTACATGACAGTTTGATTAGCTTTTATGCAGCTAGTGACTTCAAGCATAGGTTTATCATGTGAACCAGCATGAACACTTCCAAACTGGACTCTCAAGTGTTTGGGGGCTAAATTTGAATGTTTAAGACATAGTGTACTCAGTATCATCCCCAACTCTGAAGACACTTCTATCTATAAAATTCTAGGATTCTATAGTAGTTTCTCTAGAAACCTGGTTTCTCGCAACAGGGGGAGTATATTCGATTTCCTCTCTTCATGTTCAGGCTAGATAAATAAAGAAATTGGCTAAGGGCATACCAGAGCCTGGGCTTGTGGTCTGGCTCCATCACCAGTAGTTGAGTGACTTAACACAGGTAACCTGACCTCTCTAGCCTAACTGGACTTGGCTGGTGAAGTATTTGTCATAGGGATTATATGAGTTAATACATGCGTAGTTTGCCCAAAGCCTGAGCACTAAATAAATACTCCTTCAATGTTAACAATGATCATCGATGGCATTATTATTATCGTTAAATATTTTTATTATAATAAAATCTTTCCAGAACCTTTTGTTTGACATTTAATATTAAAACATCCTGGTTTGATTGTGATGCAGTAAAGGCAGTTTCTGTTCCAAGTTGCCCCTCCAACTTGCTGGGGATGTTGAACAGGTTAGCATCTTCATCCATCACATGGACGAGAGAAGGTTGGAATGTGAGATGTCCTCCACCTGAGTGTGTATCAGACCTGGAGTTTCCTTAGGCTTTTACTACTTTTCCAATTAATTTAGTAGTAACAAAACTGTCTCTTTAATCTTTGTGACTTTAAAGATTGAATGTCTAAGGGGAAAGCACGTTGAGAAAACGTTATTTTTAAATCTTGGATTTTTTTTTTAACCATTCTAGTTGGACATACATGTGTTCGACTGATAGGGTGGGGATGGAGGGGCCGCTTTCTCTGTTGTGCGGGCCACATGTTTGAATGATAAGAGCAACAGAACTTTTCTAATGACTTCTCAGAGTTATTTTCTGCATGGTGTTTTATCCTAGACTTCAGAAGAAATGAAAGAAATCTAACAAAACACAAGTTCAGAGAAACAAAGCTCAGCAGGAGAGTATTTTCATGTTGTTTTGCTTGTTGGGATGGTCACTAATCCGTTCAACAATTCCCATTATATTGAACAGAGAAGGAATCTGATTTAATGGGTATACCCAGAATGAGGATGCTTTCCCATGGAAGTTGTTTTAGATCTTTGATATGTGGGTATAACTGATAACTGACATGAAGAAGGCACTTGGGGAAGCCAAGTCTTAGAAGTTTTTTTTTTTTTTTAAAGATTTTATTCATTTATTTGACAGAGAGAGTGATAGCGAGAGCAGGAACACAAGCAGGGGGAGTGGGAGAGGGAGAAGCAGGCTTCCTGCCGAGCAGGGAGCCCGATGTGGGACTCGAACCCAGGACCCTGGGGCCATGACCTGAGCCGAAGGCAGGCGCCTAACGACTGAGCCACCCAGGCACCCCAAAATATTTGTTTTAAATAGGCTATTTGTGAAACCCGTGTTCTGTGTGACAAGACTTCACAAAACAACCCCTTAAATGGCTCTGTCTCTTTTAGGAACTAGAGTTATCCCCAGTAAATTAATCTAGAAGACATAAGAGCTCTTTAACTTTCAGGCTAATGACAACTAATTAAAGGAGCAGTGGGAACCACCTTCCATTGTTAATTATTTCAGCAATAGAATCTTTCTTATTTGGAAATATTATTGGTATTTCTGTAGAAAGTTACCATTTTCAAATGTAAATATGAACTTATTATTTCCTCCTAAAGCCCTTAAAAGGCTTTGCATATGTCTTAGAATTCACACCTTTATGTTACCTACAAGGTTCTGAGTGTTTCCTTCTACAGCCTAATCTTAGACTCCTCTCTTCCTCTGTCCCAGCTCTCGGGCCCATGATCCTTCTTCCTTCCTGTGGGCAATTGTCGTGGCCTCTGTTGTGGCTGCCTCTGCTTACCCTTTAAGATAACTCCTCCCATCCTTCGGATCCCATTGCTGCTTCTGGCACAACTGTTCTTCTCTTCAGGGTCCTTAGCTCTGCTGGACATTAAACGTTCATCGGTGTGATTTATATGATTGAAGCCTACCTTCTACCCTTGACTGAGGCTCTTAGAAAACAGGGTCCCTGTCTGCTTCGGTTCACTATATCCTCAGTGTCTAGCCCAGGATTCAGCACATAGTAGGTGTTCAGTAACTATGTGTGATAAGAATGAATGAAATGAAAGTATCTGATAATGATAAAACTAGTGGGTTTTGCTGACATTAAAAGGGACAGGTGAAGCCATGCAGCTTTTATTGGGACTTAATACAGTACGTTTGAAGTCAGGAAAATACCACTTGAAACCAGGCTTAGGATCACAGACTTTAGGAAAGTACTGTTCAGTAGAAATGTAATAGGAGCCACATAGGTAATTTAAATGTTTTAGTTGTCATACTTTAAAAAGCAGAAGAAGCTGCTAAAATTAATTTAATAATACATTTGATTTACCCAATATAGTCAAAATATTATTTCAACAAAGAATCTATCTAAGAATTGTCAATGATATATTTTATTTTCTTTTTGTACTAAGACTTCAAAATCTGGTGTGTATTTTACATTTCCAGCCTATCTTAATATGGGCTATCCACATCTCAAATGCCCAAGAGCTACATGTGGCTATATTAGTGCATTTAGGAACATTTTACGTACAAGAGCGTTGGTGGTAAAGCCTTTCAGTGTTTTCAAAAATTAAATTAAAATGTTTGAATTGAAATAAGAAAAGATACTAATCATTTAATCCCAAGTGCCGTGGTCAGAGACCAAGACATTTCTTTCTTTCTTTTTTTTTTTGAAGATTTTATTTATTTGAGAGAGAGAGAGCCCACGAGCAAGAGAGAGTGGGGTGGGGGAGGGGCAGAGGGAGAGGGAGCAAGAACCTCAAGCAGACCCCTTGCTGAGCATGGAGCCCACGCATGGGGCTCGATCCCAGGACCCTGAGACCATGACCTGAGCCGAAATCAAGAGTCAGAAGCTTAACCGACTGAGCCACCCAGGTGCCCAAGAGGCCAATACATTTCTTTTTTTTTTATATATATATTTTATTCATTTATTTAATTGACAGAGAGAGAGAGACAGTGAGAAAGGGAACACAGGCAGGGGGAGTGGGAGAGGGAGAAGCAGGCTTCCCGCCAAGCAGGGAGCCCGATGTGGGGCTCCATCCCAGGACCCCAGAACCATGACCTGAGCCGAAGGCAGCTGCTTAACCAACTGAGGCGCCCTGAGGCCAATATATTTCTGTCCTCCACACGTAGAAACCCTTTTTACAGTGATTCCCTTAAGATGTGACATGCTGAGCCTGGGTATCTAGGAATAAGATACTTATAGGTCTTGGTGCTGCCTAGACATAGAGCACGAAGAAGTGTTGCAGGTCTTCCTTCCGTCCTTCCCTCTGAGGCACGGTAATATGGGAGGGAGCACAGTGTGCCCAGGTTCTCTCCCCTACACGTTTCCCTTTGCTTCCAACAGAGCAGATACCCTGGTGCTGTGTGGGCAGTTTGGGAGGCATAACCGAAGCATGAAGGATGAGAGGCCGCATCGGCTGCAGGTGAAGCTTGGTCACAGCCAGAAGTTTTTCTGCAACCCTGAGAGCTGCCTTTAGGCTCTGATTTGCCAAGCTGTATTCTTTGAGTCTTTCAAATTTGGCTTATTGATTCCAACTTCTTTAAAACTTCTTAACTGTAGCCGTAGTTACCCAGTATCCTCTCTCTCTCCTGCTGCCCTTTCCACTTTTGCCATTCCAGCACTTTCCACAAAGCTGTGCACAAAGTCGACCGACTTTGCATTCTTTAGCACCCGTTTAGGAAGGAAATGGCTGGCACCTCACACTTCCTCCAGCCGTCTATATATATATAGGTATGGGTAACATGAATGCGGAATCATCTTTGTAAGCAACCTACAGCATATACCAGACGTATAGTAATGTAAAAGAAGAAACTGCCGATTCCATTATCCTTTATGCAGAATTAACTCAATATGAGTAGTTAGATTTTAGAGCAAAAAAACTCTAGCCATTTAGTTCGTATGACATGGAAAGAGGTGACGAAGAGTAAAATACCTAGACAGTATTTGCCCTGTGCATAACTAAGGGTGTGAACCCTTTTCATTACTGGTTAACAGTATAAGCCAAACTGAAACTTGTTAAGAAGAGGGCACTCAGGTGGCATTTGTTTTCTGAAGTTTGAAAGAGAGTAACAAGGGGGGTGCGCCTGGGGGGCACAGTTGGTTGAGCACCCAACTCTTGGTTTTGGCTTGGGTCCTGATCTTGGGGTTATGACATTGCACCCTGCATCGGGCTCTGTGCTTAGTGCAGATGGTCTGCTTGAGATTTTCTTTGTCTCTCTGTTCCTGTGTGCCCCTCCCCTGGTGTGCGTGTTCTCTCTCTCTCTCTCTCTCAAATAAATCTTAAAAAAAAAAAAAAAGAAACAAGGTTCTTTCTTGTTTTGGTTGCAACTTGCCTTTAAAATGTTTCTCTTGGTAGATCAGAGATATATAAAAAGCAGCACTTCATATTCAGAGTAACAGATATTCAGAAACTGGATAATACTTGAAAATATAGCTCAACTGTGTTATTCCAGAAACCTGAAGTTAGAGAAGTCTGGGATGGCACTGCAAATATCTGATCGCTGTTCAACCATTGTGCACAGTTACCGAGTTGGCCATCTATGAATGATGGCTTGGACTGCATGATCTCAAAGATTTTTTACAAATCTACATTTCAGCATCTAGGGGTCTTGATTGAGGACACAATGAATGTCAGTATTTTGAGAGCATCGAGGGCAGAAACTATTATATTATTGATTTCTATGCCTGAGGAGTAGATACACTGGGCAGAACTGATACAGATTTCTTGTCCAATTAGATACAATTATCTTTTGAACTAGAGCATCAACAGGGATGAGGCAAGTGCTTTGAAGTAGTTAAGCCATTTGCTTATATGGTCTATTTCATTATGTGACTTACCATCGAAGGTACACAAATAATCTTTTTCACCCATAGTTTGTCACCTTTGGAAGTAACATCCATTTAGTTCTTGACTTATTTTGACAATGACTGAAATTGTAGTTCAGTGAGTGCACAATTGTTGATGTACCTACAAAGCATCATGTAAACAAAAGGTCAGTTAAATGTTAGAGAAAAGCCCAAAGGTAGTTGTAGTTTACTGTCTTAAAATAACATTATTCAGTTAGGTTGTGATTTCTATAACAGTTTCCGTGTATTATAAGATATTTAGGAACCTTAAAATATGTTTGGCTTTATGGGTCCCATTTTGGCTCATAATCCATATGCCTTCTAATTCCCAAACTCTATGACCTTGGGCAAGTCACTTTGCCTCCCTGTGCCTCAAACCCTTCCAAAGGAACTGTAGCTGTCCAAAGTTCATATCTGCAACTAAGATTAAGAGTTTTATTTTCAAGTACATTTAATAGTGAAAGTGACATTTCACTTGTAAGTGAATTGAGTGAAGAGTCCCACAAAAGGGGTGCATGCCATTCATTATCCTTTGTCATGAAATAAATAAACCTTTGCATTCGGTATCCTTTTCTTTCCATAAACATACTTCACTTACTGAAATATCTGAATGAATCCTATGATCTGCTGCTCTCTGACACCGGGCTTTCTCCAGCCTAGTGGAATGTCAGACATATTTTGTTGTTTAAAAATTCTTACGTAAAATCGCCAGTTATTCCTAAATGATCACCGTAACAGTTTGGTATACTATGACTTGTTTTATAAGTGATTTTAGTTTCCTAATGACTTATTTCCCATAGAAGGATTTTTTTCCTCTTTATATTCTGGGGTGTGCTAGAGATGAGTTCCACTAAATATGAAAGGAACCTGTGTCTACTTTCACTCAGGTTAATGGTTTTGAGTTTCATTCATGCTGTTGCATATATCAATAGTCTGTTCTTTTTATTTATTGCTGAGTAATATTCTGTTGTATGGATGTACCACAATTTGCTTATCTATTCACCAAGTGGTGAACATTTCAGTTATAGTTTTTAGTGTTTATGAATAAAGCTGCTATAAATATTTACATATAGGTATTTGCATGGGCATATGTTTTCATTTCTCTTAGGTAGTTCTGGGACACATGTAAGTGTATGCATAACTTCATAAGAAACTGTCAAACTCCTTTCAAAGTGGTTATACTCTGCTGCATCCCCACCAGCAATGTCCGGCAACTCCACTTGCTTTGAGTCCATGCCAACCTTTGATATTAATTGTTTACATATTTATTTTTAATTTTAGCCATCCTACTAGATCCTGATTCACTTGCTATCTCCATAATGATATCTGGGCATCTCTGTGGTCCTGTGAAGCCGTCTTTTCTCTCCTTAGACTGACAGTTATCTAAATGTTTTTACTAAGTCATGCACACTTGCTTATGTGGAATCAGGTTCTCCATCAAGTGGAGCGTAGCTAGGAGTCAGGTGTTCTGAATTGCCTTTTGTCAGCAAGTTGAGTTGGTTGGAACATGATATTAATGACTCAGGATTAATAAAGTTAAGTTTACTTCACTGCAGAGACTGCTCCTATAATCCCATATAACTGCTTCATCTTAGAACCCTTCCTAACAAAGAACTCCAAAGAGAGTAAGCGCTTCAGTGGACATTTTTCATCAGCCGGAGAAAAACCCTAAGCTGCATCTTCAGTTATTATTCAAACAACTCACTAGGAAATAAGGAGAGTCAAGTTGAACAACAACAGGCTAACGGACTTTTAATTGAAATGTCACTTTCACTATTAAACAAAAAAAGCCATTTCTGTGATGTGTGATAAAAGTTGATGGTGTCCTATTTCTTTGTGTGGAATTGCTTTTCTCCCATCACTGACTTAATTTGATTGCACCAGTTTGTCTGCTGTCATGTTTGGGTTCCCTCAGCTGCAAAATATGGATAATGGTAGTCTATGCAATTTAATAATCATGCACCAACATTTGGTCTCTTACAGTCAAGATGAACTAAGAATTTTATTTCCCCCTATAACTTTGGAATAATAAAGTTCAAGGCTTTCTTTCTCATCTGTCTTGTATTTTACAGGTGGCTTGTTTAATATCTTGCATTCTTGTCCTGATAGTCATCTATTCAGTAGGACCTTTGCTTTACTGGCTGCCCATGGTACAGTAGTACTTTTTCATTATCTACTTTTTAACTTTACTTTAAATGAAATCACTGTATATTAAAATGTCTTAGAAGAGTAACCTCAGTGGCCCTACATCTGAAAACCATGTGACAGAAGTAATGATTGAACGGAGCGGGTGGTGGACAGAGACCACATTTGA
Organism: Leptonychotes weddellii; assembly: GCF_054177405.1. Lineage (NCBI taxonomy): Eukaryota > Metazoa > Chordata > Mammalia > Carnivora > Phocidae > Leptonychotes > Leptonychotes weddellii. The sequence continues at coordinate 130,861,390 of NC_138372.1, forward strand.
TAGGGAAGGAATGGGAAGGGACCTTGACTGTTTTGTGTTTCTTACACCCATGTGTAAAAATGGCATTGTGGAATTAGATTTATTCTGTGCTTGTTTGGAGGGTGGAACTGGGCAATCTCTGGTATAAGACACAGACTTGGGAAGAATTTTATCAGAACTTGGACTGTTAGAAAAATGTGGGTAGGGCAAGGGAGCAGGGAACAAAATACATCTTGCCACCCATGATATCTTTATACAAAGTGACTCAGAACACCAGTGTGCTTTTCATAAGCCTGGGGCACCAAAGTGACCAAAGTAAGATCCTGGTCTTCAGAGAGCCAAAGACCATCTCATTCCTGTCTTGTTCTAAATCTTCATTCATATAATGAGAATCAGTCATTTCCACAGCAGGATCTTCCAATAATCAAGTTCACTTTTCAAGAGAGTTATAAATATCTTCAGGTGAAACCAGATAATTGGTGTTGAAGGCAATTATAAAGAAATATATAATATAAATATTTAATTTTTTGCAACAAACTTCAGATGGCAGTGGATAATTATTTTAAAGTTAAGAGGACATTCAGCTTTATAACATGCACCCTTATAATTCATTACTTTTCTTTTTTTTCTTTCTTGTATTTTACAATGGCATAAATTTTAGACTGTGATTTTCTAGAATTGATATTATATTCCTAAAGTACAATAATAAGTTCTAAGCAAAATGAATATTGCTTTAAACTTCTAAATGGTGATTGCTTTTCTCTAGTAAGTACTTTAAAAACAAACAAAGACATAAAAATACCTTGGTCATTTTAAAGTCAGATTAAAATCTTTATCTTACTTCTTCACCAACTTATTTCCTGTTTGTAGTGTGTTCTTGCAAGTATTATTGTCGTGGGACTGAAGGGAATGCTAATACAGTTTCGGGACTTAAAAAAATATTGGAATGTGGATAAAATCGATTGGGTAAGTAGAAATTTGACCTAAAATTTCTTTCTTTGGCTTTAACATGTATTGCAAAATCAACTTTAATATATTTATTTGCAGAAAATAGTTTTGCCACTTGAGACTTGTGCACTTCATAAGCTACCATTTATTTTTTTCAAACTCTTAATGAAGGCATTAAAATATAAAATGTCTTTATAAGAAACAGAAATGGAATTTTGTCAAATTTTGATTGATGTGTTGTTTGAGAACTTTTAATGAAATGCTAGCTAATTTGAATGGATCGGGGATTCTCAATTTGCATTATGAATTGATCCTGGAAATGAAGCTCATCAAGGAAGTACACACTAATAGAACAGATATGAAAAACCATCATTAATTGGTAAGAAATGTGTTGCATTAATATAGGTTGAACATATTAACAGTGACCATGTTCCTTCTAAATATAAAGTCTCATGAATTTAGTTTTGAAGGGCTTACATTGAGAGGAGCATTATGTTAATAGAATGTTGCCAGCAAGAGATTAAATTTTACTGAACAATGATCAAGTGTGGCTTCTACTAACAGAAATGTTTAACATACTTCTTCTAGAGAAATGTATCTATGCAGGAACATCCAAAATACTTTCCCTTTCCAGTATGGGTAAAGTATTTCATAAGTACCCTCTGTTTAGCTCTATTATGACATTCACCATATTGAAATGCAGTTATCTATATATTTCCCCTCCTTCAGATTCTTTGCTCAGGATTATTTGTATTTTGTGCCTATTTTCATAATACTTCTCCCAAGGCTCAGTATTACCCTACCAAAGTACAGGGGTGGGTGCCATGGGGAATGCAAAGATAAATAAAGAACTATTTGTCCCCTCCAGACACTTATATTTGTGCAGGAAGCAGACATAGACACATCAACTTATTATGCAAGGCATGATACAATATGACCTGGAAGCAAAAGTACAAGCTTAGTTCTGGGGAAAAAAATGGAGGCTGGAGCATTTAATTTGGACTGGGTCCATATGAAAGAGTCTGACAGCAGAGCTGAAATTTGAACTAACACTTGAAGGAACAGTATTTGATAGGCAGGTCAAAGGGTTAAAATTAGCCAGACTCATGGAGGATCGTGACTTTTTTAAGGTACTATGTGTGAGGTAGCACATGGAAATAGAGAAATTAGAGGATGCAGACTTATTGAACAAGCTATTTGATAACCCTACGATAAAGGTATTTCTAAGGAACTCATTAATTACATAAGAGGGAGCACCTTACCATATTGGAAGGGAAATGATGTCAGGGAAGGCTTCTTCCAGGAATAGATGGGTAGAACCTCTAGTGTGAGGGTGGGAGTAGTAAACAAATGGAGTTGCAAAAGTTAAGAATGAGTTGGACTTGGGAGGTTGCTCATGTCCTATAAAGAAGACTAGACTTCATTCTGAAGGCAGTGAGACATCACCAAAAGGAGAAATAGGAATAAGATTTATGTATCAGAAGGGTCACTTGAGTAATTTGGGGAAGATGGATGAAACTGCTTTAGTAGTCAGCCAAATAAGTGAGGAAGGCCTGGAACACAACTGAGACCAAGAAGTTCAAGAGGAAGAAATACAGTTGAAAAATATTTGAGAGATTGCATTAATTTGTCCTCACCACCAATTCATCATATAAAGTGCATCAGTCTAGAACTACTTCTAAGTTTCTGGTTAGGAACGTCACTGCAGGAAGATGATGTCATTCAGTTATAGAACACAGAAGATTGTTTAAATGCATTTAGTGGTTACCTTTAGGGTTTTTTTTTTCCTTTTAAATACAGATTCTTATTTCCAAGTTACTTATTTCAATTCATCTCTTTGTTTTCTGTATGTCATCATCAAGTAGTTTTTCAAGAAAGGCTTATGTGTTTTATATTCCCTGAGGTGCTGATGGTAAAAATATCTACATGTCAGTTTGTTTTTTTTCCATACTAGAAGGAAGTTATTGGCTGAGTCTAAAATGCTTTCCCACAGGACTTTTGAGACTTGGCACTATCTTCAGGTATTGAGGGATAGGATAGAGAAATCACAGCTCAACATGATTTTTGTTTGTTTGTTTTTTTATGTGAATTAGTTTTTCTGCATGGATGTTCAGTGAAGTTCTTTCTTGCCCATGATGTTTGGTAATAATATCAGAATATTTCCTGGGGTTGAACACCTAGCATCAAGTTTCTATGAGAGTGATGCATCCTTTTGATCTCAGAATTAAGGATTACATACAAAATTTTTCTTCTAATACATCTCTGAGTATTTTTTCAAATCTGTATGTTCTTTTAATGAATTATGTATTTGTTGACTTTATTTTGTCTTTCTTTGTATCTATACATTTTTCTATGATTATTTTTGGGAGCATGTGTGTGGTTTTTCTGGACTATTTACTGTATTTCCGTTATGGATTTCTAGTTGTGATTCTCTCTCTCTCTCTTTTTTTTTTAGCTTTAAATATGGCTTTTATCTCTATAATGTTTTTATTTCCATCCACATTCTTTTCTAAATTCTTCCAGCTTGTTTTTTTAAATCTCTTTCAGTTTTCCTTTTTTAAAATATAGTTTTTCTTCTTTGAATCTTCACATCTATTTTTGAGGGTTTGTGTGTATTTGGGGGGTTATATTGCCTATTACATGTCTAAACCTATCCTCTGTCTTTGTTTTGTTATTTTGTTTCCTTCCCCATTTCTATGAATAAGTCCCTTACTGATTCTTTTATGATTATAATGCATTTTTAGTAGACCTAGTTATTTGCTGAAAAATAATGTGGGGAGGGCAGGAGGTAGGAACTGAGATGGAGCAGTCCACAGCTCTGATTTAGGTATATCACTGGAAGATTTGTCTTGTTGAAACAAAACCTCACAGTCACAGGCTCTCTTATGACCTGACACTTGCTGTCTTCTCTCCCTTCTTCATGTTGCTTCATCTCTGTCAGTCTCCTTTTTAGGAAGCTAGGTTGTAAGTGAGACAACTGGCATTTCATTTTACTGCTCTTCTTTCTATGGTATAAAATAGGTATCATATGGGTACATTTCCTTCTTCTGTGGTGGCCCACCATTCCCCCAGGAACTTAGAACTCTTTTTTTTTTAAGATTTTATTTATTTATTTGATAGAGAGAGACACAGCGAGAGAGGGAACACAAGCAGGGGGAGTGGGAGAGGGAGAAGCAGGCCTCCCGCCGAGCAGGGAGCCCCATGTGGGGCTCGATCCTAGAGCCCTGAGATCATGACCTGAGCCGAAGGCAGACGCTTAACGACTGAGCCACCCTGGCGCCCCAGAACTTAGAACTCTTATCAGAAAATTATGATATAGATTTTTAAAAACTGTGACATTCATGAAGAAATCTGTAATTGATTGAAATTTGAGGGTAAATATGTTGGCTTCCAGTGTCCTCCTTGATATCTTACAAATGTCACAGTATTTGGGAAATCTACACCATATTTTGTAGTTAGGAGCTGTGACCATGTTCTTGTTTCATTGAACCTGGGTTTTCCTCCCTATATATTCATTTTTTATATTGTTTTGGATGGATTTCAATAGAAGGTAGTAGAGTAAAAGTGCCTTTAATATCCTATCTAAATCTATACTTAAAAAGGTAATCCTAGCAGCAGTATAGCAAATGGCTTACAGTGCTGATAACAAAAGCAGGTAATTAAATAGGAGCCTGTCAGAATAGTCTAGGCAAGCCATAGTAAAGTGTGAACTAGGGCATTCTCAATGAATTGAGAAGGGGGTATGGTTTGAGATGTTTTTTAAATTAATAGTTGATAGGAAATGATTGGACAAGTAGATGAAAAAAGAGAAATAGTAAATATAATTCCACCGTTTCTGATTGTAGTGTTTTAAAGAATATTAGTGTTAAAACTGAGAGAGAACATTGAAGGAAGGGGAGATTTTGGGGTGAAGTTAATGAGTTTGCATTTGAGTTTGAAGATACTGGCAGACAGTTTGAAAAATGGTTTAATACCTCAGACTTGGTAGTATCCTATATAGAGATGATAGTTGAAAATTTGGAGTAAATAGTATGGTGTGGGCAAAAAGAATGGTTGAGAAAGATGACATGGATCTAACAGATGAATGATGGTTGAATGAGGTGTTGGGTTTAGCCTGACAAAGCCTCCTAAGGTTGAAGTGGACAGGTCTTTCTTAGTTGCTAAGGAATTCAACAGTGAGAAGCCATGGATGATTGGGATACAATCTGGGCATAGCATTTATAGTGAGAATAGTGCACAGACTTTTTTGGATATAGGTTATATTACCCAGTAGACAGAATATGTCCAGATTACTCAATAGATAGAATATACCTAAAATATCGTGGAAGTGAAGTTACCAAAGATGTGTATATATGTAAAATAATTTGAAGGTTGAAAGTTTAAAAAAATCATATAAGCAGTCATCACATGAAAAGTTAGAAATTTTTATTTCTTTAAATTGTTTATAGTTTAATAATGATTCCACTTTGAACTGTAGATCAAAACCCTGTCTGAGGTAATGAGGAAATAGGAATCCAAAATGGAGACCATGGGCTCAGAGCTGAGTTTGAGTAACTGAGCAGTGGGAATAGAATTCACATCTACAGAAATATAATGTATATCAATCACCAGAACAGATCGGGAAGAGGTGAAGTGATTTGAGTAGCTGCTCAAATGTGTAAGGGTTTATGTGTTTATGTATTTCCTACTTGAGGTCAGCCTTGGGGTTAGCTTGTGTTTAGGGGCTGTGAGTGCTAATAGAGGATGGATCAAGTGGGAACACAAATTAAAAAAAATAGGAGCCTGGGAGTTAACAAATTCCTTATAACTGTGACAACCAACATTTGGATCTTTAATAGAAATTGTTACAGAATAGTGTTGGGACTTACTCTAACCAATAGAACTGTTTACTGGCTATGTTGTTAATTTACATTTGATATTTTTTTCAAAGCTATAAATGTAGCCCCAGGAAATAACTAAGCATTGTGAATCCAACTTACAATAGATGATGTTGTGGGAGAGTAAATATGCTTTAAAAATAGAACCAGATGGTACCAAAATTTTTGGTTGCTCTGATGAATCATGGCCTCTGGGCTCTGTGGTTTTTTTAAATGGCAGGAACCAGGATCCTCAATTCCCTATGCTATATTGAAACATGGAGGTTGGCCATGAGGAATTGGACTTATAAAGCTTTATTAATATTTTATTATTATTCTGCCACACCCGAGCAGGTTCCATCAGCATTAAGGGATGAGTAAGAAACAAAGCAATCATGGCAAGTTGACGTAATGATCAAAAACTTGCAGCCTTATTTTGTATGTGATGAAGCATAATGTAATACATTAGAGAGGAAAAATTACACCATATACATATAAAAGACTCAAATAATTGTCTTTTTGCCTGAATAGAGGAAAACATCTGCGTGTCTAACCTATGAGATGACAGGCTGAGGATGATGTCCTAATAAGTCCTAACTTAGCATTACGTTTCTTGGTGATAGATCTGAACATGAGAACACTTAAAATATATTTTCTCTTTTTAGTCCAGAATGTTTGTTTCTTCTATATCAAAAGGAATTTTATAGATAAAAATCCCTCCATTTGCTTCCAAGGGCTTAGCTTTTCAAAATAGCCCATCATGAAGAACCACTCAAGCTCCATTTAGATAAATAATACAAAGGAGAAGCATTTTGAGTAAAAAATGCTATTTAGAGACATTTGCTTCAAACTTCTCACCCCGCCCCACAAAAATCTGTGCTATCTTCAGATTATAGAGAAGTTTCTAACTTTTTCATTTGCATCTGAAATTGAATTAGGTTGTTGAAGATGTTTTAAAGTTCTAATATAGCCATCTGGATAGAAAGAAATCAACTGAGAATTGTATGCATAGGTAAAGTGATGCAAATAATTTGGAGAAAAGAGAGAGCTTGAACATTTTGTTGGTCTACTATTTGATAAATGCAGGATATTGTGTTTAGAAAATATCACCTTCTGGATTTCACAAATTATTTTGTTTTTAAAGATTTTTTTTTTGCCAACAATAAGAAATGTCAACTATAATACAATATTTTGTGATAGATTGTCATTTCAGGTGGTGGACAAAACTGTAATAGCGTTGGAATCCTAACTAAAGGAGAAAAAATTTTCTTGCCATCTTTTGAAATATTCCCAAGGCCTAAGTTGGCCCAGATTTTTCAGCTTTCACAATTTCATAAGAAGTCGCCCCTTGCAAATAAAATTATAACAATCTCTATAGTGGCTGATCTAAAAGTGGCATTGGTAGTGTTAGATTCAGTCATTTTAACCATTAACTATTTATAGATCTGAAAGGAAGTGTTGTTGGGAATTGAACTAAGGGCTGGCAATTTCTAGAAATGAAAGAAGGTGCCTTTTCCCCACCTTTTCTGCTGGGAGTCCGATGGGACCAGGATTTGTTTCTCTGTTCCCGGGCTTCTGTTCACCACTTTAAAAATAATCTATTCTTGCTGAGAGATTTGGTCATAGGAATGTTGTAGAATAAGGTTGTGAGGAATTTGGCAATCATGAGAAAGATGGGAATTACCAAAGGGCTCGCATCTTCTATTTCCTCTTTCTCTTCCAGGGCATCTGGGTCACTACATATGTATTTACGATATGCTTTGCTGCCAACGTGGGGTTGCTGTTCGGTGTGGTCTGTACCTTAGCTATCGTAATCGGTCGCTTCCCGAGGTAAGATCTTACTTAAATGCTGTCTATTTTGACACAACAGCAAAGTAAATGGTATTGCCAGTTACTTTTATTTCTGTGGAATATTTAGTGCGACGCTCATGTTTTAGTTGGTATCAGAGAATTAGAGATGAAAAGAAAACGTTTATCTACATATGATATATAACTATATATATATATAAAACAATATAACAATATTGGTCTTAATGAAGAAAAATATCTTGTCCACACTATAAAGTAGAATATATAAAATCTATCAAAGTAAATAAATTAACCCATAGCCATACACTGTGTCACGGAGTTGTTTCTTTTTTAAATCAAGTGAAGGGGATATATTATCCAATGGCTACATAAAATCTAATCATTTAGAAATTTAAATAACTTCAGTAAATTTAATTTTTCAGAAGCCAGATTTATATATATATGTATATATATATATATAAATTTCTTCTAGATAATTTATTGAAGAACTCTAGATAATTAATTGAAGATTTCTATTGAACATCTGTAAACCATTCCCCTATTTTGACCAGTTATTTTTCTATTTTCTGGGTGTTCATCATCTGATAATGCTTCTACTCATTTCTCATCCTTCCCTTGAAATTCTTTGTGAAATAATATACTTCAAAAAATTTTAAGTTTTACCTCTGTAGAGTCTATAAAGAGATTTCTGTAGAAATCTATCTGTGTAGATTCATCAGTATCTGGTCCTGTCTTGCCATTGATACCCTCTTTACTTCTTTTTCCCCTAAAAGAAGATTTTCCCAAACACTATACACTCTCTTATAACTCTTTTGGTCAATCTACCTCTTGTGGCTTGGACATATGGGGCTCTGGGAACCCAGATGAGGTAAATTGTATTTATTAATCTCTACTTAGATGTCTCCAGTGTTATTGTCTATTCCCAAGGATCCCAGAGAAATACAGATTTACCAATGTTTTATGAACAAATGGGATGTAGGATTTTAACCATTACAGATAAGTTCTAATTGTTAAGATAAAATGACATCCTTTTTACATTTTCATTGTTAATGTAGTGATTAGGAAATGCCATTTTATTTTTGATCCGACTGAATTCTAGGGCAAAGACTCTGAGTATAAAAAACATGAAAGAAATGGAATTGAAAGTGAAGACAGAAACGGATGGCGTAAGTTTAGTTTTCTTTTCTTTTGTGTAATTATTAACAATTTTTGTAATTCAGATAGTTTTAAGGTATCATAAGTAGATAAAGTATGATTTTAAATTCATTATAATTTTATTTTTAATTGGCATGAACTTTCAATGGTATATGTGACCACCATACATGTGGCAGTTGACATGCAACAGATAAACAGAACAACAACAAGAATATTGTATTAGCATTCAGCTAAGATGATAGCACAGTTCATAGAACTACAGCTCACAGTGGAATCATGGTCCAGATTAGTTCAGGCATTTGGAAACCTCTTTTCCATTCGCTAAGTTGCATAAAATAGTCAAACTAGACCAATAGTCTATTCCAAATTAAATGATGGAAGAAGATAGGAGAGAAGGGAATAAAGCAAGGTTGGATCATGGTATTGCTTTTATTTATTTAATACAATTAGATTGTATTATTAGCAGAGGTTAATTAAGTCCAATGGTTATGGAATGCCAATAGGATTGGTTTCTTGCACAGTGGACATCTTTTTAAAGGAAACAGCTTATGGAAATTGTCTTGCCCTGTTCATGCTTGGGCAGGCCAATTGTGTTTGAGTTCTAGTTTCTTATTCTGAAGGATGACCAAAACAAGTTTAAAGTGAGGCAAGAAAATGTTGACTTAAATATTTTGCCAATTTAAAAAAATTGCCCTCACTTTGAACCTGCTTTGTAAATGTTTGGCTAACCGTTTTTTGTTTTCGTTTTTTTGTCTATCATATTTACTTGTTTCAGTACCTCATGATTGCCTTCAGAACAAAGAGAACTGGCCTCCCACCAGAAGGACCAATTGTCAGGGTATTTCTGAGTAGATTGGAAGTAGGAAGTAGCATCAGGAGTCCTTCTGTGACACACAGGGAAATGGCGCACATATTTACACATGCACATGCACGTGTGCAGGTGTGTGTGTGTGTTTAAATTGAAAAATAATTAGCATACACTATTGTATTAGATTCAAGTATACAACATAGTGATCAGTATTTATATACATTATGGCTTGTGTTTTTAATAAGTGAGAAAAAGTTTGCTTCATAGAGAGCAACTAGAGTCCAGAGCCCTAAGAGTGTCCCAGGCTCAAGATTTCCACTAGTGATGCCTTTCTTTTCTTTCTTTAAATTTTCCATGAGAATTTAGTGCTCACACAAAGTCCCAGACTGGCTTTTGGGCCCCTAGAAGCCTCTGTGTATCCAACCTACACATACAGCTATGCACATTACCCTTGACATTTGTGGCTTGGAAACAGAATTCCAGTTTGACCATTTTTCAGCTTAAAGATTATTCAGAAGAATAAATTCTATCTAATCCGTTCCTTCTTTTCAGGCTAAATATATGGGCAAGTGAATGAGGGGATTTGTAGGAAGATAAAAATGCCAAAATTCACCCATGTTTTTAAACACTAGTTCCAGTGTAGTCACATAACTGAATTAGTAACTGTGTCACACGGAAATGTTAATTTTCTTAGAACTTTACATTTCACTAATTATTTAATGTTTTGTATTAAAAATAAGAGGGAAAGAAAGCTCAGAGCAAGATTTGAATGTGAGTTGTTAGGTGGAGTTTTTAGTCAACTTCAAGCAAGGCAGTGGTCCACCACTCCCCTCCTCCATTCATGCTCTCCCACCTTCTTCACATGAAACACACATCCTCGACTTGGGAGACCTGTTTTGGGGTGAATTCAGCCCCATTGAGAATTTCTTTTCTGACACAATTTGAATCTTTATTCCTAAACAAATACTTGTTTTTTAAAAAAGTTAACTTAAAATATTGGCCCAATCATGTGGTATGATTGGTGGGTTGATCTTAGATGTGGGGCTTTTTTTTTTTCTAAAGATATTATTTATTTATTTGACAGAGAGAGAGAGCAGAGAGAGAGAGAGCGAACAAGCAGGGAGAGCACCAGAGGTAGAGGGAGAAGCAGGCTCTCCGCTGAGCAGGGAACCCGATGTGGGTCTCGATCCCAGGACCCTGGGATCATGACCTGAGCTGAAGGCAGACGTTTAACGACTGAGCTACTCAGGTGTTCCTGATGTGGGGGCTTTGTGATAACTAAATATGACAGGCCCAAGAATTGTTTTATTTTTGGTTTGTAAGAGATTTACACTTTTTAAAAAAGTTTTTATTTTGGGACACCTGGGTGGCTCCGTCGTTAAGCGTCTGCCTTCAGCTCAGGTCGTGATCCCAGGGTCCTGGGATCGAGCCCCACATCGGGCTCCCTGCTCCGCAGGGAAGCCTGCTTCTCCCCTCCTTCTCCCCCTGCTTGTGTTCCCTCTCTCGCTATGTCTCTCTCTGTCAAATAAATAAATACAATCTTTAAAAAAAAAAAGTTTTTATTTTAATTCCAGTGAGTTAACGTACAGTGTTATATTAGTTTCAGGTGTACAATATAGTGATTCAGCAATTCCATACATCACCTGGTGCTTGTTACCAGTGCTCTCCTTAATCCCCATCACCTATTTAACCCACCTCCACTACCCTCCTCCCTTCTGGTAACCATCAGTTTCTTCTCTATAATTAAGAGTCTGTTTCTTGTTTTGTCTTTCTCTGTAAGAGGTTTACTCTTGATTAAAAGTTAATTTGATAATGTAAGGTTTTTGTTTTCTGGAATTGTTTATTTGTAGCAAATCTCACTTTCTAGAGTTTAATCAGTTGTGTAGCCATAGAAATGTTTTGAGATTATGTAGTTTAAAAAAAAAATGTACCTACGTTGGGGCACCTGGGTGGCTCAGTTGTTAAGTGACTGCCTTTGGCTCAGGTCATGATCCCAGAGTCCTGGGATCGAGCGCCCCATCGGGCTCTCTGCTCCACAGGGAGCCTGCTTCTTCCTCTCCCACTCCCCCTGCTTGTGTTCCCTCTCTCGCTGTGTCTCTGTCAAATAAATAAATGAAATCTTAAAAAAAAAATGAAGTGGAAGTCATATAGCCAGTTGATAACCACTCTTTAAAAAAATATGTACCTACTTTAAAAGATGAGGAAGCTGAGAATAATACCTAATATTTTCTTTCTTTTATCTTTCTTTCTCTGCCTGTATGCTTCACTATTCCATGGGTTTCCTCTTCTATGCAAGTACTAAAGCCTGAAGGAGTATTGCTTTATTTAGTTGGTAAGGAGTTATTTCATAGAACTTACTATCTTCTCCATTTCTAGGTCAGCCCCTGCCCCAAAGGTCATGGAGAGCATGATTTCAGTTGCATACCACCAATTGGTGCCAGGAAGACCTGGGCAATGGCCAAAGCAGGCTCCTTTTGTTTGGAAGCTTTTTCTTTTCCCTTCCTGCATCTCTTACCTGCATCCTGGCAATCTGGTGTAACCTAGGCCTGCCCAAAGTGAAACCACATTCCCCATGCTACCTCTTGGTTTCTTACTCCTAATTAGGACTTATCGGTCACTTGTAAGGTTATAATTCCAGCCAAAAGAAAGCTATGTCATTATGAGGTAAATGACTGAGAGTTGACCCTTTAGGACATTTTCATTAAAAAATGCTGATGGTCAAGTGAATGAATTTTTGATTTCTAGATTGTATGGAAGACATACTTATGGGAGGACAGGGCTTCCTGGTACTCTCTGGATATCCTAAGATGTTGCCATCCCCAAATCAGTAGGAGTAAGGGCCATTTCCTGAAAAGATGCAGGCTCATCTCCTAGTTATTAATGTTTTTTAGTAAAGAGGAAGTACATATTTTTCCTAAGAAGCATGATAGTATGTTAGGTTCTCCAAATAAGTTTTAATAATGACACCCTTGGCTAAGAGATTTCTTCCATCATTGAGTGACATTTGTATTTGTAAGTTTAGACTCTTTGGGTAGAGTTATCCTCTTTTATTTCATTCAGAACTCTGAATTTATTCCTATTCTCCTCCAAAAGGAAACCCTGCGGCAGGTGAAAATTATCTCAATAAATAACCCACTTGTTTTCCTGAATGCAAAGAAGTTTCATACTGATCTAATGAACATAATCCAAAAAGAAAATGTGAGCAACCAGCTACTGGATGATATCAGCAAGGTAGGATCAGCTAGTTCATGATTATAATAATGTACTACAAATAACCTTATATCGTGATACTAAGATATGAATCATGAAATATAATACATTATTAGAGTGCTTGGAAACCTCTCCTTCAGCAAAGCCTTCTATTGTATTATACTTTTCATTTGGTTTTTGTAGTTATTTTTTAGGTAATCACTCCCATTCATTCATTCATTCATTCACTCAGCATATATCTAGTGGACATGTGTACTATATACTATAACCCTGAGAAGAATAAATAAGACAAATCATTTAGCTTAAAGGACCTTTTTACGAAAAGAGTCCAATCCAAATCTAAAAGAGATAGAATATGATAAATGACTTCAGAGAAGCATAAACTATTGCCATCATTATAACATTATTATAAAAAACTAGCATTCTTTATCTCCACAAGTTATCTTCATTAACAGAGATATCAACTGTGCATCATGTTGATTGTATGTAAATAAGCTATCTGTGATTATTTGAATCCTTAAGCCCTTAAGCATGGACTTTGGAGCTAAGCTGCCTGGGTTTGCCATTGATGAGCTGTGGGAACTTAACTGAGTTATTAAACCTTTTGTGATTCAGTTTCCTGGTCTATAATCAGGATGATTAAATGAGTTAATATATGCAAGGATACTTGCAAGAATATCTGGCCTACTCAATATTATAAAATCTTAACTAATATTAGTTTGAGCACAAGTAGTACCCTCTCCATGAAGCTTTCCATGACTACTTCAGATTACAATTCAGAGTGTGTATTATCCCCAGTCACTCAGGTACATAGGAAGTATTGACTCTCCCATTTCTAGCATCTCAGGAACTGTCCAGTAACACATTCCTGTTCCTTGCAGCTTTATGCTTCTACCTCTGGGCCTCATACTAATCCACACCATAGAGGCCATAAACACAGGATCAGATATATTATTTGCTGGGCTCAGTGCAAAATGAAAAGGTGAGGTTCCTTGTTCAACAATTACTGAGAATTTCAAGATGGCATTAGCAGAGCATTAAACCAAGTAGGGGACCCTTCTAAGCATGGGACTCTGTATGACTACACAGGTTGCAAGCCTACAAGACTGACCCAGCCTGTATATCTCCAGCCCTGTGTTTTCCTCTCACTATACTTTTTAGGATGCCACTTTCAGCAGATTATTAGGAACCCCACCTGTAATTTTGGGTTGAGAAGCACTTGCACTCATGCCAAAGATGGACATCATTCCTAGTTGTTCAAGTTGGATACAAGGCCTCTTTCTTTTACAAAGCCATGCTTACTTTATAGCAGTGTTTAGCTCTATTATGAGATAGGCAGGTTCTTGTGGCTGACGTAGGCTCACAACCGCCACACACAGTAATATTGTGGGAAAATTTGTCCACAATTCCAAATAATCTAATTAACCCATAAGAAACTTGCAGTTTTATTTTACCAAAATGTAAATTTACTTCTTGAAATGATATGCTTCTTTGTAGGCTTTATCATGTCTAGTAGGGTATCTGACATGAATATTGTTATAACCAGTTGTTTATTGATAGTTGATAGTATTTTCCTTAGAATATTTTCCTGCAAGACTAAGGTTGTTCCAGCGTCTTTTCAGAAATTGAAAATTGGCATATCTTGTAGCATTCAAGTCAGAAATAAACCTCATTAATGCAGCCTTCTGGGAGGAGGTTCCACATATATGATTTCACCTACTTGGGACTTAAGAAATTTGAGTCTAATAGTCAAGTAGAGTTCATTGAATCTAGGTTATTGGTACATAATGACATCCAAAGGGATTCTTTAACTCAGAACTCTATGGTGGTGAGAAAGGATTTCTTGAGAGTATGTTTCACTATAATGAGAATAATGCAAATATTGTATGTATTTACAGACTGTGAGTTTTAAAGGATACACTAAGGATTCACATGGTAATCTGGAAGCTCTGCTGTCTGAGGAACCATAGATAAACCTTTATTCAGAATGGTTACATGGATGGTCTTGAGTAGCATGGGTGCTCTTTGGGACATCTCATCTTATTCTTATCATACACTGTGTCTGGGATATCTACTTCTTGTTTTAAGACCCATGCTTGTTCCAATTTCAGTTTTAGAGTAAGGAGTCTGCATCAGTTAATTTCTGCCACAGCTTTACCTACTTTCATTGCACTCTGCACAGTGGTCCACAGTTCTGTCTTAAACTGGGGTGCTCTGCTGGGGCCTTGGTCTTCTCTCCCAGCTGCATTTTCAGCAGATGGCCGTGATGGACGGGCATTTAAAACACCCTAGGGCAAGAAGAATCACACTGTATTCAAAACACAAACTGATAAAGGACTTCCTGTTTTGTGTTACTGTGACAATATATTTCTTACATGTCATCATTAAATATCTTCCTGAATGTAGAAGCTTAGAAGGATCTCAGGGTGCTAGTGTTTATTGAATTCATGTTCATTATTATATAGGTTATATATAGATACTCATATAATAATCACCATTTTGTGAACTCACTTTGCAAAGGAAGTTTCAATCTGCTGTTTATCCAAAATTTTCTTTTGCTCAGACCAGGTATTTTTTTAAATAGACTTTAGTTTTTGGAACAGTTTTAGACATACAAAAAAAAATGAAAAGTGTTAGTACAGAGAGTTCCTATACACCCTTGCACCATACAGTTTTTGCTGTTATTAACACCTTGGGTTAGTGCGACATATTTGTTACAATCAATGGTACATTATCATTAACTAAAGTTCATGCTTTATTCGGATTTCTTTAGTTTTATTGAGTGTCCTTTTTCTGTTCCAGGATTCCATCCAGGATATCACATTATATTTAGTTGTCCTGTCTCCTTAGATTCTGCTTCACTGTGACAGTGTCCCAGACTTTTCTTTTTCATTGACCTTGACAGTTTTGAGTAGTTATTGGTCAGGTATTTTGTGGAATATCCTTCTATTGGAATTTATCATGGTAAGATAAGGGTGTAGCAGCCCACAGGTAAAGAGTGTGGAGTTGTGCTTCAACTCCTTGAGGGTGGAGTATCTACATAAATTATTGCACAGATTTCAGACAAGATTAAAGATAAGAGGAGGGAAAAGAAACTCACATTCATTGAATGTCTCTCAAGGACGAGTCCCTTTAATTAGGCTAACTTAATCATCACCAGCCCCATGATGTAAGTGGTATTACCTGAATGCTACAAAAAAGGAAGATTGAGACTTAGAAATGTAAAATTACCTGGTGGAAATACAGCTGATAACTGTCAGAGCCAGAATTAAAGTATATAAGCTGCACCACTGGGTATCTGGAAGAGAAAATAGATGTTCTCTAGTCAGTCTTTAAGATGAAACTGATGTGATGTCTTGGAGAAGTGGTATAATGTAGGGCTTGGGAACATGAGGGTCTGAATGGAAAAGCATGAGCTTTGGTTTTAGCTGAGGTTCTTACTAGCTTTGTGACTTCGGTGAAGTTATTTAACCTTTCCAATCTTTAGCTACCTCTTATGGAAAATGAGATTAGTAAATTCATAGGATTTTTCTGAATCAAATAATTAACAGAGTCCTTGGTATATAGCAAGTAGTCAAAAATATCAATTACTATCATCATCATCAACATTTGAGAAGTAGATAGCATGTGATCTCATTAGAGGCATCAATTATTATCAATTTCAAAGAACTTTAATTGTAGGATGCAGTGTTATTTTCATTTTCTAGCATTTCCATAAATCGGACTGTTTCCCAGGCATTTTCATGGAGCTGCAGGTGAACAGTTCACTTTCATATAATATGAAATATATGGTCAATGACTCTCTCAGAGAATGTTGTGTTAATGAGGTTAATTTCTGATTGGATACACTACATGAAAACAGATGCAAATGTTTAATTCGTGATCAAAAGTCAAAACAAACAGTCTTGCAGAAAATGTTTTAAACAAGATAGTCTGACTTGGGAATGTATGTTATTTACTGAGCTACTTAGAACCAATGGTCATTTTATTATTTCAATGTGTTGTATTTATCATTCTGAGAAAAAAAGACTAGTGAAAAATAATATTTCAAGCCTAATTTTTTAATTATTTATGGAGAAAAGAAAGATGTGCTGTTTTCAAGAACAGAGGTGAATTTTTATATTATTCTTTATATTCATTTTCATTTCAGTGTGAACAAAACACGTTGCTGAATTCTCTATCCAATGGCAACTGCAATGGTGAGTTAGCTTAAAAAAAAAAAAATCTAAGTGTCCTGACTGAATATAGACCAGAGAATAAGTCCTCTTTCCTCTTCCTGCCATTCTGCCTCCCTCTACTGTCCTCATCTTCCTTCTCTCTCTGCTCCACCTCTCCCTCCCACTGTCCTCCTCCTTCTTTCCCTGTTCTGCCCTTCTCCCCCCTCCTCCTCCTATTTCTACTTCTCTCTTCCTCCTTTCTCCTCTGTCTTCTCTCTCCCTCATTCCTCCTTCTGCTCCCCTTCCCTCTTTTCCTCCTTCCCTTCCTTCTCCTCCTCCATCTCACCTACTGCTCTCTTTTAGAAGCAAATTTAAGTAAAAGGTATAGACTTACACAGGATGAAGTGTAAAACTTTATTACAAGGTATTAAAAATACTTGCAATTAAAAAAATACTTGGAATCCTTATATCAGATAAATTAGATTTTAAACCAAAGACTGTAATAAGAGATGAGGAAGGACACTATATCATACTTAAAGGATCTATCCAACAAGAAGATCTAACAATTGTAAATATCTATGCCCCTAACATGGGAGCAGCCAATTATATAAGGCAATTAATAACAAAAGCAAAGAAACACATCAACAACAATACAATAATAGTGGGGGACTTTAACACGCCCCTCACTGAAATGGACAGATCGTCTAAGCAAAAGATCAACAAGGAAATAAAGACTTTAAATGACACACTGGACCAAATGGACTTCACAGACATATTCAGAACATTCCACCCCAAAGCAACGGAATACACATTCTTCTCTAGTGCCCATGGAACATTCTCCAGAATAGATCACATCCTAGGTCATAAATCAGGTCTCA
>NC_138372.1:130879689-130924677 GCF_054177405.1 Leptonychotes weddellii
TGATGTAATGTATGGGGATTAACATAAGAATAAAAAAAAAAACCCACAAAAAAAAAATACTTGGAACACTTAAGTAAATGGTATTTATAGATAAATGGAAGGAAAATTCCATTGGTTAGAATACTCAATATTGAAAAGATGTCAGTTTTATTTATGTTGAATTGATTTATAAATATAAATTTAATCCCTATTAAAATTCCAATAGGACATCTTAATGGCAATTGCCAAGCTTATTCTAAATTTTGTATAGAAATTCAAAAGGCCAAGAATAGGACAAGACACTCTTAAAATATGTGAACAAGGGGGAGAGAATATTTTAACTGTCAAGATATATTATAATGCTCTCATAATCAATGCAGTATGGTATTGGTTCCAAGATAAATGAACAGATCAATAGGACAAAGTAGGGGGCCCAGAAGGGGAGAAAAATTTCACACATATTGGTGTTTGATTTGTGACAAAACTGACATGCTGAGCAGTGAGGAAAGGACAGGCTTGCTAATGATGTGACAATCATGTGTCTACAGTGAATGAAATTATTCATTGCAATTCACACAACGTACCACCAAATCAGTACCGGGTGAATCAAAATCCTAAGAGTGGTAAACAAAATATAAATTTAGAAGAAGATATAGGAGAAAATGCACAAGAAATGCAAAGCATTAAGCATAAAGAAAATTATCGTTAGACTTTACTAGATCGTTTTTAAGAATTTTTGTTTAGTGAATGCCACCATATTAAAGCATGAGAAGATAAGCCAGAGTGGAGGAAGATAGATATAACATATAACGTGGAGAAAGGACTGTACTCCTTTACAAATCAATGAATAAAAAAAGGCAGATGACCCAATAGGAATGGGTAAAAGACATGAGCAGGCATTTTCAAATTTACCAGTAAACGTGTGAGAATATGCTTGACTATTACAGTAGTTACTGGAGCAATGCAAATTAAATATTTAAATATATATATATAGTGGACTTAATTTACATTGCTCCAGTAATATGTATGTACATATGTAATTGGTAAAGATTTAAAAGTCTGACAATGCCAAAGGTTAGTGAGAATGTAGGACAAGAAGTCTCCTACAATGCTGGTGGGGGTGTAAAATGTTATAACTACCTTCGAAAATGGTTTGGCAAAATTGTATAAAGTTAAAGATATGCATCCCTATTAGCAACAATTCCACATCTACTTATGCAACCTGCAGAAATGAGAGTCTGTGTACAACAAATTACACAAACAAGAATATTCACAACAGTTTAGTTAGGAATAGAGGCACAACTCGGGTCCCTGTTGCAGGTGGGCAGGCATACAGGAAGGGATGCTCAAAGCTGGGACAGGAGAGCCTGGTCTGAAAGCAGTCTGCAGGGAGACAAGCACCTTAATCCCTCTGCTGTGGTCACAAGGCTATGAAAATGGAGGGAGAGGATGAACTTGAAAGAGATTTCAGCATGTCAGGAACACAGCCGGCACTGTTTGAGTGTTGGAGGAGGGGAGAGGGAAAAACAAACAATGATTCTGAAGCTCTGAACCTCTCACACTGGGATGATGAGAACCTGGGGGGAGTGAAAAGGGAAGATAAGTTGACTTTGGAGGGTGGTGTATATAAAATGCTGAGATGTCATCCAAGAGATGTCCAGCGGGTTTGGGGAGAACACAGAATAGATCTGGAAGTGACTAAATCAAAGGGAGACATAGCTGAGCAAGGGAGTGGGAAACAGATAAGAGAATAAAAAAATCCACACCCCCCCAATAATTTTCACAGAAGGGGAAGATTTGTAGTTGAGCACATGATTGAATAATCAAAATCTATGAAACAAACTATATAAATGATAAGATGGCAGTCATATTTATCTGAATGAAAACAAAAATTGCTCAAATGTGAAATCTTCCATTATCATTCCATTTGGGGAGGTTGTGTCCCCAAAACATTGTAGTCCCATTATGCCATTCCCAAGAGGCACTCCTGCATACATGTCTCTTAGGGTTCTGGTTTGCCAGCTGAACTCCACTCCTTCTCACCTGCTAAACTTTTACTCATCCTCCAGATGTCCGCTCATGTATTCTGTTCTTCTCTTCATTCCTGCATTTATTGTTTCATGTCCTTTTCCCTCAGCAAATGTTTCTTGTATTTACTGAATATCTACTTAGTCCTGGGCACCATGACAGGTGCTGCATGTTCAAAGCTGAAGAAAGCAGGCATGATCTCTGCTATCACAGATCCTAAAACTTGTCTGAAACAAGTTCCCTGCCCTCACCACCAATCCTCACTCCCCACACCAGCAACCCAGGTATATTGGTTTCCCATTGCTACTGTAACAAATTACCACAGACTTAGTGGCTTAAAACAACACACATATAGTTTTAGAGGACAGAGGCTGAAATGAATCCTACAGGAGAAAATCAAAGTTTTGGCAAGGTTATATTCTTTCTGGAGGCTCTAGAAGAAAATCCATTTATTCCTTGCTCTTCCCAACTTTTAGAAGCCATCTGCATTCCATGACTCTCGCCTCTTCCTCCTTCTTCAAATCAGCAGCATGGTGGCATCATCAGATTTCTCTTTGACTTCTTCTACCACCACATCTTCTCTGATTCCCACCCTCCCACCTTCCTCTCATAAGGACCCTTGTGATTACATCAGACTCCCCACCCCCTGGATAATCTAATTAAGTTCTTAACTTAATCAAGCCCACAGAATTCTTTTTGCCCTTTACAGACCTACTTACAGGTCTGGGGATTAAGATGTCCATTAAGGACAAAGATGTCCATCTTTGGTGGCCATTATTCTCTCCCCCACACCAGGTCACTCCTATATCTCCTTAGCACTTTGTGCATAATTTTTCCAGCCTTCAGAATATTTCAAACTACTAGTTCAATCAGCTGGTTTCCTGGCTTTGTTGTGAGTCTATGGAGGGCAGAGAACATTATCTCTCTTGTTTACAATTCTACTGGCCTTACTTAGCACAGCACCCAGAGTCCTGAATATGTCTATACTGACTGCCTGCTTGAATGAATGAATGAACACATGAGATGCTTGATAATATGTGCACATGTTTTCCAAAGAGAATGTTGTGGTTTGTTCTAAATATTTCATAGCTCCTGTTTTCTTGAGAAATTAGAGGTGCAAATCTGCTTCTCAGTAGTTAATTGGTATCAACAGAAAATCCCTTCTCAAAAAATTATGAGTGACTCACAGACTGTCAAGAACCTTTTGAAGTATATGAAAAGCACTCCTAAATTAAGCAACTATGAATACTTTTTAATTAAAGGAGTTAATGAATATTCTACAGGAAAGAACTGGCTTCCACAGTCTGGAGTTAATTGCCCACCCACACCTGATGGTTAATTCCTTTCTGAAATGTTGTTTTTTGTAGATAAAGCCCATCATTTACCACATCCCACATGGGTGTACATTAGTTGTCTCCTTTGCACATGCTCCACGCTTACCTCATTTTGCTTAAGGCAGGATATCAGCTGTGAATTCACTTTACTCTTTTCTATGATGATGTGATTTTTATTGCACTGGTTGATTTACTTAGAAGCTTAGAACACAAGGTTATAGCCATAAAATCAGTACAATGGCAGAACTGAGAGGGTACTGTGTAAAAGAAAACTTCACTTATTTGTGAAAAGATTTCAGAAGTGTCCATTCTATTTAAATTTTCATTTGAGTGAATTGGTAACTTTACCACTAAAGATGTCTTTTTTTATTTGGAAAAGGCATCATGAATTGTTTCTCTGAAAATAGCTTGCTTAAATTATTATCTACAACTACATGGCACAATTCATTTGTTTTATTTTGTTTCATTTTGAATGGTCTGAAAATATGCTCTATTTTGATTAAATGAATGGGAAAGAGGAAAATGGATGTAAAAATGAAAGACAAAGCAAACACAGTGAGACCATAGAAGGGAAATTTTTGTACTGCTGTTGAAAAAACCCAAACACTTTTATAGTTAACAGCCTATCACCACTTAAGTTATGAAATAACTGTAAGAAAATATAGAGAATGACAATTTACAAGTGAAAGTGCAATTTACAAGTGAAATAAGTGTGATAAGTTAGTGAAGAAGAAAAACTTGTTTCTCAAAGAATTTTTTGTACCTTTTACCACCATTTTCTGGTCATTTAGATCCAGTGATCAATCCCTCTAAATAATATCTAAATAGATTGTTTTTTCATGGTAGCATTGAGTTCAGATTGACAGATACGTTTCTTGTGAACTACTAGTGGCTTTCTGAAGCATGAGTTGATAAAAATTCTAAGATCTTTGACCTCAGTGGAAAAAGTACCATGATTGATTAGCCATGTCTATTTGGCTGAGGAATGGGGATGATAGAACTCATGCCATATAGTAATAGTTGTAGATAATAATTTATGTGGCTTCTTTCAGGAAAAGCAATTCATTGACATTTTTTTACATTTCTAAATAAAACAATTGCTAATATTTTTTTCAAATTATAGTTACTTTTTCTTCCAAGCCTCTCCTGTAGATAGTACCAATGACAATTATGTTTTCTAGTAAATAAAGAATGAGTCTTAAAGATCTCAGAAAAATTCATATTTAAAAAATTTTTTATTTAACATAATAAAATTTAAAAAAAGAGGTTAGTGAAAATGATTGCTGAGTTTCAGTTTGTCTCTCTGTGAAATGAGAGATAATTAATCCATCCCATCTTCCTCTCTGAGTTACATAATAATTACCTGAAATCATGTTCAAATAATTAAAAGTTAAAAGAGTTCAGAAGTAATCCGTAATTAAGTGAAAAATAGAAAAACTGGAAAGTGCTTGGAATCAGTCTTGTTAAACCACTGTTACCTTTCCACATTCAATGGTCAGCAGCAGCAACCTCTAAGAATTCTCCCTAACTCGAGTCTCTGTTTCTCCTGCAGACGACGTGTCACAGCCATGCCTAAATGAGAAGAGCTTTTTAATCCTGGATTGCAGTGGAGTGACTTTTTTTGACTATTCTGGAGTCTCCATGCTTGTTGAGGTATTTACATAGCTTGTGTTTGGACTGATTCTTTCCCTTTTCTGTAGTAACGGGGGTTTTCACCAGCTACTCTCTCAGCCCTGGGGTCTTGACTCCACTTGTTTCAACACTCACCTCACCCATTCTCCCCTAAGGACGTAGAACTTGCTGCCTCCCACTGCCATAGAGTTGTCTTCAGGAGATCCCATCAAGCTTCTGGTGTGCGTATGTGTGGGGTCCAAGGGTGGGGGTAATCACATGGGGTAATCAGAGAGGACAGAACACAGGCTTGGGATGTAGTGGGCATGTAGTGCCTGCTGGGCAGTCAGCTTACAGGCTTCTAGAAAGAAGAGTCCCCTCCATGGAAAAGTGGCCTTGGTGATGGCAGGATGTTTTCTCTTACCCTCATGGATGGGTGTAGTTTCACCAGATACCATATCTGATCCCTCAAACAGTCCCCAGTGCAGGGGCTTTTCTCCATTCTATCGGATGATGGTGCTTACTTCTCTACCCCATGATCTTCATGGTGTCTCCTTGGTCCTGGTGTGCAAAATATAAAACTGCTTATTTCCTTAAAATGAACATGGCTCACAGGACATTTCTACAGAAAGAAGAACACCTAATTTTTCTAATTCAAGGAAAACTCGGACACTTCTGGAATTTTTTTCCTCCACTTATTTTTTAAAAGATTTTATTTATTTATTTGTCAGAGAGAGAGTGCACACAAGCAGGGGGAGCGACGGGCAGAGGGACAAGCAGGCTCCCTGCTTAGCAGGGAGCCTGATGCAGGACTCAATCCCAGGACCCTGGGATCATGACCTGAGCCGAAGGCAGACACTTAACCTACTGAGCCACCCAGGCATCCCTATTTTTTTTTAGTAAATACTATGTCAACAGGGAAGTTACCTCCTTTTTCCATTTGTTCTCTCCCTCAGTGTCTTAAATTTGTTGGGGAAGGGTCTTGAGGATGGAGCAACATCTGTTCCTCAACTGTCCTCGGTCCTCCACCAGCTTCTGCTGCATGGAACTCAGCTCTCCTGTTTCTGGGTATCTGCTCCCCAGGGGTTCTCTACCCTTGCCTCATAGTCTCTCCCATGGGTAGCTTTGTATTCTGTCAAAAACTTAATCAAAATCCTGTGAAAATTTCTGGAGCTCTTTCTCTGCTTATCTCCCTCATTTCCATTACTCTCTCCCACAGATTTCGCCCACCTAATCCTTCCTGAACTCTACTTCCGTCTGCTCAGCTCAGTGAAGCTCTTGCATTTTACTCAGGCATCCATCACTCTCTGGCCCAGAAGCAGCTTTGTGCAGAAAGCTGAGCTCTTAGAGAGCTTGTCTCATCTGTCTTCTTTCTCTCAGGGAACTCAGTCCTGTGCTCCCTATTCCCACTGTCTAAAAACAGTTGTTCGTATATTTTTGTTCAGTTGTCTACTTATTTATGAAGGATGGGATGGTCTTGTGTTAGTTACTCATCAGGGCAAGATGCAGAAATTGGACATAGGGCTTGAAAGATTTAAGATCAGTAGTTTCTAGACTGTTTTACATTATGGGTGTTGGTTGTTTTCTGTGGTGTTGTGTGGTTGTGCCTCTATTCATTTATAGATATAAATTTGAAATGTCCGAACTCCCAAATTCAAGATAGTCAGAGGTCAAAAAAACAAAAACAAAAACAAAAACAAGAAACATAGTGCAAAGGTCAACTTCAGTATCCTTTCCTATGAAGATAAGGGTGAGAATTTGGGGAAGAGAAGCTGCTTAGTGTGTGACAGTCAGGGTGTGGTCCCAGCATCGTCCCACTAGCTATGAAGTGTGGGGGGAAATCATTAACCTTCCTGGATCACAGTTTATTCACCTCGTAAAAATGAGGGGATGATTTTGTTTCAGTATGAGCAGATATTTAGAAAGCAAATCATGCAAAAACTGTTGAGTGTTAAATATCCCAGACTTAAATCCAGTGGCTGTTTTTGGTATGTCACCTTTTTTCCCCCCATATAATATGCTTTCATTTTCTTGTTGTTCACTATAAAAACTGCACAGTGGCATGGTTCAACCTGAATACGTCATGTTTTCTTGCATCCAAATCTGGACTGTAGACAGATAGTTCTTGACTGGAGGGCTCCCTGTGTTCAGCCTTTCTCTTTCCTCTGCGTCACCAGGGTCTAGAAGAGTGCTCTTCAGTGGATGTGCAGAAGGCTCACCTGGGGTGCTCATCAACAGCAGTCTTCTGGGTCCTAGTTTTGGTCCAGGAATCTTTATTTAAACAACCACAGGTGATTCTGAGGCAAGTGGTCCAAGATCATATTCTGAGAAACACTAGATTAGGATTGTCCCTTTACTGGGAAAGACCAGGATGTACAGTTTTTGTTTAATTATATTTTAAATTTATTTTGAATATGCTCAAATGTTCATTAGTGCCTCTCTCTAGATATTGCAAATCAGGATTAGAGTTAGTAAATAGGAGGAAATGGTTACCTATTCCCACTAAGTTTAGGATCTAAAGTTGAAAATTCAGAGGAATCCAAATAATTCGGGTACTGGGCATGCTGAGAAAGAGGTTTTTTTTTTTTTGTTTTTTTTTGTTTTTTTTTCCATTCATCTTCACAGTTTTAAAATACTACACAATGGAATTATGAGATAAATCAACCGATGCATTTTATTTTTAGATTAGTGAAAAACATTTGCTCTTGGCCTGGTGTTTCCTATCTGTATATAGGACACCAGCAGTTTTGTGTCAATTTGCCTTTTTAATTTCCTTATTACTATTTGGTTTATTTCATCATGATTACAGTAAATTATGATGTATATTAAGAATATTGACTTTAAAGATAGATAAATCCTGGCTCTGAATATTAGCCATATAATGAGTTCCATGATCTGGGCTTAAGTATTTACTTTTCTGTAAGCTGAAAGTAGACACACCCACTTCATCAAGTTGTGAAGCTTTGCAATGATGTATTGCAAAGAAAGCACACCACAAAGTTTCTAGAAGTTAATAAGTACTCAATAATTCTAGCTTTTATTATTTGTTTTCATTTTGCAAAAGTCATTTCTTAAAATGCAAATAGTATCATTGTGACTAACATTAGTTTTTAGTTTCAGCCACTGGAAGAGGGTCTAGAGTAAAGAACCACAGAGTCTCTTGAGCCGTGCATGTCTTCTGCTTCCTAACGTTCCTGGATTATTTCCTTAGTCACTGTAGTGCTAGGAACTTCCACTGTGAGTTATAGGTTGAAGGAAATGGAATGACTTTTATTTATTCTTCTACTTAGGACACTGGGAAGGTCAGTGAACTGGAGATTATGTTTATCAACATCAATAAACCACCTGTAGTAATGTGTTTGTGCTTCCTGAGCTTGAGAAAAAGTCAAACACTCACAAGTCACCTTGAATTAATCCTTTTTAACTTTATAAAAACAGGAGCCATTTATTTTGGCAAAGTTTCAGTCCATGTATTGTTCGTTTGTTTGCTTATTTATTCATGCTCAGAGTGACACATCTCCTATTATTCTGCAATTCTTCTAACCTATAACGCTTACTTCAGGAACAATAGAAGGGAAAATTTTTGAATGTATCATGCATACTCTTAGAATGTGTTGTAAATGCTTTCTATATTTTATGTATAAGATACTTTTCTATTACATAACCAAATCCATCCTGTTGCTAAAACTTCTCAATTTATTTTCACTAAGTTTCATGGGTTGACTTTGGTCTGGGTGAATTCAAAATCTGGGCCTTCAATAAGTTGTTCCTCCATGGTGTTTTCTAGGACATGAATGAGGTAAGACTCTAAAATACGCCAAGCCCTTTAGTTAGGACCCCTCATCTTGATGTACTTTTAAAAATGGAAGTTGGGCAATCAAGCTTGGCTTCAATTTTAGTTCTCAGCTTACCATCCAGGGATGGGACTTGAGAGTCTATGAATAATCACAACTTGTTGTAAAATATTAAACTAAGCAGTATGTCAGCAGTTTTCATCACTTTTATCAATGGGTCCTTGACTTCTAGTCAAAGAAGTTTGAGAACAACTTTCTATCATTCTTACAGGGAAGGAAATGTGGTGTTTTAATTTTTATTAAATGAAGTTTCATTTATTAAATGAGCATGTAAGTAGCCAAACTTAGTTGCAAGAAAGGTAAATACCCTGCTGCATTAATCTTAGTTGGCGAAGGCAGTCTTTTAGAAGTTTGCTGGGGTGAGCCTGACTGTGTAGCAATACCTCCCTCTGCTGGTCTGATATCATAAACATTGGCTTTTTTTGGTTGTTTTTAAATAGTAATTCTCCTTTCTTCTTAAGCCCATCTTTTTCTTTCCAGCCCACTCTCCTGAATTAATTATGGGTATACTATTTTCATCCCTCCAGGCTTACAATGACTCTAAGAGCAGGAGTGTGGATGTATCATTAGCACATTGCACAGGTAAGGGAGGGTTCTTGGCTAACATTGAACATGATCCTTCTGCTGCTCCAGCTAGCCTTACATTACTTGTGTTTTCTTGTAGCTTCCTTGATAAAAGCAATGAAGTACTGTGGAAACCCAGACTCAGAGAAACCAGTTTCTTTTGACTCAGTATCTGCTGCACTAAGTAACATCTATTCAAGTAAGGTGAGCCATGCAGGTTGGCATGCGGGAATTATACGAAAAATTAGAATGTAGAATCAAGAGCTTTGCTTTTTTTTTTTTTTTTTGTATTAGCCTATTACTCCTCTCAGAGTCCTCTGCTATAATAAAGGAATTTTTCCATTCCTTACTTGGATTGGTTATGAACATTGTTTAATAATTGGGTCTTCTAATAATATCATGGCTTAGAGGATTTGGGGATCACTTATTAAGTGCAAACTGCTTGCTTGTAAAATAAATGCTTCTTCCAGGATCTGCTATCCTGGGAATTTGAATCCACCTCTGTCAAATGCTAAAACTTTATATTAGCCTTATATAGCTTTTTTTTCCTGCTCTGATACCCTTGCCTCTAAGTTCATATTGCCGTCTTTGGAAATATTATTTGCAGAGCCCAGCACTCCCATGATATGAAGCATCACAGTTATCCTCCAAATACTGGGCTTTATAGTTAGTCTTAGAGCTGTTCCTAGAGCTTTGATTTCCTGCAATTTTTCTTTGACTATGAATCATTTTGCTTTTCCTCATCCCTAGAACAGCATTTAGTACTTCCCAGAGTCATCCCTATCACATTCAATCAGAACAGTATGTATTTACAAAATAATAATAATGACAACACAATTATTACTATTACTATTATTATGATATATCTAACATTTATTGGATGTTCCTTATATTACAGAAATATCCTAAGAGCTTTACCTATATTAATTCATTAGACTGGCCACAACCTATATTATTATTTAACCTCTTTTTAGAAATGAGGAAACGGAGGCCCAGGGAAGTTATACCATTTGTAAGTAGGAGAGCTGGTTTCAGAGTCAGCAGTCTGTCTGACCTTGGACTTGGAGCTTTCAACCACCGTACTCTCATGCCTCACAGAATGTCTGTTTGCTTAACTTGGCTGGACAGCTTGCATCAGTTGCTACTGTTCTTTGATTATGGTACCAGTTTAAGAGTGGAACATGTGCTTATTTCTTCCTCTTCTATTTTAGAATTTGAGCAAACTCAGTGATCACGGTGAAGTCTGAGACCCTTTTGCTGCAGTTCAATTCTTGCCTTTAGCAACTGCCCTGAAGAGGCCATACATACTCTGGCATTTTGCACAGCCTTTTTTGTTGTTGAGATCCTATAGATGACCTGGACTATAAGGATGATGTGACTTAATAATCACGTAGCCACTGGTCAAGATTCACCAGCAATTTTTCCTAATCTTTGTTAGTAAGCAGATTTACTTAGTAGGTTATTGTAGACTTATTTTATAAAAATTGGTATGCGTTTAGATTTAGTTGTATTGAAAGGTAAACATGAATTTATTTCCTTTGCCATGGTATTTGGTGGTGTTTTATTTCTGTTTTTTTTGTAAGTAAACTTGCAAAACTGAGAAACACTTTGTCATAAGAGGTCTAGAACATTTGCAAGCCATTTGTAAAAATCCAGGATCATCTGTAACTAATACATAAAAACAACTTAGCAAATGTGCCATATTCCCCTCCAAAAAACAAAAAACTCATTAAACATCAATAAGATTAATACAATAGGATATGAAATTCACAGAAATTAAGTTCAACGAAAACAAATGACAAACTAGAAACCACTGTTCTTCATGTCCTTCCATGCAAGGAAGTCTTCAAGACTATTTTCAAGATAACCATTGTCCCAGTGAAACCAAGTTCTTGACATTAGTCTATTTTACTCTGAATACTGGAAATGCTTAGCCCTAAATTCTACATTCCAACGCCATAAAGTCTCTGTTTTTACCTTAGGTTTGATTGAAGCCAGAGCATATAGAATTTGCACATTTTATATTTTGTCACAAATATGATTTTTAGATGAGAAAATAAATACCACCCATAGAATAGCTTTATGCTATTCTAATATACAATTAACTGTAGTAGTTTGGGATTTTCCTATTTCAGAGAGACAGTCAACATAATATAATACATTTATCTCTCTATCCATTTAGATAGATAGGTCTCCATAGTATGTTTTTCTTTTGCTAGAGTAGAGCTTAGATATGTGATTATCTGTAAAACTACCAAATCAATAGGATAATTGACAAGCACCATAGCCCAGGGTGACCTGTATAAATTACTGTTTTCATGCTTATACATATATTTTCAATCATGTACAATTACAGAATTTCATATTTTTATCAGACAATTTGATACACTTATGAAGAAATCTCATTTTTCTAAGATAGGTCTGTTTCAGTTTGAAGGTACTGGAACTGTTCTTGAAATTACCAGTATAACAAAAAGTCAAGTACTTTAAAGTGAATTTGAAAAGTAGGTTGAAAATAAAACTTAAAGACTGATCATTTGGGTATTTTTGTGGGCATCTATATGAGAATTTGCCTGCCAAGTGATATAACAGTCCCTAGCAAATGTGTGGTAAACATTCATATGGTCCTTAATTTTCACATTAAGTGATAGGTAGGACAATGTGATAAAACAATGGGGAATAATAAATGTTTTGAATCTCATAACTTAACCCCCTCCATTTCAATTTTGGTTGACACGAGTGAAAAAGAAAAGTCTTTGTCCTAAAGGAAGCCTCAATCCTTTCATCTCTGATTTGGATTGAAATGAGTGAGGACAACTTTCATTCTCATCAAATATTGTTCCAAGAAAAAGTGGAGGTAATAGTTGGAGGTAAAATTTCCTTAGAGAAAGGAATTTCACTCTGTTTTATCCATTTAAATTATCCCAGTGGTGGATGGTGGCAACATTTACCATCCGGAATCCATTGATATTGGCACATAAAGATAAGTCAAAGAAAGTTAAGAAGAGAAAATGTATTTTGCTGTGTATAAATTGATATTCTGCTGTCCAACTTTGGCCTATAGCTAAATTCATGCACTGCAGGCATTTTATAATTTGTTAGAGATTATGGGCCATGGATGACCTTAAAATCATTACAGTTAATCATGCTTTGTTCTATTTTATTGTTAAAGGTGACACAGTATTGTCTGAGCAGGTGTATTTGAACTCATTTCAGTGTTTAAAGTAGAAGTTTAATGGATAAAACTTTAAAGCCAGGAACTTGAGTGTCAGATGTTAATGTTGTTTTCAAAGTAAAGGAACACCAAACCCTGTGCCAGGTAAAGCTCTTTGTTCTGTCTTCTTCTGCATACCAAAGTCACAATGACTTCTTAACCTGGAAGAATTCCTTGGAATTGAGTTCTGAGAGTTTAAAGTTGAATATGAGTTTTGTACACACAAGGATCTAAAATACACATATTTATTTCAAAGCAAGCATTAACAAAGGAACTATAATATGGTCTTGATGCTAGAATATTTCTAGTCATGCTAAATTATTTTTATGAGATCACCTTATTTTTATATATGATAAACTACTTCCATATTACTTACTATGGTAAAATAAAATTAGAAAAAATTAAAACTGACCTATAAGAGTGTTAAGGACCTAATAGAATGACATATATAAATTAAGCATAAAATATGAAACCAGGAAAAGACCGTTAACATTAAATTTATGCAAATTAAATGCCCTTAAATTTTACCATTTATCTTCCATTTTAAAGGTTATTTGCCCCCGATTATATGATTCAAGTGTTATAAGGTCTAGCTTGAACTACTTTGCGGTAATTTATTTGACAGCTCTCTATTCTATAAATGCGTAATGTAATGAGGAAAGAGATCTTTCTTTTTTAATGAAAACATTAATGTGTTAATACCCTGTGTGGGTAATGTTTGACATTTAGTGGTTACCAAAATATATTAATATGTTGTTGAACATACATATGCCTTAAAAATGCACGTTCTGTATTCTGTGGGATGATCTAATTCGATATAGCATATGCTTTTTGGCAGTGAGTTTGTTGCCAGATTTCAAATAGGGAGTTAAGTGATGCCTTCACAATCCAAAGATTTTTAGTTAAAAATCATGTAGTCTAATATGCCACATTTATTTTTTTATATTTTTCAATGCATTCAATTATCTCTTTTATAATTCTTTGTACTAACTCAGCACGTAACAAGCAATTTACATGGAAATAAATTGAAATATGATAACTATTATGCTTGAATAGATTTGTGTCCATTATTTCAAAGTATTTACTCTCCTGCAAAGCAAATAATACATATTGCTTTCTTAGACTGACCAGGGTGTGTTGAAAGTTCTTGGAAGTATCCATCATGCTTGGTAATTTGTTCTTACAAAATATCAAGCTAGGATGGTAAGGTATTATCCCTTCACTAATAAGGGCACTTCCTGCTGTGAGACAACATCTACACAAGCCTTTCACCAGGTTTACACCTGTTACATTCTAATTGTCATTAATGGGTCTACGCTCATTTTCTATTTGTTTGGGTTCTTCATTTATGTGTTGTTTGTCTTTCCTGAGTGTCTAGGCCAGGCCCGTATTCTTCAGCATTTTAAAGGTTGTCATTCCAAAGATCAGAAGCTAAGGCATGCTTCTAGGTTTTGGAGATATAGCAGTGAATAAAACAACAACAACAACAAAATCCCTGTCCTCATGGAGCTTATATTCTAACAAGGGAAAACAGGGCATCAATGGATAAATGTAAAATACACTTATTGTAAGTTAGATGATAATATGTGCTAATAAGAAGAATAAAGCAAGGAAAGAGGATAGGAAGTATGGCGGAAAGTGGGTGCCCTAGACAAGGTGGCAGGAACAGTGACTAGTCAGAGTGTCTTAGTCTGTTCAGGCTACCGTAACAGAACATCACAGACTGCAGGACTTCTGCAAATGACATTTTTCTCTTCGAGTTCTGTAGGCTGAGAAGATAAGGATGAAGGTGCCAGTTTTTTGTGAGAGCTCTTTTACTGGCTTGCAAATGACTACCTTCTTGCTGTGTCCTCGCCTGGTGGGGAGAGAGAGTGAGAGAGAGCGAGAGAGAGAGCTCTCTATCTCTTTTTATAAGGACACTAATCCTATCAGCTTAGGACTTCACCTTTATGACCTCATTTAACCATTATTACTCCTTATAGGCCTTGTCTCCAAATACCCGTATCTCACACTGGGAGGGTAGAGCTTCCAACATAGGAACTTCGGAGGGAGCGAGACACAATTCAGTCCATAGCAAGGAGTTACAAGTTTCGTATATATTTAAAAAATTTTCTTTTTTATGTCCGAAAAACACACTTACTAGAATTTTATGTTTAATAAAATGTAATGTTTTTGCATCAAAACGTGATAATCATGAACTATGTGGTTAAAGCATTGCTAGAGACAGTAGGTTAGCATAGACATTGCTAACCATACCTGCTTCTTAGAGAAGGTTCTGAGTGAAGTGGTGAGAAATGGGTTGATAATATACCAATGGCTATTCAGAAGATGAGCCGTATCTTTTGGTGATGGTTCCTAATGATTAGCCATCTAATTAAAGAAGATAGAATTGAATTAGTTAATTTCTTTTTAAGCTATCATATTGTTTTAAAGAAAACACCAACAGAGACATGCTTAATTCTACCAGTTGTCACAGAGACTAGCACAGAACAGAGTCTGGATGCTAACTGCAGTGAGAGGCTTCACTTTTTTTTTTATTTCCTTGCTTTGAGTTTTTTGTTGTTTTGTTTATTTTTTTTTTTAAGAAGGAAAGGATGCTAGGTTACTACACACTAGCTAAGTGCTCTGAAATGATCTCCTTCAGAGTAGGCATTATATACAAATCCTTACTTGTTTTCTCTTGATTTAGCAACAGGAAGGTCATTTTGTTCAAATGTATCTCCTTTTTGTCCTAAATTATAAAGGGCCACTCTCTCTGTTAAGTATATAGGAAGCTTTGCAGTATTTTTTCCTATTTTGAGCCTCTGGTTATTACGACCACATTTAGAAATTGGCTAATTAATAAACCCAGTAAGAATATATACTTATTAATTGCTACAGTAAAAAAATGCTTCAATAGTAAAATAAATGAAAATAAAACTAGAGTTCTATCTTTATTTCCTTTGCTTCTAGAGTTATTTTTTCCTTTTTGGTTTTGAAGTAAGTTCTGCCTTTGTGAGGATAGAAAAGAGAGGAAAGAGAGAGAGCCTCTTTTATAATGTCTTTCCCAGGTCAACTTCCATAGTTAAGCCCCCTGTTGCTTTACTTCCTTACACTTTGGTTATATATCCTAACAGGGTTCCCAAGCTTCCCTATTGTCTTAAATATGTAGTAAGGGAATTACTGTTTAAATAAAGGTGGCTTTACTTAGGTTAACAAAGCCTGAGAGAGTGCAGGGAAGGGAGGGCAGGGAACACAGTGACCCTGCACGGGATGGGTTTGGAGGAGGAAGAAAGATGGAGGATAAGGGCAGGTTTGCCGAGGGTGGTGTGTATATGAGGAGGAGGTTGGCTGCATGAGTGACTCTATGGTGGTATGATTTCAGCGGTATCTGGATGTCTCCTGAGTCCAGTTATTTGCCTTACCAATCTTTTAAGGGGTCTGAAGTTCTCATCATGAGTCATTTATTTAAGCTGGAGTAAATATTATAAGAAAGGAAAAACACATGTAAGCCATTGCCATGCATTGTGTGAGCTTTAGGAAGGACTAGTTCATCTAATTGGCTTATAAGACTTTGTCATAATTTTGATGAGGAAGGCTGGTTTGAAATTGTTTGGAGCTCAAGGTGCTGCTGAGGGCAGGGTTAGGAGTGGTGGTGTGGTGTTAGGATGCAGGCTGGTGTGGCAAGAGGGGCCAGATGGTGATGTTGGGGACGTAGGCTAATGCCCCTGGCATTCTTGGATGATCAGGGCCTTCCTTGTCCCTCACCCCAAAGACACAGACACAGTGGAAGCAGGGTTCATGAAGCCAAACAATTCTTCCCACATAGCAGCTTTTCCTGGGGCTTGGACCTATGCCTTTTGCTTTGGCTCTGGAATTAAAATTTGAGAATAGCAGTGTGACTGCCAAAAACAGGATAGACATACCATTCCTGTTTCGTGTAAACCTTTTCTTTTTTTCAGTTGCCTCTCCTCATACTGCCAATGAAAATATTGAAGTAGTAAGGGTCTCGCTCAACAGAGTAGAGGTTTTATCAATTAAAACCAGTCAAATGATGGTGCCAGATATCTCCTAAATCTTAGTCGAAATGTGATCCTGATGATATCTGCACCAGAGTCACCATGGGTATTTGCTAAATATGCAGATTCAAGCACACTACCCAAGACCTAGTGAATCAGAATTTCTTTGAGTTGGGCTTGGGAGTAAGGATTTTTATCAATCATCTGCTTCAGTTTTGCACCCTATAGTTTGGAATCCTCGTCACAAAGGCCATCTTTGGTCTGGTACTTGAGAGAAACCCTGTACTCCGTTAGGCTCTATTTGGGTTGTGCACTGATCACTATGTATTCTAGATATATGGCAGATCTGTGGTGCTGTCCTTGAGGAAGCAGAACTGGGTGTATAGTTGTGACACGTGGCAGAGGACCACATCAAATTCACCGTAGCTTTGGGTCATTATGAATTTGTGAGAGTCAGAAAGTATCTGAAACATACCATCCCTATTCATATATTCCTGGGTGAGCTTCCTAAGACTGGAAGTTTGTATTTAACACCTTTCATCATGGAAAATGTTAGTCTCCTTCTCGTTTCACAAATGTATACTGTTTCTCACAGGTGCTGTTGCAGTCATGGTCCCCTCCTCCAGGTTGCGGCTCACACATTAGCCATTAGAAACAGATTGTAAAAGAGAGTGAGAGAGATTTCCCTTCTAGCCTCAGGCTCCATGGGTAATTGTTTTCTTTCAACACCTTCATTGAAATTCCCTGTGTAATGCTACCAGAATGAATTATAGTTAAACCTTTTATTCTGCACATATGGAACTGGGATAAAGAGATGGTGCCAGCGATGTTACTCAGCTACTTTCAGTTTGGGGATTGAGGCTGATGTAAACCATCGTTAACTAGAGAGAAAAGAATATTCAATTATGAATCACTGCCAGATGTGTGAATGTATGTCTTTGGGTTTCATGTTTCTGGAATCCACTTACTGTAGGATATTCTTTATCTACTTTTTAAGTGATTCTCTTTCTATGGGTCATAGATTTAATTGCCCTACATATGCCAAAGATCAAAAATTAGTAAGATATGTATTTGGACTCCACCTCACAATAAAAAAATAAAAGGAAATGGTTCTAAAGTAAATGTTATATAACAATGTTCTGCAAACCCACGCCTCGGGGGAGCTGTGAGGAGGGCCCCAACTGCACAACTTCCAGTGCCTTTCTTGCCCCAGGCCGATCATCTTGCTTGATGCCAGTGTGAGGGAGAGAGAGGGTAAAATAAAACAGGACATAGTAATTGTTAGAGAAATGGTTTGCGGTCTGAGTAGAACTGGAAAGGTATCTAATCTGTGTGGTCTGACATCCTAGATCCCAACCCTGGGGTATACACAGACCACCAGATTGTTTGGAATCCAAATGAGGTAGCTGGAAGATGGTCATATTTCTTTCTTTCTTTTTTTTTTTTTTCCTGTTTTTTGCTTTTTTTAAATTTAAATTCAAGTTAACATATAGTGTACTATTAGCTTCAGGGGTAGAATTTAGTGATTCATCGGTTGCATATAACACCCAGTGCTCATCCCAACAAGTGCCCTCCTTAATACCCATCAACCCATTTACCCCATCCCCTCACCCACCTCCCCTCCAGCAACCTTAGTTTGTTCCCTAGAGTTAAATGATCCCATTTCTGCAGATTGGTGTCTGAAAATTCCCAGTCTCTAGCCTGAGGTGGGGCTTACAGCTGTCTGTCAGTGCTTTCACTTCTCTGTGCTCAGTGATTCTGCCATCCCTATTTTCCAGTATTTCCAACCCTCACTACATCCTTAACCCCCTTTTAAATCCCATTCCTTAGGATCTTCCAGAGGTAACCATGCCTCCACTTTTAGGAGGCATGGTTCTGCATTTTCTCCCTCAATTTCCTACTGATCCTGGCCACCCAAAGATATATACATCCAAGCCCTTATACACTTGTATTGTTTGAGCATCACTGGATGAGTTTTCTTTCTTCTAATCAAGATTAAATCTGCCACATGGAGTTTTTCTCCTCCCCATCTTTCTTTGTTAGTTTATTTTGTTTTTTGTTAAATCAAAACTTTCACCTTGCTTTTCCATCTTGTTCCACCAACTAATTCCTCTTTCCAGGGTCTTCAACCTATTTTATTTGATTGACTGTAACCTTGGTCTATAAAGAAATCTTTGTTGTCTTATTCCCTTCCCTCAAAAAAAAAAAAAAGTCCTCATCTGGCTATGCTTCCTTTTCTGCCTTTTCTCTCCACTCATCGTCAGTCTCTGCTGAATAATTTTCACTCCAGTTTGTTGAAATGAGTCAACATTTGCTGCCTCGACTTGCTCATCTCTGGCCTTTGCAATCTGATCTTTTTCCCCATCTCACTTTTAAAAGATTCTGGAGAAAATTATCATTCACTTCCAAATTCCCAAACTTAGTGACTACTTTTCAGTCCTCCTCTTACTGATTTTCTTTGCTTTTCATACTCAACCACAATTGCCTTCTTAAAATCTTAATTATAATCCTACATTTTACAAGCACCTGTTTTGTCGTCATTCTCTAGAGATGAGATGGCTACCCTTATCCAAAATTTGGTTTAAGACTGATGATGCCACACAGGCACCAAGAGGGTTTGAAAAGGTTTATTACTTACATAATCAGCTTCCTGGAGAGAGCAGGGCAGGCCTCCCAAGCTGGTCAAAAATGATTTAAGAGATCAAGGGAAGGAGACTAGCCTGAGATTTTTATGGTGGTTAGGGGGTGTGGCTGAGGAAAAGGTTGGACTTCCCACAACAAAGGAGGAAGCACCAGGCTTTCTTATCAGCTTGCCCAGATGTGGGGCAGAAGGGAAAGAGTGAGGTATGAGGCTTAAAAGCCGTCAGCAGTAGTCAGATATCAAAAATGGATTTAGATTCTTTATAACAATTCACCCAATTTACATTAGATGCCCACCTGTTCTTTCCTCTAATGTTACACTGACAACATTTTATCGAATTCTTTTTATGCTTTTAGAGTCTTCAGCTATGTAAGAATTATTGTATTCCTGGCCCATTAAATGTTATGGTTAATATGTATTTGTTGAAGGGATGAATAAAATGGTCAACCTATTAAAACTAAAACTATATGAAGATGTTAAAAACCTAGGAATCAACTAAAGAAAAGAGGTTGGCATCTATCTTTAGAAGACTCAAGGTCAGTGTGTGTAGGACAGGCTGAACAAGGTCAGTGGCTTGAGGTAAATCTGGAGATGGAAATAGAACTTTCCTCATGAGAAGGTTGCTGTCTCTGTTGAGCAATTTAAGCTTGCCAGTTTTTGATCACAATTACATTGCAGCTTCTTAACCTTACTCCTAGGTAAGCACCCCCCCACGACCCCAGTCCATGAGGGATATGTTCTAAGACCCCCAGGGGATACCTAGAACCGCAGATAGCACCACATCCTATATACCTTGTTTTTTTTTTTTCTGTACATAAATACCTATAATAAAATTTAATTTAAAAAGTAGGCACAGTAAGAGATTAACAACAATAATAATATAATAGAACAATTATAACAATATACTATATAAAAGTTATATGAATGTGGTCCCTCTCTCAAAATATCTTATTGTACTGTACTCACACCCTTCTTGAGATGACACGAGATGGTAAAATGCCTCCATGATAAGATGAAGAGAAGTGAACCACCCAGGCCTTGTGGCATAGTGTTAGGCTATCACTGACTTTCTGAAGGAGGATCCTCTGCTTCTAGACAGCGTTTGACTTTGACCACTGGTAACTGAAACCAGGGAAAGCGAAACCACAGATAAAGGAGGACTACTGTCATATAAAAAGAGAAAATCAAGATATTAACTCACCATTACAATTTGCTATATTTCATTACCTACTAAAAACCCTGACCTGAGTCAATGGAACTTATGGGGTAGTAGACTTGGGATCGATAGAAAGATGAACTTTTTAGCAGTCAATTGTATTATGTTAATTATCCATTTCTTCTTAACAAATTACTCCAAAACATAGTGAGTTGTCATTTCTCATGATTGTGCAAGTGGCTGGACTCTGCTCATCTCCCCTGGGCTCACCCAGGTTGCTGCACTCAGCTGGTGAGGGAGCTGGGGGCTGGGCTCACCTGGGACACCTGATGAGTGCGCTCGCTCACCCACATGGTCTGCACTTGGGCTTCCTCATCAGCCTGCTGGTCTCAGGATTCTACGAGAAGGAATGCAGCAGCTACAAGCCCTCTTGAGGCTTCGGCTCAAGAACTCAAAAAATGTCACTTCCACCACAAATCTAGCCCAGTTTCAAACAAAAGGAGAAATAGACTCCATGTCTGGGTGGGAGGAGGAGCAAAACCACTTTGCAGACAGGGATGTGTATAATGTTGTAGCCATGAAACAATATGGCTACTTTTAGTTTTCTAAAACTAAACTATTTTCAGAGTCCACTTCTGATGACACAAATTATTCACATTCCTTCAACATGAAAAATATGCTCACTCTCACCCAGGGACTCCAAAGGCTCACACTAATTATTACGCCAGTCTTGAAGTCCGGGATCTCATGACCAGTGTCTAGTTCAGTACGAGGGTAAGCTCTTTAGAGGCAGCTTCTTTTGATGCTGAGAGATGCGAACTAGAAACACAAGTGATCTTCCAGCTACACACTCAATATAAAATGGTAACACAGGGGCAGAGCACACCCAACACCCAGGTCTTGGTTTCAAATACCACCATCCAGGAGAGGGAATCAGCGCTCCTTGGAGAAAAGGCTGATTCTTCATTAGAGAATCTAGTTAGGGCTGGAGCAGTCTAACCATAAACAAACAAACAAACAAACAAAAAACAAAAAAACCTCAAAACATCACAAAAGCCCAAGTTGAGGGTCAAAGACCTCTAATTTGTCTTCAAAATACCTTCAAAACACACCTCAAAACTGTCAAGATTGTCCAATGCAAAGAAAGATTAAAATAATGTCACAGCAGAGGAAGTTAAGGAGGCGTGTCATTGAAATGTATTGTGGGACCCTGCAAAGTATCTTGAAACAGAGCCTTAGGAGAGTAGGAAAATTAGGACATGAGGGAAAAAGTAGTGGAACTTGCATAAACTGTAGACTTTAATTAATGGTAATGTACCAACAGTGGTTCCTTAGTTGAGACAAATACTTTATAGTTTTGTAAAATGTTAACAGTTTAAGAAAATGGATGAGCAGTATGTGGGAACTCTGTATCAAATTTGCAGTTTCCCAGGAAATACAAAAACGCCTCTAAAATTAAAAAAAAAATAGATAAAAAGTAAAGAATGGGAGGGGTGCCTGGATGGCTCAGTGGGTTAAGCGTCTGCCTTCAGCTCAGGTCATGACCCCAGAGTCTTGAAATCAAGTCCCGTGTCAGGCTCCTTGCTCAACAGTCTGCTTCTCCCTCTCCCTCTGGCCCTCAAACCAGCCCCCCCACCCGCCCCCACTCTCAGCAACCCCCCACCCCTGCTCATGCTCTCTTTTGCTCACTGTCTCTCTCTCTCTCTCAAATAAATAAATAAAATCCTAAAACAAATAAATAAATAGAAATGAAGAATGGGAAGCATGTAGTAGTCAGGATTTTGCAGTAATTCTGAAAAGCTATTGGGTACACATCACCAGTTTTCCCCTCCTGTGCAGGCAATGCTTGTTCCTTGATCAGGGTCCAAACCTGCAGCCTGAGAGTGACTCATAAATCAATCCACTGTTCTCAGATCTTGGCTCCACGCTCTGGCCTTTTGGTTCTGCTCTCCAAGATGCCTTCTCTTTTTGATCAGAAGTCGCTGGTGTTCACAGCTAGGTAGCTGTCTCAGCCTGCTTCTTTTTCATAGAAGATCCAGAGGCCTTTTTTTCTTATTATTTAAATTTTCTTGACCATTTTTGTTCCTCTTGGCCCAAGGAGGAAGGGTTTGTGTCAGTACCATTTTCTTAAAATTTTCATCAATCTTACTAGGGTTAATGCCATGCCCCAAAGGTGACATCCATGATTCTTTTGGGGACAGAACTCTATCAACTTTGGGAATATAAAAGTGCTGTGGGACAACACATTTTCAAATTTTAGAAAACTTTTTGACTGATTAGAAGTCCACTAGCCACCAACTGAAGTTTTTCTGAGATCTTAGCAAAGGGTTTTGTAACTATAGACTTAAATAGGTCTTTATGCAAAGATCATTTCTTACAAAGCATCTTCTATGGGATGGAAATGTGAATCAGTGTTCTATTTCAACCCAGCAATTCCTAGCTCTTCCACAACTCCTCTAAATTCTGCTTTCCAACTGAGAAGTTTTCTTTTATTTCATCTCTCTCTTCCCTCACCTTATCTGATGCAGCTAAAGCAAAAAACAAAAGCAAAAAACCAAATGGCACTTTCAACAATGCCTGACACTCCCCTGAGATCATACCTTCATTTTCTATATTCCAAGCTCCTGTACGCAATATTGTCTCAGTTGAGCTGCCTCCTTCTAATTGAATTGCCTTTTGACCAGTCTCTGACCAAGCTTCCTCACGGCTCCTCCAGCCACCGCTGATAAGCCACCTTCCAGGCCCCTTGTTCCCCTCCTTCCTCTCCACCTGCTAACTCCCACTCCCTAATCTGTGACCTAAACAGTTAGTTGCCCCGGCCCCATCTCATGAATTTCTTAGCAAAATTCTTTGGCCAGAATATCTGCATTGTATCTCACTTCCTTTGTCGACAGAGAATGAAAAGGCACATCAAAGAAAAACTACTACTACTACTACTACTACTACTATTACTACTAGTCCTAACTTAAGCCACTATTAAAGGACAATAAAACTCATCCAGAGATGATTCTCTTCTTCACCTCCATCTCCAAGAGGAGGCAAAATAGACATTGAAAATGCCTAAACTGATTGAAGATACAAAGAGTTGGATATATTCCTAGGTCATGAGGCAAACCTAAGTGATTCATTTTATAGGACAATGTCTAAAATGTTTAAAAGTGAAATATAAATGATCACTTACTGATGACTTGCTGTGGCAGCATTGTTTTAAATACTTTACAAG
This sequence comes from Leptonychotes weddellii, assembly GCF_054177405.1. Taxonomy (NCBI): domain Eukaryota; kingdom Metazoa; phylum Chordata; class Mammalia; order Carnivora; family Phocidae; genus Leptonychotes; species Leptonychotes weddellii. The sequence goes on from NC_138372.1 coordinate 130,903,292, forward strand.
TATTATATAATTTAATGTGTAAAGCAACTCTATGAGGTATTAAGTCTTATTTGGAGTTTATCTTTTTAAACCCTGGTTAAGATGTCCAAAAATCTGAACATTCATCTTTAAACATTTCAAGAGATTCACATTTTCTTCTCTGTATTTATGTCTATGTGTGTCTATTTACTCTGAGGGCAAAATTAGCTGGACTTGTACATGATTTTGCTTTAGTTTGTGCTTTTTTCCTTTCTGTGTAATTGGTTTATACCTGAGGCCAATTTCTAAAAGTTATGGATTTATAGAGCTTGAAACCATTAGTTTTCAAAGCATAATGTACAGATTCAGAGATAAAAATCTTGGGACTTTTAGAGCGATAAGAGTGTATTTAAGAATGTTTCCTTCTGCTCATTTTTCCCATGGTGGTGAAAATAAAGCTGGGATTGGAAAAAAAAAAAAAAAGGAGATAGTATAATATTGTGGTATACCAACTTTTCTGTGGAGACTTTGTATGTGGTATTTCCTAGCATAGAAATATGCTTGGGTCCAGTGACATGGATAATGATATGTTACCAAACAAATATTTTAGAAGCCAACGTACAAGTAGTTTATGGGTTTCTTTAAATTTCCCCAATGTCCCAAAGGTCAATGACTAGAAGGAAAATGTACCATAAGGACATGACCCAAAGTCAAAAGAAATGATATAATGGGAAACAAAAGCTAGTAATCACACTTACTGGGTTTTACTTTTGGTAGGGGAAACTGTCTTAGTCACTTGAGGTACCATAACAAAATACCATTGTTTGGGTGGCTTAAACAACAGGGATTTATTTCTTAGTGTTCTGGAGACTGGAAGTCCAAGATGGGGTGCTGGCAGGGTCGGTGTCTTGTGAGAGCTCTCTTCTTGGGTGACTGGTAACTGCTTTCTTATGCCCCCTCATGCCCTTGCCTTAGTGCATGAAGGTGGCGAGAGAGACGAGAGAGATGTGGGAAGCAAGCTCTCTGCTGTCTCTTCTTGTAAGGGCACAAATCCCATCTTGAGGCCCCACCCTATGACCTCATCTAAACCTAATTACCTCCTAAAGGCTCTGCCTTCAGATATCACCACATTGGAGGTTAAGGCCTTCAACATACGAGTTTGGGGGAGACACAATTCAGCCCATAGCAGAATATTTCTTTCTCCCTTCCTTTTCTTTTCTTTTTCTTTTCCTTCTTTCTTTCTTTCTTTCCTTCCTTCCTTCCTTCCCTCCCTCCTCCATATATCATAATAACTGAAAGTTAGTTAGAAGCCCCAGCAAAATAGAATGATGATTCTTTTTAGGTTCCAACCAAGGCCCCACCTCACAAAGCCCCCCCTTACCATTCATGTGGCTTTAACCCATCCCAAGGTGTTAGAACAAAGTGAAGTTTTTATTCCCTAGGCTTGTGTACAGCTAGAGCTATAGATCTGGCGGAAGGGTTTTGCCTTTTCCTTGCTTGATCTGTTTGACCACCAGTTGCTGAAGAGCTACTGAGCTGAATGTAGCTGACCGGTGCTTAAGAGCGGTGGCAGGAAAGCAACATGAAAAGATTGTGTATTGGCCAAGATGGTGATGGTGAAAGAGACTTAAAACAAAAAAACAAAAAACAGCCCACAAAACAATCCTGAAGGTCTATATCAGACTGATTACTACAAGTCTGTGGGACCTGTCGAATGGGCATACAATGGTTAAAGTCATGGTCTAAAGTCTTACAGAACTGGTTTTGGGTCTCACGTAGGCATTTACTCTCTGTGAGGCCTAGGGTGCATTTTCCTCAGTAAGCTAACGGGAGGATCACTCATTGAGTAAAAGAATTAATTCAAGGCATTTGGCACATTTTTTTTTTCATCGAATGAATGTTTATTGTATACCTGCCATATGGCAAATTCTTGTTTATGTGCTAGGTATAGATCAGCAAATAAAAAGGAGCTGGAACTTGACTTTGTGGTGATTTACCCTAGAATGGAAAAGACAAAAATAAAGCAAGTCAACATGCAAATAAATACTTGCAAATTGAGAAAATGCCCTGAAGAGCTAAGTAAGGCACACCAAGGTAGAGAATAAGACAGCCAGGAAGGAAGAGGGTAGAGGAGGGATTAGGTGAGACACTTGGGAACCTACTCCTGCTAAAGCATTCCAGGAAGGCTTCTTGGAGGAGACAATTTTTAAGTGGGACATTATGGAGGAGAGGATGACACCCAAACATAAAGCAAGTTTAGGGCGAGGGAAGCTGACTGAGAGGATTCCAAAAGAGGAAAACTCAGGCACAAAATCTCAGCAGGAGGAAAGAACTCAAGTGTTAAAAGGCTGAGAGAACAAGAGTGTAGCCCTGGGGCGATGGTGGGGGCACCCAAAACAAAGCCTGGCAGGAAGGAAGCATCTACGAAGGCTTTTCGTTTTTATTCTTGACGTTTTTATGAGGAAAAAATAAGACAATATTTTTAAAACATCTAGCACACCTCTTGAGACATAATAGGTGCTCAACCAATAGAGTATATTGTTTGGGTTACTATTTTTAGCAGTACACGTAGCTTTGTTATTTTCTGAAAAACAGAACACTTCAGGTGTCTCCTATTGATCATGCTCTTATGTATCTTTGTTTCTGTCACAATCTCTGACTCTTCCTGGGGCTTTTTATCCGTACCTTCAGAGCACCACAATTAAGCTGTCGTACCCTCTAGATATTCCACACATGGTTGGTAGCCCCTTTGGAAGGTTTGTTTCTCCAATATATTTGCATCATTTACTGCAAAGTTTTTTGTTTTGTTTATTTACTAAAACATTTTATTAAAGAGAAGTGACTAAAGAAAATAATTCAAAACTCAGTTTAGTTTGATCAAGTACCTCACCGTTTGTATTGAGAGCAGTAACCATTCCTGTGACAATTTGGGAAGAAAAAAATGGGAGCCCTGCACTGAGTGTGGTTCAAGAACCCTACTCCTCCCAAAACATGTGTTTGTCTCTCTCCAACCACAGAGAGGGCCTGTTACTCTCTCCGAATTATCATGAATGATTGATTTGAGATTCTGGATTCCTCAGAGCTTCTTCCAAATGAACAAAAGACAGTCCTGCTCGGAGTCTTGGTGGCATTTAGTCAGCCCTTTAATGTGATTCTAATGGTTTGTGTGTGTGTGAGAATTCACAGTAAATTCATTATGAAAACTCATTTACCACAGGGTTGACACCAGCAAAAGCCCGAGGCAGCTCAGGGAATTGTGGGACACGACATCTGTTTCAGTGAACATAACTCAGGCATTCCATCTCTATGCTCGCTCATTGGTGCTTAATAGCTTCTTGCACAGCTCTTTTTCTCCTCAGGACATACACATTCAGACACAGAAAACCATAAAGGCCAAATGTCTTCTTTAATCTTCCGAGGCTTAGCTAGCTAAAAGGAAACTGTCAAGAGCCAGAGCAACCAGCTATGTGAAAAGAAAAGAATAATAATAATAATTATTATTACTACTACTAATAATATGAAAAAAGCTAATATGCTGATTTAATACATTTAAGATTCTACCTTTATTTTGCTCTTTTTGCGTCACATTTTTATGCATATTTAAAATAGAATGTATAATTTGATCGTACCTACTTTGTTATGATTTACTGTTCATAACTTTGCTGAAGTGTAAATGGCCTCACATGCTAATTGGGTGTGCTTCCTGTGACATATGCAAACTGACTTAGAAACTAACATATGCTGTTATTACTCATAATAGATCAGCTTTGTCTGAAATATTTGTGCCCAAAATTACCATTTGGCATGTCTTCAAATTCAAATCCACCTTCTGCCCTGAGATGAAATTCAAGGATTTGTTTTCTGTTTTTTGTATTTTGGAGAGGCTGCTTTCACTGTTACAATAAGGAGTGTTCAGTGTTTACATTAGAATGACTATTTATGGGGGTTTAATATGTTGCTTGTTGCAAATTGCATCCGACGGAAACTTGGCAAAGTGGCACAGAGATGTGGGACCACATTCAACTATATTTAACATCATATCAGGCGGTTGATCTTTTGAAAATCTATGGTGTTAAATGATATTTAGCATAATCTTACATAGTCTTTCCATCTTGTGCTTTGTAGAAGTTAAAAATGGCGCTGAGTCTTAACAGTAACTTTGCAGGAAAAAAATGTGTTTTTTGGTTGTCAGCAGTTTACTAAGGTATGGAATGGGAACAAAACCTAAAATCAACCTACTTGTTTGGGGGCTGTTAATGTTTTGTAGATTGTTACTGGATTTTTGTATTTCTGTATCATCTGGTATGATGCCCTTCTGTGGCTGAGTAGAGGATGGAGGCAGAAACCGATCTGGAAAAAAACATGCGTCAATGCTACAGAGTAACACAATAGCCAAAATAAAATGGCTACTTTGTATTACAAATAGCATTTTATAGAATTCCATACCAGTTCGAAATATTGCATTACATTGTAAAGGCTAATTAGCTAGATAATTCTGGATAGGTGGGATTGGAAAGAGATTATTGTTTCACAAACTTTAATTTGTACAAAGGTGAAATGGTTTAGATTTTCAAGGCAGTTAAGATCATTGAATCGGAATCAGATTATGTAAACAATAGCATCTCCAGTTTGTGTTTAACTTCAAAGGAAGATTGTGGTTTCTTGAAAATAACATTGTTAGGGGAAGCAATTCATCACGAGCCTTGATCATCATCCCTGTGTGTTCTTGTATACAAACTGCAAGGTATATCGGTCCCCTGATACTGAGCAGTCCACATAGTTAGCCACATGGGCCACGAAGCAGGTGCAGATGACCACAGCCTGGCCTCCATGTAACTGCTCACACTCTTATGGAGGGAAAAGGTTTGTTTGCTGCTTGCTCAGGAATTGCTGGTCCCTTGGCTCTGGGTTCCTCAGCTGCAGTACAACCCACTACATGTGTGGCATCCATCTGGTCCCATGGTGTCACCCATGGGACTTGGGGATCCAGGATGTGGCACCACTATGCTGATGTTTCTGCTGTGTGCTGTGCTGTAATATATGGTCTCGTCTACATCTGGCACGTAAGGAATGGTCTCAGATTTATTCCCTCCCTTCTTCCATGAGGTTGGGATTCTTTCCTGACAAGCATGTTTTGAAAGATCCTCCAAAAAATTGTTTTGGTTTAGTTTTTTTATGTTATGTTAGTCACCATACAGTACATCATTAGTTTTTGATGTAGTGTTTTGATTCTAATCATTTAAAAATTGTGTATTGGCAAACAAAGTATAATAAACAATGGAATGTATTTTAAATAGATAGCACAGACACTGCCCTTATTATGAGAAATTATTATCAACTTGTTAGAGTAGCATTAAAAATAACTCCCATTTACTGGCATCTATTATGTACGTTTGTCTCATTTATTATCTCAACAGCCTTATAAGATCTGTATTATTATGCTGTTTTTGCACACCAGGGAAATTAGGCAGAGCTCATATAGTGACCTGCCTATATTAGATGGCTTTTGAACCCAGGTCTGTTTGGCTCTAAATCCAGCATCTAAATTCAGCTACCTTAAGACCAATGACTGCTGTAGGTATTTTAGGATTAGTTTTATTTCCTGATATAAATTTTATGTACTAAAACATTTGTTCTTAGAAGTATAGTCTTCTACCTCCAGGTGTGGCTCCTCTACACTTTTCACTCCATTGCACTGTTGTTCTGAAATCCTAAGTCATACACTTGGAATAAAATCAGGACTTTAAGTCATGATTTGAGCTGTGCTTGAGTATCATGGGACTTGGGCTGTTCCTTTATTTTATTTTATTTTATTTTTATTATTATGTTATGTTAACCACCATACAGTACATCATTAGTTTTTGGTGTAGTGTTCCATGATTCATTGTTTGCGTATAACACCCAGTGCTCCATGCAGAACGTGCCCTCTTTAATACCCATCTGTTTCTAATAAATAAGATAAGATGTTTCAAATAAACTTGATTGTTCATACTAGTAAATAACTAGATAGCCCAAAAAGGTTGAAATTATTTTAAATAAACTGCATCATGGTATATTTAATTTGCTTCATTTTTTCATACAATAGTATCTAGTTTTGCCAGACTCCTTGACGCTATAGATAAATGAGTAGAAGCTAGGCCAAGCAAAAGACCAGATGGCCTGAGGTGGATGGGAAGGAGTAGTCCTGTTGGGCATATTTGATATCTTATGTTTAGGGTTTTGTGCTTTTTTTCTTTTTTTCCATTTCTAATGCCCCTGGCTGGAACTGCTACAATAACATAGTTACAATAAATAGAACAAAACCAGCTGATTCCACTAAGTCAATCTGATTACATTTTAAAATTTTACTTACTATCAAATTTTCTAACTGCATGCAAGCAATTAATACATGATTGAACATCTATTGGGGCTCTGTAGTATTTAGGCCAAAACTTTATGAAATAAAAACAGACTCTAAAATGTACTGCGGGGCATAGCCGCAGCAGCGGACTCCTGCGAACAAATAAGGATACTTCCCAAATGTGGCTTTGGAGAATCACTGTCTTAAAATTGGAAAGTTTTGAGCACTTGCAATTCTCAAGCTAGTGCCTGAAAAAAAGAGACGTGGGAGTTCCAGTTATATAAGATGGATTCTGACTCCGTGTACAAAAATAGCGCAGGCCTGCCTGGTTGCTTGAATCTCCTGCCCTCAGGCACTGCAAACAGGAAGAAGGCAGGTCTAGGCTCTAAGGGATCTGGAGACTACACTATTGGAACTGTTCTCTTTAATTCAGAAAAAGATTACAAAATTCAGTGTGAAAATAGATACTTATAATGAGGAAAAAAATTAAATCACATTTTAAAATATGACAAAACTGACAAATACCACAAATACCCTCAAACGCAGAAAAATGATATTATTTTTAATTAATTCACTTCTGGATTTACTTCCATACTATTTTTTAAGACACTTTTTTTTTTTTTGCTGTGTACCCTTTGATCACCTTTTCATGTGACAGCAATCATGTAACATTTTTTAAAGAGAAAAGAAAGTTCATTATTTCCCTCATGATGGTTGAGTAAAATTTGTATTTTTTGTGTTGATAATATTTAAAGTACTTCAGATTCCCAATTTGATATTAGAAATGTCCTGTGGACATTTAGTATAGTTGTCAAAGTTGTGAAAGTGTCTATCAAAATTTCTTTCACGTGTCAGCTGTACTATTTCAGGGCATTTCAAGTTTTCTTGTGCAATGACTACTTTTAAGTGGTCTTCGAATTGACAATTGGCATTAACTATTATGTGATTGGTGTTCTTGTTGTAGGGTAATATTCTGAGTGTTTTATTATCTTTTTTTTTTTTACAAATTGGCATATTTGTTTATTTCTCAATTTATGAAAATGAACTTAATTTGTTGACGTAGCAAACAAATTTCAACTCGATTGCTATGCAAAAGTACAGACGATAATCTGCTTTGCCATGAACTTTAAGGTTCAGTTGCACACAGGTGACATGCTATATCTGACAAAATTACTAACTGAACTGTAGGTATTAAATACTGAAAAAAGATGACAGTTTATTATAACTGACCTTATTTAACAATCTAGGAAGTTGGCAGCCATCAGCCCCTCCCATACAATTGCAGGTGCAGTTGGGAATTCAGGAATCTCCAGGGCGCTGTTGGTGTAGAGAACCTCGTGGGTCAAATACATGCATACTTTTGGTAGCACGTGTGAAGCGATGTCTCTAAAACTGACTTCATCAATTTCATTCTCAGCAAACTGACCTGGGCCACTCAACATGGCTTTTATTTTTCCGGATGCTAGTGCCTGTTGTCTTTTTATGATAAATTCATGACCATCCAAAGGTATCAATTTGACATACATGGCGTCATTGCCTTCATAGCCACCATGGGTTTTCTCTTTTCCACCCATTACATTCTTACCAAATTCCACTTCACTTCCACAGGAACTTCAGTAGTTTCTGGGTGAGGCAGGGACACAGAGTCTGTCGCCTGCTTCCATCTACAGAAAGTCTGAGTACTTTATTATCTTTGTCACTCTATTCATATTGGTTATATCAGCAGGTAACTTACGCTTTTAAAAAATGTTTTCTTATGATTTACTTCTTTTCATTAATTGGAATCTCAAACAAACCAAGTGCCTACTTATTATTTCTATTTGGAAATTATCTCTTCATATAAAAAATTATTGCTTTGATATGTTATGAATTTTTGTTGTTCCGCAACTCAATTTTCATTGTAGGATCTTGTTCTTGATTTCCTTGCACATAGTTTTGATTCTCTGTCCTACACCACTGATTTTTAGCTGAGTTTTTAAACTTACTTTGTACGCAAGTTTTAAAACAGAAAAAAAAAATAAAGCCAAATTATCTGAAATTTCCATCTGTTTTATTGAAACTTTCCAAAACATCCTTCCAGATTTCATTTAATATGGAATATTCCCAACTTAATTTCTCTGTAGCCAGGTCCCAAAACATAGTCACAGCCATGTGGAAGTGAACTGCTACAGGTGAAGTGTGATGAAGGGGCAGTAGGCACGGAAAGAGAAACTAGTCTTCATCAGCTGAGGTTAATATGTCTTACTTTCGTAAATGTTGAATCCAAAACTTCCATCATGTTAACACATTGCCGAAGTCTTTCTCTCGGGGACTTTGGAAGGACTCTTGCAGGTGCAGGGCTCCGAGGGTTAAGCTTCAATAGCTTCTTGGTAAATGGTCCTCCGCTGCCCACCTGAACATGGATCTAGCCATAAGCAATCCAAAGAGCATATGGGCTCTGAAGTTGTAGATGGCTTCCATGATAATATATTCCAGAACCTCAGCCTTGCATGGGACAGAGAAAGGAGCAAGGGAAGGTAAGTTAGGCAATTTCACTAAGGCCTGGTTCAGATTTGAAGACTGGCAAGAGTGACAACTTGGGCTCAGCTGAAGACTGTTGGTCCCTTCTGCTCACTACTGAAGAAGTAAACTAATAGTGCAAAGAACAAACATGTGAGTAAAGAGACATTTCTTCTTAATGCTCCCTGAGTTCCTTGCCACAGCAGCCTGAAGATTACTACTCAAAATTGGGTAACTGTCAAGGCCAGAGGCATAGAAGCCTTTAATCTTCCCTCAATTACCCCCAGGAGGAGTAACTTCTGCCCTCAAATGCCCACTGCCGCATTGGGCTTACTGCGGGCCTGGCCTTGTTGTACGACTGAGAAGAGAGAATGGGCCAGAGTTAAGGCTTCTAACACAGGCCAGCATGGCCAACAGGCCTGGCTTTTCTGAGACTGGGGTGTTTCCCAAGATGTAGGTCTCAGTTAAAAATCAGGAGAGGGCGCCTGGGTGGCTCAGTTGGTTAAGCAACTGCCTTCGGCTCAGGTCATGATCCTGGAGTCCCTGGATTGAGTCCCGCATCGGGCTCCCTGCTCGGCAGGGAGTCTGCTTCTCCCTCTGACCCTCCTCCCTCTCATGCTCTCTGTCTCTCATTCTCTCTCTCGCAAATAAATAAAAAATTAAAAAAAAAATCAGGAGAGTCCCAGGAGAATAAGGATGATTTGCCACCCTAAATCCTACATGGAGTCCTGTGTCACAATAATCCCTCAGGGTCAGAACATGGATTGTGGAGAAAGCTAAACTGAGTTTGAATCCAGTTTCTAGTCATAGGTCTTGGGCAAATGGCTTAACATTTCTGGGCCTTATTTGAAAACCGGAGATAACAATGACTATAATCTAGAAGTTTTGTGAGAAATAAATTACTTACTAAATGTAAAGATCCTAGTATAGAGTCTGATACTTTCAAAACCAGCCACTCTCATCAATATCACTCACATTATCATCATCCAAAGAGTTAGGTCTGGGGGGGGGTGTACTCAGCAGCAGTTTCCAGCTGATGGTGATATTTTCAACCAGGTAAATTGCAGCATCAGGACTCAATTGAGTCTTTCCAAATGAAAGCAGGATCTTTGAGAATGTCTTGGGGGTCCTAGAGAACAGATTTCTGTTTGGGGAAAGGAACTGGCAAGAACCAGGAAAGTTAAACATGTCTGATCAAATGGGCTGGTTTCATGGTAGCACACTGGCCCCATCAGGGGATTAGAACCACAACCAGAAAAGCTGAAGCTGGTTTGAATCTTGACTTTGTGTCCTTGGGCAACAAATGCTTCTCCGTATGTATCCTGTAGAATTTTTAAATGAAGATTACTACTAAGGGATGCTGAATTCCTAGCACTGAGCCTGGCTCCTTCTAGGCATTGACTAGGTGAGCTCTCTACACTTGCTATAGGTTAAAGGGTGATACAGATGAGCTGTCTTTAGCCTAGTAAAGCTGAGGGGTCATGTACCACTCTTGGAACCCATGACAAGTGAGCCAGATACTCAATGCCTTACTGCAAGGCCTGCAAAGATCTCCTTTGGCCAATTGCACATAGGTCCATCTATTCCGTATTGCCAATCTGGATGTCAAAGTGTCTGAGATCAGATCGGCTCCCAAATCAGAACCTTGGGATAAAGTGTCCATATTCCAGTGATCAGTTAGGCTGTGAGACCCAAGTGGGAGTGCCAATCAGGGTATCAGGAAGCTCTAGACATATATGAGAAAGCCCTAAAGAAGGGGCGGTGGTAGTGACATTGAAGTCAGAAATAAGCTATAAGTCCCTCTAAGGCAGAAGGATGGAAACAGATACTTGCTGCTACTGCTGCTAGTGGAAGCTCAGCTCGCAAGGGTCTTCTAGAAGCTGGGGAAGGAAGAGGATTGAACTTTCATTGGACAGATAGTTGGCTTCATGACTCCACAGATTGGTTTAGATAAAGGGAATGTCCTTTGGTTCGGCTGTGGGAACTATTTTGGATCTGTAGGGGAAATTGGGTGAACAATATGTCAGTAGTGATAAGGCAGTTGATTTCTACTGCACAGCGGCAATTGTCCTCATTGGATTGTGCTTACTGGTGTTGAGAATTCCAGAGAAGCATGCGTTTGGCAAAACTGAGGGAACCACTTGGGTCAGATAGAACTGAGGCCTCCCATGGAAGAGAGTTCCGAAGGTCTGGGGAAAAATATGTTCACTAGTACACCTGCTAATTTATAAACTTCCAGAGAATAGGGATAATGCCTCGTTTGTTCTCTACATCCATAGCCATACCTCAAATATCTAGTAGGGTGACTAGCTTGATGAAGGGTCCAATAAATTTTTGTTCAGTGGTTGAACAAAGAAATTAATGAACACATGAATATATTCATCTTCAAGCATTACTATTTTTTTAAGATTTTATTTATTTATTTATTTAGCATGTGCATGTGAGCAGGGGAGGGGCAAAGGGAGAAGGACAGTGAGAATCTCAAGCAGACTCCACACAGAGCGTGGAGCCCAATGTGGGGTTTGATCTCATGACCCTGGGATCATGACCTGAGGTTAAACTGAGAGTTGGATACTTATCCAACTGAGCCATCCAGGCACCCCTAAAATATTGGTTTTCAAATGCCCTGGGTGACTTTAGCTGCAGGTTATCCATTCAGGGATCTGTTAATTAACTAGAATATCAGAACATTGGAAAACAGCATAATGTTGTAGAAAGTAGAGGGGAATTGCATCCCAACTCAAAAGGCAGACAGTATTTCTTAGTTGCCATACTTAATTATTTGACCCAAAGTAATAGGTTGTCTAAAGCTACTGCACAGATTTGGAGCTGAGGAGTGTTTTCACTTGAAATTCTTTTGGCTGATCTGATGAAGCCTTGTATTCCCCACAATGAAGAAGCAATAGCTGTTGTTTGATGTATCTAAGAGAGCAAGATGGGTTTGTGTTATATAAAGGTTTAGGTAGCAGAAGTTTAAAATGCAAAAACTCACCCTATGTATTATGATTTTTTCAAAATAGTTACATTCTAGAACTTTAAGAGTTAAAAAGAGCTCTGCTTTAGACAATTTTCCCACTGCTGTCTTTTATGAGGGCTTCTAAAATAATATTTTCTCCTTTAGAGAAAAACACAAACTTTCTAAATTAATTTAAACTATCTGCTTTATTGTTCATCACCTTTGGCACATCATGTAGCAAATCTTATACTAAAAATCAGCATGTGGAGCATTAGTACAATCCACAAAATCCTCTTGGAGGGAAAAAAATTAAAGAAATATCCCAGGGCATAACATGCAAAACCACTTTTCACTAATCAAAGAATCATTGCAGACTTGGCTGACAATCCTCTAATAAATTATCTTCATTGTTGCTCAGAAACATATGCTCTGTGAATACAGCACATTCCATATTATTTAAAATTCAGTATTGAGGTTTGAGGCTGTTTTTAGTCCAGCAAGGGAATGAAAGATGACTTTTCACTTAATTCCCATGCCCTTTCGTGCCCCTAGCAAAATTGTTGACCTTTCTGTGTTTACATTCATAGAACAGAAACCCTAACTTGATTAATAAGGATGCAAAAAGAATTAGCTTGAGTTTGTGATTAATTCAGCTGCATCAACTTAGTTTGCATACACTAACTAAACCACAGAAGTTTAGATAGGCTGTTGTGTACATTTATTTCATTTAATACAAATTGAGATTTCTAAAATATGTGCACTTGACTTTTTTCTAAGTAGAAAATTTATCCATAATCCTCGTCAATACTGGTTTTGTATTGAAGATCGAGGATATTAAGTAGATTATATCACCAAGAAACCACTGTTTTCTATTGTTATTTTTAAAACTTAAATAAGAGATTTTCTTGTCTATGGTCATGATACTTAAGGAAACTCACTAGGTGGGTCACTTTATCTACTCAAAGATATAACCCGATATTACTCTGAAATGAACTGTAGAGCCAGGGTAAGTATTTTGGAGGACATATTTTGAACAAATACTTGGCAACAGTATTATTTGCATATGATGAAAATGATAAGAATATTTTATTTTATTTTTTTTTTAGAAATCAATTAACCTCCTACAAAAAGAAAGCTTAAGAGAACATCTATACCTAGATGGACCAAACCTGTTAAGTCCATGACTGTACTCAAAACCCCTCAGGATATGAGTCCACAGAACTTGGAGAGGGCACCATCATGCCATACAACTGCTAAAACCATCTTCTGGTTCAGTGCCTTTCTCTGAGAATAGTGTAGCAGAACAACAGTATTGTCAATGTCTGAACACTTTTTGTGACAATTGTCTTCATAAAGAAAGCAAGATGTTAGAAAAATGTTTCTAGGACAATATTATTTATGCCCTGTTTCATTACACTCCCTTGGTTTAAAATGATTCTTCTTTCAAAGAAACTCAAAATCCTACAAATATAATCCCTATTGTTGAGTTGGACTACAGAACAATCATTTAAAGATGGTGTCTGGCCATTCACTAATTCACTTATTTAACAAACATTGACTGAGAAGTAAGGAGGTCAGCTAAAAGGAAGGAAGACACTAAAGATGCTCACAGGTTGCTGTTTGGAAAGGGCCTCTCAGGAAAGTAAACTGATGAGAAATGTATGTCTGGCTCTTGGGTTTGTAAGTCCAGGGATTCTCTTTTTCAGTGTATGCATAGGTGATATGACTCAGGAGGACAAATGAATGGGACATGGTATAATAAAAAAAAAGAAAGAATCCTGAAAGCAGCAAAAGAAAAGTGATTCATCACATACAAGGGAGCTCCCATAAGATTTTCAGAAGACTTCTCAGCAGAAACATTTCAATCCAGGAGGGAGTGGGATGATATATTCAAAGTGCTAAAAGAGAAAAAACCAACAATAACAACAAACCTGCCAACCAAGAATACTCTATCGGGCAAAACTGTCCTTCAAAAAATGAAGGAGAATTAAAGATCATCCCAGATTAAAAAAAAAGCTGAGTGAGTTCATCACCCCACCATGCATGCCTTACAAGAGTTGCTAAAGGAAGTCCTTCAGGTTGAAATGAAAGGATGCTAGGCAGCAACACGAAAGGATATAAAAATATAAAACTCTCTAGTAAAGGTAAATATATAGACAAATACAGAATCCTGTAACACGGTAATGGTGCTGCATAATCATTTTCAATTTAGGTATAGAATTTAAAGGATAAAAACACAAATCTGTAATTATAAAACCATGTTAAAGGATACAAAACATTAAATAGCTATAATATGTGACAATGATAACATACAGTGGTGGAGGGAATGTAAAGGAGTAGAATTTTAATGTGACTGAAGTTAAGTTGTTATCAATTTAAAATAGATTGTTATAACTAGAAGATATTTTGCATAAGCTGCATGGTAGCCACAAAGAAAACACCTATAGAAGTCGTGTAAAGGAAAATGAGAAAGGAATCAAAATCTGTCATTACAAAAAAAAAAATAAAACACAAAGGGAGGCAACAAGAGAGAGGAAAAGGACAAAGTAACTATAGAAAATACAGAAACCAGTGGGTGGGGGGTGGGAGTAACAGGGTGACAGGTACTAAAGAGGGCACGTGCTGTGATGAGCACTGGGTGTTATACGTAACTAATGAATCATTGAACACTACATCAAAAACTAAGATGTACTATACAGGGGTTAACTGAACATAATAAAAAAATAAAAAATAAAATAAAAAAATAAAAAATGGTTTTATCACACACACACAAAAGAAAATACAGAAACCAAAGAACAGAATAGCAATATAAGGACCTTTCCTGCCATTAACTACTTCAAATATAAATGGTTTAAACTCTCCAAACAAAAGACATAGAATAGATGAATGGATAAAAAAGTAAGTTCCTGCCATATGCTGTCTAAGAGACTCACTTTAGATATAATGACAGTGAAAGAATGGAAAAAGATATTCCATGCAAATAGTAACCAAAACAAAGTAGGGATGGATGTGCTTATATCAGACAAAATCAGTCAAAAGCTGTTACAAGAGACAAAGAAGGACATTATATAATCATAATCAACTCACAAGGAAGATATAACACTTATAAATATATTTGCACCTAGCAGCAGAGCAACCAAATGAATGAAGCAAATATTGACAGAATTGAAGGGGGGATATAGACGGTAACAAATAACAGTAGAGACTTCAACACTCTACTTTTAATAATAGGTAGATCAGTCAGACAGATCAATAAAGAAACAGAGGACTTGAACAACACTATAGACCAATTGGTCCTAATAGACATGTACAACGCATTCCACCTAACAAGAGCAGAATATTCTTCTCAAGCCCATGTAGAATATTCTCCATGATTGATCACACATTAGGCCACAAAACAAAATAACTACCACCTCCTTTCTTCTCCCTAGCTAGAGCAGGAGAATCTTCGGTCCACCCCAACTGGAAATCACAAGAGAAAGGAATTCTGGAAAATAAAGTTCAGTCCAGTCAAGTGGACTCATCTTTTGAGTCTATAAATTTATGTAGTTTGTTCTCTTCTTTTCTCAACTTACATATTCTGCTACTTCATCCCTCTCTATGACTTCTAAGTGAATATTCCCCAACTTTATACACCCAGCTTAGCTGACTTGTCTTCTGAGCTATAAGCTTAGACATCAAAGATGCCCCCTGGACATCACCTTGATATTTCACATGACTCTCAACTTGTTCAAAATGAATTCATCTCTCTCATCTTTGTATAGTTCTTATTCTGGTTAAGGGTACCATTATTTACCTAGCATCCAAATCAGAAATCTTTTATTCATTCTATATAGCTTTCTCTCTTAGATACCTATGACTAGTAGATACCAATTTCTATGTGTTCTATTTATTCTACATTACCACTGCTATTTCTCAGTTTAAGTCATTGTCACCTCACACATAAATCATTGCAACCATGTCCCATCACCTACCCTCTCTCCCCTTACCCTATCATCCTCTGTGCACTAAGTATAGAAATCTGATCTTATTACTCCCCTGTTTAAAATCCTTCACTTGTTCCCTTTAACCTAAAAGATGAAACCCAAACTTTGTGTAGCATTAAAGATTCTCAAAGATCTGATCATGGCCTACCTTTGTAATTATGTTTTCTATTATCCTGTTGTAGCTCTTATATTTGCTCCCTTTTATAAGACTCAAACTGGGCCTATTTTATTAGTCCTCCTATGGAAATTCTTATTCTGGAGTTGGCTTTCTTCTCTGTTGCTGGAATGGGTAGGATGTGAGCCTTTAACTCCCTGTGGTTGTATTCTCTACCCTTTGGGAAGCCCCCTGTATAGTGAAAAAGACTCATGAAATGTAAAACAAATCAGAGATTGGAGACTGAAAGAAAGAAAGATGGAGAAACAGAGTCCTAATAGAAGTTCTGTCCCTGGATCCCACTGTCCCAAAGGCTACCTTTGCTTTTAAATCAACAGGTTTCCTTTTTTATGTTTAAGTTCATTTGAGCTATATTTCTGTCTTTGCTCCTTGCAGGAAAGGAGCACTGACTCATACAATCCCCACACATACACTTAATGTTTAGTCATACCACACCACATTCACAAGCACCCCCCGCCCCATGTCTCTGTGTCTTTGCACACAGTATTCCTCATATTTTGTGGATGAGCTGTAGGATTATCCTTCAAGACTCTGAACATCACTTCTTACCAAATTCTCTCTTGATACCTTCAGATTAAGCTGACCATTAAGCTCTGAGGGCCTAAACATAGCTACAGAATTGATCACCCTGCATTAATTATGTATTTCCCTTATTAGGTGGTGACATTTTTAGGAAAGGGACCCTGCCTTATTCATTTTGTATAATATGTCATCACAATGTCTGAGACAATGTCTAAAGTATTTAACTCATATTTGTTAAATGATGGATGATTTCATGACTATGCTCCCTATTTTGGAGAGGAATTATTTTTGCGCTCAGAGAAAAGTCTTACTGATTTTGGGGTAGTACTTGTTGAAACTCTCTATTTTATCATTTCATTAATGCTCTATGTGAACAAGGAAAGGACCAAATTGTTTCTATTTTATAAAAGGTATAAATAAGTCATTTTACAGTATTTTTTTCAAAAATAAAAATTAACAAAAGAAATGGGAATAAAACTGAAAGGAGATCTCCTTTAGGACTTGGATTTCTGGGCACTGCGAAGCAAGATTGATATTAACATGCAACAATCCAGTGGAGACTCAGCCAAGTCCTGAGGCAAAGTTTTCAGCATAAATACCCTTGTGTTTTCAGCTTCAAATTTGGTATGTATAAATGCCTAAGAGTTAAGCTTCACATTCATTTTTTTTCAAAGATTAACAATGATAAATAAGTGTACCTATGTGCAATTGTTCAAAGAAAGATTTGTAGCATCCCAATTTTGGTCATTTTCCTGATGTTCAAAACAAAACTCTAAGTTAGTCTATGTGAAATTGCATAAGACAGCTTCTGTATTTCATTTTCAAATTCTTTTGTACTGTTCACTGCAATAGATCCAAAGAAATAATTTTGGTGATTTAATGCTATTTTATTGTACTTGAGATTAATCTCCAAATCGATAAATGTGTATAATTTTAGTCAACTAGATAGAGATTAAATACTTGTAAACTGTATATTTTAGCTCTAATAACAACATTCTTATATTTTAAAGCATGCCTGAAGATATTTTTGGCCTAGTAATGCAATACAGTGCTGAGTTCAGTGGAATTATAATAGAAATTTGTTTCATTGAACTGCAGCAAAGCCCTGAATCTAACCAGTACCTTCTCTCATCTGTAGTCAAACACCACCTTTTAAGGTTTTTAGCTAAGATAAGGATCTATGTTCATCGGATTTTAATCCCAAAGGTAGAGATGACCACTGGAATCAATGAACCCTGATTCTTTTCTATAGGAAAGCTGGAAATCTTTGGGAAATTCTTTACAAAACATAATGTTGGAGGAGGACTTTTTCCTTTTTGATCTTCCTTTTCTCCGACTACAAATTCTCAGAAGAGAACTATAACAGATCTGACTGTTCTTACACTTTTTAACTGGGCTACTGTAGCTCAGAAGAGGTGTTTTTTTTTTCTTTCTTTCTCTCTTATCACTTTTCTTTTCTCCTCTTTTTTTTTAATGTATGTGAAATGTCAGTGAGCTAAAAAGAGTTGAGTGAGCACAACTTCTTCTTCATTTGATATTCTTGCCTTTGGCCAACCACTTCTATTTTTCTCTTTCAGGAAACGCTGGAGGAGTTGATGAAGAGTGAGTCAAATTTAAGAGCCCTTAAGAAGAAACTGAGACCAGATCTCTTTATGTCTTTAATATTTTCCAGCAATGATAGAACCACATGATAAAGAAAGAGATGCTGTAGTAATTTTGTACTAGTGATGGTGATGGAGTACTGAAGGAAAATCCCACTCAAAATATTATGCTGTGAGTCATGCAAATTGACTTTACGTTGTATGAAGGCAAAGGGGGTTCCAAAGGATCTGAAATTGAAAAATGAGTCTTGGTTTTTTTAATTAGCCATTTCCAAACTGTTGTTTTATGCACTGATTTATTCTCAGAGGTCATTGCTAAGACTTGTTCATAGTGGATGCTCAATAATTATATGCTAAATGATTTCTTATTGAAGATAGGAACTGTATCTATTTTTATGAAAATAATGTTTTACTTGAATCTTAGTCACAGAACAGAGTGAAAGGGCAATATAATAATTATTTTATTATAATTATTATCTATCAAGTGCCTTTAATTTGTAATTGTAATGTGCACTGTAATGTGCATGTATTACTCGGTATCTCCTCATGATAACAGGGCTTTCCAGAAGTTTCAATTAATTTCTTAGGAACAAACTGAATGATCAGCAAGCATCTGTTATCAATACTCTAAAATTTGATAACATAATGATGTCCTATTAGTGGTAATGTTAGTTTTGTTTGCAAAATAAACTTATTTTAAATAAGATAACCACAGAAAAAGCATTTAAAGGTTTTCTCTAAAAAACCTAACCATCCAGAAAGACATATTTTAAGTTTGCTACAGTAGTGAGAAGTCAACTGTGAAATGGAGTATTTCCTATATTTTATTTCTTCCTATAAGTAAGTTTTAAAAATTGCTTTATTAATATAAATAATTGACTACCCTCAACTGGCAAATCCTGATTTTAAAAATATTATAGTGATGGATATGATAGAGAATAGCTTGAGGATCTTTAAATATTTGGGATGCACTAAAGAAACTGGATATGTCCTAAGTGACAAGAGTGAGTCAGTGTTTTTGGACCTCAGGTTTACGTGGCGAAGATGAGGCAGAGTATGTAGCATTGATTCATTACTAGCAAGATAGCAACCTACCACTTTTTTTTTTTTTCTGAAAGCTGGACACTAAAAAACTGGGCAAGACAGAAAATATGCTTTTAGTATAAAGCCTCTGGGTTTTGAAGAAGCTTCTGTTTTGTCTATCTAATCAAATGTTCTTAAACTTTAATTAACAGAGAATATGAGAGGGATGGGATGTGGACCAGAGATAATGTTAATGCATTGTAAGATGGAATTACAGGAGCAGCCAAGACATTTATTGAAATGAAGTATTTAGTTTCAAAGCAGTCTACATTGATGTTCTGTTATAACAATTTTATTTTGACTGTATCAAATGATGGATGAAGATGCAGTTATCTGGTCTGATGGATGTGGTACTATGCAAAGGTGCAATGCTCTGTGCTTTCTTATTGAATAATTGAACTTGAATTTTCCCCCAGAGAATAACTAGACACTGCATTTTCAACTAATTTACTATCTTGAAAATTTCTATTTAGTTGGCAACATAATCATGGTTACTTTATTATCAAATAACAAATAATTTTGTATGATTAGTAGCATAATAATTGTTAGAATTTGGTCAGCAATTTGTCTGTGATGATGGTGCCATGTGAGAGTACATAAGGATCTGTTATCTACTGAATTGTGTCCTTCAAAATTTATATGTTGAAGCTCTAACCCCCGACATGACTGCGTTTGGAGATAGGTCCTTTAAGGAGGTAATTAAGAAATAATGAGGTCATAAGAGTGGAGCCCTAATGTAGTAGAACTGTGTTCACAGAAGAAGGAAAAAAGACACCAGGAGTGTTCATGCATGGAGGCAAGGCAGTGAGAGGGCAGCCATCTGCAAACCAGCAAGAGAGGTCTCACCAGAAACCAACCCTGCTGACAACTTGATCTTGGACTTCCAGACTCCAGAACTATGAGAAAATAAATTTCTTTGTCTAAGTCACCAAGTCCATGGTGTTCTGTTATTGTAGACTTTGCAAACTACTACATGGGGTCTTATGGGATATCAACTTCAGAGTGTTGCTCCAGCTTCAACTCTTCTTGGTTTCCCTGAGTACCTAGTTCTGGACTTATCACAAGGATAAGCTTCTTGAGCTTCTTGAGCTCTATTTTCTAATGGCACCATCTTTGATTTAGTGAATTCCATGCTTGCTACCACAATAAACATAAAAATAAATTTTTATTGTGGTAAAATATGCATAATGTAAATTTTACCATTTTGGCGATTTCTAAGTATACAGTTTTATGGCATTAAATAGACCCACATTGTTGTACAACCATCACTTATACAACCATCCCCACCATACTACCATCCATCTCTGGAACTTTTTCATCTTCTCCAACTGAAACTCTATACTATAAGATACTAACTCCATGTTCTCTGTCCCCTCACCTCCTAGGAAACATCATTCTACTTTCTGTCTTTATGAATTTTACTATTCTAGGTAACTCATACAAATGGAATCATCCAATATTTATAATTTTATGACTGGCTTATTTCACTTAGCATAATGTTTTCAAGGCCCATCTGTGTTGTAGCATGTATCAGATTCCTCTGTTTTAAGGCTGAATAATAGTCCATTGTGTGTGTGTGTGTGTATATATATATATGTATCAACCATTCATCCTTCAATAGACGCTAGGTTGCTTCCATCTTTTGGTAATTGTGAATAATACTGCTATGAATACAGCTATGAATAATACTGCTATGAATAATGAACAAATATCTGTTCAAGTCCCTGCTTTCTAATTTATTTATTTTTTATGTTATGTTAATCGCCATACATTACATCATTAGTTTTTGATGTAGTGTTCCATGATTCATTGTTGGCGTATAACACCCAATGTTCTATTCAATACGTGCCCTCTTTAATACCCATCACCAGGCTCACCCATCTCCCCACCGCCCTCCCCTCTAGAACCCTCAGTTTGTTTCTGAGAGTCCATAGTCTCTCATGGTTTGTCTCCCCCTTCGATTTCTCCCCTTTCATTCTTCCCTTCCTGCTATCTTCTTCTTCTTCTTTTTTTTTTTTTAACATATAATGTATTATTTGTTTCAGAGGTACAGATCTGTGATTCAACAGTCTTACACAATTCACAGCACTCACCATAGCACATACCCTCCCCAATGTCTATCACCCAGACACCCCATCCCTCCCACCCCCCCAAAACTCCAGCAACACTCAGTTTGTTTCCTGAGATTAAGAATTCCTCATATCAGTGAGGTCATATGATACATGTCTTTCTCTGATTGACTTATTTTGCTCGGCATAACATCCTC
>NC_138372.1:130925177-130964186 GCF_054177405.1 Leptonychotes weddellii
GCATGGAGCACTGGGTGTTATACGAAAACAATGGATCGTGGATCACCACATCAAAAACTAATGATGTATTGTATGGTGACTAACATAACATAATAAAATTAAAAAAAAAAAAGAAAAATTGACCTAACTTACATTCATTTCCAACTTACACAGTGAAATCATATTTTCAATTCGCTAGGGAAAAACTGTCCCCACTTAAAGTTTCACACCCATAAAAAATATTTTTAAAAAAATGTTATTTATTTATTTGACAGAGAGTGAGTGGTGGGGACAGTGCGCACAAGCAGGGGGAGTGGCAGACAGAGGGAGAGGGAGAAGCAGGCTTTCCTTGGAGCAGGGAGCCAGGGAGCTGATGCGGGACTCAATTCTAGGACCCCGGGATCATGAACTGAGACAAAGGCAGACACTCAACCAAGCCTGAGCCACGTAGGCGCCCCATAAAAAATATTTTTAAGGATAAAAATAAAATATCTTCAAAGAAATAAATCTGAAAGAACTTACTAATAAAAGTATCTCAATAGGATATTCTAAAGAGGTTTAAGGAAGAATGAAAGTGATCCCAGGTGGAAGGGCTAAGATGCAAAAGTGAATTAATGGAGAACAAGTTAAATATGTGAGCAAATGAAAATGAACATTGATTGTACAGAATAGTTAGAATAATGTCTCAGTTAAAATTTATTGTGTTAAAAATACCTGGAAAACTATAAAATACCAGTCAAGAAGACTGAAGTGGAGCTGAAATATTCTCAGGCCCTTGTATTATCTCAGAGGAGGGCAAATGTTTTGATTAGTTGTGCTAAGTATGCAAGTTTTAATTCTCAAGATAATCACTAGAACCTAAAAGGAAAAAAAAAGGCAAATGGTACAAATTTTTAGCAATACAAAAGTAAGCAATAGAGATGAGGAAAAAAGAATATCTATCAAGCAGGACAAATGCATGGTAGATATAAACCCAAATATATCAGTATTTATACAAATGCAAAGAGAATAAAAGTTAAAAGATAAAGATTTTCTGAATGAATTCTTTTTTTTTTTTTAAGGTTTTATTTATTTATTTGACAGAGAGAGAGACAGCGAGAGAGGGAACACAAGCAGGGGGAGTGGGAGAGGGAGAAGCAGGCTTTGTGCTGAGCGGGGAGCCCAATGTGGGGCTGGATCCCAGGACCCTGGGATCATGACCTGAGCTGAAGGCAGACCTTTAACAACTGAGCTACCCAGGCACCCCATTCTGAATGAAGTCTTTAAAAAATCCATTGATACCACTTAAAAGAAAAACACTTAAAACCTAAGGGTATGGAAAGGTTGAAAATCTGAGAATTTATATACTAGGCAAATACCTACCAAAAGAAAATTTTTGTAGCTACATTAATAATATATAAATTAGATTTTTGACAAAAACATTAAGGGAGATAAAGAGGATCACTTCATACTGATGAGAGGATTAAATTCATCAAGAAAATATAACAATTTAAAATTTTATGCACCTAATAATATAGCCTCAAGATATATAAAGCAAAAATTTTCCATTTACTGAGCCATAACAACTATTATCTGATAAAAAGGCAGATAAAAGCTAACAGTCAATATAAAAAAAGAGAACTAGACAATTCCTAAATATTTGGGAATAAGTCTTCCATGAGTTAAAAAGAAATAAAAATGGGAATAATATGTTTTGTGCTAAATGATAAAACTATTACATGTAGAAACATGCATGCTGGAACTACGGTAGTACTTAGAGTGCAGTTTAAAGCCTTAAACACTTATATTAGAAAATAAGAAAGGTAAAACAAACAAAACAAGTACCCATCTCAGAAGTAGAAAATAAACAGCAAAAGAAACCCAAACAAAATAGAAGAAAGATTGCAATAAAGATCGGAAAATAGTAATACAGAACAGGAACATAACAATAGTGAAAATCAACAGGAACAAGAGTTGGTTACTTGAAAAAAATAATACAATTAACAAATATTTGGCATATATAAAGTGTGTCAGTCAGGGGACAAAAACCATACCAGTAATTGAAGATTTAATAGAAAAGATTACCTAGTGGTGGAGTATAAAGTACTAAGAGAGGTAAAGAGAACTCGAACCAGTATAGGGACAGCCCCGAGCTGAGAGAAGGCACCCAAGGAAGAAAGGGCCTTGGAAGAGGGCCCTCCTATAAGGATGAGGTTCACACCTCAGGGACATAGTGTGGCCGTGACCCACTCATGTCAGAGAGATTTGCAAGGGGCCATAGGCCAGGGTGGGCAAACAGGAAACCAGCCCCTGAGGTGCCTGTGAAACTCAGGAAGAAGCAGACTGCGGGGGTGCTGTGGAATTCTCTGAACAGCCGTCCACTGAGATGCCACCACAACTCACTGTAGGGTGCGTGTCATCAGCCGTCCCTGCAGCTGCTGGAGGCTGTAAGCCCCAGGAGCAAGACTCAGAAAACACTGGAACCAGGAAGAAAAGCCCCTTCTTCGTGCAGTGCCCCTCCAGGACTCTACTCACAAAGCTGAACAGTGTGCCAGAGACAAAGGAGAAATATGTGCACGGTGCAGCTCCGGTATCACAGAGTGAGGAAGAGGAAGGGCAAGAGATGCAATCAGTCAATAACCGGCATACATGGACTATTGTATGGCAGTAAAAGTAAACAAATTGCAACTGGCCATAACATCTTTCAAATACAATGTTACCTTAAAGAAGCAAATTACAAAGGATGGATATACTATGATTCTATTTTATATTAAGTTGAAAAACAATGGTGGTAAGTATATAAAGTATAGCAAGAACACAATTGCCATAAAGTCACCGTCGCAGCTCCAGGAGGGGAGGAAACCATTGTGATCAGTACGAGATGAGCAGCGGTTTCCGGTGGGGGCGGGTTGTACCAGCTACGCCCTCTTCATGATCGGGATGGCAGGCACAAGTACAAGATGGGTACTTGCTCCTAGTCTGTTAAATTATATACACAAGTTTGATAGTGTTATTAACATAGCTACACCAGCTCGCTGTTAAGTGTCTGCCTATTTTTATCTCTTTCATTCTTTACTTTCAACCATCTTGAATACTTCAATGTGTTATAGCTCTGTATAGGGAGCTCAGGGGATTCATCAAGGTGGTGACATGAGCTGAGTGTGGAAGAAAAAGTGGTTCTTGACCACAACTCTAACTCCTTATACTGAGGTATTACATTTCTTTAAAAGATTTTTTATTTATTCACTTGAGAGAGCGACAGAGCACAAGCAGGGGGAGATGCAGTGGGAGAAGGAGAAGTGGATGCCCCGCTGAGCAGGGAGTCCCAAGTGGGGCTCGATTCCAAGACCCTGAGACCATGACATGAGCCGAAGGCAAACACTTAACCATCTGAGCCACCCAGGCGCCCCACTGAGGTACTACCTTTTGACAGTGAATCTCTGACTCAGTGCTAGAGCCTATGGAAGTTGAAATCACTTGTTGTATATATAAATAAACTGGAGCTCATAGAGGTAAATGATCAGCTTAAGTCCCATGACAACTAGGGGCCTGGACCACACACCCCTCCGGGCTATCAGTTCAGGGCTATTTCTATTACTCCACGATATTTTACATATATTTTACATATTATGTACCTTCAGAGAACGCATGCTAGCATCAACTGGAGTAAAAATGGGAACAAGTGAGGATCCTATGTAGTTTTATATATAATTTATATTCTAAAAAGTTCTGAACATGCTTAAGAGGAGCAGGCTGCTTAGATCACTTTCTCTTAAATATGCACATATGAATTTTGTCAAGCTCGATTAGTAATTCTTGGAAGTGAGGGCCATGTTTTCCACTTACATTCTTCCCTCTCCAGTAACTGTCATAATATGGAATATGAGGAAGAGCTTTCTTTCTTCATATTTATAGAAAAGCAAGCATGTACTGTGTAAGACCGAATGAGTACATTTCTACGTGCCTTTTCATTTACTTTAACCTGAGAATTGTTTCCATTCTTTGGATAGGTAGTTCTGTTCAAACTGATATATTCTTCTACCAACTCCCTGAACCATATTTTACTCAATGTGGTCCTGACTTGGCCTAAGATTTTATATATCCTTTAGCTTTATGGGATAATTTGGAGTTGTATATTCATCTTCTTTCTTTTTTTTTTTTTAACATATAATGTATTATTTGTTTCAGAGGTACAGGTCTGTGATTCAACAGTCTTACACAATTCACAGCACTCACCATAGCACATACCCTCCCCAGTGTCTATCACCCAGCCACCCCATCCCTCCCACCCTCCACCACTCCAGCAACCCTCAGTTTGTTTCCTGAGATTAAGAATTCCTCATATCAGGGCGCCTGGGTGGCTCAGTTGGTTAAGCGACTGCCTTCGGCTCAGGTCATGATCCTGGAGTCCCTGGATCGAGTCCCACATCGGCTCTCCCTCTTGTGTGCTCTCTCTCATTCTCTCTCTCTCAAATAAATAAATAAAATCTTTTAAAAAAAAAGAATTCCTCATATCAGTGAGGTCATATGATACATGTCTTTCTCTGATTGACTTATTTTGCTCAGCATAATACCCTCCAGTTCCATCCACGTCATTGCACCCCAAAGCTGCTAGAACTCATACAGGAATTCAGTAAAGTGGCAGGATATAAAATCAATGCACAGAAATCAGTGGCATTCCTATACACCAACAACAAGACAGAAGAAAGAGAAATTAAGGAGTCGATCCCATTTTCAATTGCACACAAAACCATAAGATACCTAGGAATAAATCTAACCAAAGAGGCAAAGAGTCTGTACTCAGAAAACTATAAAATACTCATGAAAGAAATTGAGGAAGACACAAAGAAATGGAGTTGTATATTCAAATGGATTCTTTTTGCTTGAAAGTGTTGAAAAAAATTCTAGAGCCAATTTGAGCTAAATAGTAATTACTGTCTCATGAAACTTAGAATTCTAGGAATAAAGCCAACTTCAGGCATAGCTGCATCCTAGAAATCAGAGATTATCATTAGGGATCTTTTTTGCTGTTCTGCTTGTCTCTGCTTGACTTCATTCTCCACGCAGGCTCTCTCCATGTGGCACTCATGGGACTGGAGTCCCTGTTAGCTCAAGTGAAAAGCCTTAGGAAATACAGATTAGCTGGAGTAGAATCAAGTGATCATATTGCAATGGCCAGCCTTGGGTGTAGTTCTCTACATTTTGTGTCTAGAGAAAGGTATGGTAGTTTGAATGAGAGCCCACTGGGACTACAGAGATGAGAGAGACGTTATTCTCTGAAGGAAAAACAGGGTGCTGTAAGCCAAGCAGGGGAGCAGGGGACATACTGTGATGGCAAACTTCATAGCTTTCACAGTCTATTATAAGGGTCAGATTACTCTTCTAGAAAACACTGCCTTACTGTAGTGCAGCTCATATATCATGCAAAGAAATATATAAAGAATAATATTAAAAATATTCAGTTGGAAGGAAGATTGCTTAGAAAAAATATACACTTTCTGACGTGTAAGGTGTTTTATTGTTTTATACAAGATTTTGAAAAAAAAAATCCCTCTTGGTCTCAGGTGCTCCTAAAATTTTCTAATTGGAAATTTAAATTGGTCTAACACTTCTGGAAAATAATTTTGTCATTCTGTAACCAAGAGACTTAAAAGACCCCATAGGGTTTAACCTAGGTATTTATCTGCTTCTAGGTATAGATCCTAAGGAAATAATTGGCAATTATTATACATGAAAGATCATGTATAAGAATGTTTATCATAGGAATATCAGAACTGATAGAAATCAGAAAGATTACATGTACTGCAATAGGAGAATCTTTTAAAAACATCATGGCATGTCCAAATAATAAAATATTATCAACCATTATACCTTCAATAATATGCAAAACAGATGAAGAAACCAGATTCAAAAGTGTATGTTCATTTTAATACATATTTCATGTTTATAAATAGGTATATTTATACAGTTATAACAAAATGGCAACAGCTTCTTTCTGGGGAGAGAGATTACATGTGGTTCTACATTAATATTTATATTTTTCTAAGTAGATAATCTATTGTTACCATAGATTTTTCAAAAAAATCTTTGTCTCCTGAAAACTCTATCCTAGTTAACTCTGGTTATGCTACTAGATAATGTCAATTAAGAGTTCCAAGTGCCTTGTCACTAGCTGGGTGACAATGACAGGATGACGGACTCCTTCCCACAGAGCTCAGTGCAAAGGAGAACAACTAAGAACTTCTCAGACCTCTCTGAGTACACAAGTGTGTTAGTAAACAAGCCAGGAGAAAGCTATTTTTGGACACCTGGAATGTGATGGTGGATTAATAAGTAATCTCCCTTTATCATTCCTAAATGGTGCTAGAGGATGTAAGCTTCCTGTGGGCGGGGTCTGTGTCCGATGTCCCCAGCAGAGTTGCTGACACACTCAGGACCCTCGCGAAATGGTCATCCAACACACCCATCGTTTTCTCACCCACGGAAATAACGACTCAACCAACTATACGAGAGAGCCATGAAAACACTTTCTCACCTTCCACCTCTGTCTTTGAAATGTTTAAATGTTGGCACATATGAAGAGAGGCTTGTCAGGTTGTGCCTATGGAGAAAAGAACTACGCAAGCGTGAGGCCCGGAGGTTCTTCAGATAATTCCCACCCTCTCTGATTCCCTGTGAGAGGAGTATCATGCAAACGGCCCCGAAACAATCACTGAATGATGCTAACATCAAACAAAAGTTGCCCCTGGATTTTCTGAGAAACCAGAAATAATTTGCCAGATGCAGGACGCATACTCCTGCCGGCGTTTGTAAGCTCTCACATTTGGCAATAAATATTGGGAGGGGGCCGTGTCAGCAGTCTTGGGGGTGGCTGAACTGCAGTTATTTGATTTATGGTGTTCCAAATCAGAACAGAAACTCCTTCCTTGCCTCAAGTGCATGCAGGGATTCTTGGCAATATGTATGGCCGGAATGGAGCTTACACAAACCTGCTTTCCATTTGACTTTTACCCTTGTATTTGCTTCTGCTAAGGAATCAAAAATGACTCAAGGCAGCAAATAAAACCTGTGGCCAGGACATAGCTCTGCAATTGTTTGGCAAAGGTTAGGCGCACTGAGTGAATAGCAAAAGAAAAACAACCTAGGAATCCACAGATCGAAAAGATTTAAATGGGTCTGTTACAGCATGTACCCCAAATTCCTCCTAATGGAGAAATTTCTGTGCTGGGGTACCTGCCATAGGGATATTTTGTGTATATAACAAATAAGGGAAATTTCACCAAACGCTTCTCCGGCAAAAGCCCAATCAATATTCTCTGGATTTCACGGATACTCAGGGGGCACAGCAGTGTTGAGATGTCTCAGCCGTTGTGTGCCAGGAAGGCATCAGGTAGCGTTTTGGAATAAAATCGAGAGCGGGATCATTTGAAATCAACAAGGTGGGAGGAAAGCTGAGCACGCTAGCTTCCAGTGGCACACGGCTCATCGCATGACCCCCATTTAAACCGTAGCTTCCTGCTGAAGTCAGGCCGTAAAGGGGATGCCTGGAGGAATCCTGAGCAGGAAGGAGAGGGGATGTGGGGGAGAGGTGAATGCATAATGTCCGGAGTCAGCAAAATGTTCTTGCCAGGCTCATGGTCACCGGGCAGAACGAAGAAGGCTGAAGGCAAAGGCGGAAGTTAACCTTGGCGGGGAACAAGTCACGCGGAGAAATGCATCATGCTCCTGGACGAATGCTGTGGCGTGAAGGGGATCCTGAAGACACCTGTTGGTCACTGGGGTCCCTGTGGCGTTTGCCCCACGGCGGATGACGACGCAATGACAGCCAAGCGGGCAGAACGGGAAAAAGGGAGTCAGCGAGTAGCGTTGGACTGGCGTTACCCAAGAGTTGCTCCGAATAACTCAATCATCTCCTTTGAGAGGTTCCCACCTTGCAAAATCTGAGTCATTCCTTTACAGCAACGGTTCTCAGACTCAAGTGCATCAGAATACCATGGATGGCTTGTTTTGTTTGCTTGTTTTTGCTTTACTGAATATAGTTGACATATAACATTATAGCAGTTTCAGGTGTACAACATAACGATTTGGTATTCATATGTATTGTGAAATGATCACCGCCATAAGTCTAGTTAACAACCATCACTGTGCATAGTTGCCTTTTTTTTTCTTATAATGTGGACATTTGAGATCGCCTCTTAGCAGCTCTCCCATATGCCATACAGTATTATTACCTACAGTCACCATGCTGTACATGACATCCCCCAGACTGATATATTTTATCACTAGAAATTTGTACCTGTTGACCCCAGTTTGCTTGTGAAAGCTTCTGATTAAACAGGACTGGTTGGGACTTAAGAATCTGCATTTCTAGGTTGCCAGGCTATACAGATCCTTTTGGTCCGGGCAACAAACTTTGAGACCCACTGCCTTCCAGCACACAGGGGCCTGGGAAGCGTTTCCAGGTGGTTTTGATTCAGGAGAGGTTCGTTTTCCTGCCTCGGCTTCCCAAATGATCAATTTCATGAAAAGACTAGTAAGAGAAAGTAAGACGAAAGTAAACATATTAATGTTTAATAATTCCTTGGAGTATGACAACTGGCAGTGTGCCTGTCCTATATTTTGTTCAGCTTCATTTGTCTGCCGGGACTATGGACTCAGATACCCTGCTTGTCTCCTCTCTCCGTGGTCACAGGCTCCCTTTCCTCCAAACTCAAATGGCAGCAGCAGCTTCCGAGAGCCTGTGGTCGTTATGTCAAGGCTCCAATCCTCCGGGTAGTGCTACTGTTGTACTATAGGGGCAGCAAGGCTAATTCAACGTGAATGACTGGCAAAGATTATACATTTCTCGGGAGACTCTGATGCCTTTTTTGCACAACTAGCTTAATTAAGAATCCTTGGCAATATATTAACCACAAGCTTATGGATCTCAATATGCCAATCAAACATAATGAGATAAATGCAAATGTCAAAGCACAGACTCTTTGCCTAGGAATATTTAAAGGCTTAAAGCTGTATCCTCAGTCAGTTGGCAGAAAGCAATGGGAATAGCTGGGTCTGCTGGGGGCAGGGTTGGCCCATTATAATTTAATATCTATGGCATGACCTCCAGGACTGAACCATTCCCTATCCGGGTGCAATTTCAGGTTATAAAAATACAGCCCAAAATATTAGGTTTAAAACCTGACCCCAAGATAACAGCGACAACAACAGTAATGTATCCCAAAACACTGGCCTACTTCCAGGAGCAGGGCTAGAAGTCAGGAGCCAAAATCAAAGCCTGCACCCCAGGTCTGTCACTCTAAGATCTTAGATAAGTCAAACAGCATCTCTGTTCTGAGTACCTAGTGAAGTAGGAAGGGTAGTAGCTGCTTTACTTGTTTCATAATAATGCACGTCAGAGAAAAGAGTAATTATTTATGTTAATTTATTTTTTAATTTTTATTTTTTAAATTTTTACTTATTTATTTTTTAAAGATTTTATTTCTTTATTTGACAGAGAGCAAGCACAAGCAGGGAGAGCAGCAGACAAAGGGAGAGGGAGAAGCAGGCTTCCTGCTGAGCAGGGAGCCTGATGCGGGGCTTGGATCCCAGGACCCTGGGATCATGACCTGAGCCGAAGGCAGATGCTTAACCCACTGAGCCACCCAGGCGCCCCTTAATTTATCTTTTTAATGACTGGGTTAATAAATGGCTAACATAGAGGACTGTCATCTACTTGGTGTATCTGGCCGTTGGCCAGATCTGATGAACTTCTAATGGTTGGATAACTTGCAACATAAAGCTGCCTAACAGATGGTTGTTAACCTGAAACGCATGTTCTGGTGGCTGAAGGGCTTGGCCTTGTGAGCTTCACTGGTGTTCACCAATTTCACTCAAGACCTGAATGCAAGTACAATTATCAAATTTGTGAGTGACACAGATTTAGAAGAAATAGTTAATATCTTTTGTGAATAAACGAAGAGCCAAATATATTTTCTTTTCAGTTTGACAATAAGGTGACTTTAGTAAGTTACACTTTAATAGATATAAATGTAAGGTCCTCCACCAAGGTGAAAAAAAGAAGTCTCAAAAAACAAATTCCACGTATGATGGGTAACTTAAAAATCACATGTGTGGAACAGGCTCTAAGGTTTCAATATGAAGCATTAATGTGGTTTAGCTTCTATGAAAGTTGATGTGATCTTTGTTGCCTTAATGGATTATAATATACAGAATGAGAATGGTGATACTGTTGCTGTAAATTAGCCAGACTCTATCCAGAGTATCAGCTTCAGTTCTGGATACCCCTTTCTTGAGTACAGAGGAAAGCAATCAGGTTGGGGAGGGGAGGGATTTCATATGAAGTGTAGTTGAATGAACTGAGCAATTTTAGTCCTTATAAATGAAAACTGAAGGAAGAGCATGAGCTCTGGTTTAAAGTACTTGAAAGATCGTTATGGTGGAGAGAAACTATTATTATTATTTTTTCTGCCAGAGAGTATAATTAGAACCAGAAGGTAAAAGGCAGATATTAGGTCAGCAAAAGAAAGACATTTTCTTAAAAAAAAAAAAATTTATCACAGTAATACACACACACACATTTTACAGAGACAAATATACTACGAAGCATGTAATTACAAATTACAGTTATCTTCCTACTCCTCACCCCACTCTCCACCCTAATCCTTGTTTGCTAGAGGCAACCTCTTGGGAATATTTTCACTTACTCTTCTGGTTTTGCCCTCTATTTCAAAATACCATGCATATTCTGCTTTTTAAAAGAATTACCCTCAAAGTATTGTCACAAAAGGTAAGATGTCATTCTTTTTTATGATGGAGTCGTAGTCCATTGTATATATGCCACATCTTCTTTATACATGTGTCTATTGTACATGTAAGTTGTTTCCATGTCATGGCTATTGTAAATGATGTTACAGTAAACATAGCGAAGCACATTGTTTTCAAATTAGTGTTTCCATTTTCTTCAAATAGATACCCAGTAGTGAAATTACTGAATTATATGGTAGTTCTATTTTTAATTTTTTAAGGAAACTGTTTTTCATAGTGGTTGTACCAATTTATATTACCACCAACAGTGCACAAGGGTTCCCTTTTCTCCACATCCTTGACAACACCTGTTATTTTTTGTCTTTTTATAGTACCCATTCTGAGAGGTGTAAGGGGTTATTTCATGGTGGTTTTGAGTTGCATTCCCCTGATGATTGGTGATGTTGAACATCTTTTCACGTCCCTGTTGGCCATCTGTATGCTTACTTTGGAAAATAACTGTTTAGATCCTCTGCCCATTGTTTAAATGGATTTTTTTGTTTTTGACTTGTATGAGCTTTTTATATATTTTGGATATTAACCCCTTATTGGATATATGATTGGCAAATATCCTATCCCGTTTAGTAGGTTGCCCTTTTATTTTGTTGATTGTTTCCTTCACTGTGCAGGAGGTTTTTAGTTTGATGAACTCCCAATAGTTTACCTTTGCTTTTGTTTCCCTTCCTTTGGAGTCAGGTCCAAAACAAACGTTGCTAAGATCAATGTTAAAGAGTTTACCACCCATGTTTTCTTTTAGGGGTTTTATGATTTCAGGTCTTACATTCAAATCTTTAATCCACTTTGAGTATTAATTTATGTATATGGGGTAAGATAGTGGTCCAATTTCTTCTCTCCTTTCTGCCTTCCTTCCTTCTTTTTGCATGTAGCTGTCCAGTTTACCCAACACCATTTATTGAAGAGACTATCCTTTCCCCATTGCATATACTTGCCTCTTTTGTAGTAAATCAATTGACCATATATATGTGGGTTTATTTCTGGGCTCTTTATTCTGTTCCATTGATCTATGTGTTTGCTTTTTTTCCATACTGTTTTGATTACTATACCTTTGTAGTATAATTTGAAATCAGGGAGCATGATACATGTGATGGTGTTCTTCCTCCTTAAGATAGTTTAGGTGATTCAGGGTCTCTTGTGGTTCCGTATAAATTTTAGAATTATCTGTTCTAGTTCTGTGAAAGATGCCATTGAAAAAAAATGCCATTGGAATTTGGTAACAATTGCATCTAATCTGTAGATTCCTTTGGATAGTATGAACATTTTAATAATATTAATTCTTCCAATCCATGAGCATAAAATATCTTTCCATTTATTTGTGTCTTCAATTTCTTTCATCAATGTCTTAAAGTTTTCAGTGTATAGGTCTTTCACCTCTTTAGTTAAATTTATTCCTAGGTTTTTTTTTTTTATGCAATTGAAAGAGGATTATTTTCTTGATTTCTCTTTCTGATACTTTTTTGTTACTTATACAAATATACAAATTACTATACAAATACAACAGATTTTTGATATTAATTTTGTATCCTGCAACTTTACTGAATTCATTTATTAGTCCTAACAGTTTTTTTGGTTAAGTGTAGGGTTTTCTATATGTAGTATTATGTAATCTGCAAATAGTGACAGTATTCTTTCTTGTTTTCCAATTTGTATGCCTTTTATTTCTTTCTCTTGCCTCATTGTGGCTAGGATAACCAATTTAGGTTGAATAAAAGTGGGAATAGTGGGGATCCTTGTCTTGTTCTTGATTTCAGGGGAAAAGCTTTCAGCTTTTCATTCTGAGTATGGGTTTGTCATATATTATGCTGAGGAATGTTTCCTCTACCCCACTTTACTGAGAGTTTTATCATAAATGGATGTTGAATTTTGTCAAATGCTTCTGCTACATCTGTTGAGATGATCATATAATTTTTATCTTTTACTTTGTTAGTGATATATCACATTGATTTGCAGATGTTGAACAATCCTTGCATCCCTAGAGTAAATCACACTTAATCATTATGTATGATCTTTTTTTTTTTAAGATTTTTATTTATTTATTTGAGAGAGAGAGAGTGAGAGAGAGCATGAGAGGGGAGAGGGTCAGAGGGAGAAGCAGACTCCCCACTGAGTGGGGAGCCCGATGTGGGACTCGATCCTGGGACTCCAGGATCATGACCTGAGCTGAAGGCAGTCGCTTAACCAACTAAGCCACCCAGGCACCCAATGTGTATGATCCTTTTAATGCATTGTTGAATTCGGTTTGCTAATATAGTGGTGAAGATTTTTGCATCTATGTTCATCAAAAATATTGGCCTGTCATTTTCTCTCTCTCTCTCTCTGTCTCTCTCTTTCTTTCTTTCTTTGTGGTATCCTTGTCTGGTTTTGGTATCAGGGTAATGCTGGTCTTGTAAAATGAGTTTGGAAACTTCCCTCCTCTTCAAAGTTTTAGAAGAGTTTGAGAAAGGTAGCCACTAAATCTTCTTGGAATGTTTGGTAGAACTCACCAGTGGGAAGCCGTCTCATCCTGGAGTTTTATTTGTTGGGAGATATTTGATTACTGGGTCAATCTCCTTACTAGTAATTGGTCTATTCAGATTTTCTATTTATTCATGATTTAGTCTGAGAAGATTTAAATTTCTAGGAATTTTCTCACTTCTTTTAGATGGTTCAATTTGCTGGCATATTCATAACAGTCTCTTGATTCTTTATATTTCTGTGGTATCAGTGGTAACTTCTCTTTCATTTCTGATTTTATCTACTTGAGCCCTCTCTCTCTTTTTTCTTGGTAGATGTTTACCAATGTTGATTATCTTTTCGAAGAATCAGCTCTTAGTTTCATTTTAGTATCTATTTTATTTATTTTTGCTCTGATCTTTATTCTTTTCTTCCTTCTAATAAAGTTGGGCTTTCTTGTTCTTCTGTTTCTAGTTTCAAAGTTAAGTTGTTTATTTGAGATTTCTCTTGTTTCTTGAGGTAGGTCTGTATTACTATGAGCTTCTCTCTTATAACTGCTTTTGCTGCATCCTGCGGATTTTGATATGTCATATCTCTGTTTTCATCTGTCTTAAGTATTTTTTGATTTCTCCCTTGATTTATTTTATGACACAATAGTTATTCAGGGACATGTTGTTTAATCTTCATGTATTTTAACTTTTCCCGTTTTTCTTCTTATTATTCATACCTAGTTTTATCCCATTGTGGCAAAAAAAAAAAAAGTTTGAATTGCTGTCAGTTTATCCCATTAGGTCTGTTAATATATGATTTATATATTTTAGTGCCCCTATGTTGGGGGCATGTATATTTATAAATGTTTTATCTTCTTGCTCAATTGACCCCTTTATCATTATGCAATGTCCCTCTTTGTCTCTTATTAGTCTTTGTTTTAAAGTCTATTTTGTCTGATTTGAATATAGCTATACCAGCTTTCTTTTCATTTCCATTGCATGGAATATTTTTTTCCATCCTTGTATCCTTACTCCTGATGTGAGTCTCTTGTAAAGAGTATATAGATATGTCCTGTTTTTTTTTTTTAAGCCATTCAGCCACTCTATGTCTTTTGATTAGAGAATTTAGTCCATTTACATTATAGTAATTATTGATAGGTATGTATTTACTGCCATTTTGTTGATTGTTTTCTGGTTGTTTTTATAGTTCCTCTCTGTTCCTTTCTTCTCTTTCTCTCTTCCTTTGTGGTTTGATGACTTTCTTGGTGTTATGTTTAGATAATTTTCTCATTTTCTTTTGTGTATTTACTATAACTTTTTGTTTTGTGGTTATGGTGAGGTTCACATTTTTCATTCTATGTTTATAATGGTCTATTTTAAGTTTATAGAAACAAATTTAAACACATTCCAAAACTCTACAATTTTACTCCCCTGCTCACATTTTTTCTGATGTCACTTTCTATATCTTTTTTTTATGTATCTCTTAACTAAGAGAT
This sequence comes from Leptonychotes weddellii, assembly GCF_054177405.1. Taxonomy (NCBI): domain Eukaryota; kingdom Metazoa; phylum Chordata; class Mammalia; order Carnivora; family Phocidae; genus Leptonychotes; species Leptonychotes weddellii. The sequence continues at coordinate 130,939,879 of NC_138372.1, forward strand.
ACATAAAATTCTTCTTATTGTAGTTTTACTTAATTTTACTACTTTTGTCTTTTAACCTTCTTAGTAGCTTTATAAGTAAGTAATCCACTACATTTGCTATGTATTTACCTTTTCTAGTGAGATTTTTACTTTTGTGTGTTTTCTTGTTATTAATGAGTGCCATGTTTTTAGCTGAAAGACATCCCTTCAATATTTCTTATAAGGACATTTTTGTAGTGATGAACTCCATTAGCTTTTGATTGTCTGGAAAACTCTATCTTTCCTTCAAATATATATGATAACTTTGCTGGGTAGGGTATTCTTGGTTGGAAGATTTTTCTTTTCAGCACTTTGAATATGTCATGCCACTCTAGCCTGGCTGTCAAAGTTTCTGCTGAGAAAACTGCTGATAGCCTTAGGGTTTTTGTTTTTTTGTATGTAACAAGACATGGATTACACTATTGTTTTCTAATTTCCAGACTGCTGTTAAGAAGTCTGAAGTTGTTCTTTGCATATAAGCTATATTTGTTTGTTTTCCTTCTGGAAAATTTTCAATAAATTCCTTTTATTCTTACTAGTTTGAAATCTCTCAATGATATGCATTAATATGGAACTTTTAAAGCTTATTGTATGGGAGACTTTAGCAACTTCAATTGGCCTTCAATTCTGGGAAATTTTTTATATTCTTTATTACTTTCTTTTGAAAACTAATTTTGTAGCTTCCATTGTTTTTTTTAATCCTTTTTTGAACTCTTATTAGTCAACTGTTGTATGTGGATCTTCTAATTCTCTTATGTTGTCTTTCTTATCTTCATCTCTTTGCATTTTTTTCTATATTCTGGAGTGTTCCACAATTTTATCATTCAATTAGTCTATTGAAATTTTCATCTCCATTAATGTATGTTGAATTCCCAAGAGCTATTCCTTATTCTTTAAAAATTCTGTTCTTATAGCATTCTGTTTTTGTTTTATGAATGAGGTATCTTATCTCTTTGAGAATAATTTAGTATTAATATTCTCTGCATTATCTCCTCCAAGTTTCTCCCCTCCCCCAATGTGCATTGATTGGAACTCAGTCTTTCATGTTAGTGCCTTTCCTAAGAAATAAATGCTGGGATATCATTTCATATTCTACATTATGTGTGTTATATTGGGTTCCCAGGGAAATAGACTCTGTACAGCAGGTTTACTGTGGATTTTCTTGGGATTAATACCTGAGGGGGAGAGGAAGAATTGGATAGGAGAATGGTTTAAACTAGTTATGACACAATCATATGGAAAGCTCCGGGGCTGGGATGGCTCCCCAAAGATGTACCGAATTGACCTAATTACCTCACATCTACAAGTCATTGGATTTGGGCTATTCTCTGGGAAGGGGTGTGACCTCGGGCAATGCAGCCTTCTTTGTTTGAGGTAATTCTCTGAAAGGGAATCAGCTATGATCCATTAACCACTAACACTTCCAGCAGTTGGAGTACCAGCTTATAGTCCTGAAGGGAGAATCTGGGTGATACATATAGCATCCACTATAGCAAGGTGTTAAAATGCTGTGATATGGATGAGGTTAGGCAAATGGTAGACCTCACAAGGTGGTCATTTTGGGAGGGAGATCACTTAGGAAGAGAGACCTCAAATGTCAGTATTAGAGGTATTTCTCTTTGGCTTGTAAATTTCCACACATGTAATGGGGAAGGAGTTGGGTAGTGGGCTGGAAGGCCAGTAGAGGGGCTTAGTGTTCAATATGCAAACCTATACTTCATCCTCCTGTTTTCAAAAGAGCTTCAGCTTCACCATCCACTGTGTCAGGTGTCCAAGTGTGAACAATCTTATGGTTCAACATCTTCAGCAAGTAAACCAACATGCCTGGGTGGGAAGGAGGACAGTTTCTTGGCTTCATGAGGTGAGGGAGAGAATCTGGGTTTCTGATTCTTCTTATATAGCCTTTCAATAAATTCTCCCATTTTCAGCCCCATACCACCCCTCAGATATATCTGAGCTTTTCCATGTCTTTCACCTTGCTAGTGTAAGTTTCAAGTTTCTCTATTCTGCCAAATCAGCTTCCAAAGTTTCCTTGACATTCCTGGTTTGACTTTAAGTTCTAGTAATTACTTTCTAAAAGGCAGAATGTACTGTCTCAAGAGGTGATGCAGTCTCAGTCAATGGAGATGTTCAAGCAGAGAATAGACAATCATTCAAGAGGAATGTTGACAGGATTCCTGCCTCAGATTGGAATTAGGAGCTAGTGTCACCCAACCCTGAACTGTTATGGTTCCATATGATGTAGGAGAAAGGGCTTTATGTCCATGAGAGGAAATGTTCCATGAAGCCAGAAAAAAGGAGATTATGTAATACAACTCTCCATTTGATAGATTGGTTAATACTCAAGGCCTTTTTTGATTTGACTTCTATCCACCACTCTAGTTCCAACTCACAATATTCCCTCAACTTACCCTTGGATTCAGTTTTACAGAATTTCTGGTAGATTCCCAAATGTATCATGGTATTTCATGCCTCAATGCCTTCCCATGTGCTTCTCACACCTAGAGTGCTTGTCTCTCTCTCTCTGTCTTTTTTTTTGTCAAGACTACTCTTATGAATCCTTCAAAAACTTAGCCTAACAGTGTCCTGCTATGCAAAACCTTCCTTCAGTGCCTACCCCCAATCTTATTTAGTTACTTCTTTTCTATATTTTCTTAACTAGACTGTAATGACCTTGGACATAGGGAATATGTTATATGAGCTTTTGTGCCCAGCACAGTACTTAGTAAATGGTAAAAGCTCAATAAATCTTTGCTGAATTAATGCAAGAATAATGAATGGATAAGGAAAGCAGGTCTGAGAAAGTTCAAGTGACTTGTCCAAGAACACATAGGTGATCAGCGGCAAAATTTGTTGGAAACACAAGAAGAGTTTTAAAATTTTCATTAAAACATTCTTTTAACCACATAAGCTTATGTATTTTTCTATCTACATATTAAAGTGTGGGATGACTAGCCTCTCTTCTATCACCTCCTTTCCACTTTTTTCTCTCTCTTTCTCTGCTTCACTCAACAATTATTAAGAACCTTTCTTGTACTAAGTTTGGAAAATATCAACACATAATTCCATTTTTTGGCTCTAACGTTATTTTTCTGTTACAGATTTCCAGTCTTTCTCAAAGCTTCATTGATTATTTCTAGAAACCCGTACATTGTCTTATGTTCACTCAACATTAAATCTTTTCCATTCTTATTGTTTATCTCCCATTTTCTTTTTTCTTTTTTTTATTTATTTATTTTTAAGATTTTTATTTATTTATTTGACAGAGAGAGATAGCGAGAGCAGGAACACAAGCAGGGGGAGTGGGAGAGGGAGAAGCAGGCCTCCCGCCGAGCAGGGAGCCCGATGTGGGACTCGATCCTAGGACCCTGGGATCACGACCTGAGCCGAAGGCAGATGCTTAACGACTGAGCCACCCAGGCGCCCGTTTATCTCCCATTTTCATCATCCCAGCTCCCTTCCATTCACAGTGGTTCTTTGCTTGTGTCTCCATTGCTTTTCCAGGTATTTCATTACTTATTACTGTCCTGACGGTAGGAATTGGCATGAGAATTCTAATGTCCGTGACAAGGATGTTATCTCTTAACATTTCTCCTTGCTTTGTGTTACACATTATCCTATTGGTTCTAAAACCAGTTGAATTCTGTGGGCTGCTGGAGTTTTAAAATACTACTGACCACCACCTTTTTTCCCAGGAGTGAAACAAAAGTCACATAAATCCTTAAGATGTGGAATGGGGCAAACTCAAGTCTTACCTGGTCTTTTTGAGAACCCAGGCTTTGTCTTTGGGCATATTTGTCTGTGTAAATTTCTTTTTCTCTTAGAATGGGTTATTTCCTAAGAAACTTTTCAATTCCTTACACAAATAGACTCAAGCTGGTCCTGTTCTTCCAGTCAGCCAGTGATACCCAACCATGTCTGAATCCCAGTAGTGAACACAATTCAGGCTCCAGCTGAGGTCATATTTATATAAGAAGGAAAAATGAATTACATATTCCAGTTGAGTATATGTAGTCATAAATGGATAGGCAAGACAAAGTGATCGGTGAATATGTAATTACCTCTTTTTGACTGTTTATACTTTAGGAGTCAAACTTAGATAAATTTCCCTACCCACACTCCCTGAAATTATTTGGAAGAGTGGCCAACATTTTCTTTTCTTTTCTTTTCTTTTTGTTGTTGTTGTTATTAGATTTTAGATAATGCAATACTAAGAGTTAACATTTATACAGCTCTTACCTTGGGCCAGGCAGTACTCTAAAGCTCTACATGCATAAATATATTTAATCCTCATGATAAAACCTTATAATAAATCCTCATGATAAAACTGTATGAGATAAGATAAAGTTTTATTTTCATTTTATAACTGATGAAACTGGGTCAGAGAGAAATTAAGTAACTTGCTCAAGATCACACAGTTGAGTGACACAGCCAGGATTTGAACCACATTCTGATCTGACTCTAGACTCCAATCTCTAAAATAATGTGTAGCTCTGACGTTTCTTCTTAATGAAAAACAGTACCTTCCAAGAAACTTTTACATGACAATAAATTTGTGATATAGCATAATATGTCACACAGTATGTTACACACCAATATGTGACACAGAAAGGGATTGATATAATAATGATACCTATGACAAATAAGCGCTATTTTCTAGTTACTCTGTCAAAATATTTTACCTGTATTTTTCAATTAATACCCACAAGTCTGTTGATTTTTGTCCCCATTTTACTGATGAGATACTAAGATACAGAGAAATTAAATAACTTGCCTAACTTTACACCTCTAATGGAACCAGGATTTTAACCCAGGTCTGTGGGAATCCAGGTCTAAGACTGTAACTGTCTCTCAAGACTGCTTTCCATGTAACCTAGGGGAAACCACTGCATTTATTTGGCTTAGAATCTGCAGCATACAATAGTTGCAAATGACTCACATTCCAGGACATCTAGTACAATTAGTAATCATGGAAAAATTAACCCTTTGTGGCTGCTATGTGGGTGCCGGGCACTGTAATTTATGGCTATTTTGTGGTTCCCTATTCATATTCATTTACAATTTAATTAAAAAATATATACTACATAGGCATTTGAAGATCTGTAAATTTATGATGGTCTGGGTCAAGCCCTCTTGAACATTATAAAGCTGTATTGCACTTTCCTCCATATTGCCTGACCTCACAAATTACGTTTATATATATACATATATCATTACATTATATATAATTACATATATAATTAAATATATAATACAGACAGTCCCTGACTTAATGATAGTTTGGCTTATGAATTTTCGAGTTTATGATGGTGTGAAAGCAATATGCATTCAGTACAAACCATACTTCAGGTTTTGAATTTGGATCATTTCTTGGGCTACTGATACGTGGTACAATACCCTCTCGTGATGCTGCGCAGTGGCTAGCTGCAGCTCCCAGTCAGCCAAGTGATCACAAGGACAAACAACCAGTATACTTACAACCATTCATACCTATATAACCATTCTGTTTTATACTTTCAGTGCAGTATTCAGCAAATTACATGAGACAGTCAGGACTTTATTATAAAATAAGCTTTATGGTCAATGATTTTTCCCCAACTGTAGGCTAATGTAAGTGTTCTGAGCATTTAAACACCAGGCTAGGCTAAGCTATGATGTTCAGTAGGTTAGCTTATTAAATACCTTTACAACTTACCATGAATTTATTGGGACAAAACCTCATCATTAATTTGAGGAAGATCTGCATATATATACATATATATATATATATATATGTATATATATATATATATACACCTTTGTACATAGCATATTGCTTGCTGCTTACTGCTTTCATGTTGCACTGTCCAAATGACTAGTAGGGTAGAAGATTCAAATCCTTATAATCAGGGTTTTGTTTCTTTTTCTTTTCTTTTCTTAATTTATTGTTCTGGACAGCTACTGAAGATTCAACATATTTTTATTTTAAGAAGGGAATTTGTTAGTAGTATTGGTACCATAAAGTCGCATCATGATATATGGCAGGTGTCAATTCCATCATAAAGGCACATTTGTTCTCCAGGAAGATAATTTTAAACACCTACTTTGAGAGAGTATGAAAGGCTAATGACAGGACTTTGGGATAAATTTAGATTATTCCACCAGATGTCACTATTTCCCTTTTAGTGAAAATGGTTTGCCATCAAATGGCTTCTTAGGTATTTTAAATAAATAGAAATGAAGTAAATAATTTCCTTTTGTATGGGTGACTCAACCTGCACAACATGTTGTCTACAAAGAGACACATTTTGATATTCAGCTTAGTCCTGCATGTCATCTTTGATACAGGCCGAGTACAGACTTCTTAGCAAAGAACTAAGTGTAAGTGTATAATGTTCATACATATTTTAAAACGAGGGGTTCAAATACAGTTTAATAGTCTATTTAGATCTAAAGGAAAATGTGGGTAAAAGTAATCTTCCTGTTAAAAAGTAAGGGTTTCAATTATAGTCTACCAAGTCTCACAACCACCTTATTATTTGCTCCTTTTTTCTTGAGGGTCATTGAGTCTTCCCAACTTTATGGACCCAAATTTAGAGGATAAGTTCTAAAAACACCAGAAAAGAGATTGAGAGAAATATAGAAAATTTTCCTCTTTCATCATGGGAGCCTAAAATTTATTTATTAGTATTATCTTACTGTGGGATTATCTACCATCCATTTCAATAACTAGATCAAATATGGAAGGCTCAATCTGATTTTGCATGGGATAAGTGTGAGTCAGTTTAATCTCAAACTATTTTCATTGTCAGGTCATGTTTTATTTTCCTGCCTAAAATGCCTTAGCCATGAGTCCTTGAGATATGTAAGTGGTGATAAAGTACAAACTAGAACATTTAGAATAGTTACATATTCTTTCAGAAGCCAGTATTCTTTCTACCAAATGCGTTTGAAGATGCACACCTGCCAACTCAATTAAAAGTAATTTGATGATTAATTTGTTTAGCAAATATTTGTTCTGCTTTGCTACATTTTGATAGGAAGTGAGACACAAAGACATGAAAGACGAGGTCCCAGTCCTCAAGGAGCTTCCAGTCTAATGAGAAAGAAGGATAAGCAGGAGAGTTAATACACTCTCGGGGCAATGACAGATGTACTCATATATGTCAGCACTGTAGGCTGACAGATTAAAGTGAGAGGGTTTGAGTTAGTATTCCAGAAGCACAGTTGCCCACTGAGTCAGCAATTTTACTTATGAAAGTTTGTTAACCTTGGGCCATGAAGAAATTGCCCAGTTCAGGATATACTCTAAATAAATAAATAAATTTAAGGCAGGTACATTATACAGTTGTACATCTAAGAGATTTATTTCAAAATAATGTTTTATTCAAGCAGAAATGAGAATAAGTTTATTTGTAAAGGTTTCCTAATAAGCTCTTAGGCTTAACACCTCCCTGTCAAACTGAATTTAGAAAAACATGACACTATCTTCTCTACCCTAAGTAATCTATTTATTTTAATAACATAAATCTGAATGTGGGCTAAGAGAGGATGTCAAGTCTTCTTTTCCTTTGTAGATGTCTAATAGGTCTTATTATAAAACACAGTTGGGATATTGTGCATCACACCCAACTTTCATCCCCCCCCCACTAGATAATTGCATACATTGATTAGAATTTTAACCAAAAGAAATGGTTATGGTTCTTCTCATAATCATTTTAAGTGTTTTAATTCTTGGCCAAGGCAAGGGTAATTTTTTTTTAAGGGCAGTTTTTATTTTAGTTTTCCATTGTTGATGTGCTATGCAGATCGTGTACACCGATGTATATAGATACAGTGTTTTTCCTTTGCTATCCTTTGAAGCTTTGATAAATTAAAAAAAATGGATAGAAAATATCAGAAACCAGCAATAAATTAAGAGGAGGAGGGAGCAAAAGGAAGCCAAATATCCAACTATTAATAATTGATAATATAAATCATAGGATATTTATAGAACGGAGTAGTAAGTTATGATTAAAAATGATTTTGTGGAGGACAAGTTAATGATAAATAAGTATATTCATGGTATGCATTAAACAAAAAAGCAGAATATAAAGCAATATAGGTTGTGATTCAAATTTGTTTTGTAAGAAAACCTGTGTATAGTTTTGCTAATCTATACTTCCTTAATTTTGTAAAAGAAATTCATAATCTTTCTAATAAGAAAAAAATGTAGTAGAGTTTGTGTTTGTCTTCCCTTCTTTATTTTTATGATAAAATTACTCCTTATTCTACTTTTTAAAAAAAATTCTGTGATTTCAAAAAGATATATTCTATCTTGGAGCCATTGTACATAGATATCAAGTGAATACTTTAAAAGTATTTATTGGTTGTTTTATTACAGGGATAATGAGTGTTAATTATGTCCCTGAGGGAAAGAGAAATGGCTGAGGCCTCAAGTCACAGAATCCTACCGCTTGGCTTTTCAGGGGATATGTGCAAAGATTGCATTACAGGTAAATGCTCATGTTATTTTTCATACTAATGTTTGTCCCCAAACTTCTAACCCAGGGAAATCCATTGCCCATATGTGCTTCTCAAAAGCTTCCTGTTCTCCTAAAACCCACTTTGCCTCCCCCTGGCCTTCTTTTTTCTAGCCCTCAGCCTTTTCTTCTTACTAAAAGCTATACTCCCCACAACTATGACTTTGATATTGAAGTCCACTGTATCTCCTTCTGGAGGGTGGAGGAGCTCCCATAAGACATTTAAGTGTACTTGTCAAAAATGATGGCTGACTCACTTCCTGAATAATTTCTTCTCTCCTCTCATCTCATGGTCATGGAATGGTAGCAGAGTACAAAGGCAGCCAAAATATGTAGAACATGGTTAATAAGAAAAACATAAGCAGCAATACAACCTTTGCGTGAAAGACACACATGCTCACATACCACTAGAGTAAGAAACACAATTTTTTTGATGTAATACTGGCATGGATGAAAAAATGTCCTAAAGGTCCTAAATTAATTTTGTTTCCTGACTCTTACTGTCAGAGGGCAGTTATTGTTACGTTGACTAGACTTCAGATGATCTACTCTAGCTTAGTGAACCGCACTTCAGGTCTCTGTTTATTGGCCCAGCTACCTTGATATGAACTGAGACTATGAAAGGGCCATTCATTTCCTGACTTGGTCCTTGTACACACTCTTCCCACTAAGCATCACCTAGAGCCATAGCTCCATGCACCCGGGGCGGCGGGGGGGAGGGGGGGAACCATTCCTCCCATGTTGAATATGAACATCCAACGTTCATGACTTTCATAATAAGAAAATAGTTGATAAATGCTTTTGCTGTCACTCTAGTCTTCCAAGTCTATAGCTAATTCTTCATCATGTCTGAGCATTATAGAAATTATCTTTACTCAGTCTGATCACATTTGCTTTCCACCATTTTTCTTGCTTTGTGGATTTATATGTAAAATTTTACTTCTCTATTCACATGGGTTTGTTCTGTTTTCTTATTTTTTTTAAATATATTCATATTGGAACATAAATTCCCCATGTTTGGACATGGATTCAGAACTGTTTCACATTGAACAGCTCAGGTTTGGAAGGTTCATCCTTCCAGCAAGGATTTCTGAACTACTCTCCTCCTTTTTGGTGTGTTTTTCAAACATGAATTGAGATCTTTCACAATCTAGTCACACAGAACAACTTTTTATCAGTTTCCAGAATGTGATAATGGTCTTCTCACTTCTTGCCAAGCTGTTCCCTCAGCCTGGAAAGTTTTCCCAACTGCTCACTTTGGCTTGTCTAACTTGACTAATTCCTACTCCAGGCTTCAATGTTGATTCCTTTGTTAAAGGTGTCTCTCCTCATTCCTCCTTCTCCAGTTCTCACCCACAATACACCAACATTAGACTTGGAAACTTGCAGAAAAATTTCTTTAGATCCTGACCAGTTTGGCTGATTTCATTTACAAATCTCGTCTCTTTCTCATCTAGTTGACTTCCCTGGTGACTCCATGAGGGTGGGGATGGCGGTGGGGGAAGAAAGCCCTTTTAGTATCCTTCCTCCTCTGTATCACCCACAAAAGAGCCTTCCCAGCCAGAAAATGGTAATTGGCAAAAAGACATTTTGGAGGTGGCCTAATAAGAAAGATAAAATAAATTTCTAACCTTGTCATCTTAGAAAATAACATAAATTCTCTAATCTGGTAATTCTGTTTCAAAATAACTTTTTCCTTACTTCTGCCCATTCCTGATTCTTTCCCCAGTGTCTTCATCATCGTACTATTAATTCTTCCCTCTGAAATATCCCTCTCTTCCATTCCCCATGTCAATGACTTAAAAGAATCCTCTTTCTGTACTGCATGGAGCACTGGGTGTTATATGCAAACAATGAATCAAAAAAAAAAAAAAAAAAGAAGAAGTAATTGAACCACTGAAGACTAAAGTCCTGGTAATAAAAATTCAGTTAGTTGTGGTTAAAAAAAAAATTAAAAAAAAAATCCTCTTTCTTTTTTTTCTTTACAGACAGGCCATCATTTAAAAAATTTTAATGAGTTAACCTTTTTTCTTAATGACCTTCCTCTGAAGCTCTTCCTTATGCTGGCTTCAGTACTTCAGGGCATCGGGCATGGACATCATTCTGGGAAAGCCCATTATTGTTCTCTTATATTCAGTCATGGTTTCCTAAATCCAGTGTCTTTTTCTCTCTTGGTTTGCTCATTTGCTTTTGCTGCAGTTCACTCGGAAGGAGCTCTCTAAAAAGGAATACATAGCAGGTAAATTTTCAGAGACCATACTTGTTCATAAATGTCTTCATTCTACTTACTACTGGTTAAGAGTCTGACGGGGTATAAAATTCCAGGATAAAATTTACTTCTCCAAAATTTGAGAATGTTCTCTATGATCTTCTAGCAACGAAACCTGCTTTAAAATGCCTGATGTCATATGATTCTCCATTTCTGTGTAGCTGATGTTTATTCTTTCTGAAGCTTTTAGTTATACTCCTCACTCCTACTATGAAATTTCAAAATGATATGCTTTGGTGAGATCCCTTTTTCCTCTGTTGCACTGGGAACTTGATGCACACTTTCAATCAGTAGAGTAATGTATATTCACACTGGGATATTTTCTTCTAAAGTGTTTTCATGAGGAATTATATTTAATGGTTACAAGTGAGAGTTCCAGAGTTCTGAAGCATAGTGTTTAACATTGGGCAATTTTTAAATCTTTCTATGTTCCTCAGTTTTATTATCCAAAAATTAGTATAATAGTATAACCCATCTCATAGAGGCCTTATAGGATTAAATAAGAGAGGATGTGTAAAGCCTCTAGAACATCACCAGTCATCCATTTTTATTTTAGACTTGAGTTTACACAAAATGGATTGTGTCTTGTATGGAAGATATTACAGTTCACCAAAAAGAAATTAAGTATGACAAATCGGAGCAAAATATCATATATAATAGGGAATTTGCTTAAGAAAATGAGGAAACTGTTGCAGTTTTTAATTTCCTGGGTTTTGTTGCAAAACACAATGGGTGAATTAAACAATAATCACTGAGTGGAGGAAGCCTAGACTTCCAAATCCAGGCTCTTTTATCAAATGACTTTATAGGGACTAGTAAGTAAACAAGAGGTCTTATGCAGTTCTGTTTATCTGAGGCCATATCTACCCATCTGCCATTCACCTCCTTGCCTTTCATAATCGTTGCAGCTGGACAGAAACATTTCCTGAAAGTCCCATGAAATTTTTCTATCAAAGACACTTTCGATGCTTGGACAGAGGGGAACCCTCATTCTGCATAAGGATTTCACACATTTTTCAGCCATGCCTGAGAAGAGAACATAAAAACTATCATTCAGGAACATCATTTGGATTTGTGACTCTCTCTGGAGGCCAGTGTGCTCATAAAACAATGAATGGATTAGATCTATTCAAACGTGGAGTTTTTCATTTATGACAGATGTAATATTGATAATATCCTTCATTTAATAAGTCATCCAAGTATAATCCAATGCAAGTTGCTAGTATAAATTACCAGCCATATTCATCTTGCTTGACTGTTTTATAACACCAAAGAGGAGCAAACACAACCGCATAAAAATTCTGTGTTGAAATCTAGAAGGAGGACTGCTTCTGCAGGAGGACTGGCTACCTCCACTTTGAGAAGTAACACAGTTGTGGTCTCTGCCAGGAAAACAGCTCTTGCAGGCCTCACTCCATCTGGCTGGGAGTGATTTGCAGCCAGACAGGTAACAGTAGGGAAAGGAAGAAATTCCTTTAAAAAGCTTTATCAAGTCTGTCCTCTTTCCTTTATCACTACACAGCTCTTTCCCACTGGTTTCCCCTGAAATGGATTTCTGCCTGTTCTAAGTCATTGTGATTTAGAACACAGACAGCAATATCTGTTCTTTTCAGAGTATGCAGATGCTTGTGAACTAATGGCTGACCTGAGAATTGTTGAGGGAACCAAGCAGCAAAGGATCAAAGTCTAAGTGAAATAGATATTTTGATAGAGTGTCAAATGTAGAAATATAGATCATATGCAGTTATGGTTATATGATATAGAGACAGATGAAGAAAAAATCCATGTGAAAGCAGGATTAGACCTACTATTCTTATTTCTGTATCTCTAACTCTCTATTTAACCACCACAAACTAGTTCCCTATTACTAGGGAACTACACCCTCTAAGATCACTGTGGTATGGTAATGGCCAAATCTATTTTTCACAATTTTAGCTTGATTTATTTTCTTTTTGCTTTGACCTAAGTAATCAGATCCACCTTCTTTAAACCTCTTCTTCCTTGGTTTCAAAGCTATTACATACTTTAAAACCTGGCATTTCTAAATCTTCTATTTTTCTGAGTTTCCTTTTTCTGCCCTGTTATTAGGTCTTTTTTCTGTTAAGGACTTTATTGTGGGTATGCATGTTTAAGACCTTGTCTTTGCTCCATACTCTTTTTCTCATTACATTATCACAACTTGAGAACTGACTCATGTCCTTTTCAAAGCAATCACATCACTTCTGTATGAATAATTTAAACACCTATATGTCCACCTCTACTTTGGAAGTATCAGACCCTTTCACCTTCTTCAGATCCTGTATGCCTGTATGTAGGTGGCCACTGAGTCATGTTGGTTAACTTTAAGAGGATGGAATATGGGAGACATCATTATTGAGAATATGAGCCTGGAAGACAGCCGAGTGTTGGCTTTACTGCCAGCCCTAGCCCTCAGTGGTTGGGGGAGTTTAGGCGAAGCTGCTAAATCATCTTGTCAAACACCCCAAGAAGTATTGTGAGGATCAAATTTGATAATGTCTGTAAATCACTTATCATAGTGCTTAGCCCATAATATATGCTCTATAACTTGTTCTACTGAAAAGTTTTCCTGGGTGATATGCCATATTCAGAAACTCAACATACTCCCAATGTGTACATCTAAAATAGAATTGCTGGTATTTCCCTAGAACTGGCATTCTCACTCAACCTCCTTGTTTCAGTTGGTGGTATCAAGTCTCTCCACTTCCTCACTTATAATCTCCATGCATGTCACTTTCCTTACTCTGGTACTCTCTATGGAATGCTTTTAATAATCATCCCCTCTCTTTCAGGACCACTTTTCTAGCCTAAGCCTACTGTCAATTCACCCCACACCATTCCATTTTTCATTTTCCCACAAGGTAAATTTCCAATTATCCAACTGTCAACTTTGAACCTGAACTTAATTATAGAGAGAATAAAAGTGTTTGACACAATGATCTCTGTCTTTCCAACTCTGAAGTTTTATAGATTCTTAATTTAGGTTTACGACCCCGTATAACTGTTTTTTTCCCCCAAATTTTAATGTTCACCTACTGCCCACAGAAGAAACCTTACACTAAGTTTTCTAGCTTTAAAGACATTTTCTGGTATGGCCCCATCTTACTGAGCAACTGCATTTTCCTTTAAGCCTCTGTCCTCCCTGTCATCCAGCCAGGCCAGTGTCTTCCACACATGCTCCCCTTCACATTTTTCTTCACACACTTGTCCTCATTGTTAATTGGTTCCTTTCTCTTCTTGCTGCCCATTCTTTCAGAACCTGATCAGGGAAAGTATGAGTAAGAATGATGTATGATAAATGAAAATGAGAAAATAAAAATAACACTGGGCTGGCTCTTCTCTAGTGATCTCTGAGGCTTTCTTTCTTATGGACACTTTTCTTATGCAGGGCATGACAGCTACTACTCATCCTGTATCTGCATCCTTCAAGCTGTTAAACCCCATGGAGAACACTGACTGGCCCAGATTGGTTCGTGAGCCAATTATTGCTGCTGGAGGAGTGGTCCAGTCCACTCTGAGTGACGAGGCCTGGTCAATGTGTTCCCCAGTTGGTGGTTGGCAGTGGGTTTTGTGGCTTTAGCCAAAGCATAAAGGATGTGATACCAGAAGTGGGAAGGAATATTGCACAAACCAGAACAACTGATGTTCACTATAGGCTTAATTAACATAATATATCCCCACCTGTGTACATAAGCACATTCATTTATCCACTCACTGACCATAATATGGTTTTGTCTACCTGAAGCGAAATGTCAAGCTATTAAGAATTGTGGCAGACACATCCAGCTGTCTAGTAAATACCCATGTTCCCCTTCATAAAGGAGAATATTTGCTAAGAAGCTGTTGTGTAGCTGACTTTCATGAAATTAACTCTTGTAAGTGGAATATGAGTGGAGGTACACCACTTCCAAGCCAAGTTGATAAAGAAGCAGATGTGCCCTCTCCACTTTCACTTTCCCTTTCTCCATGGGAAAGAAAAGTGTGTGTTGCTTAAGCTGTAAGCAAAACACCGTGAGACCCTTAGGGGATGGTGGTGCCACAACATGGAAAGATTCCTTGTCCTGAATCATCATGTGGAAGGCTATGTGCCAGACATTCTTACTGAATTGTTGTGCAAGAAAAAAAATACACTTGTATTATATTAAAACACTGAAATATGGAGATTTAGCTGTTGTGGCAGCTAGCATTACCTTAACAAAACAGAAAACACCCAAATAACTGACATGACTCAGAGAAAAATAGAAAAGGCTGACTATATTAAATGGACTATAGCATTGATCCACTCCTTCAGTGAATAATAGAATTTTCTTGAGGGAAAGGACTTTTCCTGTCTTTTTTCAGTGTTGTATCCCCAATGCTAGAAGAGTTTCTGGCACATTAGGTTCTCAATAAATATTTGCTCTTTAAAGATGTATTGGTTTTCTATTGCTGCATAACAAATTACTACGAACTTGGTAGCTTAAGTAACACATACTTATTATCTCACAGTTTCCATGGATCAGGAATCTGGGAATGACTGCTACAGCAATGCCTTCTGCTCCAGATCTCACAAAGCTTTGCAATTGAAGTGTTACCTGTGGCTGGAGTTTCATCTGAGGCTCAGTGTCCTCTTCCAAACTTATGTGGCCCTTGCCACAGTTCATTTTCTTGCAACAGTAAAAATGCATGGAAGCTGGCTTATTCAAGGTTAGAAGGAAAGAGAGTTTTTGACTTCTAGACCCTCTTTCAGAACCCTCAGCTGATTAGGTCAGACCCACCCAACACAAACTTTCTTTTAATTAATTTACTGTCAAGTAATTATAGACCTTAACTACATCCAAAATGTCCATCCAATCTTGTTATAAAATGTAACCTAACCAAGGCCATGACTATCCCATCACTTTTTCCGTATGCCATTAGTTAAAAGCCAGTTATAGGTCCTGCCCACACTCTAGGGGAGGTAACTATACAAGAGTGTTACTCATTGGGACGCCTGGGTGGCTCAGTCGGTTAAGCGTCTGCCTTCGGCTCAGGTCATGATCCCGGGGTCCTGGGATCGAGTCCCGCATCGGGCTCCCTGCTCCGCGGGAAGCCTGCCTCTCCCTCTGCCTCTGTCTCTCATGAATAAATAAATAAAATCTTTAAAAAAAAAAAAAAAAGAGTGTTACTCATTGGATGTTACTTAGAATTCTATCTATCACAAAAGACAAAAATGGAAAATATGCTTATACTTTAAAAGACTGCTACACAACATTATTTGAAAATGGAAGGTGTGGTCCATATATACAATGGAATATTATTCAGACATCAGAAAGGATGAATACCCAACTTTTACATCAACGTGGATGGGACTGGAGGAGATTATGCTAAGTAAAATAAGTCAAGCAGAGAAAGTCAATTATCATATGGTTTCACTTATTTGTGGAACATAAGGAATAGCATGGAGGACATTAGGAGAAGGAAGGGAAAAATGAAGGGGGGGGTGAATCAGAGGGAGAGATGAATCATGAGAGACTATGGACTCTGAGAAACAAACTGAGGATTTTGAGGGGGGGGATGGGTTAGCCTGGTGATGGGTATTAAGGAGGGCACATACTGCATGGAGCACTGGGTGTTATACGAAAACAGTGAATCATGGATCATTACATCAAAAACTAATGATGTATGGTGGCTAACATAGCATAATAAAATAAAAAAAAAAAAAGAAAATGGAGTTGGTGACTGCCTAGAAGTTTAGTATGATATATCCTTAGTGATTTTGAAGGTTTAGATTTAGAAAGTGATATTAAGAAATTAGTAAAACGGGGGCACCTGGGTGGTTCAGTCAGATAAGCCTCTGATTTGATTTTGGTTCAGGTCATTATCTCAGGGTTGTGAGATTGAGCCCCATGTAGGGCTCTGTGCTGGGCAAGGAGCATGCTTAAGATTCTTCCTTTCCCTCTGCCCCTCCTGCCTTCCCTCTCTAACCAACAACAACAACAACAACAACAAAGGAATTAGTAAAACTTTAAACAAGTGGTAAAATAAATATTAAACTGCCCTACTTTTTTTATGGATCTGGAGTAAGTATAACACAACATATACACATATTTATATAGAAAACTATTCACACCACTTTAGGAAAATTATAAGATAAAATTTTTACTAAGTTGTAATTAACAATCCATGGAAGAACCTTAAATGCATATACTAAGTGAAAGAAGTCAATATGAAAAGGCTATATACTGTATGATTCCAACTATATGACATTCTGGAAAAAATGATGGAGACAGTAAACAGATCAGTTCTTGCCAGGGATTGTGGGGAGAGGGATAAATAGGCAGAGAATTTTTAGGGCAATGGGAAAACTGTATGATATACTATTATGATGGATATATGTCATTATACATTTGTCCAAACCCATAGAATAGGGAACATCAAGCATAAACCTTGAGGTAAATCGTGGATTTGGGGTGATTATGGTGTCCCTGTAGTGTCATCAGTTATAACAAATATACCCACTCTGGTGGGGGATGTTGATAATGGGGGAAGTTATGCATGTATGGAAGCGGAAGGTATGGGAGAAATTTATGTGCCTTACTCTCAATTTTGCTGTGACCCTAAAACTGCTCTAAAAAAATGGTCTTAAAAAAGTTACTAGAACCTAATTTCTACTTTCTAGGGTGGAGTTTTTTTTTTTTTTTTTTTTTTTCTTATTGTCTTGTGACGATCCTTCTCTCTACTCTGGCAGGTTTACTGTTGTGGGATTTTTAAAGTTATTCAGACACACAGAAAGGTACCCACATTTTCTTCTTGAGAAAATCTTGAAATCAGAAAAATAATCCACATGCAGACAATTAAGACTAAGATAGCAAATGTTCTCTTTGGCAATATGATTCTGATTTAGATTGGCTTTTGTTAGCTTTATTGTTTCTTCATTTGTTCTTAGGGGATGTATGCGTTTGTGAGTTTTCCTATGCAAGCATTTGCTCACAAAATGCTAGTAACGGAAACGAAAGTTTTGCTACTTAATCCCAACTTCCTTGACTCCACTGACATTTTTCAATGCTTAATATTTGACACTTTGGGAAATACACAGAGAATTCTGTATTGTGGAATTATCTTGAAGGAAGGCTGGGGACACCAACACGTGTGGGTAGGGGATAACATTCGCCCTGAAGAGAATCTGTGTTCCCCATGAGTCAGGCTGAGGAGAGCTCTGTCAAAGGCAGAAATTGAGGATGCCTGGGGGAGTCAAGGGGAAGGAAAGGTCATTTCTATTCTCTTTGGCTTCAGAGAGTTGGCATGAAGATTATAGGAGAAGAGGTGCATTTAGGAAATTCACCTTGTCTATCCACCAGGAGTTAAGCAGGACTCTATAAAATAGAAGAGAGATGGCAGGGAGGTTGATTTTTTTACTACAGTGAGGCAGGCTAATATCTAAGGGAAAAGAAAAATGGTGTCAGGAAACCCTTGACTGTGGCTTGGTAGGTTCTGAAAACAACTACAACCAATTCTAAGTCTTCTGTATTATAGTTCCCTTCTCTGGTTGCTTTTAGGAGTAGTCTTGTTAAACATTATATAGTCCTGTTGTACTTCAGAGAACTGAGGGATGAGTTTATTACTATGCTTGGGGTGAAGCTAAGAAGAGGGAGAACCACCCCTCGCCCTAAAACACATGAAATGAAACTCAACTAAGCACTAGGGAACAGGGTCCAGAGTAAGATGTTGGTTTTTCCAAGTGACTGGTGAGTTCCAGAAAAGATTTTGATATTCTCAGGATTCCTGGAGGTCCCTGGGAGAAAGAAACCTAATAAAAGACTAGCATCCCTGAGTCAAACAGAATGAGTGCCTGCACCAAAATAAATCAGTAAAAAAGGAAGTATTTTATTTTGAAGTCACAGTCTTCTGAGGCCTGGAGACTATGAGTTAAAACATATTTTCAATTTTTCTCTTTTTCTCCTTTCAATTCTTCTTGTTCTTAATTCAGTTCCTGATAAAACAAATGTCTTAAATTTTCCACCTATAGGTGGAAACACTTACAGTTTTATATTTCTGGTAAAGTTCTTGATTACATTTGAGAAAAAGGCTATGGGACAAGAAGAATAATGATGTTAGAATACTTAAAGAATGGTAATAACTTAAAATTAAAAATACATTATTTTTATAAATTAATTTCTGAATCGAAGTTAATGTGTTACATATGCATTAATTTTATGTGTAAACAAGCCAAACTATATTTTCAGTATCACAACTTTACTAAACAGATACAGTTTAAAAACACCTAGTATAGGGAAGCCATCAGAATATCTACTAAAAAATCCCATTTAGTTAAAAAAATTTGTATGGAGACATGGAAATATTCACAAACAGGACTGTGTAAATCTCCATTAGATTGAAATAACTTTTGAAAATATTTAGCACTTTAAAAGTCATCTAGATAGCAGGCAAAGGAGGTTGCTTTCATGCCACCCACTCCTTCTATCCCTAAAAGATTCTCTGATATCGCCAGTCAGGAGCAGACATCATCATCTGTGACACTTTCCAGAAAAAATTCAGAAGGGTTCTAGAAAAATTGTCATGTCCTTTAAGGGATGACTGTGAGATCAGCTGACACATTAGCTGTAGGGGAGAGAAGAAAATTCCTGATGAGTGATGGAATGAAGAGGATCTGGCTGGTCCTAAAACCATAGAGGGAATTCTCTCATGAGGGAGGAGGGGGAGGATTTGATTTCTAAACTTTCTTCCAACTCTTAAGATTCTATGGATTTCTTTTTTCTTTTCTTCTTATTTTTTATTATGTTATGTTAGTCACCATACAGTACATCATTAGTTTTTGATGTAGTGTTCCATGATTCATTGTTTGCATATAACACCCAGTGTTCCATGCAATATGTGCCCTCCTTAATACCCATCACCGGGCTCACCCATCCCCCACCCCCTCCCCTCTAAAACCCTCAGTTTTTTCTCAGAGTCCATAGTCTCTCATGGTTCATCTCCCCCTCTGATTTCCTCCCCTTTATTTTTCCCTTCCTTCTCCTAAGAAAGAAGGACCACATCTTCTTATATATGGACCACATCTTCTTTATCCATTTATCTGTTGAAGGGCATCTCGGCTCTTTCCACAGTTTGGCTATTGTGGACATTGCTGCTATCAACATTGGGGTGCATGTGCCCCTTCTTTTCACTACATCTGTATCTTTGGGGTAAATGCCCAGATTCTATGGATTTCACAATCTCATCCACCACTGTAGATTGAATTACACTGGGGTAGGTTTTTTTGTTTGTTTAGTTCTTAATGCGATTGCCACCTTTGCTTAGCATCCTTTATTTCTTGTGCATTTTTCTTAAAGATTTTATTTTAGAGAGAGAGAGAGTGGAGGAAGGTCAGAGCGAGAGGGAGAGAGAGAATCCCAAGCTAAACCGTCTGAGCCACCCAGGCGCCCCTTCTAGTGCATTTTTTAAAAAAACTTTGGGGGCTCACACATCACTAACTTTCAAAAGAAAATAAAAATTAAATTGATCATGCAGATGCTTTATTCAAATTGACACTAAATATTCACAAGAGGGTGGGACTTGAAGCATCCATATATTTTTTTTTTTTTGCTTATAATTCTTGTGTTTTTGCTTTATTGGTGGCGAAGCATTTTCCTTTCTTTCCAGCCTTCGTTTACAAAATCAGAGCTTTAAAATTTAAACAAACATAAATTCAAATTCCTGCCCTGCCATGGGGCAGACTACTTAATCTCTGAACCTTGACGTCCTCATCCCAAATGGAGTGTCCCTCAACCCCCATCAGGTTGTGGTGTGGATGCGATGATCCCCACAAAGGACACACAGAAATGTGAACATGAAAAGGCTCAGCAATGGCTGGGGTTGTGCCTCCAAGAAGCCCTGATTTTCTAGGGAACAGGTGTAGCTTTTCTTTTTTTTTTTTCGCATTTTTTTTATTCTTATGTTAATCCCCATACATTACATCATTAGTTTTAGATGTAGTGTTCCATGATTCATTGTTTGTGCATAACACCCAGTGCTCCATGCAGAATGTGCCCTCCTCAATACCCACCGCCGGGCTAACCCATCCTCCCACCCCTCTCCCCTCTAGAACCCTCAGTTTGTTTCTCAGAGTCCATCATCTAAGCATCCATATTTTTAAGGGACACTGATAGAATTGATGCAGCTATCATGAGTATATGACAGAGTGTGACAGCCCTACAGCCCATTTGTTCTCTGATGATATGAATAACAACAAAGAAGTCAGTGATTTGGACTTTTGTGTATTTTATTTTATTTTGGCTTTTTATGGTTTACAAAGAGTATTTCTATGTCTTATTTCATTTAATCTCACCACAGAATGGTAAAGCAGGTATTAGTAATTTCATCTTAAAGATGAGAGAATTAGGTTCAGACAGTTAAGGCAGCTGGACCAAGCTGACATAACTAGTTAAGGGCACAGCAGAACTAGTTTATAAGGAAGGAGACTAGAATCCAAGTCTTCCGGCTCCAAGATTTATTTCCGTTTTGTATTAGGTACTGGTTTTACTTCAGAACTTTTTTGGAAAATAAGTTTTACAGTTCACAATTTAATGTTCTTATACCTCAGTGGAAACCATCAGAATCTGAATTATTGCCAAATAAAAGGACAAAATAAAAAAACCAAACCAAAAAACAAACTATGGTGTAATTAGAATATGGCAGGACCTAACTTAGGGTTGCTTAGTTTAATACTCTTTTCTGTACCTTTAAGTAAAGGGAAAATGCTGAATGGGGGCCTTTTCTGATCAAAAAGTGGTTTGTTCCCTCCTCTGAATCAATTTACCATGCTTTCAGTATCACAACAGTTTTCAGCTGAGCTTTTATTTGTGAGGGTAGAAGCTTCTTGAGACAATTTCTGTGTGTGATCGATAAAGCATTTCCCCCTCCTCCTCAGCAGGCTGCACTAGGCCTGACCTGTCTCCCTTAAGTCAGGATTCCTCTGTAGGTTTTATAGAGCGGCAAGGGGCCTCCTGGCAAAGACAAAAGAAATATCCATGTTTTCCCCACTCAGCCAAAATTGGAGAGACTAGGATATAAACTTCCAGTTAATATAGCTGTTTCCATTTAAAAAAATAAGTTGAGCCAGTGGTTTAGCATCAAGTATATGAAAGAAATCATGCTTTCCCTGCACATGTCATGACTATTATGGTAAATATTTTGGCATCATATAGACATTAGCATTGTCTACATGATGCCAAACGGCTGTTGACAAAAGAAAAATGCAAATAAACTAGTTATATGATGTTGTATAGCCATAACTTTAATTTTCCTGATGCTAGCTATTATGTTTTTTTTTTCCTGAAGCAGGAAAATTATATCATGCTTTATAATTTCTTTCTTATGGATATAAAATTGGTGGTGTCTTTCTTCACTTTTGAAGTAGTCAGTATTATTAAGAGCCTATTTATTCATTTAGGCAACTAATTTAAAAATAATATTCCATTTTAAATGCTTTGAGTTAAAATACCAATTCTCTATAAAACTACGTTGTGTTGGCCCTAGTAAATTAAATGAAAATTATTAAGAAGACAATAGGTAAAATACACACATATATAAGCTTTATGATTGTACAAGAAATTAATAGCAGAATTTTGGCTCGGACTGTTTTCAGCTATGAGTAAAATAAGAAATGGATTTAAGTAACAAGAAAAGCAGGATAACTAGACATTTTTTTAGGAGTCACTAGAATATATAAACACAGTCAAAGAGGAATCAATGGGAAAATACTTAGTACAGTTATAGGGACCGGGAAGGACACCCTTTGCTCTTCGGTTGAGGGAAAAATAATATTGATTAAACAATGTTGAAAAATATATAACAGAATACAAGTGCTAAACTGTACACCACATAATTGCTTTAGGTGTTCCCAAGAATAAAAGATTGATGAAGGCTCTGTTAGAGGGGCGGTGTTCCAGCTGAGCCTTAAAGCAAAGGTCAAGTTTGAATGATAGAGGTGAGAAAGGAAGACATTCCAGATGAGAACGGCATTGTAAGGGAAATCCTAAGGGTAAAAGGAAGCAAGGTGTGCATTTTCATTTTGTTTGTGAAAATATAATGTGAGTGCCTTAACCTCAATGGCTGAGAGATGGCTTTAGAAAATGTCTTGAATTTCCATCTCTTTTCTGATTTTGCTGACCTTGCCATTGTTGACTTGTTAAGAGCATTAGTGGCAGTAATGTTCATTAGACAATAACAAAAATAATAATGATGATATCTCAGTAATCTGCTTGTCATATTATTTGTCTAATCTGCAGTTATATTCATCAGTGTCAATGTATGTCAATAAACAACCATGCTTAAATGCAGTTCTCCAATCCATTACTTTAGTAGTTTACATGTAACATGATAAAGAGAACATAGCCTTCTGGGACTCAGAATAATGATGTAATTCCACCGGATTTAGGGGCAAAGTTTGGGAGAATGGAGGGTCTGGAGCTGTTCAAAATCATTATTATTAGAAAACATATGTGTTTATGTTTGTGCATAATTAGCCCAACAAAACCACAATTTAATGTGTGGTTCCCAAACAAACAGCATCAGCATCACCTGGGAACTTGTAAGAAATGCAAATTATCAAGCCCCACCCCTAGACCTACTGAATCAGAGATTTCAGGGTAAAGCCCAGCGATCTGTTTCAACAAGCTCTTCAGGTGATTCCAATGTGTACTAAAGTTTGAGAACCACTGATTCTATTATTCTAATTAGGACAAGGCTAAGTAAAAAATCTATTTAAATTTAATTTAAAAATAAATTCTGCTATAAGTGGTATGTGACAAATATCATGAAGACAGTATTTGAATTACTGAAGTGTAAAAATAGTGCTTTCCTGTGTAGGAAAGTAAGAATAGTTGTTTGACAAGAATTTACAGTGGACAACAAGTGAAAAAATGAAGAGGAAAGAAAGAAGAAAGGAGAAAAATGGGGTTTAATGCAAACTTGTGTGTATCTAAAAGACCATCTGGAAGATCTGCTATCAAAAAGATTGGTCAGGTTCCATACAGATTTTAGGATTACTTGTTCCATTTCTTTGAAAAGAGTTGATGGTATTTTGATAGGGATTGCATTAAATGTGTAGATTGCTCTAGGTAGCATTGACATCTTCACAATATTTGTTCTTCCAATCCATGAGCATGGAACGTTTTTCCATTTCTTTGTGTCTTCCTCAATTTCTTTCATCGTGCACCCTGATGTTTATAGCAGCAATGTCCACAATAGCCAAACTATGGAAAGAGCCAATATGTCCATCGACAGATGAATGGATAAAGAAGATGTGATATATATACTGTATATATATGTATGTATATATATGTATATATATGTATATATATGTATATATGTATATATATACATACACAATGGAATATTATGCAGCCATCAAAAGGAATGAAATCTTGCCATTTGCAACAACGTGGATGGAACTGGAGGGTATTATGCTGAGTGAAATAAGTTAATCAGAGAAAGACATGTACCATATGATCTCACTGATATGAGGAATTCTTAATCTCAGG
>NC_138372.1:130964686-131053502 GCF_054177405.1 Leptonychotes weddellii
AACAAACTGAGGGTTGCTGGAGTGGTGGGGATGGGAGGAATGGGGTGGCTGGGTGATAGACATTGGGGGGGTATGTGCTATGGTGAGCACTGGGAATTGTGTAAGACTGTTGAATCACAGACCTGTACCTCTGAAACAAATAATACATTATATGTTAAAAAAAAGAAGATAGTAGGAAGGGTAAAATGAAGGGGGGAAATTGGAGGGAGAGATGAACCATGAGAGACTATGGACTCTGAGAAACAAACTGAGGGTTCTAGAGGGGAGAGGGGTGGGGGGATGGGTTAGCCTGGTGATGGGTATTAAAGAGGGTACGTTCTGCATGGAGCACTGGGTGTTGTATGCAAACAGTGAATCATGGAACACTACATCAAAAACAAATGATGTAATGTATGGTGATTAACATAACATAATAAAATTAAAAAAAAAGATTGGCCAGTTACATATTGGAACTATCTTGCCTAATGCTGAGTGTGTGAACCTCATTGTCACAAATAATCTGGTTAAAGACAGCAGGACAGAGGGATCCCTGACTTTATGGCCCAAGCACAGAAGTACTTCCCAGATGGCCTAAATTAATGGACATTTTGTTTGTTAAAACACCAAATGTCTAAAAGCAAATTAGAGTCATTTGGGTCAGAAAACCCTGCATGGAAAAATATATTTTCATGTATTTGGCTGCAGTCCAGTCTGGATATTTCTTGTGACACTGTCTATAATCAGGAAATTTGTGCAAATCTCAAAAGATCATATTCCCCTTCATAGAATATATGAAAGATAATTATTTCATCCCCCTACATAAAGTGAAGGTGAAATTCTGTTTTTTCCCCCTAGACTTAGAGTGCACTTAATTTATTTTATTATGCATTTAATTTATTAAAATTTATTAAAATATTTAGTGGAGTAATTTCTGGACATAGAGCCTATTTACATTAAAGAAATAAAATTATTTTATTTCTATAAAATACCTATGAGGTCATTTATGGCATATGTGGGACATTACCAAACTCTTTAAAATACTTGGATGGTATTCCAGAATGAAAAGAGGGAGGAGTGGGGGTACAATAAAATATGTAAAGATACTGGCCAAGAATTCTCCCAAACCAACTGAAGCCAATGTAGGAGAAGAAAAATAATTTTCCCTTTACCCTTCTAGGTTTGTAGCTGAGACTCCTGTAATAAAAGACAAGAGAAAAACATGCAGAAGTTTATTAACATGTATACTTCATGTATATAAGGGAAATACCCAGGAAAAATGAGTAACTCAAAGAGGTGGCTTTAGAATTAAGATTAAATACCATCTTAATAGAGAAGGGGTCATAGGGCTCTTAGGGGAGAGTAAATGATTTTTAGGAAAGATGAGTGGGCCCTTAGAAGAATAGATGGTAGGTATGATCCTTTGTGATGAAGTTTGAGTGTGGTGTGGACTTCTAGTCTCCTCTCCTGTGATGAGTCAGTCTTCCCTGGTTGATGAAACTTTCAGGGAAGGGATCTATGACAATTGAGTTCCTTTGGAGGATCTGAGAGAAAGCATATCCCTGGATTTGCTGTTTTTCAAGTGTCTACAGCTTAAAATAATTAATATATCAAGTACTATATTTTAGAGTGATATATTATGCTACCCTTCACCAATAAGCAATATTTCCAAAAGTCTCAAAGAACCCTAAGCATGCTCAGTACACCTGGGCACATCATAGTCAAATTTTGAAAACCAAAAGTAAAGAAATAAAATTGCAAAGCACTCAGGAAAAAAAAGAAACATAAGACCACATATTGTATGATTCCACTGATATATGATGTCTAGAATAGGCAAATCTATAAAGACAGAAAGCAGATTAATGATTTCCAAGGGCTTAAGAGCTGGGGAGAATGAGCAGTGGTTGCTAATGGGCATGGGGTTTTTTTGGGGGGTGATAAAAATATTCTAAAATTAGATCATAAGCATGATTGCCCAACACTGTGATTGTACCATAAACCACTGAATTGTATACTTTAAATGGATGAGCTGTATGAATATATGATTTCTCAATAACGGTGTTTAAAAAAAAAGAAAAAAAGAAACATATAGAGAAGAGCACAGCTAATAATGATAGTAGACTGCTTATTAGAAAGTAAGTAAGCCAAAAAGCATTGAAGTGACACTTGGCTCGATAAAGAAAACAAACTGTCAACTGAGAATGCTATACCCAACAAAAATCACTTTAAAAAATAAAGGTAAGGTAATTTTTCAGATTAAAAATAAAAAACAGAAAAAGTTTATCACCAGCACACCTCTACCACAAGAAATGTAAAAATAAGTTTTATAGGCATAAAGAATATGAGCCAGTTGGAAATCTATTTCTATACAAAGGAATGAATTAGCACCAGAAATGGTAAAAAAATGTGAGCAAACATAAAAGACTTTTTCTCTTATTTTTGATCTTTTTCAAAGATCATTGACATTCTGTAACAAAAGGAATAGCAAAATATTATGGTTTTTATAACACATGTAAAAGTAAAATATATGACAATAATAGTACAAATGGTAGGAGGGAGGAAATAGAAGCATGCTGCTATAAGGTTCTTACAGTCTGCAAAAAGTATACTATAATTTGAAGGAAAACTATGATAAGTTAAAGATGCATATTATTAAATACAGATGAATAATTAAGAAATGAGACAAAGATGTAAGAAAGAAGAAAAGCATACTCACTGTAAAGAAATATAAAAAACTTTTTTTATTCATAACTGACATGGTTGTCAATATAGAAAGTCCTATATATAAATTTACAAAAAAGCTGCTAAAACCAAGAAGTGGTAAGTTAGCAAAGTCACAAGATATAAAGTCAATATAAAAAAATTGAATTTCTGTACTAGAAATTAATAATTAGAAATGGTAATTAAAAAAATCTGTACCATATAGGACTGTATCAAAACAATGACATTCTTATTAATTTAACAAAATATATGTAAGATGCATATATTGAACATTACAAAACATTTCTGAATAGTGGAAATATATCATGTGCTTTTGTGTTTGAAAGACACAGAATGAAAATGTTAAAATGTTAAAAATGTTACTTTTTCCCAAATCCATCTGTAGATCCAGTGCAATCTCCCTCAAATTCAAATCAGGACTATTTTGTAGAAATTAAGAACTTTATTTTAAAATTTATATGGAAACACCAAAGATTTAGAATGGCCAATACAATGTAGAGAAAAAAGAAAAAGTCTGAACACTTCTACTGCCTCATTTAAATACTTATAAAGCTACATTACTCAATGTGGTTTTGGCATAAGAACAGTCAACTGGCATAAGATCACTAGAACAGATAAAAGTCCAGAAATAGATTTACATGTATGTTGTTAATTATCTTTACACTAACTTGACAAGATAATCCAATAGGAAGAGGATAATCTATTTAACAGTAAGTGTTGGTAAATTTCGTATCTATATGGAAAAAAATGAACTTTGACAATATATAAATATATGTATTATGACCATGGACCTGAACTTAAGAACCAAAACTATAAGAAGAAAACATAAGAGAAAATTTTTGTGACTTTGGGTTAACCAATGATTTCCTAGATAGGATATAAAAAGCATGAATCATGAAAGAAATAAGTTGATAAATATGACTTCATAATAATTGAAAGATTCTGCTCTTCAAAAGACACTCAAAAAAAAAAAGCAATAAACTGGGGAAAATATTTTCAAATCACATTTTAATAAAAGATTTATATATAGAATTTATAAGAAAATTTTACAACTCAATAATGAAACAATCAACCCAAAATATGGGCATAAGCTCCGAACCAAAACTTCATCAAAGAAGATACATGAGTAGTATAAGCACATAAAAGGATGCTCAACATCATTAGTCATTAGAAAGAATACAATTTAAAATCATAATCATATACCAATACAAATACATTAGAATAATTAAAATTTAAAACAAAAAAGAATAAATATACCAAAGATTGGACAGGTTGTGGGGCAATTGGAACTCCTAAATATTGCTGGTGAGAATGCAAAATATCACAGCCACTTTAGAAAACAGTTGCCTAGTTTCCTATTAAGCACATACATAAAATTCAGCAATTCCACTTCTAGATATAAATGTAAATGAATGTATACAAAGACCTGTAGAAAAATGTTCTTAGCAGCTTTATTCATAATAGCTAAATATTGGAAACAACTCAGATATCCAGCAACTGATGAATGGTAAACAAGTTGTGGTAGAACCTTACAGGGGAATACCACTCGGAAATAAAAATAAATGTATATACGTCTACATGAAACAAAACGGGTAAATTGAAATCATGATGCTAAGTGAAAGAAGCAAATCACATAAAACTTCATACTGTATGATTCCCTTTATATGAAAGATTTTTAAGGGGAAAATCTATAAGGCTAGAAGAAACATGAGAGATTGTCAAGAGCCAGTATAGTGGGAGAGGATGGAAATGCTCTATATATTGACCGTGGTGCTGGGAACACACCCACATAAAGTAGCCAACACTCAGTGAATTGCACAGTTGAAAAGAGTGAATTACATTTTATGTAAATTATGCCTTATAAAAATTAAGATTATTCACATAAAAATTATTTCCCGTTCTCAAAAACTCAAATTTCTGTTAATATTTGCCCCATATTCTGGAATAGAAAAATTGCCTGAAACTAAGGAGCAACTACCCTTTTTGGGCAGTTCAAGAGCTCTGCAGTTTGCCCCAGTTCCCAACAATTCCTATTGTTCCCGCAAACTGAGAGCAGATGTCAGAGAATTATTTCTCTGAACCTGTGTATTTATCAAAAGTGAAAAAATAAAAGGCCTAACTGACTTTGTGTTTTTCTTTATGGAAATGAACTCTATTCATATGTGTTTTATCTCTATCCTGTTCCATTCACTCATTTACACTTTCTGTTTGGCCCTTATGGGTATTTGAATGTGCCAACCCTGCCACAAGTAAAATTATGGAGTAAAACATCTAGCTTGTTAATTATATTTTCTTTTTCTTTGAAATATTCCATCAGAGCATCTTCAGACATAGCTTAAGGTTGTACATTTCTGTCTTGCCAGAAGAAAAAGTTAATACTCAGGCTTGAGTTGACTCTTACTGTACGTAAGACACCATCCCTAAGTCAAACCAATTCATTGTGATTATTATCCATAGTAATTGTTGGTAGTGCAGCGTTCCTCAGTCTTCAAGCCCTTTTCAGATATTCTGAGTCTATCAATCTGTTCTTGCCCGGTTCCATCTCAGGCCCCAGGCAGAATAAATAACTGTTTATTGGACCCTGTAGATTCTTGTTACTTTCTATGCACTTGCCTCTGTGCCGTATGTTTTTGTAATCAGGGACCATTTGTCATTTGTCTCTGCAAGGTAAGACCAAGTCAAATGACTGGCACACAGTAGTATTGAACAGAAACATACTCAGTGGATAAACATTCTTTCAGGGATCTTGGAGAGGTGATTCAAATAGAAGCACCACTTTCAATTATGCTGGTCTGTGAATTTTTTTAATGTTGGAAGCATGAGCTACTTATTTGATTCTGGGCATTCATTTGAGAATGGGGATGCTCTCTAACAATGTACTATTCTACTTGAGTGATATGTACTTCTATGTTTCCTTGAGCCCAAGACTTTCCAGGACTGTTTTCAAATCCTCCTTGACTCCATGATGGGAAAATGGCATATCATATAGGTCATTTCATAGATGTGGATGTGTGCTTGTGTATGAGAGTCGTTGGTGTATGCCAGGCCTTCTGTAGGAATCATGTGATTTATAGGTCTTGTCCTTCCTCCTTTTATTCTTTTTTCTCTTTTTCTCTCATTTACCTGCTTTTCCTTTGCTTTTATCACTTCCTATTAAAGGATAAGAAGAAAGGTAAGGCATGAAATAGAAGAAGGAATATGAAAGAGAAGAAAGAATAATTAAATGCAAGAAAATAAAACATGTAGAGATAGAATTCTGGAAACAGAATGATACATCTTTCAAGGAAGAGTGAAATCCAAATAAAATTGTTAAAAGCTCCATCTGTGAGCATACAAGCTAGCCAGAGGGTGGGGGTGAAGTCGGAAGTATTTGGGTCTTTAGAGTCTTAACTATCCATGCAATAATGTACAAGGCAAATTAAAATATTTTATTAAACAGACATTGTTAAATATCATTCAAAGTCATTTCCTATAAAAATGGTTTTTCCTCCAAACAACTTTACAAGTAATAAAATTTCAATCTAAAATCTAGAAAAACGTTACAAGTTCTAAAGATTTTCATAGAACCTCAACCATCTTCAGTTCTATTAAGGATGTTGCACATTTTTGGAATTGATTCAGAGAACAGTTAAGCACCATCTGTGTGCCATTTACAGTAGAAAAAAAGTATCTTTAAACTATTTATATTCTGAGGTTTTTTTTTTTTTATTCTTGTTGGACAAAGTAGAATCAGTTCTGCTCTCAGGAAGCAACTTGGCCTTACTCAACTTATACTCAAAGAATGAATAACTGTGAGAACAGCAGTGCTGAAGAAGATATTACAATAGACACAGGTGCTTATCATAAGAAGTTAATGCCTAAAATTACAGGTTATCTAGTTAAGTTTTATGAACCTAATCAATATGCTGGAGAGATCATTAATCTATTGGCAATCAACAGAAACTAATTCAGACTTAGTGTGTATGACACGAGTATTTAATTGTTTTCAAGTGATTATAATGATTCAAAAACATGACATGTTAAACAAGAATCACAGTCTATTCAACTGAAAGAAATTGAAAATAAAAACAATTGTCCTATCCATTAAGCGAAATGGTACAAGTTTGGAATATAGTCTCAACTATGAATTAGTGGTCAAGTTTCTTCTATTTTTTCTTAATCTTGTAAGCAGATGACCTCTTTAGTGAGATACAGACCACGATATCTATACGCATAGATTGCTGACATAGTACCTTCAAACATATCTGCCTCATCTTTCTTTGAACATTTATAGTGTTTATTATAATTATTGTTAAGTAATTATCATATTGTCTTATATTCTTGTTCATATTCATAACCTATATTCTTTCTTTTGGTTTAGGAATCATGTCTTATTTATTTCCCCAGTATCTTGCTCAGTGCCTAGCATTAGTAAGAGCTCAATATATTTTGATGATTTGATTGATGAATAAATGAGGAAATAAATGACTGAATGAACCTTAACACACACTTTGGTGTAAATGAGTTTAAGTCAAAATGTAAATGATGATATTTGATTACCTTGTGTTTTATTTTGGGGGTTGTATTTTGGGAGGGTAGATTAAAAGAAAGAAGCCATTGAGTATCTGAAGATCAAAGAGGATGACTCTAAGCATAAAAACATACCCAGAAAGGGAATCTTTAAGCAAATAGATAAGAGGTTGGTAAAGACAACATATATCAGTCCTTGCTTTGGAATTGAGGACTGGTTCTTACTTATCTTATTATTTCCAGTGCTTAATAATGCCTTCCATAATCAGTGAATACTTATGGATTAATTATAACTAATATGTATTGAGTCCTTACTATAAGTCCAAATCTGTACCAAGTACTTACACCAGTACTATGAAGCTTTATTATTTTCTTCATTTTATAGATTATAGCTTATAGTCTTCATTTATATTGAGGCTTAAAGAGTTTTAGAAATAAGCTGAGGACACACAGTAAGTTGTGGAACAAAATTCAACTGCAGAGGTTTATCTACCCTGAGAACCTAAACTCATACTTTTCAGGATTTTATAAAATAGTTAGTCCCCCTTATCTACAGGGAGTACATTCCAAGACCCCAAATAGATTCCCGAAATCATAAAAAGTACTGAATTGTATACATAC
This sequence comes from Leptonychotes weddellii, assembly GCF_054177405.1. Taxonomy (NCBI): domain Eukaryota; kingdom Metazoa; phylum Chordata; class Mammalia; order Carnivora; family Phocidae; genus Leptonychotes; species Leptonychotes weddellii. The sequence continues at coordinate 130,972,514 of NC_138372.1, forward strand.
TTTGTTTTTTTTCTTGTACATGCATGACTATGATAAAGTTTAACTTAGAAACTAGGCACAGTAAGATATTACCAATAACTAATAATAAAGTAGAAAAAGCATAATATACTGTATTAAAAATTATGCAAACGTAGTCTTTCAAAATGTCTTATTGCACTGAACTCACCCTTCTTCTTGTGATGTGAGATGATAAAATGCCTGCATGATGAGGTGAATGATGTAGGCACAGTGACAGCATTAGGCTGCTACTGACTTTCTGGAAATTCATAAGGAGGATCATCTGCTTTCAAACTACTGTTGACTGCTGGTAACTGAAATTGTGAAAAGTTGGAACCACAGATAAGAGGGACTACTGTAAAGCTTTAAATTTATCTTTTTTGGGTGAGTGAAATCCAAATTGTATAGAAGGGTGTTTGGGTCCTTTGAGGCCATATTCAGTCTTATCCTACTTGAAATAGGCAATGGGTGATGAAGATACATTTAAATATTTTAAAGAAACCAGGGGCCATTCATTAGGCTAGAAACCACATTTTGTTCAATTATATATTATAACTATGCTACTTTATGTAACCATTTTATCTCAGGAGGAGGAATTAGGACACACTGAAATCTTACTTTTTAAAATGGCTTCTGGGAGAATTCTGTATCAAATACAAATATATAAGTCTATTCTCTGTAGCAGTTCTCAGCGTTTTCTAGAGAGTCATAGAATTACTGAGATAATTTCTTGGGATCCAAAATAAAAAAAATAACAATTTTAGGGTATCAAGACAATTAATGGAGGAAAGAATAGTTTTCTCAACAAATGGTAATAGGGTAACTGGATATCCACATGCAAAATAATGACATTGTACCCCTACCTTATGCCATATACAAAATTAATTCAAAATGGATTAAATTCCTAAATGTAGAACTATTACATTCTTAGAAAAAAAATACTGATGTAAATCTTCATGACCTGTGATTAGCTAATGGTTTCTTAAATATGACACTAAAACCACACATACCAAAAAAGGAAAAATAAACTGGACATCAAAATTAAAAATTTTTGTGCCTCAGAGGACTCCATGAAGAAAATGAAAAGACAACTCACAGAATGGGAGAAAACTTTTTTTAAAAGATTTTATTTATTTATTTGAGAGAGAGCAAGAGAGAGAGAGGGAGGGGGAGAAGCAGACTCTCCACTGAGCAGAGAGCCTGACGCAGGGCTTGATCCCAAGAACCTGAGATCATGACCTGAGCTGAAGGCAGATGCTTAAAGGACTGAGCCACCCAGGCACCCCAGGAGAAAACTTTTGTAAATCTTATATCTGATAAGGGATTTGTACCTATAATATATAAACAACTATTAAAATTCAATAATAAAATGACAACCCAATTAAAAAATGAGTTAAGGATCTGGATAGTTATTCAAAAAAGATACACAAATGACCAGTAAGCACAAGAAAAGATGCTCAACATCATTAACCATAAGGGAAACTCTAATCAAAACTGCAGTGTGATACCACTTCACACCCGATAGCATGGCTATAATAAAAAAGAAAGATAATAACAAGTGTTGTCAAGGTTATAGAGAAATTAAAATGCTCATACACTGGTAATAGAAATGTAGATTTATGTAACCATTATGGAAAACAGTCCAGTAGTTTTGAAAATGGTTAAACATATAGTAACCATATAACCCAGCAATTCTACACCTAGGTATACACTCAAGAGAAATGAAAACATATGTATGCACAAACCTTATATAAAAATGTTTATATCAACATTATTCATAATTGACAACAAGTAAAATAGCCCAAATGTCCAGATGAATGAAAAAAAATGAAATGTGGTCTAGCCATACAAATGTGGTGTTTGGCCATAGAAAGGAATGAAATATTTATACACACTACAACATGGATAAACTTTAAAAACATTATGCTAAGTGAAAGGAGCCAGTCACAAAGGGCTATATATTATATGATTACTTTTTGATGAAATGTCCATAATAGGCAAATTTACAGAGGCAGGAAGTAGATTTGCGGCTGTCTAGGGATGTAGGGGATGGGAGCTTGGCGTTTGGTGGCTAAAGAGTGTAAAGTTTCTTTTTACGGTAAAAATAATATAAGATTAATTGTGTTGATGGATATACTACTCTGTGAAAATACTAAAAGCCATTGTATTGTACACTGTAAATGGATAAACTGTATGGTTTGTGAATTAAAGCTCAATAAAATGCAAAGAAAAAAATTAGTACTCTATGTAACCTTTGGCCTTATTCTCTCAAAAATGTAGAAACTATAGTATATGTAGTTACGTCTTTGTAATGATGGTTAATGGAATATGTACTTGCATATTCTTGTGTTTCTTGCCAATTATCTAAGATAGTAGTTTAAGGGTAAAAATATGTGTTTTTTAAGAAATTTGTTTTGGACAATACAGATATTTTCATGAACATGCATTATTCATATTAACATAAGATGGGTTTATAATTGCACTGTATGAGTCAAAAGAAAGCTATGTCAACAAAGAACTGTAGAAATCAATAAGGGCCCTTAACTTCAGCTAAATACTAAGTTGGCGTGCATAAATTGGGCAAAGTCTTTGACTAAATATTATTGTGGTAATAATCAGACTGAGCAAAGAACAACCACATAGAGAATAAGATTACCAAAATATATATATATATCAGAGATCACAATGAGTTGGAAGACATTCAAAATTTGACTCTCCAGAGTGGAGAGAACTTATTGAGTAATTGGGATATTCGGGAGAGACTTCAGAAGGCCACACCTTAGGAGTAGAGCTAAACTACTTCTAAAATAAAGGTTACTCTAAATCAGCCCTAAGAAACTGTAAAATAATTCTCGAAATGATCAAATGGTTTGCAAATAAAAATTCTACCTTTCAGAATAAAACTCAACATTCTTTTAAAAAAAGCCCCCCAAATCCAGACAACCAACCAACCAAGTAAATCCAGCATTCAACCAGATTACTATACATGTGAAGAAATAATGATGCCCATAGCCAGAAGGTAAGTCGATCAGCAGAAACAATATAGATTGAGTCAACAACGTTTTCCTGTAAAGGGCCAGAAAATAAACATTTTAGCCTTTGAAGTCTTCATATAGTTTCTGTCATACGTTTTTCTTTGTTATGTTGTATTGTGTATTTATGTGTTTGCGTTTTTACAATTCTTTATAAATATATAAACCATTCTCAGCTCATGGACCTTATAAAACAATCCCATGGGCTACAGTTTCTGAGCACTTATACAGAGAGATGGAATGAAAAAAAAATAAAATAGGTTTAATATCTTCAGGAATTTAAAAGAAAATATAAACATAATTAGGAGACAAAATGAAGTCTCTTTACAAAATAAGAACATAAAACTTCTTGAGATAAAAAATAGAATATTTGGGGCAAAAAAGTCATTGGCTGAGTTTAACTATACTTTAGATACCACAGAAGAAAATGTTTTGTGCAATGATCAGGGCACTAGAATTTTCAAAACTGAAGAGAGAAAAATGATAAACAGAAAAAGTAAACAGAGACTCAATGGCCTGTTGGACAATAATAAACTCTCTAGTGCAACTGAATTCATTGTAATTGAAGCTGTTGATGGAGAAGCAGATAAGGCATAAAACAATTTGAATGAATCAGGTTGAAAATTTCCTAAATTTGGTAAAATACATAACTTTACAAATTCAAGAAGCTCAATGAAACCAAAGCTGGCAACATATGAATAAAACCATGCATAGACACATCTAAGAACTAGTAATGAAGAGAAAGTCTTCAGAGGAAAATGATACATTACATTTAAGGGAACAAAGAAAAGAAATTGAATTGACTTCTCATTACTTATACTGCAAGTCAGAAAAAAAATGGGACGATATTTTGAATGAGTTGAGAGATTGAAAAAAAAAGTTGACTTAGCATTCTATATCCAGCAAAAATAACCTTCAAAAATGAAAGTAAAATAAGACCTTTTCAGAATAACAAAATCTGAGAGAATTTGTCATAAGGGGCCTGCATTAAAAGAACTAAAAAATTTCTTCAGACTAAAGGAAAAAGATTTCAGATAGAAACTCATACCTGTCCAAAGGAAGGAATAGCCTGAAATGGTAAAATTGTGGGTAAAGATAAAAGATTACTTCTTTTCTCAAAACTTCATTATAATATATTTGATTAAAGCAAAAATAGTAACAATGTATAGTGGGATATATAACATATGTGGAAGTAAATTGTTGACCAGAATAGGACAAAGATCAGGAAGGCAGAAAAATATATTGCAGTGTACTGTTGCAGTATATTATACATGAATCCATAGCATGCCAAAGAAATGATTCCAGAAAAGTATATCCCCAAATGGGCACATCCAAAAAGATATTGTTATTGGGAAATACTCTATATGAAAAATTTCTTAGTTTTTCTGCCACCAGAAAGAAGAATGTACTCTAAAAAATCTGACTGTATACCACTCACCATTTGCCAAATTCAAATTGTTTGATTTTGAAATGTATATATGGGAAAAACCCCAAGTATATTATTGTTGTGATGGATGATACTAAGCAGATATATTAGGTTTGACTGAAACATACCTGGGGGAAAATATGTGCTAAATCTGGGTATTTGATAAACAGTGACATAATATTTGAACCCTGAAAAGGAAGCCAAAGTTTGCTTTTTCCCACACTTAACGAAAGTGGGGAGAACAGAGTTCTAGCAATGTGATGAATGCCAGAAATGTGTCATTAATGAGTAAGAAGGGTATCTGTAACTAAGAATATCCAAGGGACAGAGAATTCTAGGAGAGTTTCCTTCCAAATGTTTTACAGAATCTTTTTTTTTTTCTCTGTGTGATAATGTAAAATCCTTTCACACATTTTTATCCCTTTTACCTTCTGGAAGGATTTGGGAAATTCTTGCAAGTCAAATTCTTGTGGATTGTGTATCTTACAAGGAGATGTCTATGTATTTGCCTTGTTTGGTTGCAATAAGTGATATAATTGACCTTACATGAAATGCATAATGTGTTGAAACCTTTAATCCAAGAACCATGGGTTGCATGAAAACTTATCTCTGTTAAATCTTAATGCCCACACAACTAAGTTATTTCCTAAAAATCATAGAAACAATATATTTATTTCATATACATATGCCCGATGCTTAAATATTGCTGTTAAACAGCTGGCCAGTTAATGAAGATTGAAGATTTTTTAAAAATAGCATTCAAGAGCTTGTGTTCCCTCTCTCGCTGTCTCTCTCTGTCAAATAAATAAAATCTTTAAAAAAAATAGCATTCAAGAGCAAATACAAAGATGTATACATGGCTATAATCACAGACCCGAACACTGAACAAATGTTTTAAGATTGAGAGGGTTTCTATGAGAATATTTTTACCAGCAAAGGAGTTAATACTTTGAAGAAGAGAGATTCAGCACTAGCACATAAATGGCAAGAGATTCCATGGCTGTCTCTTTGCCAAAGTAGCAGGCTTGTTTTTAAAGCTTATGTAATCATTTATATTTTAAGCAGGTTTTTGAGAAATTGAAAGACAGCTTGGGAAGCTGACACTTCTTTCTTCAAAACAGAAAACTTTTAAAATTACTTTTAACATGAAGTCAGTAAAACATGTTCCCTAGTATAAGGCATAACAAATTCATTGACTCTCAGATGTTGTTGGAGGACCTACTACATGCTGCCCTAGTTGATGAAAATTCTTTAGAGACTAAAACTAACTCTGCCTTCAAAAAATGTACATCCGGGTAAGGGAAGGTAGACAATAAAGAAATGAACCTGTGTAATGTTAGTGCTCTGAAGTGCTAGTAGGTACTAGTAGGTAAAATGAGCAAGGGCAACAGATATGGACAGCAAATGGTTGACAAAATATGTCACAATCATTAGAGATGGAAAAAGCAACATTGTGTAATATTAAAGTATCTAAAAATGTGACAGAAGTCCCTCTTGGGAAGACATTGCTGCTTTATCATTAGTCCATGGCCCTAGAGGGACTAGCCTAGAGAAGATTCAAATAATTCTGCTCAGGAGCTATAACATATTTGAGATTTGGGGGAGGTTTTTAAAAAATTACTGAATTAAAATTATGTGTTTTAAATATATAGACTGTCCTAAGATTTATGTCTCTTTTTTCTCCATTCACCTAAACAATTAAGAAATTATTGTGTCTTTGAGTAAACACAATCCATGTTTGACCTACTCTAACAATTATCTTAACTTTTTGTGTCCATATCGAGATAAATGCTGTCTTTCAAAGTAACGTCAGGCTGAGATACTTCAGTAGAATATATTTAAGCATTATAGTATGCTCATAAAAATATGGCTTTGCATAACGACAAAAAATCTGTTTCAACATAGCATAGTTAAGTTTTCATATCATCAGTATAAAGCTTACAAAATCAAATGCAAACTTTTGATGATAGACTGTATCTAATATTAAACTAAAACCAAATATTTGAGAATATTTATAAAATTAAATCAAATGTACAATGGAAAAATCACAAAAAAGGGCTCAACTCAAAGGAATTCTTTCCTCACTAGATAAACTGTAAAACAAGAAAAGCTGTTTCCACTGAGTCTTCTCTTCTTGCGAAGGTGTCCAGACGGTAACTAGGATATGGGTTGGACTCAGGACTCCGACAGCATTCATGAGACAGCCAGGGACGGCCTTTTTAAAACCCCAGGCAAAGAAAAATTACAGGCTACTGTTTTCCTAAGGCAAAGAAAAATTATAGGCTAGTGTGACTCTGGGTCCCACTAATGGATTCTCTACGGGGTCTTAGCAATGTGTGTATGGGAAGGCGGATCATGGACTGGTTTCCCACAGTAATTTGATGCCACAAGCAATTCTCTTCTAATGGAGTTATAATAGACTCTTTACTTCAAACAAACATTGATGTTAGTGGACGTTAATTTTCATGGTGTTTTCCTCTGAGAAAGGAGGGATTTTGTTCAGGACAATAAGACACTGTTTCAGTTTACGAGATGAAAGTTTTTGGAGAGAGAGGGAGGAAAAAAAAGAGGAGTCTCTGCTTTTATGCTTTATCTGGGATTTGTCTCAACTCTTTTCTGCTTTGTCCTCTGGCCATATCCATATTCACAATTTACTGCGAAGCAATTGATGACATTGCCAAATGGTTGTGCACTGTGATCTTTACAACGCATTGTGGTCTTTACAATGCTTGCAATAACCACATAGACAGTCAATCTGATACAGTCACTAAAATCTGTCTAGAAACAAAGCAAAACAAAAAGTACCGTGTTGATTGGATTTTGTGGTCATCTGATTGATTGTTCTGTTTTACTTTTTTATTTAACTTTTCAAGTTTACTGGAAAATGTCCAATCAAATGTTACTTATTGGATTGGGCATTGTTTTGGAATCGAGGGATCTCTAGATATCACTAAAATGAAGTATTGGGGACCTAATATGTGAAGTTTAGGGATCCTTACTTTTCTGTTTTCTAAAGATTGGGATTTTCATGATAGCACTGGTTGAACCCAAACCCTGATTGTACGCTTAAACTCTAACCACTAGCTTGATATCTGCTCTTGACTCAGGAAAAATTCCTTTTGAGGAAATAGTACTCAGATTTACAAGTGACATTCTGCCTCAGTTTCTAAACCCATGCCCATATATGCCAAAAAATCCTCTTTAATTTTCAGTGAAGATATACCATGAATTTATAAGGCTTTTTATTATGATGCATGCAATATGTGTCGTACAGATGATTCACTCTAACGTTTTCTAGTATACCCCCTGAAATTCCACATTCCTTCAGAAGTGTACTGTGTAAAATACAAATCAATGTGTATTTTGCTGTTGTTTAAAAATCTTTAGTAGCTTTTTGCTACCAACATGGCGAGATCTAAACTCCTTCACATGGCAGACAAAGCCTTTCTTGATCAGACCCTTTCTAGGCAAAACATCTCGCCGTTTACTAGCACTCCATGCTGTTTCCTGCCCCGTGTGTCTTCATGAGTGATTATCCTAGAATTCCTTTCCCCTTTTCTTGTCCTCCAGGCACCTGGGTTAGGCACAGAAGCCGACTTTCCTCCCCTAGGAAGCCTTCCCTCGCCATCCGGGTTATGCTACGTGGTCCTCCTCTGGGTTCTCACTCTGGCATGTTTCTGTCACCGTACTTGCCACATTGAATTATCATTATTTTTATCTTTGTCTGTATATCCCCCAAGATACTATGGTCTCCTTGAAAGCAGTGAATGTTAAACTTTAATTCCTCGTCGAGAGCCGTGCCTAGCTAGAATAAGCGCTAAGTAGGTGTTCGTCAAGTGAATGAATGAATCGTAGGGGAAAACGGTTAATATCCGACACGATCAGTTTTAGTGTTTATTTTATCAATATTGTTTTATCCAGCCTCGCCTAAATACCTTGAAACAAATGCATCTTGAAGGATGCACCATGCATTCCAGTACAATTCGGTTCGGAAGGCATTTGATACGCTGCAACTTGATACGCAAGCAAGCCCCGAGAGGAAGCGCATGGGCGCTGAAACCGCGCTGTAATCGTACTGGGGCAAGGGAGTCCTAGCTCATGATTTATTGCCTGAAAGTTTCAGTGTGAGTACAATTAGTGCACTCTTAGAAAGGCTCCAAATGATGAAGGATTTAATTATATCAAGGAGCTCTACCTCCAGTGCTAGAGACATAGACATAAATTTGTGTGTCTATTTAATTTACTTGAAAGACTTTTGATTTTAGTCCCAAATTTGAATTTAAATGAATATAACTGGAAGTTATAGTTAAAGTCCATTATTCCTGGGAATCCAATGATTTGAGATAAAAATGTTTACATTTGTTTAATTCAAAGGAATAGCCTGGTTCTCATACTAAACAGAAAAGCCTACTTCTTTCTCTTCAGGCAGCTGCCAAAGAGGGATTTTCAAATAACCTTACAATCCATTTCTTTATATTTAATGAGAAAGATAGCCTAGGAGTTGAAAAATTAAGAACTATGCCATTTACCTTACTCATGGGAATTTAAATGTTTATTAATGTATTATAACTTAATATAATATTTTAATTCTGATAATTAAGAGTGCAAAAATAAATATTTGACATGTTTACTTTAATACATTCAAATTTTTTATTGAGATAAAATTTACATAATTAACATTCACCATTTTAACCATTTTAAGGTATACAATTCAGTGATTTTTTTTTTATATTTACAATTTTGTGTGAACATCACCACTATCTAATTCTAGAATATCTCATCACCCCTAAAGAAACCCCATATCTAGTAATTACTCTGGGTTCCCCTCTCTTCTGAGACTTTGGCTATCAATAATCTACTTCCTATCTCTTTAGTAACATTATCTATTTGATGACCCATATTCTCACAGTTTCCTCTAGGTCTTTGGTCATAGTTTCCTTTAGCCCTTGGAATATATTTAAAATATGTGATTTAAAGTCATTATCTAGTAAATCTAATGTCTGGGCTTCCTCAGAGAAAATTTTTATTACTTGCTTTTACCCCCTTATGTATGGGTCATATTTTCTTATTTGATTGCATACTTCATATATATATATATTTTTTTTTTGTAGAAAGCTGGACATTTTGAGTATTATAATGTGCCAACTCTGGGAAACAGGTTTTGCCTCCTACTCAGGGTTTACTTTTTAAAGTTTTTATTTCTTTTATTTTTTATTTTATTCCCCAGGGTTTATTTTTGACCCTGCCTTTGTAGTTGTTATATATTTGTTTACTGACTTTTCTGAACTAGTTTTTTAATGTCTGTATTCTTTGTTGTGTGGGGTGACTGAAGTCTCTATTTTGTTAGCTTAGTGGGTAGCTAGTGATTGAACAGATACTACCTTAGACACCTGGAAACAAAAAATATCTTCCAGTCTTGGCAGATGGGCTCTGTGCGTGTGTTGCAACACACTTTCAACACACAGCTAAACCATTTACAACTGCTTTAGACTTCATTTCCTACTTGTGCAAAACTTGAAGATCAACCAGAGGTGACAGCATAGGGCTTTCTTTCTTTCTTTCTTTTTTTTTTTTTTCCTGAGCATGCACTTAGCCCTGGGCATGTGTAGGAACTTCTAGATTTCCAGAAATATATCAGAGCTTTTCATATCCTTATCCCTCAGAGTGTCTAACTCCCCAGCCTTTCCTCCCAAGGTTTGGTTAGTTTATTGTTTGCCCCAACTGGTATCCATTGCCATATATAGCAACAAGTAATACATAGCCTATAAATATTTTGACAAATGCCCCCTCAGCATTAGAGAGTCCTGAGTTAGGTGAGATTAAAGAAGTCCTTTTGACCTGTTCCTCCATGGAACCACCAGACAGGTCGAAGCAAAAAACCAGAGTTCCTTGTAAATGTGATCCATTCTGCTCCCTCTGTGCACCAGAAATGCAGGCTGTTCTCTCGAAGACCACCACTGCCCTGGGGAGTGGGAGATGGGACATGGTAAATTAAAATGCCACAACTCTCACTTAGCAAGATTTACTTCATTTCTCTGATAGAGTTTTTACCCTTTATGAAAAGCTTTTAATTAGTTTCTAGAATTCCCAAAAAGTTGATTCTGGCCATTTTTGCCAGATTTTTCATTGCTTTTATGGAGAGATGGACTTTTGGAATTCCTTCCTCCACGATTTGCACTGACATCACTCTTCAGTAAGTTTTTTTTTTTTTTATAGCTTTTATTGCTTGTTCAAAATCTAATGATTAAGCATGGAGTCAAATCTCAAAGGGATAGTCTCTCCTCTTGAGATAACTGTGGATAAATTCCTAAGGAAAGCATACCTTCTTAAAAGAACTTTTAGAGAAGGACTTCAAAATAATAAACCAGATTTTTTCCAGACTTTTTTTCCACTCTACAAATAAAAACAAGAAGACACAGAATTAAAGAGTAAAATTTGGCTATAATAAAAATAGATACATTCCTCACTTCTTAACAGCTTGATTTACAAACATAATAAAAATACAGAATGACTTGGTACTGTCTACCATTTTTTCTTCTCTAGCCATTCAAATAATGACTTAACAATTAATGAATGAAAAATAAAAGACTCATTGTTGATTCACAGTGCTATGCACGGTTTTTTGAATTGCCCTGCAGACCCAGACTCAAAGATTGTGGTCAGAGGGGACACAATATACAAACAATGTATGGGACACAAGGATGGGAGAGGCAGGGAGGCTGGGAAGCAGTCAGATGGCTAAAAGCAATGTAGGAAACTTTCACCTTTGCCAATTTTCTCCCTCAAGACTTCACTCTCATGTTTTTTTCTTCCTTTCCCCCCAGACTTACCGATCTGGTATCATTCACGATGACTCTGGTGAGAATGAATTTCAGAAGTCAGCCTGGTTTGGCTGAGACTGTTAACCATTTCCCAAGAGCTACTGGATGTCTAATAGCATGTTTAGCTAAAACAGTGTGCTAGAGAGTTACAGTAGTATTGTTTAGCATATTGTTTTCATTGAAAAAGTGGCTATTTTTATCTTATGGGTTAAATGGGCTTCTATGGATTACCTTGAGAATTTCTTTATATATGTCCATAGGAAGAGAAGGATATAGAGATTTAAGTAGTTAGGGTGAGGCATAAAACATTCGTATAACAGACTTACAAATAAACGTTTGGATCCAGCTTATTCATAAATCATGGAGCCTTCCTGTGTCAGACATTGCTTAGGTACCACTACAGGTTCTTTCTTCTTGCAGCCACAGGAACAACCAGTTCTGCTTTAGCTCAGGCTAGTTGCATCCAGGTATGTTCCGAAAGCATTGCGAGCCCTCCATGCAATACAGCTGTGGAGTGAGGCGACCCTCTGAACACTTACTCACAGGTCATCTGGAAGTGCTTTGAAGGACAGACCTTTGACTGACGAGAGACAGGTGCACATGGATGCGAGCTTCCTCCTTTCCTAGTCTAACAAGAGTCCTAAGATGTGCTTTATAAAGTTCTTCAAGAGGTCTTACGGGATTGAAGAACCAGTTACATCACAGCAACAGCCATCTCAGCGAGGCGTCTTTGAATTGGTTCCTCCTTCTTCCCTTCTTCACTCCCCCATCTCTCATTTCTTCTTCCTGGATCACATCTCCCAGTAAAGCACCTCCACTTTGTTTTAAGACTCAATTTCTGGGGAACCCAGTCTAAGACACCCTGACCTTAAAAATGATCCATGAAAATGTAGTGAAAAATTATATTAGTATAAATTCGAGGTTTCAAAGTAAGATGGAAACAAATAAATACAAACATAGGTACCACCCCCATTTGTTTAGCTCAGTATATATGAACAAATATATCGGAGGACCCACACACATGCACACAATTATCCCCTTTATTGCATGTGACCAATGGATTGCGATTGAAGAATGTGGTGTTGCAACTCAAATATATAATTCTTGGTCCAGTGCTTTGGACTGGGCAGTGGAAAGAAAAGGTTCTCTATGTAAAGTATAACATCTGCTGAAGGATTCAACAGGCTGAGCTCTTTAGGTTGAAGATGAGAAAAAAATGAATTCTTGACCTTGGAGGTACGGAGTACACCATTAAGTGTATGGTGCTCCCTTGCAGTCTTTCCTGATGGGAAGATAAAGAGCCTTTGGTTTTAAAATCCCTGAATAAGCTATCACGAAACAATTGTGAACAAAATTCCATCATCAGTACACCCAGAACTAAACGCTTTGCTTAATGTGTCAAGTAAGAATATGATACAGGCTCATTCTGATAGGCACTAGCACATTTTATTCACACAGTGCCACATGTTCACACTGACTTATCTAAAATCCATGCACTTTAGCACTTTGGCCGGCTCTCCCTGAAGATCACACATGCTTCATTCATAGACTGAGTGTTCCATATGCATCTTTTAGGAGTCCAATGCAAGAGCTAGCTAAACTGTCTCCCGTGCAGTGAAAGCTCTGTCACTTCAGCTCATCATTGGTCCTACTTTGGCTAAGCTTAGACACTTTGTGTTTTGCTGCTGGAGGAGAATCCTGAGAAAGTTATTGAGTGACAGCTATGTTATCAGCAGATACCACGTGGCATCCTTAGTTTGTCCAAATCACGCTCCAGTCTTGAATTTTAAATGTTGATTTTCTGTGGGTTTTTTTTCCCCCCTGGTTTAATGCACTCTGAATGACAAATGGTAGACTAAAGTTAATGGAAAAAGTGAAAATTACCAAAAAGCTTATTGTCCCTGGTAATATAACGAGAGTTGGTCAAATATGAAGGCAAAATAAAGGACTATCTTTATGGTCTATTGTCTCGGGAACTGGTAAAGCTGCTAAATATTTCCCTTGGAACAGAATGGGTGCCTGAACTTTTACTATTATCTGTGTGTATAGCAGTGAATTTCGAGTCAGAGCACTGGTGTCTGAGTCATGGCAATGGCACCCGATCATTGTGTGGCTTGGAAAAACCAGATGATCTCTTTTAGCTTTATTTTCAACACCTTTAAAATGTAGACAATAATACCTGCATGACTATTTCGCAGAGCTCTCGCAAGGAGCAAATGAGAAAACAAAAGCAAAAGGGTACGGCAAACTATAAATATATGCAAGACTAATGAGTTATTCTTATTATCATTGGTAATTTCTTTTAATTACTAATAGCATATATTTGCATAATATCAGTCATTCATATCTTTATGTGATGTGGAGTGACCTAAAGGTGTATTTTAATAGGTTATATCCCTGGGTTTCTGAAGCAAGTTGGTGGAAATGAGTGTATCAAATAGGAGTGAAAAAGATCCAGAAAAGACAGTCTGAAATTCTGAAGATAAATTCACCGCCTTTTGATTAAGGTTAAGATTCAATTTGGATAAGAATAATTTGGCCTGCCCCTCCTGCCCGTCCGTGAAGGTAACTTGCAGTATGCCAAGTGGGCTGACGGTCAGTGCTACCTAAAGGGGGCGCCTCTGTGCCGGCGGGGTAGGCTGCCTCAGCCGTCCATGCCCTCTCTTCAGGGACCTGAGGAGACACTAGCGACAGCCATGTTTACACGCCCCCGGTTCTTTTGTGGGAAATGGTGACTGCCTTTTGCTGTACAACAGGCACGGCTTACGCCTGAGGAATACTTCTGTACCTTAAAGATATTTTGTTCACTATATCCATGAAGGATGGTGGAGTTGACAATCTTCAATGAATGAGAAACAAACTTCCCTGATCTTTGTACCCCAGTGAAAGGTGTCTATTCTCCCTTCTGTGAACCTGCATAGCACTTTGTACGTCTCTGTGACATTCATCAAATTCTGATAGCATTATTTTATTCCGTTATGCCATCCCTTTCACACCACTGAAATTTCAAGGTTTCTGAGGACAGAAACAATGTGCTCCTCATGTTTGTATTATCTATACCCAATTGTAGCAAAATACCTTGTAACAGTAGGTGACTGAAAAGAGAAAAGGATGAATGAAAAACGCAGGGGTATTAGTGTACATTCTGATGCAGCCGTACCTTTCCTGCTAATAAGTTGAGGCCATGTGCATTGGTGATTTGAGTGAAAATTTGAAAATGAGTTTTTAGACAAGCCAGCCTGTTCATTGCTTTTTTAAAAAAGTGTTTCCCTTCTATAATTTCAGGATAAAAATACTGACTCAGACTTGATTCCAAACATGAATACGTCTAAATTTAAAGCCATGTGCAAATTAGGAAAATCCTAGAAGACTTCCTAGTTTTTAAATAAAAAAAGAATGTTAAAGGAACAAAATATGAAATTTTTATGTCGAGATAAGAAAAATGATCTGGAATTTCTGATACATAAAGGATTAACATATCGTAAGGCTTTTCTCACAAAAAAGAGGATGTTGGTCCAGTAATGCACTTGTTTTTTTTCATGGACTTCCCTGCAGAGGAAGGGATTTGTGCCTTAGGTAAAGGGAAGACGAAAAAGCCTAACAACAAATATGCGGCATTTCCACTTGGGGAAGGACAATCTGTAGTGAAACCATTAGTCTATGGATGAAATTTCTATGAGAGAGCTATTTTGCAGAAATGGAGAGGCCCCATACTGCGTTCAGCACAATGGTACCACTAGTTGGGGAACCTGCATATGAGAGTGAAGTACACAATGGCCTGCTGTGTAATTAAAGAGAGATGTTAGAAAAATTGAGAAGCCCCATACTGTGTCCACAGAGAACACAAATACTTTAAGGGAGATGTGATGGAGTTATACAACCAGTCACCAGGTTTTCAAAATAAATTAAAGGGTACCTGTTAATCTTTAGAAGTAGATGACACTTAATTTTCTTTTCACACTAAAAGTGCTGATCCATTATTGACTGTCGCTTGATCTGTTTTTGATATTACCTTGTTTTCTTTTTCTTTTCAAAAGCCATGTAAGTTTGGGGAGAATAACGGTTTTTGAAGGGAGAGCTATGGTGATGGTCTTGGAGAATAAAGTACCTTTAAAGTAATTCAGTCAAGGGCGCCTGGGTGGCTCAGTTGGTTAAGCGACTGCCTTCAGCTCAGGTCATGGTCCTGCAGTCCCAGGATCGAGTCCCACATCGGGCTCCCTGCTCAGCGGGGGGTCTGCTTCTCCCTCTGATCCTCTTCCCTCTCATGCTCTCTGTCTCTCATTCTCTCTCTCTCAAATAAATAAATAAAATAAAATAATTCAGTCAAAAGTATGTCATTAAAAGATAAAAACCCTTGGGCAAAGTACATGCCAAACAGAAACTCTGAGGTACTTTGAGGTACTAACCAAATCCATGGCCCCCTTGCAAAATCAGTGTAGTTTAGCTGAATTTCCTTTTCTTCCTCCTCTTTATGAAAGGCCAATGGAATTCATTTTATTAGCTTCCTTTAGGCCCCGAAGCGAAAAAGTCATATAGTTTGTAAGGGTTCCTGGTGAGTTAACAAAAGCTACTGGAGTTGGGGTTTCTTCCTACCTTCATATGTGTCCATCCTCCATCACCGTCCCCACAAGTTTCTGATTCAGTTGCTCTGAGCGGTACCTAGGAATGCTATTTTCAACCATCCCCCTACACACTCAATACTAGTTGATCCTGACAAAGAGCCAAATTTGGGAATCACTTAAGAGACTGAAACTTTGTGGCATTTCATGTATACTTCATTGATCAGTTAGGATTTGGTTATGTTTGCCATTGAGTTATCTCACATTGGTAACAGAAAATGCTGGTTTGTTTTTTTTAAAATTAGTTTCAACTTAACTTCTTATTTCCTGGGATATAGGAGTAAATATGTGTGAATTGGAATTCTCCCATTTTACTAGTGAACTAGAACTATAAAAAATATTATTCTTTGAAGAGTAAAAACCAATCCAAAGCAGCCTGGAGTAGGAAGAATCAGAGAGCCATGTGAAGACCAAAGGTACTGGAGGAATCTAAAAGTGAAATAGAGAGATCCTATCTAAATACCAGGGTCACCGTTCCACAGGCAGAATAGGGGTCACAGAGCAAAAGATCTCAAGCCAAGTAGACAAAAATCTATGAAAGACCAGGCTACAAGCAAACAAAAAGATCCAGGGAAATTCCTGAAATGACCTTGAATTGTCCCTGATTCCTTTTATTGCTCCTGGGTAGAGAGGTGTCATGTGTTTTGGGTTTCCTTAAAAGACAGACGACTCATCTCTGCTTGTGATTTTGCTGTTTGCTCATCTCCTTAGTACCTGTGCTTGGTACAGAATAGCCATTCGATAAATGCTTATTGGATGAATTAATGAAGGGTATGTATAGAAACTATAAATAGTAGTTATTCTTCCCTCATTTCATATTTTATGCTTGAACATTCAGTCAATAACTTGTCTCAGTTTTCCCTAAAAGGCTGAACTTGACTTTCAGGACTGATAGAATTAGGTTAGTGGTTCTCAACTTTGCTTGTGAATTTGAATCACCCGGAAAGCTTTTAAATGAATATTGATGTCTGAGACCACCCTCCAGATATTCTATTAAATTTGTTTGCATGGAGCCCAGGACTTAGGGACTTTAAAAGCAAAATCAAATCAAACTAAAACAAACAAACAATAATGACGACAACAAAAACTGAGCACTCCAGGTGAATCTAATGTACAGCCGGGGGATTAGATTTCCATAAATGTTCTGGAATCCCACCAACTTTTTGTTGTTGTTGTTGTTGCGTGGCTTTATCCCAATCTAATCTAAAATACATCATTCCAAGAATTTTTCTAATTCTGACTTCTAACTATGTTGGTTATGGGTAAGAAAAACAAGTTAACAATTTGAAGGGAATAATAGCTACAGTTTAAGCTGCTGAGAGATGCCAGTAATATCATTATAGGCTTAATAGATGTATTCACTCTGTCTTAATAACTCTTTACCTCTCTGGATCTCCCCTCCTGAGACCTAAAGATAAATTATGAGTACTCACATGTGCTAGGGTCATTTACTTAGGGACCTTCTGTGTTTACTCCTGTCCTAATTGTGATGTGAGCCTTCTCCACCCTGTATGAACTCTTGGTTCAGTAATAATAGACTAGATTTTTTACTCTGATCCCTGTGTCTGCAAGCGTTTCGACTCTGTCATGTTGATATTTAGATGTTGACACTTCTCGGTGGATCTTGTCTATGACCGTTAACAAGTGAGGTTGTCCAGAGTAGGAATACTCCATTCCAACTTCAGCCCCACCTGCAGCCGGGTAAGACTGCAGAGCTGTGGCTGGTAACCCTTCTGCCCACACTGTCCTCATGCACCAGCAGAAAATGAGAATACATGGGAGATGCACCAGGCCGGTGGAAAGAAGGAAACAGCATAGAATGATGGATAATTATTACCTACTGAGCTCAATGTAAAGTCTCAAAATTCAAACCAGAGTTGAGTCTACTGATGCACATTAATAAAGTAAAAACCAAAGAGAAATTCACATTCAGCTTTTAGACACATCTGCTATGTAGATACCTTTCCTTAACCCCAAAAGTCAGCAGGAAATGAATGCCCACTGTAAATATTTACTTCTACTGAGTTAGGAACCAAAAGGGATCTTCTTCTCCATTTCTCTCCTCTTCCTTCTTCTCTCATAGTTTATTTGTGATGAGTTGTTGTCTCTGGGCAAACTGACTTTTTTAAACCAAAACAAAATGTGCAGTGCTCTGCCCATTTACTTATAACACATTACGTTGATTTATGGAAAGGCATCCATGGCGCTTTTAGTGTATTTAAGAGATTGCTAGTGACTCTCATCTGATCCGTTCCTTTCCCCACCATGTATGGTATGCAGCTCCATTTGTCTACAGAAAACAGGCTTTGTATTAACTTCTGTGGGAGCCTGTAATTTCTGTATGAGCCTTTTACCGTTTATTTTCTCCAAAAAGCAACATGTAATAATTCCTGCCCAGGTAGTCAGAGAATCACAGAGAAAGTGGGATGAACAGAAACTCGCATATCAGGCTTGAGTTCAAATGTGGGCATATTTAAGTAAGCCCCAGTGGGCCCTGCTGGTAAAAAGAAGAAAGGTTAGATGTGTGTAGGCATTAAAAGAAATGGGCAGCGGGTTGAGAATCAAGAGACACTAGGCCAGTAAGTAGCTATATTTGTCAAGATTCATGTGTGAGATGAAAAATGTTCTGCCTAACAGCAGTGCTGCTATTCTCTGCATGAGAGTGTCACCATCTCCCTATGACCCTGCCTCAGGCAGGGGCAGAAAGATGGCTAATAAAAGGACAATGCATGGAAGCTGGAGGGGTTGAAAGGAATTAATTCTCAGAAAAGTTGATTTTCATGCCTTCTCCATGCTTTTATAGATACACACATGGTATTTTATTAAAGAAACCCAGATTCTGTATCTGTTATTTATTAATATTGTAGGGAAAGAAATGAATTCCATGAAATGAGTAAATTTCCAAGATGTGTTTTTAACACAATAACATGCAGATGAATTGTGTGTAATCTCTTTCAACTAATTCTCTGCCTTTCCTTTAAGTAAGAATTGACAACTCGTTGCCACTGATTTGGAAAAGATTTAAGTTAAGTGGTGCTTCAACCCATATTTCTAGCTTATGGGATGCCAACCAGGTTGGTTATAATCACAATAAATTGCAGCAGTGTTGCATGCATTTAACCAAGCATATGTGAAAATAATTCTCCATAGTGTCCGAGTTCAAATACCTACCTAATCCTTTGTAATTATAGTTCTGAGTAGTAAATTTTTATTTAATTCTCCCTTTATGAAAGGTTTGTTTTAACCTATTTTCACTGCAGAGCATGATTACTGTATACTAAAACATTATAAAGACATAAAAACAGACTCTCACAACTTCAAATCTCTAGCCAATCCTTATTTTAATGCAGCAATTCACTGTGTATTCTATAATACGAAACATTAAACTTGGCATTTCCTTGGAGCTATAAAAATTTTAAACTCACCTATAGATAGTTATTTATGGAAAGTCAGTGACATCTGAAATTCTTTTCCAGTGAGAGTTTTGGGAGGCCTCAAACCTCTGTTGTTTCTTCTCTCAGCCACTCTTCCTATTACATGCCTTCCCAAATCTGTTCTCAGGTCTCCATGCTTCCACTTTCTGCTTCCCCTTCACACCACGGGCCAGGGTTTGACCATGCTCCCCAGACCACGGGCTCATCGGGCCAACCTGTGTGCACAGGAAGCATTGTGCCTGAGCCATGTCCCCTCAGTACCCCAGGGCCCAGCACAGTGCCTGGAACACAGAAGGAATTCCCTGAACACACAGGAATAAATAAATATGCCATTCAAATCAGAGAAAGAATCTAAACTGTATTTGGGGATTTCTCAAAGCCAGCCCCAAATCAAGAAACTTTTTTTTTTTTGGTAAGAACTTTCTGTTGCACTCCAGAATAATGGTTTCCAGTGCTAATTTTAAAATGAAATTAGACTATGCTTCATGAGACATAACTGTGATTCATGTGTTTACACAGACAAATTTGAAGAAAAGATAAGATGTAGAAGGGTTGAGCAAGTAGAAAAAAACGATGATCATTTTTTAGTTCTACGCCAGCTATGTTGATGAGTGTATTTTGTTTCGTGACATTACATAGCAAAGATGCTTTTCACAAATAAAGAGAAAGAGAATGATGCTAGACAGTACATGAAAATGTGTATTATTTCCTTTAGGCACTCATGGGCCGTCAATTTTTTTTTCTGAAGGAATTCTGATATCCTCTTGAGGTCAAACTCAAAATTCTTATCCAGGTAGGATTTAAAACATTTCCGAAACTCTGCTCATCCATGGTGAAACCTTCTTTTAACTCAATTCCTAGCCTCCTCTTTTTTCTATTGTAACACCTCATGGGCCACAGAGGTGTTCTGGAAAAGGACTGTAACTGAAGAGATCCACAGACATATGAGTGTGGTCTGCTCTGGAGGCGCTTGGTATCTTGATGTCAACATTGACATCTCACCGCAGGCATTTTGGAAAGAAAAAACAAATTGAGTACTCCCAAGACTTGCACTTACTAATTAAATAAAACTACAAATACATTTAAATGGAATTTTAAATTAAACAGTATCTTATTTCATCCATCTCTGCTAGTGAATATGGTACCCGGCGTACAGGAAGTGTCTTAGAATTTGCTCACAGCAACCTTCATTACATGACCTCACTTATTTGGTGTCAGTAGGACCGAGCTCTCTTTTATAGACTGGGGAGTGATAGAATCAGAATTTGATCCAGGTCTTCAGACTGAAAAATTATCTGTTGAATGAAGAGTCTCCCAGTACAAGGTTCCCAGCCTAATTCTAGGCCTTTCTTCTTCCTTTGGATAAGGATCTCTGAGAGGCTCATATGGTTTCCGTTGGGGCTTAGGGGTCTTTTGCAAGGCACTGACTGTCTTGCTTGTTTGAGGACTGCATCTCAGAATAGAATAGACCCTTTCCTTCCTGGTAAGGGAGTAATTTGGAAACTCTTTAATGTCCCTTAGGCATAGTAAAGTTTGGGTATAAAGGGAGAGTAGCCTGTGCTTCCAAAGTTCAGGGATTAAACACTGAGAAAATGAAAAGCTACTCTTCCTTGGTCTCCCTGGGAACACTTAGCTCTAGCACTGATGCCATTTCTCCGCATCGGGCTACCGATGACCTAACTCATGTACCTATCTCATTCTGGTGTGAGTGTTTTAATAAGAAGAAGAAAAGAAAAGAAAAGATTTTGAGTGTCTCATATGCATCAGGCCTCTGCACGCTGGAATTTTACTTACATTATCTCATGAATCCATAGGACTCAATGACGGCGATATTTGTAAATCCCCACTTACTGAGGAAAAGCCTAAGAGTCACGTTAAGTAACTAGTACAAGCTGCTAAGTGGCACAGCCAGGATTCAGATCCAGCGCTGCCTGGCCACAAAGCCCCGATGCTTTTCATTTTGCCTGTACATTTGACCTGTCCTGAAGTTAATTCTGTCATTATTCTAATTGCTCCCAAGCTCTCCCCACTTAGAGACCCAAAGTCGCTCCGATCAGTCATGCTTTGTTTGGAGTGAGGACTGAATATTTCACTTCATTTTACAAGATAGCCCAAATAACGTTTGTTCAAGTAAATGATCTTTGAAAGAGACACTGAAACAGGAAGAATTAGGAGGAATTAGGATCAGAGGAAACATTCAGAACTGTTGGCATTTCACAGCCGTTACACAGCAAAGAGAAGAAGGAGAAACATACCAGAAAAAAATGTTATGATTCAATTTCTCTGGTTGGCGGACGCTCCCTTTTAAACGTTCATGCTGAAACGTAAGCAACGTGAGTAGCATTATTACCTGTATAGCAACCCTAGTGAATGGAAGGCGATGCTCCATTTTGCTGCAATCCTGCGGCCACACACCCAGAGCATGTGACCTACTGTGCCGTGCAAGTAGCTGGTTGTCTGCAAGAGCGGCTCGCTGAAAAATCGCATCAATCAAATCAAGCTCCCAGAGCTCAGAGTGCTGGAGATATCACAATCATTAAACAGTAATGCAAATAAAAAAGCAATATCTCACCTCATTAGTACTAAATATGTTGTTTATTCTTTCCCCAAGTAAAATGTTTAGAAGCCTGCATAATGAGGGTCTCATTGACAGAGGTGTGGAATTATGAAGCTGCTAAATCCAGCACGAAGACAGAGTGATAAAATAGATTGGATTTCGCAATAGCAGTGCTCAGAGCAAACTTGGGTGGCTGGATTCCACATTAGCACATTGTTTTGACATTCATGCACTCAGAGATTCTCTTTCACTGTGATGGGGGATGTGACATGTGGGTGGAGAACAGAGTTTGTGGGCTGAAGTCTAAAGCTATAGGCTACAGGCAGAGAAGGAAACTGGATCGATTCTTCAAGTGATACCTCATTTTCTAATAAGGGTATTTGCATGAAAAGCACCATGCAAATGGTCTAGAGGCATAATTAGAGCGGATGGTCGGTGAAGGGACCAAATTAAACTTGGGAGTGTTTACTTGTCTGGAAGAGTCTCTGCACAAATGTGTCATCACGATAAAAGTCTGTCCTTTGGACTCTACCCTCCAGCACGCACCAGCATCTAGCAGGCACTTTAATGTCTGTTGGAAACGTGCAACTGGCTATTAGTGTGTGATTCTTGAGATGCCAGTGTACCCGAGCTAGGAAATTTATTTTGCATGGGTTCATGGTCCTCGGGGTCTGACGTAGAAGTTCCACACTGCCATTTCTTTCACAGAGCTAGCTATCCTGATTCATAATGCTGACCCCACCTTGGAGATGCCAGTTCAACCGTTGGAATGTGGATAAGAAAAAGAGCATAAAAGACACTGGACGGTAAGCTCCTCGAGGGCAGCAGCCTTGTCTGATTCTTCCTGGGGCTCCTTGCCTGGACAAGGGGCATGGCCCCTCGCCGGTCGGTCTGCTCCGTGTCTGAATGAAAAGGGCATGTATCCCTCCATGTCTTCTTCCATCTCCACTTGCCTTTTAGTGAGAACATCTAGATGCAGATTGAGACTGAGGAGATTCGTCTGAGAAGATCACTAAAGAGGAGTGTGTGAAAGCAAGGCTGGGAAGCCTTCGTTCTGCTCAGACGGGGGTTTCACTTGTGAGCCCGACCTCAAGTTCTAGTACCATTCACAAAGCTGTGCATGTCACACGAATGAAACAAAGGAGTAGCAGCAATAGCCTCACCAATGATCCGTATTTCAAAAGGTAATTTTCAAGTTACCTCTGTATTTTATGGATGGCCACCCTTTTTTACTCCATGGCTCTTTGGGGATCAGTAAGGAGATTGTTGAGGCAGTTTTTTTTTTTTTTTTTAATCTTTATGGACTAGTGGATCTTGAAAGTTTTTTTCCAATGGAAAATTCCCTCAGTCTGGGTATTGAACTTCTAGTTTACAAGAACTGATTTCCTACGTATTTGAGTGCCTCTGATGTGCACTAGAGGGCAGTGAGTCCTTGACTGTGGACAGGGTTCCTAACAAACATTGGGACAAGTGCATCAGTAAAGCTGCCATCAGAGTAAGAGGTAGGTTTAGACAAAAAGGGGGAAAGTACGTTAGAAAAAAGCTAAACTTGCTTTTCTTTGTTTGGTTAAGAAGGCAATGTGTTATAGTGGGAGGGAGAGTCTGGAGCGAGTGAAAATGGTGTTCAGATTTTGCCCTGCTGCTTAGTTGTGTAGAAAGGCCCATGAATCCCACTGAGCCTCTCAGTCTCTGCATCTTTAAAATGGCAATCCTTACACTAGTCATCAGGTTGTTACAAGAATTCAATGAACATCAAGATTAGCATATTAGCAGCTATTATAATTTAGTTCATCGTTACTACAACTTTTCCCTTGAATATTCAAACTGCTTTGGTGTGCATATTTGAGCACCTCATTTATTTACTTGTTTTCAATTTAGAAGGTGGTTCAGCTGCCAAGGCCTCTGAACATGTGTCCCTAACAAATAACACCATTCTAAAAATAGAGAAAAATTGTGTGCTGTTTCTTGCATTTTAATATGCTGGTATTCCATGCTTCTTGTCTAATGAAGCAAATGTGTGTGTGTGTGTGTGTAAAGAGAGAGCGAAAGAGAGGGAGAGTGCTATATCCATCCAGTGTGCGTGTGTGTGTGTGTATCTTATATGTTACAAATACATCCCTCGTTATTGAAAATGTTCCCATGCCTCCTATCCTTTCCTAGCTAGTATGCATTTCTTCACAGTTCTTTTTTATTCTGTATAAAGAAGGATAACTTTAGGCAAGTGTGTTCCCTTTCTGAATCTCAGTTTATTATCTGAGAAGTACAGGGAAAGCATGAGGCAATGCCTTCTACTTCTAGAAGAGATACATCCATTTTCATAAGGTCAATGATGTTTAAGTTCCTGTTAATCATGCAGACATTTCAACAATTCCTAATACTGATATTAAATTAATTGCCTTATCTCCAAAGTGAATAAGAGGACATTGGTCGACATAACAAGAAGAATCTAGTAGAATGCCCTTTTAGAGAATCTAGTAGAACCTTTTCCCTTATAAAGAAGAACCTGGAAATAAAGATTAACCCTCATTATCCAAAATTTCACAATCTGAACTCAAAAATCAAACACAAGTATCTTTCATCGTGCAAACGTTGGATTTTCACTGTCCTAACAGAAGCCTTGCGTTGAGTGACAGCAGTCCTATTTGTATTGACCCAGATTTGAAACAGCCGGGGTTCTCAGCATGTGATCTCAGTTACCTGTATCTACTGCCGGGGCTTTTTCTTTCCTTACCAAAAATGCATTCCATATATCCATAACTCTTCAATCCATTCCCATTTGGAGGCCCTTCTTCTATAACTCCAGAGATTGTGCCTAGTATTCAGGTTAGGGGGGGCAGATTTAGTTGGCCTCCCAGAAAGTATGGTTTGGTTGCCAAATGACAAGAGAAGAAATGCTTCCCCTATAACCCAGTGTTTAAGAGCATGGAGTGTGAGTAGACAGTTGCTGTTCCCCAAATCTTAGAATGAAGGAATATCTGATCATTCTCTAATATATGCTAAATAAAATAAATATGCAATTGGCAAGGACACAGATAAATGCAGTCACCTGAAAGATTCAAATGACTCCCAGCCATCAGCACTGAAGATGATCTGATTGAAAAGATGAACTGTCTAAAGAAATCCTGTGTTGGTCAGAAGTGAGGATTGGCCAAGAAAATGCAGATGAAGGAAGGTCATCAAGGCAAGTATTGGCAAAGCTCATCCAAATAGTCTCTAGGGAAAAGTGAATATTAATTATTAGACTTTATGTACTTTCTGTACAGTTCCATGGGAAGTCCCTCCTGATGTTTGTGTTGTGGTATAAATTACAGGAGGTAGGAAGAGATGACCTTATTTGAAGTTTGCCTCCTCTATGCTGACTACCCTAACTAGCAGCTATCCTCTCCAACTCCCACCCATCCAGAAGCATCCAGGGCCTCAGAAGAAGTATGGCAGTGAAATGTAAAGACAAAGTTTCAAAGCAATATTCAACTTCAAATTTCAAAGCTTACTCCTGAAGCACAAGGAAAAGACCGATTTTTTCATAGAATAGGGCTGGCCCTGTGCTAAATAATATTCATAAAAGAATAAATATCAGCCAGGAACCATTTTTCCTGTGAATTCAGATGAGATGGAGATCTCGTGGGCCAGGATTAGCATATATGAGAGAGGAAACAAGACAGATGCCCCTGAGTGTGTTATGAAAGAGTCTACCCTTCATCTCCATACCTCATTCTGGAGGACCACAGAACTCTCTATTTGTGGAAGTAATGCTTGCTGCTGTAACCATATTTTGAAGGCTTACCACAATAGTATTTTATGTTTTATGCAATAGTCCAAGCAGTTTGGTCTGATTGGTAGGCAGCTGTTCTCCATGTGATGACTCAGGTACTTGGGCTCCTCCCATCGTGTAGTTCCTCGGTCCCTAGAACCTTGGCTCCAGCAGGCAAAAGAAAAAAATAGAAGGTGAGAAAGCCACACCTACTTTTTATAAACCATGGTATAGACATGATATGTATCATATCTACTCTTATTCAATTGGCAAGAACTGTTTGAATTATATACCCACAACCTGATGCAAGGAGAACTTGAACATACAGCCCCTGGCCACACAGCCTAGACCCAGCAATAACTTCATACTATGGAAGGAGAAGCAGGACGTTTTGGTGAAAAGCTGGCCATATCTGCCACTAGTTACCATGTAGGTTTGGGCTCTAAGACAAAACTCAACATGTACCCCACTTCTCATCTGTGATTCTGCAAAGTGGCAAGATTTGAGGAGATTACCACGCTAGAATGGTGAGGTAGCAGTCAAGAAGTCCAGCTTGAGTAGTCAGGGAAGTTCGAAGACATTCCCTACCCACCACCACCCTCATCAGAACCCTCCTGGGAATTCCCCTTGCCTCCAGAGTGGTATGGGAGAGCATAGGAAATTTTCTTGTGTACCTCTGGATCCTCTCCCAGAGGAGCACTAAGGTAATGGAAAGAAGGCTGGCAGATGTCCTGAGGGTGGGATAAAGGGAAACCAGGGAATGCTACCATGAGCCATACAAGGCAGGTGGGGGGTGGGTGGGTGGGGCAGTCTGAGTAGATGCCAGCAAGGTAGCAAAAGATGAGCCAGGACCAGATAGCCCCACCCCTCAGTGCAGTGGTGCTAAGTAAACTTCCTGAGATTCAGAAATAAACAAAAGAGAAAGAACAATTCTGGATTGACTGAGTCTACCTTGAATTGAATATATTTACTCTGAATTGTTAGAAATTTGGTGATTTGGCCACCAGACAGAATGGGACTCAAGCTAAACATTAAGTGCAATTAAATAAAATTACTTATTTTGAGGAGCATATCCAAGATTATGGTTTGAGACTTAGTCACTACTATGTGTATAATCAATTGTCTTAGTCTGGATGCATACTCCCCAAACAATTTTAAATTTTTAATTTTCTTGCCATGCTCCACTGTCTACTGTGAGTAAATACAGTAGTCAAACTGTACATAAGTATCATACTTATATTTTGTAGATAGCAAAACACTGTATTTATCATGCCATATATCATGTAACATAAGTTTTCATACTTATATTTTTACATAGTGTGGTGGTTAATTTTATGTGTCAACCTCACTGATAAAATTATCAGTGTAATTTTAAGGGGTAATAACGAAGGGATGCACAGATAACTGGTAAGACATTATTTCTGGGTGTGTCTGTGAGAGTGTCTCTGGAAGAGATTAACATTTGAATCTGTAGACTGAGTAAAGAAGGTCACCCTCACTGATGTGGGTGTGCAGCACTCAATCCTTGAGGGCCTGAACAGAAAAAAAGGTGGGGGAAGGGCAAATTCACTCTCTTTGCTTTAGCTGGGACATTCATCTTCTCTTGCCCTTGGACATCAGTGCTCCTGGTACTCAGGTTTTGAACTCAGACCTGGACTCACACCATTGCCCACTCCCCCATTCTCAGGCTGTTGGACTCAGACTGAATAACACCACCAGCTTTTCTTGCTATCCAGTTTGCAGATGGCAGATTGTGGGACTCTTCTACCTACATAACTGCATGAGCCAATTCTTATAATAAATCCCTCTCTCTCTCCATAGATGTATATACATATACATATCTGTATACATACACGTATACATATACAGACACACATATATCTGATATTCGGTTCTGTTTCTCTGGAGAACCCTAATACACATAGTTCTAGTTATATTTTTCTGTGTAAGTTAGTTAACTAATTAAACATATTTTTTCCCTTTTTAATTTTTATTTACACACAAAGATATTCACATGCCAAGCTGTTTTTAAAAATAAAGCTCTAAACCCTGTCCCATCACAGGAGTCCTTTGAAACTCACCAATACCTCCCTTCCCCGCCACCATCCTTACTATAGGATCAAAGAAGGGGAACTGCTTTGCTTAGTGTTTGTTGGGGGAGGGTCCCTCATTTTAGGTTTATTAAACGTATTTTTAATAGAGTACCTATTATGCTCCAGGCAATGTTCTAGATTCTGAGGTTACAGTAATGAATAAAAGAAACAAAAGCCCCTGCCATCACGTTTACCTTCTAGTAAATAAGCAGAATTTATGTTCTAGGAAATAAAAAAATAAACAAAATGAATAAGTAAAATATAAAATTGCATCAGATGATGCTATGAAAGAAAAAGCAGAGAAAAGAAAGCAGTGAGAATGGGGTAGGGTATGGGGATATACTGAATTTTAAACAAGGACATGAGTGAAGCTGGCATTTGTGAAATGGTCCATAAGAGCTAAGGGAGCAAGTTGGGAAGATAAGTAAGGAAAAGGGCCCTGGGAGAAGGAAGCATGTCTGGTGTGTCTGAGGAAGATCATGGGGGACAGAGTGGCCCATGCACAGTGTGCAAGAGGTAGGGTAGAAGGATGTTCACTCAGAAAGGTAATATGGAGGAATGCAGATAGGCAGAACCTTGTTGACCATTGAAGGCCTAAAACGGCCTTCCTACTGTCTTCATCAGGCTCATGAATTTAATTAATGTGAATCTGCCTCAGAAGACGGTTCTTTTCAAGGTATGGTCAAAATTGGGTTTCTGAGTTTGCATAGCTCTGGGGCAAGCAGGCTTTTGATTCTAGTGATTTTTGCACAATGCTGCCAGCCTGTGAGGCACCTGGAAGGTTTCATCTTGCCAGGGAAGTCTCTGTTAACTTTTGATACTCCCATGATACTCTTTCTTACTTCTTTTTCCTTTACTGTTTCTGTTGATTCTAAACTTAAACTGATTTAACCTGCATAAAATTATGCAGACCAAGGAAAAGGAAGTTCATGGAGGTGATTTTTGACCCTCCCCACTAGTCTGGCTTGGCTTGAGCACTCTGCTGAGAGTCCCAGAAATATAGCCAGACCCACAGGCTCACAGAAGCCCAGGAGCTATGTTCTCAGCCCTTCCCAGATGCCTCCCTGCCTCTTGCTCTCTTGCTCTCTCTGCCCCACTCTCTACTCCCCAGAACTGCACAGTTTCAGCGGGTCACCCAGGGCCATGTCCCTGGGCAGATACGAAGGCATGCATTAACAGGTAGATTTTCTTCCAGCCTTCAGATCGAAAAGACTGAGCATATTGGATTACTTGATTGTATTGCTTTTCTTACAACTTTGCCAGTTCTATGGAATAAGTGCTTCCAATTATAAGTCTGGGCAGGATTGTTATTCCGCTTGTAATTTAGTATATTCCCATTCATAATTTCATCACCTGCGGAATAATCAGGATTATTTAACATCATCCTTTGTATATTCAATCATAGACCTGTTTACCCTTATTTTATCTATCTGTTGTTCATATTGAATAAAGGCTCTTAGTTAAGCCTATTACCTTTCTGCCTGGATATCTCCTAATAAATGAGAGCAATATGTTAATTTGGAAAGAATTTTGTTTTCATTTTAGTAACCTATTCATAAATGCTCTTTTCCAAACCACAACAAGGCATAGGCAGCATATTAAGCACTTTTCTTAATGTTGGTATTAGAGTACAAAGGTAAGAGTTGAAGTTGAGACTTTCTGTGTCATGGTCAGCATATATGATATACTGGTGAGCTTCAAACTTTTATATAGCATAGGGCACAGACCTGCAAACAGACAGAATGAGGGCTAAATCTTGGTTTTCCTTCTTAGGAGAATCACAATTTCTGTATATAATATTATATTTCTAAAATGGGTGCAAACTAGCCTGACAAAAAGATCCAAATGCAGATTTGTTCTCCAACATTCACTCTTCTTTTTTATAATGTTCTAATGTAGAATGCAATCTGATTATCTTATGAATATTAATGTAGTTCATCTCTTTATATTTTTGATAAAACTGTGTATGTCGAGATGAGTTCTTAAACTTCTACTTACTTTCTAGGTTAAATCTTACCACATGAAGAACTGCCTCCTTTCGTGAACAAATGTGCCAAATCAACTTGGATCTGCTTGATGGTTCTCACACCTTTAGTGTTCTTAAGACAACATTTTTATGTTGCCAGATGTAACCCAGATGGTACATATTAATTTATATATGGATATTGGAAAAATACATGGTTTTCATCTGAGGTCTTTTAAGTATGATTTTTAAATTGATGTGAACATTGCTTTTTTTTTTTTTTCAACTTGCACCATAATGCAGTCAAAATATGGTTCCCAGGTGAGTGAACACTTATCTGTTTCATTTGGCATCACTCTATATTTCTGAGTCATGCCTTCTGAATGAATGTGTGTCTTTGCAGACTTGGTTTCAACTGGCTGAAAAGCAATGTGAGAGTGTCAAGTAACTATCATTATGTTGAAAGACAGTGCTGATAAGATAAATTTAGAACATCTTTCATCTCATTTTCAATATTAACAACTGTTCTATAGTCTTGCCAGCAGACACAAATGTGTGATAAAGTTTAGACATTTTAATCCTTTAGTCTCTCCTGTTTTGATAAATATTAGACATAAGGTGGTACTGAAACACCATCCTGAAATCTCTAGGATTTCAGAGAAAATAGTCCATCATAAGCTCATTACAGAACTATTTACAAAATAAATTATAGAGCCAATTCAATAGACAAATCTGAGACTTCGGTCTCCTGTTGTCCTTGCCTTTATTCCATGAAGAGTCTGAGGTGCTTTGTTCAAGAAAAACAAACTGTATGAACATTTTGTAGTGGCCCTTGGAATCTATCTTTCAGGAGAGATCTGATAAAGATTATATATAAAAAACCTACTCTCCACATTTCTTTTCCTCTGCTTCCACCTCTTCCTTTTTCTTTTCCATATTCTTCTTTAGCCTATTGTTACTTGATCAGTATCAACACTTATATCCTCTTTGTGTATCTAGCATGTGGACAGATAAACAGATACATTTTAGTGGCCAGAATATTGTTCACAAAGTATAAAATTAGTATACTGAGATATGCACTTACCTATCTAAAATAAGATGAGAATATCAAGTTAAAGCATACCTCTGGATATAGGTTAGAGGTCAGATTAGCAGCCATCACCTGCCCGTCCACTCCCTCAGCCTTCTGCTGTGAAACTTAGAGAATTAAGTTATATTTGGCTTCCCTTATTATTTTTACATACAAATTAGGATGCTTAAGGCCTCCAGAAAATGTGGCCACTGAGTCAAAGGAAGGAAGGTTAAAAAAAATGGAAGAACTACAAAATAGAGCATATATATTCCTTAAAATAATTAAGCTTTCAGCTATGTATCCAGATCCAGTATGCACAAAGCTGCTCAAAAAAGAGTCATCCATTTCTGTAATGCTCAACATTCCCTTTTATAGTTGCATAAAAACCCAAGGACACAATTTCCCAACACTTCTCATAATTCAATCTCTTGAGGCAGTAAAGCTCCACTACCTGAGATCTTACTGTAAAGAACATAGGTTCTATAAGGACAAAACAATGCTGTGGTGCATGCAGAAAAGAGGAGCATATCTTTCATACTCATCCAGTGTCACATGTTGTCACATAGTAAGAAAAGCCACGCCTCTCAGGTTGCTTTGAATCCTTCCAGGTGAAAACAATCCTTCCAACTTCAGCCTGCTGAGGATCTCAGCATAGAAT
The DNA here is from genome assembly GCF_054177405.1 of Leptonychotes weddellii. NCBI lineage: Eukaryota > Metazoa > Chordata > Mammalia > Carnivora > Phocidae > Leptonychotes > Leptonychotes weddellii. The sequence goes on from NC_138372.1 coordinate 131,003,937, forward strand.
TTGGGAACAGCTCCAGAAACCACTATCGAGGATAGACACATGGCTCTCCTTCTATCCCAAACCCTCTGTCCTCAACCACCCTGAGGTCCCAATAAGGCCTGCCTCCTGTTATTCATGCCCAAGTGTCCTACCCTCCCCTTGAGTGAGGGCTAGACATAATGGCCTGTGTCTAACCAACAGAACACCATAAACATAATGGGATGTCTCTTCCATGATGAGGCTATAAAATGCTGCAACCTCCATCTTGCTAGCAGATTTTATTGTTTTCTTGGCTTGCAACTTTGATGAAACATGTTGCCATGTAGAGAGGCCCACATGGCAGGAAATTAGGATGACCTCTAGCCAATAGCCAGTGAAGAATGAAGGCCCTCAGTCTGAGAGCATGCAAAAAACTAAGCTCCTCAGGGTGTATCAGCCCTTGAGGAACTGAATCCTGCCAATGACCACTGAATTGGGGAACAGATCTTTCCTCTGTTGAGCCTTCAGAGGAAACCTCAGCCCTGGCTGACAATTTAATTGCAGGCTTGTGGAAACTGAAGCAGAGGACCCAGAGAAATTGTGCCCAAATTTCTGACCCATAGCAACTGTGAGGTAATAAATGGATACTGTTTTTAGCCACTCAGTTTGTGATAGTTTGTTGCATAGCAATAGATTACAATAATACTTCCCACCAGAGTACTTCCAAAATCCTTGTTGTGCTTGTCAACCAAATTCTAGCAGCCTGACTCACCAATTAGCCCAGCTCAGTTCAGACTCAAAATGAGCCCTTGTAACAATCTATCCATCAGCTTCCTTCTCAGAGGCAGGCCTGTGAGAGACATTTTGTATTATCTGTGGGTTTTATTTTTCCATACTCTCCCATTCTCAAGAATAACTGAGAGTTAGCTGAAACAATAGTCTTACATCTTTAACTTACGCCAGGAGTATAGTCACAGATTTGAAAGCATGGCAGAACAAAGACACTGCATAGAAATGGACATACTGCACTACTTAAGGCTACTTTATGTTATGTCATCTTCTTTCCAGATAAAGTGTATGTTCATTAAAGTGGCATCTTCAGTCTAGTGATTTAAGCTATTTATAAGGATGAAGTAATTACCTTGTCATCACTAGTGAAACTCAATGGTTATATTTGCACTGGTAAAATATGCCCTGCAATTTAAACTGGCCAACATACACATAGGATATAACTGACTTTTTTCCCCCCTACATTGTCTAAAATGCATCTTTTTCAGAGCCAACATTGATTTCCAGGGTCCAACATAAACCTCAAGGGCTATTCCTGTTGACAGCAACAGAAAATCCACCACTGATCTTACTACTGTGAAGACGGCAATCGCATACACAGCCGTGAATAGAAGGGGGTGGAAACACCTGGGGCAAAGTATTGGCTGCTAATGTGGATCTTCACTGTCTACTCTGCCTTCAATGCACTGCATCCAGATAGTATGATTTGGCAACAACAAAAGCAACAGTTTAATGAAAGTAATGAAAACTCTACTACGTTATTTTTTCCCCTTTCCCCACAAATTAGAAAACTGGCAGTTTTGCTGACAGTTCAGTAATGCACTTCATTTTGTTACTATTCTCAATGACTTTCTCAGTTTCTTGTTTAATAAATCAATGCCAAAATAAAACGGAGGTAAACAGATTTTAGTTGAATCTTTGTGATGTTAAAGATCTGGGAATTTGGAAAATGTAGAATTATAAATAAATTGGGGGGGTTTATTTTGTTTGAATATTTGGCATTGAGTATTATAACAGCTTTCTGATGGGAAGACAAATATTTAAGGAGTTCTCTTTGTGGGTTCTCTACAACATTTGGGGAACATTTAGGGGACATTTGGGAAAAATGTCTGCTTTTTATTTCTCCCAACTGGCCTTATAAGTAATTCTTTTGATAAGAATTGAGGATGTTGAGACTCAAAATTACTAATGTATTGTTAATTTGCCAATCAGCAAACTTGGTTCTTTTGATTGTTGTATGAGATTTGTTTTTTTACCTCCTTTGAAAGAGCTGCATATTCAACCAGTGGGTTAGAATGTTAAAGGCCCTCATATACATTGTAGCATGTAATACCAACGACAATATTAAGCAAGAGAGTAAATAACATAGCCCTTTCTTAATGCTCTTACTTCATGAAAAACAAAAGGGCACAAGAAGAAGAGGTGTTTAACACATGGATATTAGATGTAAATGATATTTTCATAAAGTAAACATAGTCTTGATCAAAGTGTGGTTCTGTTTGTTTCACTAGCAAAGTTTATTCAAAGCATGTTCTTACAATACAAGATAGCAACAAAGGGACTGCTTTACATGTGGCACTCCTCTTTGTCTTATTGTCACTGATGCTACCATGTATCTTCCATGTATCCTCACTCAGGAAGCTATTATCAGAGGAGAAAGATGTGAGATTAGAAATAAGTTCAGTGTTAAGTTCTCATTTTTTTTTATTTTGAGAAATTGATAAAAATTGTGAAAATATATGCAAAGGCTTGTAAAAAGTTTGTTCAAAGAAAAAAAGTGGAACAGAATATATGTTAGATGGTAGATTTTATTATTGTGGTAGACCTTATATTCTAAAAATAGTGCAACAATATCTCCATTGCTACATGTTCTTCTTTCCAGAAAGCTCTCAATGACAGGTGGGTCTACTTTTTCTTCCCTTGTATCTGAGTAGCCTCTTGACTGTGATGGAAGTTACAGTATATCAACTTCAAGAATATCAGTATACAGCTTCCAACTTCTGCATAGTTTTGTAGAGGAGATTACTCTTGGAACAGCGCCTCCATGCCATGAGGAAGATCAAGCACCATATGGAGTAGTCTGTGTGGTGAAGAACCCATGTGCACACCCCACATTTCCATCTGAGGTTCCAGTCATCAGCTGGCCACTGCCAGATATGAGTGGTGAGCCTCCAGATGATTCCAGCCCCCAGCTAGCAAGTTATCCCCAGCTTCTCACCCTAGCTGATGCTGCATGAAGTGACAGGTTGTTGGTGGTCCTGTCTAAATTGCTGATTTCTGAACAAAATTAATGATTGGGATGATCTGTTTGACAGTGAGAGGTACTGAGCGCAAGTTTTATCTCAATTTTTCAGATGAGGCACCAAAGTTCATAGTGAATAAGGAATTTGACTAATGATACAGAACTAGTAAATGGGAGAGCTTGACCCCAAGTTCTGTCCACTTTCTGTATACATATATCATATGCATATATATATATATACACACACACACACATATACATATATATATACACATACACATATATACACATATATATGATATATATATTATATATATCATATAATGTTCCTATATATATGTATATATAGTGTTCCTGAATAACTATTTGATGGAATTGAAAGTTGGCCTTTGATGATAATTACTTTCTCTCAGGTTCATCTACAGATCTTTACACTTATGTCTCTATTGGGAAATTACAAGTTCATGGGTAAGATGTTTCCATGGCTTTTAGAATAAAGAAAATATTTTCAGGCCACCATGGTGATGAAGCAATCTCTCTTTTCAATGAAAGTTCAAATCATTCACAAATTAATCTGGACTAGATCTTCTTTTGCTCTCATTCCCTAGGATGTCTGCTTGAATTATAGCCTCATTGAGTTCAAAAAATAAATGCTGAACACCTGATTAATTAACTCCGCTGCTATTAGAAACAGTGGAAATCCAAATAGAAAAGGAACTACTTAGCATCTCATTTGCAGTCTCCTTATACACATTGATTCCACTTATATTTGATTTCTTTTCTAATACTATTCAAATTACAAAATGTAACCTTGCTGAACATTTAGAACAGTGCCTTGTTCTTTGTCTAATCATCGTAGGTATTAATACAGGAGAACAGGGAGAGCTACCAAAATGTTTCCAATAGGACTTAAAAAAAGACTGAAGGGCAAATGTCATCTTAGAACTTACAAAGGTGAGAACATTCCCTGCACCTCTCTTCACGCCTCTGCCAGATTTCTCATAGGCTTTACGCTCAGAAAGTGATTTTGTAAAAAGTCATTTATAATAAGTCTTCTTAATTTTCTTGTGTGTCAACTAATAATTAAACACCCATTTGATATATGCAATTATAGTAAAAATAAGAGTATAATAAAAAGCTCTTATGGGATAATCCATAAGACAGAGGCAAAAAAGCATGTGATGGAACTTTTCAATTACCAAATAAAAGTATAAATGCTGGATGGACTGGCTTTCCGTGCTGGTTGTGTCTCTGCTAGGACAGTGAGAGACCGACTTTCTATTGTTCCAGATCTTGCCTTCAAGAACTCATTTAGAAAGATGGTTTGGAAATTCTGATATTTTAAAATTTAGGGTTCTGGTAAAATATTAAAATTCTGATACTTTAGGATCCTTGGGTCGAGGTGTTCATTAAGACTGGTAATATAACTGGTGGTAAGACTGGATAATGGAACCAGTGCAAACAGAAGTTTTTATTTGAAACATCTTCTATCAAGTACAACAGCTTGAGACAGTTTTTTAAACTATACCATGATATATTACATGCCACTATTTGTCTTCTCTGAATGTTACTTTGAGCTGGGTACAGAAGGCATGATTCAATGAGAAAAGGAAGAAGAGCAGAGGTTACTGGGTGTCTATGACTTCTAAGATAGTTGATAAATATCTCCTCTCTTGATTCACACTAAAGCTCAGTGAGATAGATTTTTTTGCCCATTACCAGCCAAGGAAGCCGAATTTTGAAGTTAAATGAGGAAACCAAATCCAACAACTGCAATGTAGCAGGCGCAGGATTCAAAACTCTCTTGTGTCAAGGTTCATGCTCTTGCCACCAAGCCACTTCTCTAAGTAGCTATGTACATGGGAGTGGTTTGTCAGCTGAAAAGGCTCATCGAAGGCATCTTGCCTACCCTGCCACTGCCTGCTGGTCAGCTGTGTGATAGACCCTTGGTCATTCATTTTCCAATCTCTAAAATGGGAATAATTTCTATTGAGGATTTAGAGATGCCATAGTGCCCTACAGAGTGCAGTGAATTGTAGCTGTTATTATCTTGTGAAAAGAAGAATTTAGCTTTTTAATCTGCTCCGAATAACTCGTGGGAGGCAAGAAAGAAGAACAAAGTTATTTATGTTTTAGTCACCATGGCACTGTAGGGCTTTTCCTAAAACAATACTGATTTTCAAAATTTGTCTTGTCCTGTTAGTTTTTTTCTTCAAAGCACCTGACAAACATGAGTCATTTCATTTCTCCTTTTTCTTCTTATTAGTTTTCACTTCCCTCCTTGTCAAGTTGCTTTTAATAATTTATCAATTATGCCTGATCAGGCCTGCTTGGCTGGCAGAGCTAAGCTATAAAAAAGAACGGGAACAGATGTCAAAAATGCATTTGTTTTCTCTATTTTGCCAAATGCCAGGCAAAGAATGGCACTGTTCTGCTTGCCTGCCCCTTTTACTGGTGAGTAGTGCAAAATGGTTCACACAACATCTGCTTTTGTAAAGACCTGCTAGCATTGCCTACGTATGTCCAGATGTCATCGCACACATGCAAATATCTGTAGGACTGAAAGTGAACACATTCTCCTGGGATGCCAAATCCAGAGTTGTTGTTTCTGTTTTGTCCTAGGGCCTGGGGAAATGGCAAAGGAATGGCAGCATGGACTAGAACAAAAGATCTAATCTCCTTTTGATTCCATTCCCCATATAAATTGATGGCCATTTTAGTGATACAGCTTTGAGGTTACACATGCAGGTTAAGCCCCTTAGCTGTGCACCTTCACCTTGGGAAGGGTAGGAAGGGACAATCCATTAGTTAGGTAACCAAGCCCACATCAAGATCCCAGAAAACAAAGTGAAAGAAATTACTTTTTTTTCCCTTGGGAAATCTATAGATCCTTATTAATTTCAGAGTACAGGAAAGTCCTTCTCTGGTCCCCATCTCTCTTCTCCACCATTACCATCCTCCCTAAAACTCCCAACCTCTCTGACTCTCCTTTATTATACCCCTTCTTTCTTTTGTCTTTTGAAGAGAGCTCTCAGTTATTTGCTTCCATTAGGTTTCCCTCTTAGTGAAGCTCAGATGGGTGGGGTGGTGAGCCAATTTCAGATCATGTACCTACAGGGAAAAGATGAAGAAAAGTTGCCCTTCCTGGTTCAGTATCAGGGTGAAGCACCTACAATACCAGAGGTTTTCCTTGTTGAGATAAGCCATCTCCAAACGTAGCTTAGGCACATGTAGTTAAGTATCTCTATCTCTTCATGAGTGTCCTAGTTTAGTCTGGGCCAGGCCCAAAGGGGCATGGGCATGTCCTATGCCCCAGGAGGGAAGGATATAAATTCTGTCTTGCCACGATGAGAGTGGATATGATGATTTCAAGTTGTGTTGGTATCCTTCTTCCTCTTCGTATGGTGACATTTCTCTCTAGACTTAGCCTGTGGCAGTGTGTCTAGATTGACAAATGGAGCATTATCAAATAACCTTTGTAAGACAGTCACTTAACATTATATTGTAGAGTGGGGGTTGCAACCATTTTTTCCCATAAAGGACCAGATATTAAATATTTTCAGCTTTGCAGGAGATATGGTCTGTCACAACTACTTAAATCTGCAGTTGTAGCATGAAAGCAGCATAGATAATACAGAAATGAATGGGTATGGCTGTGTTCCGATAAAGCTTTATTAACAAAAAAAGTGGCAGAGCTGGATTTGGCCCATGGGTCATAATTTACCGACTCCTATTGTAGACAATAGAAGTAAATAAATTAGCTATCTCTCTGTGGTCCCGTGGGGAATATTTCACTCTGCCCCCTCTCTGGACACTCTTCCATGACTAGAATTTTAACTTCTGCTTACTCTTTTTTGATTTCAAAAAATATCATATATGTTTATTTATTTTAAATATGGAAAGGGGGAGGTAGTTATGAGACATGATAAAGAGGTATATCTAAAAAAATAAGTTCTTACCAGTTAAAGGAGGATGGCATATCCTTAGAGAGGATTGAAAATCTCAGGAGAGAACAGTTTTATGGTCTGGCCATTTGGGTGAATGGTGGTAAGGTTTCTGGATAGAGAATCCCAGTGAAGAAGTAGAATTGGGGAAGAGTACTAAATATACTAATCTTTACTTCCCACCCACATCCATTATTTAGAAAACAGCCCCTCCACAGCATCTGGGAGAAGCGTTCCTTGTGCATAGGGTGATCATCTAATTTATCATCTAAATTGGAGCACTTTAGAGAGTGAAAATAGAAACCAGTGAATATTTACTATAGATCAACAGGTATTAACTGGTATTCTACAGAATAAGTGGGTTATATGCTCACCATATCTATGAAGTCCATGATCCTGCCCACAGTCTACAGTTGCCTGGACCATGAGAACCACCTAATCCATTTTAGCCAATAAGATCCTTTCTCCCTAGAATTTGGGATAAGAAAATTGAGAAATTCTTCATTAGTAAAAATATATTTATTGAGCATTACCTATGAGCCAGAAAATGTTCTAGGCACTGTTGATATTCCCAACAAAAAGAAAAGAAACCCTGGGTTATTGGAGTCATATTCTAGCAGAAAATCAGATAAAAAAATGTCACATAGTGGTAAGTCCCATTAAGAAAAAGCAGAGTAAGGGGATACAAAGTGGTAAGGTGCTAATTTTAGATCGGATGGCTAAGAATAGGGAAATATTTGCGGTTACATTTGAGCAAACATCTGAGTAAAGCAGGACACAGGTATGATGGAAGTTTGCTTGCTGTGTTTAAAAAGAATTCTTAATCTCAGGAAACAAACTGAGGGTTGCTGGAGTGGTGGGGGCTGGGAGGGATGGGGTAGCTGGGTGATAGACAATGGGGAGGGTATGTGCTATGATGAGTGCTGTGAATTGTGTAAGACTGTTGAATCACGGACCTGTACCTCTGAAACAAATAATACATTATATGTTAAAAAGAAAAAAAAAAAAGAAGATAGCAGGAGGGGAAGAATGAAGGGGGGGAATCGGAGGGGGAGACCAACCATGAGAGACTATGGACTCTGAGAAACAAACTGAGGGTTCTAGAGGGGAGGGGGGGTGGGGAGATGGGTTAGCCTGGTAATGGGTATTAAAGAGGGCACATTCTGCATGGAGCACTGGGTGTTATACACAAACAGTGAATCATGGAACACTACATCAAAAATTAATGATGTACTGTATGGTGACTAACATAACATAATAATAAAAAAATTAAAAAATAAAATAAAAAGAAGGTGGCTGAAGCAAAGGGAAAAAGGAGAAGAATGATAGAAAATAAGAACAGAAAGGTAGCTGGGCTCCAAATGACAACTGGAGGATGATCACTGAGGAGACTGGAGCTAAACTGGCTCCAGTCTTTAACAGACATACATTGTTGGTTACCTACCCAGTGCACACTCCATCTAATTCTTTTATTGTCTTCTAATTACTAAGTATTGGCAAACCTACTCCTGCTGGCTAGTAATTGGTTTTGGGCTGGGTACAGGACCAGATTACGCCAAATATGTGGTGAAGTCTAACTGAGATCTTCTTCAGAAGTTTCCCTTACTTTTGAAAAGAATTAAATAAATCCCTCTTTTGCTGGATGCCTGGAACTGTGGCAGTCATCTTGCAACAATGAGGGAGCTGGCCTAAGGATAAAAGTAGACCTGGCAGCTCAAACAATGAATCATGGAACACTACATCAAAAACTAATGATGTAATGTATGGTGATTAACATAACATAATAAAATTAAAAAAAAAGAAATAAACCCAACAAATAACAACAACAACAACAACAACAACAAAGTAGATCTGGCAGGATGACTGAGTAGAAAGACAAGTAACTTGAGCTCTAATGAAGTCATTGAGCTGATGAATCAGCCAACCCTACTTTGTTACTTCTTTAACAGAAAATAACAAAAATTTCCATAAAGCATAAGGCAAATTGAGTAGGTCATTTTTTTTAAATTACAGCCAAAAGCATCTTTAAAAATACATATAGAAAACCAATACTATATACAATATGAAGTTATAAGGCCACTGGGAAGGCAAGTGTGAGCTGAAAAGAGCTTATGAGCCTGACAGACAAGAATAATAATGCAGGATGATACTCAGAGGAATGGGCCTGATTTCTGACCTTCCGGTCCAATCCCTACGAGCTAACTTCGCCTAGGCTTTTGTCCCTATACTTTTTTTGTTGTATCCTGTTCAAAGTCCCCTTTTACTTGAATTAATTTGGGTAGGCTTATACTCCTTCCAGTAGAGGGTCTTAATTTCGCTTTTAAACATAATGTGAATTTGATGGACCTGTGTGTCTCTCAAAGAGGTAATGTCTAACTCTGCCTAACTTTGCTTAGCATAATACTCTCTAGCTCCATCCATGTCATTGCAAATGGCAAGATTTTATTCCTTTTTATTGCTGAGTAATATTCCATTGTGTGTGTGTGTACATATATACATATATATATGTATATAAATATATAACATCTTCTTTATCCAGTCCCAGAAAGAGAAATACCATATGATTTCACTCCCATGTGGAATTTAAGAAACAAAACAAATGAGCAGAGGGGAATAAAAAGAGACACAGAGGCCAACTGAGAAATAGACTCTTAACTATAGAGAATAAACTTATGGTTACCAGAGAGGAGGTAGGTTGGGGGATGGGTGAAATAGATGATGGGAATTAAGGAGGGCACTTGTGATGAGCACTGGGTGATGTATGGAAGTGTTGAGTCACTATATTGTACACCTGAAATTAATATTACACTGTATGTTAACTAACTGGAATGTAAATAAAAACTTAAAAAAAGAGGTAATGTCTAAGCTGGAGTTAATTAAATATTCACATCTCAGTCAGAGAAACTCATAAGAGAATCATTAACATGTCTAGTCACAGAAATTGATGGAATCATCCAGTTAGGATGTGATACATGGCAGGAGAGAGGGCTAGGAATAGACAGGAATATTGGGGCTTAAGGCAGTATTTGAGTGGATGGTCCTCAAAGGGGTAGCATGAGGGAATTAGAATGAAAATCATCTTGGGGGATTTTTTTCACAAACATATGCTACAACCCACTGGGGCGGTCTAGCCTGCTGCTGAGCATGGGGAAGATCAGCACAGCAACTGGTGGGCAGAGGGAATAAATGAAAGATACTGCGAAGAAAAAAATCAGCAGATAGAAGCCCCCACCCCTTTCAGTTCTTTCATCTGAAGCGAAGAGTTTCTCATAATTTATGGATTCTTATTCTACGTTGCCTTGGTAAGATTTGGGGGGGGTGGGGCTCCGTCCAGAATGTTCCCTGTGCAGACTCACCTCTTTAGCACAGCCAGTGAGCTCCTTCTGTTCAATGTGGGCCCCTTGCTCACAACACCTGTGTGCGGCTCAAATCTCTCATCTCAAGAGCTGGCGTTAGAACATATTAGGAGGAGATGTATTTTTAAATCCCTTAGAAAATAGCACTGAAAGTAATTGGCTCTTGGATCTCAGTAAAGCTTACTGGTTTGATCTATAAAAATCTCTCCCCCCCCACCCCCCACCCATCGCCTTATTTTCTCTTCATGTCGGGAAATGATTTTTCATTTTATTTCCTACCTTGTTCTGTGAAGGCCTGCACTGGTTTCACAAATAGGGAAGAAAAGAGAAACCTCTATATTTGTTTTCTTGCTGCTGCTTAAATATTGATCTTTCAAAATTTCTGAAGGATTGCCTGAGGCCTCCTAGGAAGCCTGACTCGATTGGAATTGTGGCTTTTCTTCTTGTTACTTTGTATGAGTCATCAGGAATAAGGATTTCTGTTATTTTTGATGATTACTTTAAAAATAACACTAACACTCTTCATGGGGCTTAATTTACTGCTGCAGAGGATGTCAGTACTGCTTTAAGAGCTCCCCGGCAGTCACTGCTGTCTCTAAATGCTTGACAGAAGTCCTGTGTAAGCCAGCCCTTTCAGGATGCCCGACGCACATTCATTACTATGATTCACTTTCCAGAACATATTTACAAAGGCTCAAGTTAATGAAAAACTCTTAAGTAAATATTTTCCATAGTTGTTTTTAAAAGTTCTATGAGAGTCAAGAAAGCTTAATATAAGAAGTTCCCTTCATGACTATGTGCTTAGAAGGGAAGTCAGCTCATAGGGACAGAGGATGCCTGTACAGAAAATTCTGAATTAGTAACTTCGGGTTGGTCTCCAAAGCAAAGTAAGACTGCACGATCTCCTCCATCTTTTCCTGCTTTAGTTTCTTTAGGAGTGAGTGCTGATATTGGTTCTCACTTGTTATGATATGTACAAAATTGATGATGATTCAAAGCAATATTTAAAAAAAAAACAGTTCCATGAATGAACGTGGCTGCTAGTACATAGGCTCTGGCTGGAGCTGCTGGGGTGATGTGCGCATCCAGAGGATTGTAATGGAAAAATCAGTGGCAGTAGAATAGGTTGGAAATATTCACTATTATCCTGCATTCCCAGGACCATGGAGAGAAGCCTACAATAAGCAAGGGTGTATTGGCTATCTGGAAGGTTAAAATAGATTGCCTTTAAGTTTCTAAACAATAAAAAGTCCAGAATGTTCAAGAGACATTTCTTCTCTTGTAACGAAAGGGAAGGTCTTTCAGATGATGAGAAAACAAGACTGATTGATGCTTACATAATTTGGAGTATGGATCTTCTTTTGATTGAAAATTTCTAATGAATATCCTCTGGTTATGCTTAATGTCTATGTCAGGAATGAACTCCTCTGCTGGAAAGACATAACTGATCTGGAAGGTGGCCAAACTGGTACTAAAGAAAGATGATTTTGATGGACAACGGATTCTTCATGTGCATTGGATTTCTGATTTCATCCTGTCTTGAGTTCTACTTATTTCTATACTCTGCAGTGAGTAGAAATTGGAAATTGACCACTCTACCTATCTCGAAAGTGAGAGAAAATTTGTAATCAGATGATAATTTTGACTATATAATATGGAGAAAACCATTATCTATGTAAAACAGAGAAATACAAAAATACAAAGGGGTGCCACCAAGATTCACTGTTTTGTTTGTTTTAAGATGTGCTACATTGTTCAATTTTCTTTTATATCGAAGAATATTTTTCCTCTCTTTTCACGTCTTTGTGTTATGAAAATACTTTTGAAAAACAAAAAAATACTGTAGTTAAGTTTACAAAGAAACACTGTAAATGAATGGTTTTAGTCATTCTGATTTTTCTGTGACTCTTAGACTTACAAAAAAAAAAAAAAATCCCCTGCCGGCCAGTAGTTGAGCTCCTTCTTTGGGGGAAATACAAATAGCTTTAGAACTAACCCCCAAATTTCTATAACCTGGCATTTAACATGGTTTTTAAACAAAAATGTGTAATAGTCGAGAAAAGAATTCGGGAATGAACCACATCAGATATAGGAAGTTTAGGTTTTAAATTTGAGGAAAGATGGGAATGGCCCCTGCCTTCTTGCATTTTGATTTACATTTGACTTCTTCCAAAAAATGCTATCTTTGTGCTTTCAAAAAATTTCATTTTATCTCTGAGTCTTGGAGTGAAACTTTCTTCAACCAGGAATCAGAGCACCTAGGTGTTAATCTTAGTCAGAAGCACATTTGGTCTCCATGTGCTTCTGTTTCTTCAGCTGGAAAACAGGGGTGGGAATCACTCTATGCTTTTCCAGGAAAGAAACACAGAGAAGATAAAAACGAGTGCTAAGAAAGATTCCCTATAAACCCAAGCTATTATGGTTACTTAATATGAGGCTCTTCTCCGGAGGTTATCATCATAGATTGTTTGCCAGCTCAGCCTTAAACATGTCAGGCATCACAGAAAGGGAACTCTGTAAATGAGGAGGTTGGCTGCAGTCAGTCCCAGGGGCCCTCTGGCACTGGCGCTGGGGGGACTCATGGTGTAATGAGTTGAACCCATGTAGAGGAAGTCGGCTCCCCTTCCCCAAGTTGCACCCGCCAGCATCACGGAGGTCTGGAGCATCAAGCCAACACCTCCTGCTGAGCAGCAAAACGTTTGTGCCACCTGCCATTCTGGGGAAAACAGTCATGCTGCCGGAGAGAGCCTAATCAATGGAAAGGAAGCTCAGTCACTTTTCCTATCTTGCCCTTCTTGCTCCTGGGGATCTAAGCGACGAGTATTGAGCCATCAGAGTGGAAATCTTTAGTAGCCCTGCAGTGCTCCATCTAGAATGACCTGCAACAATACAGGTTTAGAGAAGATGGCTGATTGTGTTACCTTCTAGTTAGAAAATGTGGACCTAGTTTATCTGTTATGTTAACTCTATCTCTTACTTTTGTTTGTTCACACATATTCAACAAACATCGTCTGTGATGTTCCAGCACCGTTCTAGGTTAGCAGAAGGAATCAGAATTGAATCAGCTCCTCTCAAGGAGTCTACTCTCCAGCAAAAGGTGAGGAGAAAATTGAGATATGGAATCATTACAAGACAAGATAGAAGTGATTGTTTGCATATTTATATATACTTGTGAAAATGAATACAATCCTGAGTTATTTTTATTTAAGAACATCTCAGGCTACTAGGAGAGGTGAAAAGAGGGCCAATGAATCAAGATTCACTACTGGCTTAAGACAAGGCAATTATAATTTCCAGTTATTAAAAAGTACTTTTTTTCAAGTTATAATCTACAGGCACTGTTGCAGGATGGAGGAATACCATGGTGAGCAAGATTCACAACAGTCCATGTCTTCATGAAGCTTGTATGTGAGAGAGGAGAAGAGTGGTGAATGGATCTGGGGGCAGCCAGCCAAGAACATCCAGCACAGCCTGGCAATCCTTGTAAGAAGTTTGGCTTTGTCCTCGAGTGACATAGAAATCATTGGTGTTTCCTGTCTTTTTATGATAAAGAGGCAAATGCAGAGACCAGAATGATAGGGACTGGAATTCAAAAATGATGTGATCCTGTAAAATTATTTTGAAGAATCCCAGATTTTCAAGCTTCTGTAAATTTTGGCAGAGGTCATGGAGAGGGAGCCCAAAATACAACTTCCAATGGGTTTGATCATCCCATTGGTTACTTAGAATTACAATCATGTAGCGTTGTTGCTTGGAAATTGTTAGAATAAAAACAAATCCCCTTTTTATTGATTTATGCAAACTATATGTATGTATGTGTATGTACATATATATGTGTGTGTGTATGTATATGTATATATATACATATATATATCACCAAAAAATATATGTATTCATATAGCTTTTAAGCAGGTGGCATTTCTAGTTTTTTCTCCCTATAATCTCCAAGAATAATCAGATATACACACTAGTCCATATGGAAATCTTCATAGATTAAAGATGATGTGTTCAGAGAGATACCATGGCACCACTCTCTGGATGAGGATGGGCCATTAATATCTCACTGAAGTGCTCCTTGAGGGCTTATAATAAGCTTTGAAGTGACTTGTGACATCTGGTCACCTGCAAGCTCATGTGTGAGGGATACGAGAAGGAAGACTGTCCTCCTCATGGAGAAGCAAGGAATTAGAACATGCTGGGCTTTCTGTTGCTGTTCCCTGTACCTGGAACTCTCCTTCCTCCATCTCTATGTCTGAGATATTTTGCCCTAGCCTTCAGTTTTTGGTTGATATATTCCTCCCTCTGGAAGCTCCTCCTGACAAGGGCTCTCCCTTTAGACAATGTTTGGTCTTCTGTCACAACTCCTGCAGGCCCTGTGGTCATTGAGTCAAAGGCTGGTTTTCCCACCAGACTGTAAGTGGGAGAGCACCTGGCTTCTTGAGCATTCCTTCTGCCTGGTCACAGTGGTGATACTTGTACATTTTGTAACTGGCCAGCAAACTTCCTGCTACAGGACTTCACTGCTTCCTAAGAAAGGCAGGTCCTGGTACTCAAAGGGCCTGAGGTGGGTATAAATATGTCAATTTGAGAAAGGAAGAATGCTACATGACTTTGCTTAGGGAAAGTGGGAGAACTGGAAGGGCCATTAGAAGGAGGAGAACCACCAAATGTGAGTGCTAAATGAAGAAATGGGGGAACCAGGAGCCCTGTTTGCAGCATGGGAATAAAGAAAATTTGTGGAAAGATAATTTCAAGCAGTTTGCTGAGGTGTTTCCAATGTAAATCTTCTCTTCCATCTCTCTTGTGAAATCATTAGTAAGTTCTAAATTGCCTGCTAATCCTTTTGAGAGGCTCTATTATTTATGGTGACCCAGAGAGGGAGAAAATTCTGTAACCAGAGTGGCTCAGGCAAGAATGAAGGTTAATATGGGGATGTAAGGACATGATGGTGATATTCCTTGAGAGGAAGATGGAGAATGGAGAGGTTTGAGAGAGAGACCAGGAGAACCTCTCCTCTAGGCAGAAAAAAATGATTCAACCAGTCAGAGGGAAATGACTTGTTTTGGTGTGTAAGAGAACTGCCATCCCATTTCCCCACACATTTTAAAATGTTGGCTGACCACTCATCAATGTCTGATCTCTTGGGGAATTAAGAGGGTGATCCTGTAAGGTGCTGGTGGCCTAACCTCGCTCAGCTTAGCCTAGACGCCTGCTTCCCCACACCAGAGGGCTTGCATTCAGTGGCCTCATGCAGGTTTTAGAATTGACCAAGCAGAGGCTGAAACTTGGACCTGCCATGTTTGTAGCCATGAGGCCACTCACCAGCCGCTGAAAGTATGTGCCTTGGTTTCTTCACCTGTAACATGGGCGTGACAATGCAATCCCACAGGGCTGTTAAGAAAACTAAAGGTGATAATTTGTGGCATCTGAGGCACAGTCAGTGTTCCACACATGCAATTTTCCATTCCACTCTGAAACAAGTTGATAAAATGCCTTTTGAACTTTTCTCTCCCCTAGTGTCTCAAGCATCAATAAATCGTGCTAATTCTGATTCTGCTCTGCTCTTCTTCTAAGGCTCAGATTCCATACATATAAAAATCAGACTCCATTCTTCTTTGACAATAAATCTAACATTTTTTGAGTGCTAGCTTATGCCAGACTCTTTTATGTCCTTATGGTAAAACAAACAAACAAACAAACTTCTACATGTTAGATAATATTATCATCATTATTTTACAGTTGAAGAAATTGAGACACTTGCTCAAGATCACATAAGTAGTAAGTGGCAAAAATGGAATTGAACCCAGAAAGCTGGTCACAGAATCCAGCTTTTTATCACCAAAAAAATATGTCTTTTTACTTCTCTATGAGGGGAGTGAAGGGTACTTCTGATTAATAATAAGAAAAATCAAACTGCTACCTGATTCTATTTGACAAGATAATTAATTATTCTCTTTAATATAAAACAGGACACCTGGGGAAAGCCAGGTCCCCTTACTTGCATCACCTAAGCTGGTAAAATCACTACTTCACTACTCTGGATGGTCCACAGGGCAACATAGTACCTAGATGCTTGTTAGAAATGCAAAATCCTGGTCCCTCTCTAGACCTACTGGATCAGAATGATCATTTTAACAAGATGATTTCTATGATCATCAAAGTCTGGGAAGCATCGCTTTTGCTTCTTTTTTTTTTTTAAAGATTTATTTATTTTGGAGAGAGAGTGCTAGTGGGGGGAGGAGCAGAGGGAGAGAGAGAGAATCCCAAAGAGATTCCTGCTGAGCATGGAGCCCGCGTGGGGCTTGGCACAAGACTTGACTTGGGGCTCGATCTCATGACCCCAAGATCATGACCCGAGCCAAAATCAAGAGTCCAATGCCCAACTTGACTGACCCACCCAGGTGCCCCTGCTTGTACTTCTTGAACATCAATGTCCTCATCTGTAGAATGAGGAGCTTGCTCTTGGGTTTCCTCAATCCTTTCCAGGGCTTGTGTGTGGTTCTCACTCCTGATGCGACTCATGGTCTCTGTGCCCATACCTGAGAGATGAATTCGTTCCTTCTCCTCCATCTGCATCAATCCCCAAATACCTCTTTTGAAGACTAAAAAAAAAATGAAGCTATTCTTTATGGAAAAATAGAAGACAATTGCAAAATCTTCATATTTTACTAAATTGAGTGGTTCAGGTAACCTCTTTAACTGGTTTTCCATTTGCATGAATTTGTTTTTTTTAGTAGGTTGATCGATTCTTTTTTCATACTTTTTACTGGGAGTATTATTTTAGCTAAACATGTACCTGTCAAGGCTTATATGGCATTATTTAAGATAATTTGGCAAGTACCCTCTTCCTTCAATAGAAAATACAAATGGCTTTTTATCTTTACATTTCTCACAATACCCAAAGAATGATCCCTTTGTTTTCTATTTTTTAACTGTTATTTTGTTACTTTTCCTTGATCAGTACACTGGCTTCTACATGGACAATTTAAAAAAAAAGGAGAGAAGAAAATTATGGTAACTTAGGGTGTGTTTTTTATTTAAACAAAATGCAGTGAGCTTAGTCATTTTCTTTGTTTTCTTAGCTTCCCATAGGAAACTGGAGGGGCTTTGACTGGCAACTGCACAGAATGTATTTCTACCAAAATGTTGGACAGAAACTGGTTGACTGGTAAGTAACCTATGCTGAAGACTGGGTCCATATATTGTGATAAATAGATATAGACCATCTATATCTATATTTATAGATCCATCCATCTATAGATGATAGCTAGCTGGCTAGCTGGAGATGGATGGTTGGATGGATGGATGGTTATGTTTTCTGCCGGTATCTTCAGGAGCTGTACAAGCAAACCATCAGTTTTGTAGACCCTGAGACATAGGACATGAGTCTGCTTATAGTCATTGCACTTCGATGACAATAAACCTGGATCACTGACAGTAGAGGCTGCAGTTACTCTGACCTCATTTTGTTTTCTTTTTACAGAAGAAATGTATTTCTACAATTGGGCACTTTTATTCTTTGTCTGTTTCAGTGTATCATTTAAAAGAAATCATTCTCCCTCCTGAATAGACTTCTCAAAGAAGTTATATGAAAGACCAGCAGGTACATGAAAAGATGTTCAACATCACTAGTTTTTTGGGAAATGCATATTAAAACCACAATGAGCTATCACCTTATGCCTATTAGAATGGCCATTGCCAAAAAGATAAGAGATGACAAATGGTGGCATGGATGTGGAGAAAAGGAAGCCCTTGTGCACTATTGGTGGGATTGTAAACTGGTACAGCTACCATGGAAAACAGTATGGAGGATCCTCAAAAAATTAAAAGTAGAACTACCATATGATCCAGCAATTCTACTTCTGGCCATATATCTGAAGGAAATGAAAACAATAATTCAAAAAGCTATATGCACCCCCATGTTCAGAGCAGCATTATTTGTGATAGCCAAGACATGGAAACAACCTGAGTTTCCATCAATAGATGATAGATAAAGAATTTGTGATATACATACATACATACATACATACATACATATATATATATATATATGTATAAAATTCCACCATTAAAAATGAGGAAATTCTCATTTGCAATGATATGGAAATACCTTGAAGACATTATGGTAATGTCTTACATGTGGAATCTAAAAAAAGAAAGAAAGAAAGAAAGAAGAAGAAAGAAAGAAAGAAAGAAAGAAAGAAAGAAAGAAAGAAAGAAAGAAGAAAAGCCAAATTGATAGAAAAAGAGATCAGACTTGTAGATTATAGATACCAGAGGTGGAGGGTGGTGGAGAACAGTAGAAATTGGAGGAAGGGGGTCAAAAGGTACAAATTGCCAGATATAAGATAAATATGTACTACAGATACAATGTACAACATGATGACTAGAGCTAATACTACTCTATGATATATAGGGAAGTTGATAAGAGAGCAAATCCTGAGTCAAGGAGAATTTATTTTCCTTTTTTCTTTTCTTTTTAATGTATCTATCTGAGAAAATGGATGTTAGCTGAACCTATTGTGGTAATCATTTCTCAATGCTGAAGACCTTAAACTTACACAGGGATGCATGTCAGTTATTTCTCACTAAAACCGGAAAAAAAAGAAGGAAATCATCGTTGCCATCTAATTTAATATACCTGTAATTATCATAAATAAATTCATAAAGAGAAGAACCAAAATTCTTGCACCAAATATTCAAGAGCCAGTGGTTATGACATTCTTATAAAACCATTCAGTATTTTCTGAGAGTTTTACAACTCTTTCACAGCTCTGAGTCACCACTAAATAGGGAGCATGTTAATAATTGATGTCTTAAAATTCATGCTCCTCATTCCTAGTGCCCCATCTCAAACAAGGGCTCCACAGACTCCATGTGTCTTTTCCCTCTGATTTCCAGCAAGTGAGAGGATGACATTTCTGTAAAATTGCCTGCAAATCAGCTGTAGGCAGTTATGCAGTTGGGAAAATGGCCAGTTTCACTCTGAAAACTCCAAATTCCTATTCTAATGCAGGCTGGCTTATTCCTAGGTCTTTTTCTCCTATCCTCACTCAGAAAATACTGGAAATGATTGCTTATGATTTTAATTTTTTTGACCTATGTCACAAAATTCATGCTTTTGATTTTCTAAGGCCCAAACTTTTCATAAATGTCTTATTACATAGTGAAAGCATCACAGGAATAAAGTGGACCTCAAAACCACCCAGTACAAGAACTTCATGGAGATACTGAACCTACCATACAAACTAACAAAAAATAGGCAGACAATTTAGGCCTTAATACCTCCAGGATGACAAATTCAATTAACTTCCTCCCAAGGCAGAGAAACTGGCATTTTGTTTGCTTGTTTTTCTCCCACGGTCAAGCAGCCAATGTTAATATAGGTGGTCTTCAGATCCCACCGAAACACTTTGCAGACTGTAAATGTCTTCTCACTATTACTTCAGAAAATAGAATCATGCTGTGTATTGTATTCATTTAAAAATATGTATAGTTTTTACATACATATATATTTTATACATATATATGTATATCACATATACATACATAGCTGTGTGTATGTGTATATATATATAGTATGTGTGTGTGTGTGTGTGTGTATGCATTAGTCCATAGTCAAAAAATATATATATATATTTCCAGACAAATTGGAAAGGTTGGTTATTTTGCAAATAACATGTAGATACTCAAAGGTAAATTCAAGGTCACTCAGAGCCTTTGGCCAAAACCCACAGCTCTGGCCCTGGGAATTGTTCTAGCCACCAGATTGTTCTGTTTCAGTTTCTGGGACTGCCTTTTATACTTATTGCGAATATTAAAAACTCCTTCCCTAAGTCATTCTCTCCCACTGTGCAGTCAAGCATGTTGCTTGTTCCTGGCAGAATGAGCACAACATGAGCAGAGCTTTGGGAGGTGGAGTCTCTGCGCTTCCTCCTCAGCAACACTTGATTTGGAATCTGGAGACTTCCTTCCTGGTGGGGTAACAACAACCTTTCCCCCATAATTAATTTCTGTAAGCTGCAGTTCATTAGCAAAAAGAATGACAGCCTCAGGACACTGATGCTGGCTTGTGTGTGACTCCAAATCTCTATTACCTTATTTAAAGGTGGAGTCACCATTAATGGTAATAATAATTCAAACATCTTTTAATACGAACAGCAACTCAACCACCTTAAAATAATTCTGGTTGTGAGCAAACTAAGCAATTTAAAGGCAGCTCATGTTCTCTCTAAGTTTTTCATGGCTGCTACTGGGAATACTTGATAATTTATGAAGGCTTATACCATCAAATTAATTACATTTTCTGGATGTCACATGTCTTTTTTTTTTTTTTAAATACTGCTAGCTCTGAATTATAAGTAAAAACACTGTAGCTATTCATTCCTCCAGTTTATGGAAAATAATATTTGAACCATCTTAGAAATGCCATTATTCCAAGCACTGTCAATTAAAGATGTGTCAGCAAGTTTTTATTCTTCATCCTATGTATTTTTGGTTAAAAATTAGAAGACAGTATCCCAGCTGGGAAGCAATTTTTTCAACAAAGTGTGAAAAAAACATTGTTAGTCTTTTGTAACTAATTTGAGACAAAAAGAGCTAGTTGCTGGGGTATCTGAATTTCTTTTAGCATATGGGAATGTGAATAGGTTTCGGATTGAATAGCCCTGGAAAGTCAAATGCATTAGTCCACAGTTAAAGCTAGAAGGAAATGATACTGATTTAATGTGAGGCCACTGCAGTTGAGAATCCACATAATGGAAAATAGAGCCCATAGTCCAGTGTCTCTTTCTCTTCTGTTAGTAACTGGTCTTTCTTATTGGATATAGACTTGAGATATCACTGAACCAATAGATAGAGGGATCCTGATTCTAGACTGATTAATTTTCCATTGTATTTTAAATTCAGTTTAGAATAGGAGCCAGAAGCCCTGACTATGTGCTAACTTAATGTAACTGAAACTCATTTTTTCCTCTTGTATAATGAATATAATAAAAGAAGTTCTCATTTATTCAACACATACATAGAAAGCCCCATTGATTAGTGCAGTAGTTAGATGCAGTACAAAAGACTGGTTAGGAAAAGAAGTTTTGGAATTAGACAAATCTGGGTTTAAAATCCTGCTCTGCTCTTGTGATCTGTGTGACCCTGAGCAAATTAATCACGCCACCTACTAGTGTATCATCTAAAACAAGGAGGGGCAAACTATGGCCTGCAGACCATATTTAGCCCACTGAGTGTTCTTGTAAATTGAGTTCTATTGGAATGTGGCCATACTCACTCATTTACATTTTGTCTCTGGCTGCTTTTATGCCATAGTAGCAGTATCTCAATAGACATCCTGTGGCCCACAAAGCCTAAAATATTTATTGTCAGGCCCTTCGCATGAAAAGTTTGCCAACCTGTGATCTAGTAAACTGAAATGATAGTATCAACCTGATAAGGTGATTGTGACAATTAAATAAGATAATGTGTACATATTGCTTAGGACATTGCCTGGCATGTAGTGAATTCTCATCAACTGTTAGGTGTTATTTCCTATATTTCGCCAGAAATTTGGCTCAGTGCTGGAGGGTGGAGTGAGGAAGTATGGGAACGAATGGAATTTTCCCTTTTTTGGTAATCTTAGGAACCGTGCCTGGTTGTAATTGGTTAGTGTTTTTCTTCCTAAGCATATAAAACATGTTATAGATTACTTCTTGGTAATTAATTTTATAATGTTTCTTCTCTCCAACTATGGTTAAGTTTGGCAATTGACAGACACTGTGATTGTAAATGGTGCAGGGGGGAGACTAAACAGAGAATTTGAACAGGACTGTTGATTCACTTTTGGGGGTATAAAATCAAATACAGCAAGCAAGGTGTTTTATGTATTAAACTTGGTATGGTGTGAGACCTAATATTAAGACTCAATATTATATACTTCCTAGGCATTTGGTAAAATCAGGAGGGCCCCTAGTGGCCTCCCTGCAAGTTACTTCTCCACTCTGTTACTGAGAATAAGGTCCCCCAGCCAAATAACCCTCCCTATCAAATGGGCCAGGTATACTTCCTGCTTATCCCTGAGTGGCAGATTTCAGTTCTTTGCTGGCCCACAGAATTATTCAAACAAGGCAATCACATCCTCCCGTGGAGCCAGAGGACACCCTGCAGTCTCAACAGCACGAGCTCCTGGTCGCTCACTCTGGTCCCATTTGAAAGTCCCTGGGGGTCTTCTGTGGCATGGTTGTCTTCCTTGCCCAGACTGGGATTATATGTGACTAATAAACTGTTGCTCTCATCTGTCCAGTGTTGGGTGTTGTGTGTTTGGCTATCCCCATAGCCCTAGAGTGGGAATCTCTCCCTTACCAACAAGATGAGGAGCAAGTGATTAAAACACTTGGCTCAATGTGCACCATGACATATTGAAACTCCTGGAACCTAGTATAACTCACTACTCATAAGATGCCTTGGCACTTCAATATTTTATGTTTTGTTTTGTTTTGTTTTTTAAAGAAAGGACAGAGCCAGAAATCACTTAACCACGATAAAGATGCAGGACAAGAAGCACCGCTGCTTCAGACATTGTCCAAAACAGCACAAAAAATATTATGTGAAATGAGTCCACTTGGAACAGGTGCTCAGCTGGTCCCCTTGGAACAAGCACAGCATTCAAACTGTTTCCCTGTTGCAACAACACATTTTTATGAAGAAGATATGTTATGACTAATATCTTGAACTGATTAGACAGCTAATGTCAGCATTAATTAGTATATTAACCAAAAGTAGGGTGAGATGCTGAAATAGTAAAAGAAAAAAAATTTATTTCTAAACTTTAGCCTCACTTTTTCCCTAAAACATTTTTTTCTCCAATTAAAGATTTTTAGTAAATGTAGTTATGTAAACATCAACATAATCCAGCTTTAGAATTTTTCATTGCACCCATTTGCAGTTTATCTACACTCTCACTCCCAGCCCTTAGGTACCCCCGGTCTGATTTCTGTCTCTTTGAATTTGCCTCTTCTAGACATTTCATATAAATGGAAGCTTACAGTATGTAGGTTTTTTTGTGTCTAGTTTCTTTCACTTAAAATAACATTTTTCTGGTAACTATAGTTAGCAATACTGTATTGTATATTCAAAAGTGGCTAAGAGACTAGATTGTAAAAGATCTTATTTCAAGAAAAAACTTTGTAACTATCTGTGGTGATGGATGTTCACTAAACTTATTGCGGTGATCGTTTTGCAACACATACGTGTATCAAGTCTTTATATTATATACCTCAAGCTAATATCATCTTATATGTCAATTATATCTCAATAAAAACAAAACAAAACAACAAAATATTTGTTGAGTGAATTAATTTAAAAACTGTTTACAAGGTTCACTAATGTAGTAGCTCATTCCTTTATGTTCCTAAATAGTATTCCATTTGTATGAATTTTGTCTATCCATTAACCAGTTGTTGGATATTTTTTACTGTTTCCACTTTGAAGCTGCTATAAATAATGTGAACATTCATGTACCTGTCTTTGTGTGGACATATGTTTTCATCGATCTTGGGTAGACTCCAAAGAGTAGAATTTCTGGGTTGTATGGTGGGTTTATGTTTAACTTTTGAAGAAACTGCCAACTGCTTTCCACATTGGTTATACCATTTTATTTTATTTTATTTATTTTTAAAGACTTTATTTATTTACTTGACAGAGAGAGAGAGCACATGAGCAGGGGGAGTGGAAGAGGGAAAAGCAGGTCTGGGAGCCCTATGGGGGCTCCATCTCAGGACCCTGAGATCATGACCTGAGCTGAAGGCAGATGCTTAACTGACTGAGCCACCCAGGCACCACTTGGCTATACCATTTTAAAGCAATTGTCTCTGATACTTGCTGTTGACTTGTCTTTTTATTATAGCCATTCTAACAGATGCATAGTGAGATGTTTATTCACGTCTTTTGCCCATTTTTAAATTGAGTTGCTTTTTTCACTGAGCTGTAAGATTTCTTTAAATATTCTGTTTACAAGTCCTTCCTAAGATATTTGATTTGCAAATATTTTCTCCTAGTCTGTGGCTTGTCTTTGTATTTTCTTAATTGTGTTGTTGGAAGTACGAAAGTCTGATTTCAGTGAAGTCCAGTTTATCAATTTTTCTTTTATGGGTTATGCTTTAGATGTTCTACCTAAAATTCTTTGTCTAACCCAAAGTTAAAAAGTTGTTCTCCTATGACTCATTCCAGAAACTTTATATTTTTAGCTCTTTCATTTAGGTCTATGATCAATTTTGAGTTAATTTTTGCTTATGTTTGACATAAAGATCTATTTGTTTGTTTCTCATGTGGCTAGCCAGTTGTCCCAACACCATTTGTTGAAAAGTCTATCATTTCTGCCTTTGAATTGCCTCAGCATCTTTGTTGACAATCAATTGACCATAAATGTAAGAGTTTATTTATGGACTCTCAATTCTGTTCCATTGATCTATGTGCCTTTCCTTGCATGAATACCACCTTGTGTTGGTTACTATGGCTTTATAGTAAATTCTGAAATTAGTAGTGTAAGTCCTCCAAAATTGCTTTGGCAATTCTAGGTCTTTTGCTTTTCTATATACATTTTAGGATTAGCTTGTCAATTTCTATTAAAAAGTCAGCTAGACTTCTGTTAGTGATTGCATTGAATTTATAGATTAATTCGGGGAGAATTACCATTTTGACAATACTGAGTTTTCCAATCCATGAATATAAGATGTCCCTTAATTAATTTATTTTTTTAACATTTCTCACAAGAGTATTTGATAGTTTCAGTGTACAAGTCTTATACTTTTTGTTAACTTTCCATAAGTATCTTTTTTCAACCAATTATAAATGAGATTGTTTTCTTAATTTCTTTTTTTTTTCTTGTTAACATATAATGTATTATTTGTTTCAGAGGTACAGGTCTGTGATTCAACAGTCTTACACAATTCACAGCACTCACCATAGCACATACCCTCCCCAATGTCTATCACCCAGCCACCCCATCCCTCCCACCCCCTCAACTCCAGCAACCCTCAGTTTGTTTCCTGAGATTAAGAATTCCTCATATCAGTGAGATCATATTATACATCTCTTTCTCTGATTGACTTATTTCGCTTAGCATAATACCCTCTAGTTCCATCCATGTCATTGCAAATGGCAAGATCTCTTTTTTTTTTGATGGCTGCATAATATTCCATTGTATATATATCACATCTTCTTTATCCGTTCATCTGTTGATGAACATCTTGGCTCTTTCCATAGTTTGGCTATTGTGGACATTGCCTTCAATTCTTTATTTTAAGAGTTTTCATTTTCTTGATTATACTGTATGGGTGGGACAGATGTGGATCAGAGCCTTGTTATGCAAAATATGGTCCATGGACTAGCAGCACTGACATCTTCTGGGAGCTTGTTAGAAACACGGACTCTCAAGCCTCATTTCAGATATACCAAATTAGAATCTGAGTCTTAACAAGATCCTACGTGATTCATTTGCACTTTAAAGGTTGGGAACCACTGAACTAGATGCTCCTAAATTTACTTCCACCTTTAAAATGCATATGATTATAAAACTCTGGTATAATCAGTGAGGTTGGAAACACTACAGAAGTTGTTCTAATTAGAAACATGAAGTGTCACATGGATTGGAAGGGTCAAGAAGGAAAAAGGGATTAAACCAGATATAATTGTAAGTGTGAGATTTTTCACTTGTCATCCCGGAATTTGTGGCTACCACACCTGGTGTATTGAAGATGCAGAATTCTTGGACTGTTTTTATAAAGCAGCTTTATTTTGTATTTTCATTGCCCTTTTGTCTTTAACTACTGGGGTTAGTTTTCCATGACCCTGAACAAAAATTTGGCATTTTTGTAGCTTTCTGGTCAAGGACTTTCTAGTCTTCAATTTAGAAATTAGAATGTTCAGATCCTTCATTCAAGAACACACCTTCCTTCTTATCCTCAACTAGGAGGGGTTCTTAGTGTGAGCAATCTGCCCTGGAAAAGAGAGCATAGTCAGTTTCTTCTCTCTTTTTGGATCACTTTCTCCCCCCCACTTGATAGCTACTGATTTTGAGGGGAGAAAAGTTGGTGAAGGCGATATGGAAGCAGGATGGGTAAGGTGTGTCAGGAAGTTTTTATTTTCCTGTCCTTTCTTAGTTGGGTCTTGAGCCTTCCCAGTTTGGTCAAACTTTAGCTACCTTGTGCTGAGTCTTCTTTAGGCCTTTAGATATTCCTCTTGGCCAGAACCTCTTTGTCTCATGTGGCCTTGAAAACTTAATAAATCATAGGGATACACATCATTTATGGCCCTGCAACACTTCTCAACCTCAGAGTGGCCAGCCAGGCTGTTTACCTTTATATTTAACAGTCAAAATCTGACATGAGTCCACTGTAAATGTTCCAGATACAGTAGACACAAATCAAGTTCTTTGAGAGGCCCCAGGAAGTCTCTCTCACTGGGCTTTGGAATAGTGGAACTCCTAGAACAACCAAAATTCATTCCAAAGAGTTTATTTCTAGAATTCTTTCCTGATCTCCATGTAGTCCAACCCAAACTGCCAGCAAGGTAAAGAAATAACAGTCAGGAAACTAATTTTCAGATATTTTCCTTTGTAAATATATATCTTGGTCTAGTAGTTATTTTAGGAATGTCAAATCTATTGAATCTTGGTGCCCCATTGAAATATCTAATATAAAAATTGAGGTGAAACTGTCCAAAGTTTTAAGAGAATCATAGCATATATATATATATATGTATATAGCTTTGTTGTGGGAGACCTATGAGAGGAGACTGCTTTCTGATAGAGTGCAAATCTGAAGCTCTGGTGGATGATTCAAGGAAAGTCTATTGGAGAGAGAGTAGAAGGATTGCCAGAAGGAAAGAAGAAACCAGACATCATGAGCTTGAAGAATATAAAGAATAGGTATTTGGAGAAGAATATGGATTTGGATTACACTGTCTCCCACATGAATGTATTCTAGCTTCAATTTTCTGGGACGTCTGAATCCTAGAGAATGCAGTACATAAAACTAACTAACTAAAATAACTTTCACTAAAAGTCATACCCCACGTGGCCCAAATAACTCTATTTTAGGAATGTTGCAAACAGTATGTGACCCACAGAGGAACACATCATTTTTCTCATTCTGCCACTGAGAAGGACTCAGGAGTGACTCAGGCAAATGGTTTTTCTGTGCTAGGGAAGGAGGGAGAAGAAGGGGCCACAAAGGCTAGAGGAGTATGTTTTTTGCTGTAGATATCAGCAGAGCAGTGGTGTTCATGGGCAGGGACTCTCCTGTATCCATGGGAGTGTGGAAAGACTGTTGTTTTTCCTGAGGCAGTACCAACTGTCAGGTAGCATCATGGTCACCATGCAAGCGGACTTGTTCATGAACCCATAGGACATCTCATGACGCAGCGAAGGTGTGACAGTGTAGGGGAGAAGCTGAGAAAGCCAAAGTTCTGTTTAAGTAGATGGGGTTGTGAATTAATAAAGTTTCAGTACAAATGTTTGTGTGATCCCATTTGTTACTCAACGGATAAAAAGGCCAAAGAAAATCTGAGTTTGGAAGGGCATGGTTGGTCTCCTCAATAACAGAGCAGAGTTGTGAACATTGAGAAGAGACTCACAAGAATAGGATTTGAAGTCATCAAGAATAAGGTCAGGCTTGCTAAGGAATCATAAAACCGCATGAAAGAGCAGCACCCACAAATGTGCTCCTTTTTCTCTATAGTTTCTCTCATTCTGAGTGGAGGAAGCACTGTAGCAATTATCTTAGCCATAAACCACTGACATACGGGGAGCAGAATGTATGGAAGGGAGCCTTAACCTTTTCATCTTCCAGAAACAGTTACATCTTTTTCAATGGAATTAGCATTAATGCATCTGCACCTTAAAAATGTCTTAACACTAACCACTCTTCCTTTGACGGTGACTTTCCTTTCTCTATCCATCAACACCATGTTGGAACCCTCACATTCTGTTCTGACAATTTTCAAAAATTCTCCCTTTCCTCCATTCTTTGCATTTCCTTTCTCACCTCACTTTTCAAAATGAAGAGGAAGGAATATTTATGGAAAAAAAAAAAACAACCATGCAACTTTCCCCAAATGTTTTTCCAACTAGCAAAAAAATGACTTTTGTTTTACTTTTTCCTTTGGACAAACATGTCATTTGAGCTCTTGACTGTACAGAGACACAATTGCATGTTCATACTTTATTCTGTGTTCTGTTGAACATTTCAGTGTCTGAATCTGCAGTCTGGGAAGAGAGGGAAAGTATCATCAGAGATGTTTGGGCTTTAGGCCAAAAAAAGAATCAGACCGCCACATGAAACAAGCCTCAAAACTGGGAAGGGGTTCAGCTGCAAAACATATGTTTGGGGAAGAAAAGCACTTTTCTTCTTTGTAGTAGCCTTACCTTTGATACATTCCCCATTTGGCAGTCTTGACTAATAAAGCATTTTTAACGAAAGCAATCTTGTGAAATTCTTGGTTTTCATCCTTCCATGTTTTAAATTCACCAGATTCAGCAGTGCCCTTTTCTGAACATTAAGGTTAGTGGTCTTTAACAAAGATTTGTATGGCACATATGCGCTCATGTTAAATCAGATGAAACAGACTTAAGTGTTTCTGGAGGATGGAGAGGTTGAGGTTAACTTCTGCCCGTTTGACTAACTGCATGTCAGCGGAGCGTGACTGAAATAAATGGAGCACAAAAGTTCGATCCTTAGTCGGACGACACGATTCACTTTATTACTAGGTGAAAGCAGAGACCAGTGACCAGCCGCCATGCTGTGCAATTGCATTTTCTGCTACATTTGTGCTACACCTCTGAACTAGGGAGCTGGGTCACTGTCCTATTATGTTGGACAAAGTCTGTGAGTCGTCGAAGGCCTTCCAGGTAGCAACATCTGGGTGATACTTCCCAGCACAGAAAGGGCCTTAAGGAACTGAGCTCACGTCGTTGCACATCTGTTTCAGGTTTGAAAATCTGGTGTTCTCCTTATGAGGATGTCCTTGAAGATTTTTTAGTTGCTGATTGCAAATTTCACCATTTTTTAGAGGTATTGATAGAGCGCCACAAACACATTTGGTGAGCAATGTTTTAAGGGCTGTGTCCTGATTCTCAGAGGGAGAACATTTGAGAAACTGGTAAGGAAAGCCCCTGATAGAAAATGTATGCTTTTGAAATGTGGTGTATATGTTTCATAATTACTCAATAAGCAAGATCAATCATAGCACTTTTCAGCGCCTAGTATGAGGATAATTAACATGTCTTTCCCCATTTTATTCTGGTTTGGGTGCTCCTGGGAGTCTGTTGACCTCAAAAAAAAAAAAAAAGATAAATTAATTAAGTGGTTGGCTTGGTGACAGTTAAATGAAAAACCACACCAAAATATTCTATTGATATACTCAGGAAACTTGGTGCTCCACTGGGACTGAGTCAGATGTGGGACCAGAGGTTAAATACCTGTCTTATTAATGGGTCTTTGGAAGAATAGCTACCTAAATATAAAATAATTCATCTGGTGAGTTAACTGAGCCTCAAGTCAGCCCCACAAATGCTTGGTTTATGCTTGCTGTCCAAATTAATTACCTCCAAATGATAGTTTGGAATTGGCCAACCATTAGTATTCAGACTTGCTTCTATTCAAGCAAGAAGGACAGAAACCAAAAGAACAGGGCAGCCAACTGAAGAAAGAGAAGAGTGAATATTCTCAATATAATGACTGCAAAACAAAGCCAAAAGCCTCTGGGCATAGCGACTGTGACTCACCTTCCTTTTCTCTACGGATCCATTTATCTGCACAGAGTACATAGTGCTGTTATAAGAATTTTAAAGGAGCTTAAGAGGCTTTAGCTCTACAACACCCTTGGCTATGATGTCTGTATGTGTCTTTCAGAGTTAGAATGGAAATCTCATGGTTTATTTTTTCCTATTTGATTCCTAATACATGAGTATTGGGCTTAACATAAAACTTTAAGGGGTCAGAATCTGGTGGCTATGTTTGCCACAGAGTAGAGCTTCAAAAATTACTGAATAAACGTTTTGTTGATAGTAGAATTCTGGTGTCAGAACAGAAGCCTCACATGCAGTTTCAGGTCAGGCAGAAGGATGGAGAATAAAAAAAAAGATAATAATATTAAACAGCTTTGCAGGAACCCTGGCCTCAGGACTAGGTTTCAGGACCAGGGAGGACCCAAGAGCAATAAGGCAGAGCTCTGGAGGCAGTCAGCTCTCCCTTTAAAACTGACCCTGTAGCTTCCCGAACCTTAGGGGTCTTCCTCAGCCATTTCTGGCTTCTTTCTCACAGTCAAGCTATGAAATATGCATTCCTATTGTTCTTAATTTATAGGTAGAAAAGTCAAGGCCAGAGAAGTTACATAGTTTACCAGGCATAACATGATGTCAATGAGTAAGGACTGAGCAGGAAATAGACCCAGGCAGTCTGATCCCGGTGCCCACATTCTCAGCAGCCATTCCCTGCTGCCTCTCAGTGATGTCAGTACTCAGTGACACACTCAAGAGTCTCAGTAATTCTGATGATATGATTTTGAGCTTCCAAGATGTGTGAATGACATGTGTGATCAATAAGCTTACTAATACAGGCTCAACCCAAACAACCCAGGTTCCTAGTTGTGTAGGAGATTGAAATTTCCGAAGTAAAGATCCTTAGCTAGAACTATAATTTCAATTTTAGTATCTCTCTTCTTGTATTTGATGCCATTCTCTGACCCTGAAGTGATAAATGCTTCCTTTACTAATCTGAGTAAGGCGAGAAATATATTCAGGAAATAAGAAAATTTTCACATAATCCTGTCAACTAGAGGCAATTATTTTGAACATTTTGTTGGATTGTCCTATTGTAGGTATGTTATGTGTGTGCATAGATGTGTTCATATATGCATGTGGGTGTTGTAAAGATATTTACCGAAGATCATGGAAAACTAAGTGGTAAAACCAGGATTCAAATCTAGATCTGCCTGGAACAGATTTTTGAGTATATAAATATGTACATATCTAAAAACATCAACCTGTATGTATAACACATAAATGAGATTTTACTTAAACATTACTGCTATTAATTACATTGTGCACCTAGTCTTCAATGACCATTTTCACATTTGCATTAAGTATTATAATCATGTTGGAAATTATGTGGACACTCTTTAACCAATCTCACTGTTCACTCCTGTTTTCAACCCACTGTTGTCTTTTCTTGAATTTCTTTTTTTTAAAATCCACTTTATTATGGTCTGATTGACATACAAAAAACTGTGCATACTTCATTTACAAAACTTGATGAGTTTGGAAATAAGTATACATCTGTGAAACCATCATCAGGTCCATGCCACAAACATATTCATTACCTCCAAAAGTTTTCACCCTCCTTTATTTTTCCAGCTTTGTTAGGGTATAATTGACAAATAAAATTGTAATGTATTTAAACTGTACAATATGATGATTTAATATATGTATACATTGTGAAAGGATTCTTCCCATTAAGTTAATTAACACAACCATCACCTCACATAGTTACTTTTTTTTTTTTTTTTGGTGAGAACATTTAAGTTCTACTCTCAGCAAATTTCAGTTATACAATACAGTGGTATCAACTATAGTCACCATCTTCTAAGATCCTCAGAACTTATTCATCTCATAATTGAAAGTTTGTACTCTTTACCAACCTCTCTCTACTTGTCTCATCTCCCAGTCCATGGTAACTACCATTCTACTCCCTGTTCCTTATGAGTTTCCCTTTTTTGTTGTTTGTTTTTTGTTTTTTTTTGATTCCTTGGATGAGTGATACAATGCAATACTTGTCTTTCTCTGTCTGACCTATTTCACTTAGCATAATGCCCTCCAGTTTCATTCCTGGTGATGCAAATAATAGGATTTCCCTCTTTTTAAAGGCTAAATCATATTCCTCTGTGTGTGTGTGTGTGTACCCCATACCACATTTTCTTTATCTACTTATCTATTTACAGACACTTAGTTTTTTTTTATACATTGGTTATTGTGAGTAATATTTACTATGATATAGTGTTTGTGATAATATTTTCTATGAACACGGGAGTACAGATATCTCTTCCAGTTAGTGACTTTGTCTCCTTTGGATATATACCCAGAAGTGGGATTGCTGGATCATATGGTAGTTGTTTTTAAAGTTTCTTGAGGAAACTTTACACTGTTTTTCATAGTGGCTATACCAGTTTATATTCCCACCGAATTGTTCAAATTGTTTAAATAGTTGTTTTCAGGAAGTACTTAAATATTATATTTTCTGACCCCTGTGGATGTCTGAAATATTGGGTGTCTGCACACAGAAATGAAAATCCTACATATATATCCCATATATTCTACTCGATCTGATCTCTTTAGCTCTCATCAAAATATTGATGTCATTACCTTGTTCTGCTGAATTCTATATTAAAATATTAAATCTGTCCTCTACTAAATTTATTTTGCATTATATTCAGATTATGGAAAGACTATGCTATAATTTTTAATTGCAAATTCATGTCTTTCACATTGTATACATTTTCTTATCCAAGATCTTTTTCTCTTTATGACTTAATACTGCATTTTATTTGATTCAGTGTCTTCTTGTGTATATATGAAAACCCAGGTTAGAATTAAAAAAATTATATTCTTTTTTCTCGAAGGAAATCTATTTTAAAGGAAGACACTTGTGATGATCTCAGGATTATGCTTTTCTTTTGAACTGCAATATAATTTCAAAAGCATGGTGATTTCTCTCTGCTTATCCTTGAATAGAGAAGCCTACCCAGGATTAACTTAAAATAAATTTGGAATTGAGATTGATGTGGACTTCTATCCAACTTTCATTTTCAAATAAAGAAGGTGAAAAACTAGATTTATCATAGTTTTCTTTGACTAGCTTTGGTATTCTGTAAGCTAGGGGTGTACAGGAATTTTGAGTCAGAACACTGGGCAATCTTTGCAGGTAAATTGTCTTTGGTCCAAAGCATTTTGTGCTTGTTCTGGCCACTGCAAGTGAGCCCAATGGTACCCTGTCCAGAGGGATTCACATTTTCCCATTCTGTGGTGCTTGGTCTGTTCTCATCTTTGGCTGTCTCCTCTCTGAGTTGAGTTGTCAGTCACATTCTGCTGGTTCTCCTCCATCTGGCTTTCTAGGACTCTCTCACTATTGGATAATTAAACAACTGTACTCATGTCACCATTTTGCCCAGAAGCCCAGAACTGTGGTATATATATTTAAAAATTAAATTGTGACATAGGACCTGGGAGTCAGATAACCTGGTTTCTACTTTTATTGGCTATTGCCTTTTGGAAAATTACCTAACTTTTCTGAGGACCGGTTTCCCAGTCTGTAAACCGAGGGAAACTACTCTCTCATCTGCAGGGTTGGTGGGAGGCTGCTGGGAGGTACTGAGGCACCACTGGTCCATGGCAAAGCTCTCTGATCAGTAGTGGTGTGGTTTTCTACTCAGTCAGATTCTTACAAGAATCCTTTTCAAAAGCTTGCCACAATCCCAGCCTTCCCAAGCAACCTCCATTCCCTTCCTCAATTACACTGTTGTATTTTTGTGCAGTTCTTAGTCAACTTACAAAACTTAGTATGTTCTCAATCAGTGTTTAAAAACTGGTATGATAGACCTAATTTGGAGTGTCTCTGCGGATTTAGTGAATCATCTTTTTAGGTAGTTACTCATATCTTGTTTTTCATTAGTGTTTTTCTCAGGATGTACTTTAATAGGGAAAGAATAAAAGAAATAAGACCATTGCGAGTGAGAGCTTGAGGAGCGACTAAACCGAAGAGAAGGAGTAAGGGAACATGCTTCATTGTGAGCACACTGTAAAGAATAGGAAGCCCTCGATGTCACCCAACACCTTCTTCTGCACACATGCCCCATTCCCTGTGAGTTCAGTGGCTGTTTTGTCTTTTCCTGAGCCCCAACATCAATCCCTGTTCCAAACAGTCTTGGAAATGGGAAGCAAGAGAAGGAAAAGGTGGATTTAATGAAAATGCTTCTGTCACCACGCTTTTCTGTTGCCTGTGTGCTCTCTCCTGTCAGTAACCAACCATATGGTGTTAAAAACACTCGCTAAAATGTGATTTTTTAGTTACTTTGCAGTCCTAATGGGTAATTGTGATCCGCTTCACAGCTAGAAATGAATGAAAGGGGCTCCTATATCACCAAACTTCAAAATGCATTAGAGGAACAGGAGGGAGGAAGGAAGGATGATCTCTACTCCCATCTTTCTATAAATCACAGTGGTTACCTCTAATAGTTTAAGTCAGAAGGGAGCCCTAGGGCAGTTGCTTCTAGTCATCATTAGTCAAGCAGACTCCTGAGCTGCACTTTTATAACTGTCCCTCTCCATGGCTCCTTATTCCACCTTTAAAGATGAGTCTCTGTGTCTAGACTTCAGGGCATCTTAACTTCCCTCCAACCGCAAAGCTCATCTGCAGCCACAACTGGGGATTGCAGAAGCTCCCTCCGGTGGGCGCTCCAGCCCTGTCAATTACGGAGGAAACAGCGGACACTAGGTAGAGCGGTTTGAGTTTGATTAACTGACCCTCTACATTAAGCAAAAAACATTAGGAGAAACGGCCCTAATTGGCTGGGTTATCTATATGCTTACACATCCTGGGAGAAACTTGGTCCCTGCAGTAGTTATAGGCCGTCTAACCAGACCATTCCCATTGATTTGGCTGCCTAAGAAGACACATTACCTAGCATTTCGAGACTGCCAATAGAACCAGAGCTACCTCCACCCACCCCCGGCTTTAGAATTATAGGTATGAGGATGCCGGAGGGCGGGGTTTCCAAAACACTCTTGCAGGTTGCTGCTGGTCTCAAGTCACACAGCTGGTTGACCTCAGATTCCTCATCTTTAACATGAAGAGAATGGACCGGATGCCCTCCTATGGTTTTTCAGCTTTGACATTTTATGAGTTGATAACGTGCAAAGTTGCTCGAACGTTACGTTGCATACTCGTTGCCATTTTTCTAGCGAGCAATATAAAGTTAGTACAAGTCACAGATGTAAAAATTACAAAATCCCTTACCCTGTTAAAAGACAAACTGAGGCATATTGACATTTCTAAGAGTTTATTCTAGCATTCATCGATTGGAATCAAGCAGCACCAACTGGGTCAGGAGCTGCTCCACCCACTAGGGCTGGGGAGGGACTTTAATAGAGAAGAGGCCGAAGCAAAGTAAGGAAATTATTGATTGGCTGGAGCTCAAAGGCTAGTTGGCTGTTTGCAATTGATTGTCCTTAGGTTTCAATTTCGTAAACTTTGAGGCATTTACACGCTTAGACTTTGGTTAGCTTATGCAGGTAGCCAAAGCATTAGCGCGCCCTCAGTCTAATGGCCTCCTGGTTGAATTAATTTAACACTCCTAACACTTTAGAGGGGGAAGCTCAGACTAAGCCCACCCTCATCCCTGGAGACAGAGGAAGCTTTTACCCTTGAGTCTGGGTTCTGTTGCTCCGGGTGCTGCCTTTAATCGGCTAAATAACAATGGGAAAACCACCTAAAATTTTTGAACCGATTTTTGCCTTTGTGATGTGAGAGCCAGTGTGTTGTAAAGATTAGAATTCATGTATGAGAAGTGTTTGGAACATAGTAAGTTCTCGATGATTCCCAGGCAGGCGTCCGCTCTGCGACTTTGGGTGATTCACAGGCCCTCCATTCCTGTGTCTTCACCTTTGAGGAGAGGAGGAGCAGATAGTTGAGCCCAGGACCTGCCCTGGCCCTGAATTCCCAGATCCTCACCGAGCCCTAAAAGAGGGCTTCAGGAAAATATATTCTGTTTATTTGACACATTTCAGTCTCACTCCCTCAATTTGGGTTCTCCTTGCAGTTTTACTTTCCGGAACAGTTTGTTCTGTGACAAAAGGTTTGCAAAAAATACAAGGATAATTGCTAAAGTTTCTCTCTTTTTGACAGTAATTCAATGCCTTTAACAAAATTTATAATCCTTTTGTACCTAAATGTTTATATGTGTTGTTAAACCATAATGTAAAAGTATATAAACATTTTCACATGTTCTACCAGATCAAATATGGTACGTATGATAATAATTAGAACCACCAACCTAACATATTGTGAAAAATGCCACATATGCATTTAATTATAGTTTCTGATTTTCGAGCATGCATTCAGGAAAAGGAGGAAGTGGCTTTCTATTTAACTTCTTCGCTGCTAACAGAACATGCATGTGTTTTGGCAAGTTTCCTAGGGAACATCTGTCTAAGAGGGAACATTTGGGAGTTAATCGACATCTACAGAGCCTGGGCAACTGCTGTATGGCCCATGCTGTCTCTGTTAAGTTTCTTAACCATGTCTCCCTTTAAGCAGAATCACAAAACATACTATTGATTCAGTTCTCTGAATGAAAAAGCAGATCCCAAGCAAAACTTAGACTGCTTTATTTACAGAAGAGCTTTATGAAGTTGGTAAACAACTTAACCTCTTTTTCCAAAAGAAAGTATGTGTCAAAGACACGATGGATTGGTTGGGGGATGGGGTTGTGGGGAACGGTTTGTAAATGGCTCGAGGATATGTTTCCAATGGTTCATTGGAATGGAAAAAGACTCCTTAGAATTGGGTGGGGGTGGGAGAGCCCTGGATAGGATGGAATGAAACTAAATAGTGCTTGAAAACATTGCCTTGGTTCCTGGTTAGAGGAAGTATGATGAGGGATGAAGTATTTGAAAAAATAATAAAGAGCCCAGCAATTTAGAGGAGCTGGCTGGACAGATATAAATAGAATGGGATTAAGTTTTCCCTTTCTCAGCTAGATTTGACAAGAAATGGACTAATGGATTATAGATGAAAGATTCTAAATGATAGAATGAATTGTTCCCTACTACTTGTAAAATTAGTGGGAATGTTAGGATTTGAACTTAATGCCTTGGTCTAAATCTGATATTCTTTTTTTTTGAACTGCAGGTATGTTTTTCTCCACTTCTTAAGTAATTGTGCCACAACAAGGACACTGGAGACTACAGTGATGGGTAAAGCAACAGACATAGAGCACTGCCCAATAAAATACAGGACACCCAGTTAAATTTGAATTTTGGACAAACAACAATTTTTTATTTACTAAATCTGGCAATTCTAGTCGGGCAGTTATGTGAATAACAGAAAGCTACAAGTCAAAATCAGGTAAGCGAGCCTAAAACAGGGCCAATAGAAAAGGGCAAAGATAGAGAGATCATCACATAGATGGGTAGAACAGGAAACTGCAGATTCCAAGAGAAGAACAAAGTGGTGGGGGGTTGGGGACAGCTGGTAAAGAAGAACCAGGAACTGGAAGATTTGTAGACTTAGCAGAAGGAAGCCAGAGTTAAATAGGAGAGAGAAAGAAACTCAGCAGAGCTTTTGATCGGGCACAAGCTAAGGTGCCATGGCCAAAGCAACTGTATTAGTTTGAAAGAGCTTCCACAGCAAAGTGCCACAGACGAGGTAGCTTAAATAACAGGAAATTACTTTCTTACCGTTCTGGAGGCTAGAGATCAAGATGTCAGCCAGGTTGATTTCTTCTGAGACACCTCTCCTTGGCTTGTAGATGGCCATTGTCCTCCAGTGTCTTCACATGGTCATCTCTCTGTGTGTCTGTGTCCTCATCTCGTCTTAACCATATGTCCTCATTTTACCCCAATTACCTCTCCAAATACAGTCACATTCTGAGGTAGTGGGGGGCTAGGACCTCCACATATGAATTTCGGAGAGGACATAATTTGGCTCATACCACTCCCATAACACGATGGTATACTTACTGAATTGAAGTGAGTTCGGTTCAGTTCTGCAAGCATTTAGAACTATTAATATAGTTGATTTCTGTGCCAGGTGTCAGGGAAACCAAAATTACTAGGGTGTGGTTCCTGCCCTCAAACACTGTGCAGTCGGGGCCCCAGGCACTCATACAAGAATCCTGGCTTAGTGACAGCACATCGAGGTCAAATCCTGACTCTTCTACTTACTGGCTAAGTGAGCATGGATAGTTTCCTGATCTGATAAAGAGGTATAATCGTATCAGCTTGGTAGACTAGTCTTGAGGAATAGCGATA
The DNA here is from genome assembly GCF_054177405.1 of Leptonychotes weddellii. Lineage (NCBI taxonomy): Eukaryota > Metazoa > Chordata > Mammalia > Carnivora > Phocidae > Leptonychotes > Leptonychotes weddellii. Next base: position 131,042,292 of record NC_138372.1, read on the forward strand.
TTGATAACACACTCCGTTCCCGGTACATAGTGGTAGCCCTTACTATTACAAATTGTTCAGAAAACACAGAGGGAGGTAACTGTTACAACAAGGGGAATTTAGACAACTTCTTCAAACAGTCATCATTACAGCTGAGCCTTAAAACACTGGGAGGATTTTGCCAGGTGGAGAAGAGCTGGATCATACTATAAAGATGAAAGAGCTAGAGGAATGCACAGGTCTCCATATGCCCACATCATAGCAGGGCTGATGTGAGTGGTGGAAAATAAGACAAGAGGAGAAGAATGGCATTACATTATGAAGGCTGGAGTATCATGCTACACCGTCTGAAGACTTTGCTATATGCAAAAGAAAACACTGGTGCTTTTGTGTAGTTTTGTTTGTTTTTGTTGTTGCTGTCGTTGACTGCTTATTTATTTTTATTCTTTTCACAGAGAATTAACTGCTTTTCAAAGGTGGTATTTGGGAGTGGTTGACTATAATGGAAACGAGAATAAAGCTAATAAAAAAGAATAGCTCCTGTCCAAGGCAAATTCTGGCAAACTGCATATAATAGGACTAGATCCATCTCTTACATAGTATTAATGGACAAAATGGGTCTTTATGTTTTCACAATGACAAAACAAAACAAAAATCTCTCAGCTCCTGCCTCTCCCTAACTCTTCCCACTCAGCACATAAAAATACTCAGGTCTTTCCTAGCTCCTAAAAGAAAATCCCTCCTTTGATCTTCCATCTTCTCTTTGCCTATGATTTAACTTTATTTTTTGTTGTTCCTATTGTTGTTGTGATAAAGAAAAACATGGGTTTCTTATTACCAAGTTATACATGTTTATTGCAGATGAGTTAGAAAATATGATAAGGAAAGCAGATACAAATTGCCAGTAACTCCTTCCAAACACCCAAAGATAATTCAGTCTTCTGAATAGGTACACACACATATGTTTTCACAGAATAGGATGGGATCAAACTATATTTTCTGTTTGGCTACGTGTTTCTTCAAAACAAGCTTTTTACTGAAGAATAATATAGAAAGCTACACAACCAAATGTTACCAATACACATAAAAAAATAAAGTATCCTCATCTTCCCAGGAGCTTCCCACTTCCCTAAGGTCACGACTCTCCTGACTTCTCACTCTGTAGACTTGTTTTGCCTGCTTTTGAACCCTAAATAGGGTATCTACTGTGCATACAGTGTATACTGTTTTCCAACTCTTTTATTCCACCTCATGTTTGTGGGATTCATCCATGCTGTTTATTGTATATAGCAGTGGTTTATTGATTTTTCATTGCTGCATAATAATTTACTATGTGAATCCACCGCCTTCTATCCATTCTTCTGTTCATGAACATTTGCATTGCTTTCTGTTTTGGGGCTATTATGAATAGTGTTGCTGTTAAGGTTACTGTATACATATTTTGGAGCACATTTGTATACATTTCTATTAGGTATATATTCAGGAATGAAATTGCTGGAATAAAAGAGTATGCAAATGATTTTCAAAACTGGTTATACTAGTTGACATTCCCTACAACTTTTTTAAGGAAGATTTTATTTATGTATTTATTTATTTGAGAGAGAGTGCATGCCTGTGCGAGCAGGGGGAAGGGCAGAGAAGGTGGGAGAGGGAGAGAATCTCAAGCAGACGCTGTGCTGAGTGAAGAGCCCCACATGGGGTTCAACTTGGGGCTTGACTTGGGGCTCCATCTCACAACCCTGTGATCACGACCTGAGCCAAAACCAAGAGTCAGACCCTCAACCGGCTGAGGCACCCGAGTGCCCCAACATTCCCTACAACTTTATATAAGGTCCCAATTGCTCCATATCTCCACACATGCTTGATATCATCTACCTTCTTACTTTTAGTCATTTTGGTGGGTGTGCAATGATAGCTCATGTTTTTTTTTTATTTCTATTTCCTTGACTATGAGTGAGATTGAGCATCTTTTCATATGTTTATTGGCTAATTGAATATCTCCTTTTGTGAAGTCTTGTGAAGATTTGTTTAAGTCTTGTCCATTTTTTCTATTACATCCTCTGCCTTTTTGTTATCATTTATAGGTATTCTCTCTCTATATCCTGGATGCAAGTGCTTTGTCAGATATATGTGTTGCAAGTATCTCCTTACACTCTGTGGCTTGTTTTAAGAAAAAATCTCATAAAATATCTTGATGAATAAAGTTTTTTGAATTTTAATCATCTCCAGTTTCTCAATCTTTTCCTTTATGTCCAGTGATTTGTAAGTCCCATTTATGAAATTTTTGTGCCAAAGTAGCAAAGATATCCTCCTACATTGTTTCCCAGAAGTTTTATTGTGCTGCCTTTAATATTTAGATATGCAATCCCTACAATTAATTTCTTTATATGGTGTGAGGTAAGATCCAAGTTTAATTTTGTATTTTCACTTTCATACCTAAAAAACATAGTACCATTGAAAAAAAAACTCTTCTTTCCTCAGTCTTCAGTATGTCCAAGTACTATTATTTTTTCATAATTCCATTGTTCATGTGTATGTGGGTCTATTTCTGGATTCTCATTCATCCTCCTGTAAATCCAAATTTACCTATGACTATTTGATTTTCATTTTAAGTTTAAAAAGATTAGAAATTTAGTTATCTTGTCACACTAGACACATTTCAAGTACTCAGTAGTTACAGGTGGCTAGTGGTGATGAGGAGTGCAGATATGGAACATTTCCATCATCCAGAGAGTTTTTTCAGAGAACACCACTCTAGATTGTTACTGTCTAATTTCATAGCTTTTATCATAGTCTGAGGAAGTCTTACTTTCATTTGCTTATTGCCTTGGCTATTGTTGGAATATAAACTCTATGAATGCAAGAATCTGGTCAGTTCACTGTTGTATGTACCGTTCCCAGAATAGTTCCTGGTACATAATGTTTATTGAATAAATGAGTAAAATTCTGCTGTGTCCTATGAAGCCTGGAACTGCTTTCTGAACCCATTGTATCCAATCTTAGTGACACTCCCCAAGATTCAGAGCAGAGAAGGATACTTTGTCATTTTGAAATCTTTGTAATGCCCCACATCTGAAACTTACAATGGTTGTTGATAAAGACAATGTTGTTTCGAAACTTACAATGGTTGTTGATAAAGACAATGTTGTTTCTGCAGACATGTATTATATTGATAAATGTTAAGTTTCTTTGAGTAGTTACTTTGTACTGTATACTGTTCTAAAATTTATATTCATTAACTCATTTAATGCTTATAACTCTAGGAGTAGGCACTATTATTATCCCCATTTTATGGATAAGAAAACTAACAAGCAAAGAAGTTCAGTGACTTGTCCAAGGTCACACCATCAGAGAATACAAGCAACTAGATTTAACCCAAATGTCTGCTGAAGAGCTTGGCCTCCTAACAACCAGTATTATTAGTCCAATATTAGTGCCTCTCAAGATAACCTGTAATAGTCTTCATTTTTGTTTGTGTATATATTCAGTCCATTATGAAAAATAAAATTGCTGCTCAGTATCAGATAGTGTCTCCAGCTCTGCGTATTTATTGTTCTTTGTCACTTTTGTTCTCTCTTCAGAGTATATACCATATAACACCCCATCGTGCAAATTATTCAGATATTTCCACTTTCTAGGTTCTAGAAGCAGAACAGGAATTTTAGTGGACCAAGGAGCGCTTTTTTGAGAGAGAGAGGCAGGATAGGGCAGGGGAAAGATCTGTGTAAGAATGTGGGTCCCACTGGTGTAGCACTTCAGGCTGATCCCTCAGGGAGCTCTAGGGAATGAATTGTACCATGATCAAGGGAATGAGCCCTATATAGGTGCATGTTATTCAGTTATCGGCAGTGGGCTGCCCTGGTATTCATGTTTGTGTCTGTACATCAGTAACCTTTAGGGAGAACACTCCTGCTTAGATCAGTTTGGGGAAATTCTCTGGAGAAAAAAGCACCTATAGGCCATTAACCAACCACACTCACAGAAGCTGGGGGGTAAGTATCCCCCCAGGAAAGGGGGATCTTGACCAGAGGGCAATGACAGCATTCACTGCCCTCACCCTCCATTAAAATGTTCCTGTTTTATTCATTACTTAAGATGAGTATGAAATACTATTCAGCATGTTCATGCAGTTGACTGGTTTTGTGTGGATTTCACAAAGTACTTTCACAGTCCTGAATACTGCTGCTGTGTCTCTACTTCAGGAATACATGTGTTGCATGCATTTAAAGATTTCCAAAAGGAATGAGATCAGAATGAAATGAGAAAACCCTACATGCTATTTTAAATAACAGCTAGTAAATAAAAACATCTGGTAGATGACTAAGACCCAAGTCTTGAACCTTGGCAAATAATATGTGATGTGCCTTTAAGGAGGAGTGTACACATTAGCAGCTTTTACAGTGACTTGTGTTGTCTGACAGGGAGCTTAGGAAATGGAGGCAGGAAGATGTGGAGTCATTTGGAGAACTCAGTGGGATGAGAGGGCACGGAGCATGTCTCCTCCTGTTTTATTGCTCTTTATACTGTGTTCTGTTTATGCTCTTTGGAAGAGTAGTTATGAAAAACCAGATATTACACTCATTGGCTGTGAATGTGACACCAACATCTGCTTGCCTTGGCTTGACGCCTCCGGTAGGAACCATCGGGAATGCTTTAGCCCACATCTTCTCTTTGGAAACAACATGAGCAAAAAGAAAACTTCAAAGACCTGAAACACCTGTGTAACCTCTTCTGTGCCATAGAACAGCCACACAAACTGATTCTGAAAATCAAGATCCCTGCTCCCTGCCTCCCTTTGAAGATGCTGGAAAGAAGCGATCATACAAGGTTTTGTTGGTCTGTAAAGTTCTTATCTTCTGTGTGGTTCTGCTGAGAACTCAGGAAAAAAAATCCTTAGTGCCTCTAAAAACAAGAAGTAGGAGCAGGAATGTTGAGTAGCAAGAAGTTTCATTTCCCCATCCTCACTGCAGCCTCACTTAAAAGGTCAAAGCAAAAAAAATCTTTTGGTACTGTTTTGGTAATGGGTATTTAGAGCAAATCCCACTGAGCCTTTATGACTTTATTCTCAGTTTTACTAAATGAGATCTAACTTGTTTCAACTGCTTAAAACAGAGGGGCAAACCACGCATGATGAATGCATTCTGTTCGAAATCAATTTCCTTCATCATTTTATTAGATTGAATGCTCTGAACTAGGGAATGTTATTTTCCTATTGTGCCTTTGCAAAACTGCCCACTCTCGGAGCTCTGTGGCTCTGGGTTCCTGATTGTTTCATTGTTTTTCTCTTCAACTACTTTCCTGGCTACTAGGACTTAACACTTTCCTCCCCTTTGAGTTAGGGTGGCACCACGAGGAAGGTAGAATAAACAGGATGATTAAACAACCTGCATGCAGCAAGGGGGCAATATTTCAATAGCAAATATTGCTACCCATATACCTCAACAGAATGTGCTAAAGTAAACAAAATGATAGCATAATTATAGTAGTTCCAATTATATAAATTAGACTGCATACACGCCTCATTGATAAGCAACTGTACTGCAAAGAAACGCTATGAGCCTGGTACTTGAGCCTTCAGCAGCTTCGTGGCACATATGCTACTGTATTCCTGGGTAACATTTAGCCCCTCACAATTTTTTTCTTCCTTTTATAATCGTTTTGTTGAAAAAAAAATTAGGGGCATGCCATCCCACCTTTTTGGATGTCAGAGAATCTCAATTGGATTCTAGGCTTGCTGCATTCCTCACTGTTTTGGTTGCTTTCACCTCAAATCTCAGATAAAGCACATTAACATGTCCCATTTGACTAGTTAAAATCCAGCTTAAGAAAGTGGATTCCTTTTTAGTCTACTCCAAATAGCATCCTCTGCTTTGATATCACCCATAAAACAGAACCCCTGAGGGAATAGGCCACCAAAAGCCATTTTCACATAGTTGGTTACATTTTGGGAGAACTAAAAATTAGGGAAATCTGAGAGTGTGCACCAGTATTTTGGTGGGTTTATGGGATACTTGATTGTCTTAATAAAGAAGGTCAGGATTGTAAAGATATGGAAGATATAAAAAGACAAATCATGGGGTGCCCCAGTGGCTCAGTCAATTAAGCATCCAACTCTTGATTTCAGCTCAGGTCATGATCTCAGGGACGTGAAGTTGAGCCCTGAGTCGGGCTCTACACTCCGTGTGGAGTCCACTTGGGATTCTCTCTCTCCCTCTCCCTTTGCCCCTCCCCCTGCTCTCTCTCTCTAAAGTAATAAATAAATAAAATCTTTTTCAAAAAAAGACAATTCATGACAAAAACTATAAATGCTCAGAAAGGGAAAATTACAATTGCAAGCTAATTAGAACCATTTACACCTTAAAACGTAGTGCTAATACAGTTATAATAATACAATGATTTAAATATGGAGCAGTCAAAAAATTAGAAATAAAATAAAAATGTGTGCTTATACAACAAAGGAGTCAAGAATACATAATGGGGAAAAGATAGTATCTTTAATAAATGGTATTGGGGAAATTAGACAGATACATGCAAAAGAATGAAACTGGATTACTATCTTACATCATATACAAAAATATACTGCAAATGAATTAAATGTGAGACCAGAAACCATAAAACTCCTAGAAAACAACATAGGCAGTAAGCTCTTTGACATCAGTCTTCACAATATTTTTTGGTTCCATCTCCTCAGGCAAGGGAAGCAAAAGCAAAAATAAATGTGGGACTACATAAAACTAAAAAGCTGCACAGAAAAGGAAACCATCAACAAAACAAAAAGGAAACCTACTGAATGAGAGACAATATTTACAAATGATATATTCAATAGAGGGTTAACATCCAAAATATATAAAGAACTCATATAACTCATACAAATGACCAAGAGGCACATGAAAAGATGTTCAACATCACTAACCATCAGGGAAACGCAAATCAAAACCACAATGAGATACCACTTCACACCTGTCAGAATGCCTAGTATCAAAAAGAGAAGAAATAACAAGTATCGGTGAGGATGTGGAGGAAAGGGGACCCTTGTGCACTGTTGGGAATGTAAATTGGTGCAGCCACTACGGAAAACAGTATGGAGTTTCCTCAACAAATTGAAAATAAAACTACCATACAATCCAGCAATTCTAGTTGTATTTGTCCGAAGAAAACAAAAACACTAATTCCAAAAGACACATGTACTCCTATGTTGATCACAACATTTTTTAAAATAGCCAAGATATGGAAGCAACATAAGTGACCATCAAAGGGTGAATGGATAAAAAAGATGTGAGAAATATATGTATATATATTTCTCATCCATAAAAAAAGAATGAAATCTTGCCATTTGCAACAACATGGAAAGACAGAGTATTATGCTAAGTGAAGTAAGTCAGACAGAGAAAGAAATATACTATGTGGTTTCACTTATATGTGAACCTAAAAAACAAATGAGCAAACAAAACAGAAAGAGACTCATAGATACAGAGAACAATCTGTTGGTTGCCAGAGTGGAGGGGCCTTGGGGGATGGACAAAATGGATGAAGAAGATTAAGAGGTATAATCTTCCAGTTATAAAATAAGACATGGTATGTAATGTACAGCATAGGGAATATAGTTGATAATATTGTAACAACTTTGTATGGTGACAGATGGTAACTAGACTTGTTGTGATGACCATTTGAAATGTATATAAATATCAAATTACTATGTTGTACACTGAAATGAATACAACATCATATGTCAATTGTTCTTTAATTAAAAAAAATAAAATGGAGATGGATGGCTCTTCATTTTTAATGAAACAGATTATATTCTAGTTCCTCATAAAATTAATATACCCAGAAAAGAATAGTCCTCTTTGGCCTCATTTAATTTCTTTTTGTCACATCTTATATTTAAATAAATTCTCCTTCTTGCTTAATAAACATTAAAGATTAGAGAAAAATAGAATAAGATAAAATAAAATAAAAAGCGGTTTAGTTTGTGACAACATGGATGGACCTTGATGGCATTATGCTAGGTGAAATAAGTCAGATTAAGACAAATGCTGTATGATCTTACTTATTTGTAGAATCTGAAAAACAAACAAACAAACTCATAGAAAAAGAGATCAGATTTGTGGTTAGCAGGGGTAGGGGGCAGAGGTGGGGGAACTCGAGGAAGGTGGTCAAGAGACACAAACTTCCAGGTAGAAGATAAATATGTACTAGGAATGTAATGTACAACATGATGACTAGAGCTAACACCGCTCTATGATGCATAGGGAAGTTGTTAAGAAAGCAAATCCTAAGAGTTCTCATCATAAGATAAAATATTTTTTCCTTTCTTTTCTTTTTATTGTACCTGTATGAGAAGATGGATGCTCGCTGAACCTATTGCGGTAATACTTTCACAATCAAGCCATCACGCTGAACATGTTAACCTTATACAGCAATGTATGTAAGTTATTTCTCAATAAAACTGGGGAAAAAATAAAATAAAATAACCAAGATTCAAATAAAATAGAAAGTAGTTAAATTCTAAGCTAACCAAGGGATTTGAGAAGGGAAAAGAGTCTATGTCTGGTCCAGATATTACCTAAAAGAGATTGTCAGAAGAATGTAGTGAATCACTACTTCAAGGAGAAAATATAAGGGTTTGTTTTTAGCCCCCAAAGATTGCTAAGAAATTAGCATTCTACATGAACATCAGAGAATAATTGAGAAACAGAATAGTATTATAAGTCAGAGCAACACAGCAGAATTTTGTTCATTCAGAGGAAGTCTAGGGGCGCCTGGGTGGCTCAGTCGGTTAAGCATCTGCCTTCAGCTCAGGTCCTGATCCCTGGGTCCTGGGATCCAGCCCTGAGTTGGGCTCCCTGCTCAGCGAGGCAGAGTCTGCTTCTCGCTCTCCCTCTTCCTGCAGCTCTGCCTACTTGCTCTCTCTCTCTCTGTCAAATAAAAAAAAAAAAATAGATGTCTAGACCCATCACATTCCAACTTTGCTCCTCACTACCCCCCAATCTCTTAGCAGCTCATTTCATCAGTTACCCTTTCTTGCTTTCTCTCCTTTATTTCTTTTTTTTCCTCTCCTTTCTTATTTCTTACCTGTTCTTTCCCCACAAGCTCTGCTCAAGCTTTGCACTCCGCAGTGATCCCCTCACCCTTCTCTCTCTCTCTCTCTCTCAAGGTTCAAATCTTTCTCTTGCCAGATCTCTCAGAAGTATGGACGACAATCATCCTCTCCACCTTCTCTCACGTGACTTCACATTACTGTTGGGTAATAATCACAGTGAATTAAATTTTTAAACAAACCAGCAGTTGCTTGTCGAAATGAGGCCAAATTCTCTTTGGTTCTGCCCTAGTTACCAATGCAATTAGGTTGACTTTTAGACCCAAGTAACCCTAAATAGGATTTTTATATCTAGTATCTGCCATTTGAAAATTTCAGTCTCAGTTTTTTTAATGTACAAGAGGCTTGTTTCCCATAGCATTGCTTATTGAATAAAAAGAAACATTAAGAAAAATAAAATTATACTAAAAATAGATATCATAGACAAGTGTGGCCTATAAAAAATATCAAAGAACGGAATATATGCCCTGTGGGGAAAGGTTTAAAAAAACATTCCGAGCAGAGGAAAAGCTGAGGATTGGTGACTGATGGTCTGTAATCCTGTGGATGGTTACTAAGAAGGAGGGTGTTGCCTCTGCTCTCCTCTCTGCTGAGAGTAGAGGGATGGGATTAAATTATAACCAAAGAGATTATGTTCGGCATAAGGAAGAGAGCTGTAGGTTTGTGGGGTGATATTCTATAAAATGGAATATCAAGGGGCATTGTAAAATCCTCACTGTTGAATTATAAAAAGTTTGGAAATGGGAGAGGCTATTCTCTGTCTCAGATAGCGAAGGCCACTTTTTTTTTGTAGAAACAAGGAATACTTGCTTAAGAATTGTTATTAGATGTTATTCTGCTTATGAAATATATCTAGAGATACAGTAAATGTGGGTAAAATGAAAAGACAGCATTTTTGTTTTGGATAAATATTTTCTTTGCCCAGAGTACAGTTTTGTTTTCTTTAACTCTCTCTTACCTCAGCACGGTAGTCCTCTATGGTTCTTTTTTTTTCCTTTCCTTTTTTCTTTTTTCCTTCCTTCCTTCATTCTCTCCCTCCCTCTCCTTCCTCCCACCCTTCCTCTCTTTCTTTCTTTCTTTCTTCTTCCTTTCTTTCTTTCTTCTTTCTTTCTTTCCTTCTTTTTCTTTCTGTCAATTTAAGTACAAATGCCTCAAGGCAGAAAGATTGATTAAATGACCTCTTCTGATTCTAAGCTTTATTATTCTAATTTCTCAATTACCACAGTAAGATGAGAACGTAACAGAAAAATCTATGTTCTTTGTCCTAATTTCCAAGGTTCCACAAAGACAGGCATTTGACTCCATCATCTGCTGGGAAAACACTGGCATAACTGTGAAGGGTAATATGTTATCTCAGAAATGCATGCCTTTGGAAGTTAGTCAATGGGTGGGCTCCTTTCTTTCAGAGACAGTATGAAAAACTGAGAAATCTCTACATTTGCTTTCTGATCAGGAAGGCAAAGGGTGATGTATGGCATAATATTATAGTAGCACATGATTTACCTGGATGTTTCTTATCCAAAATACTCAGCAGTAGAGAAATCTCTGGTGAACCCGTAGGTAGAAGTGTTAATGAAGTAATGTATGGTGATTAACATAACATAATAAAATTTAAAAAAAAAATCACAGCAAAAAAAAAAGTGTTCTGTGAATAACTCCCAAAGAAGACACAAATAAACCTGCTAATGTTCACAGGTTTACTCACAAAAGTGCCTCTCAGATGGGTGCCTGGGTGGCTCAGTTGGTTAAGCGACTGCCTTCGGCTCAGGTCATGATCCTGGAGTCCCTGGATCGAGTCCCTGGATCGAGTCCCGCATCGGGCTCCCTGCTCGGCAGGGAGTCTGCTTTGCCCTCTGACCCTATCCCCTCTCATGTGTTCTCTCTCATTCTCTCTCTCTCAAATAAATAAATAAAATCTTTAAAAAAAAAAAAAAGTGCCTCTCAGATAATCATTAACCTTCCCTATTTACTCTTCCTTTAGATACTTGTTTATCAAATTTAAATGCCAGTTTCCCCAGACCTCAGCAAGAAAGACACAATTTATGGAAAGGAGTCAGGCAAATTAAAAGAGCCTGCTGTGAGGGGCAAAGTCTCCAAAGCAACTTCAGAGGGCACTACTTAAAACTGAAATC
>NC_138372.1:131054002-131111397 GCF_054177405.1 Leptonychotes weddellii
AGAATTCCTCATATCAGTGAGATCATATGATACAAGTCTTTCTCTGATTGACTTATTTCGCTCAGCATAATACCCTCCAGTTCTATCCATGTCGTTGGAAATGGCAAGATTTCATTCCTTTTGATGGCTGCATAATATTCCGATGGGTAAGATTAGGTAGCAATGGTAGTCAAGGTGGCAGGCATTTCATGCAAGATGCATGATACAAGCCAATGTGGAGTTTGGAATACACATGTTAGACTTAGGGGACTATAAGGAGACCACCCAGAACAGGCAGGATTTGTACGCAGATCAGTGAGGAGAGTTGAGGGTGAGCAGGTTGAATGACTCATCAGCGGAGGGATTTAGACTTGTTCCATGACTTCACACCATCCAAGAATTAAGTAGTGGACAAGAGGAGTCAGTACAATAGAGAAAGAAAGGCTAGGAAAATAGCAAAAGAAAATAATGCCACAAAATCCTAGACGGGGAAGAGTTTTAAAAGTAGGAAAAGCATGACTTGGAGAATAACACATTGACACAGATTTTGATGATCAGTCAGTTCTAGGGATGGTAGGGAGAGCAACCTCAGTAAACCATTGGGGGTAGAAACCAGATTGAAATAAGTTTAGGACACATGAAGGCTGACGAAATTGAGAATATGAGTACAAATCTGGAAGTTGTAGTGTTCAGATAGAGCTGGTTGACTTGGCAAATGTTTTCCCCACCCTCCTTCCCAATGTGCATCGAAATTACAGAAAAGATATATAAGAGAAAAAAATTACCATAGTGCTGAAAAATACTAAAACAAACTCTAAATCATTTGGGAGGAAAGTTACAGGGTTTAATGTATTATCAAGTTGACAGAAAATATGTTTAAATATGTTTTTTTTAATTTTAATGGACATCTCCCTACATATCTATATCTATGTATCTATATCTACTGATATAGAGAACTGTCATTTGCAGACAAAAGGCATTTGAGGTATATGAGGGAAAGTAGATTGAATTAGATGTATTAAGCAGAATAAAACCATGGCACAAATCGGTTACAGAATACCCCAACTGTGTAGAACCCATTTGTCCCAGTGAAGCTTCTCAGCAACTCAAACCTCAGAAGCACATATACAAAGAGCAGGGCAGTGGCAAGGGTTCATTCAAGGGAAAGATCTGTTTCGGGTGTGGAGCTAAACAACTTTGGAGGAAATACAACCCAGTCAATTAAACTAATCAACTTCTTCCTTCACCTTCCAGTTCACACACAAAAAACAAAGACCACCAGACATCCAAGAAGGATAATGTGAAAGAGAAAGCTAAAAATAATATGGGGAAACAGAGACATATCAAAAAGAGAACTTAAATTTTTTAAGTAATTTCAGAGAGATTCAAAAGACACCAAATTCATAAAGCAAAAATAAGATTCAATAAAAGATAGCAATCAGAAAAAATAAAGGATTTTTGGAAATACGTGCTAAAGTTTTTAAAATGAATAAAAGGACTGAATATGTTAGTGGATATTTCTAAAGAGTGTAGAGTCAAGAAAATATTTTAGTACCTGTATTAGAGTAAAAGAAATGAAAAATATAGGGAAAAACTTTTAGGAGATATGGAGGAGAATTCCACTGTGTCCAGTATCCATATTCCAGGAGAGAAGAGCAATGAGAAGAGTAAACAATCAAAAGATAGCTTTTTAGGGGCACCTGGGTGGCTCAGTTGGTTAAGTGTTTGCCTTCAGCTCAGGTCGTGATCTCCAGGACCTGGGATCCAGCCCTGTGTCTACGCTTCCTGCTCAGTGGGGAGTCTGCTTCTTTCTCTCTCTCCCTCTGACCCTCCCCCCTCATGTTCTCTCTCTCTCTATCAAAGAAATAAATACAAAATGAGAAAAAAAGATAGCTTTTTAAAAAGGTTGGGCTGAAAAAGATTCAAGTCTTCAGATTGAAAAGCCTATGGGTTATTTAGTAGTAAAACGAAATAAAGCAAATACATCTACTCACTCATTCTTTATCAAATATTTTATTCAATATTTACTATATGCCAGATACATTAGAGATACCATCATAACCAAGATAGACCAGCTTCTCCCTTCATGGATCTTATATTCTAAAAAGAAGAGACAAAATTAACAAATTAACAAACAAAAATTTGAAAGCGATACGATCTCTGAACAAAGTTATATGGATAATGAGATAAACAATGACTGAGTGAAACTACTTTATACTGGGAAGTCAGCAGAGGTATCTCTGAGGAGGTGACATTTGCTGTAAAGTCTGAGCATCAAGAAAGAGTTAGCTGTGAAAAGATCTGGGAGGAGAGCATCCCAAGCAGAAGGAATATCTATACATGTCCTGGTGAAGTTTCCAAATGTCAAGGCTTAAAAAAAAAAAAAAATAGAGGAAACACATCAAGTACTCCAGAGTAAGAATAATGTTGGAATCAGAACTCTCATTTGCAAAATTGTATACTAGAAAATGAAGAGAGAAAATAATTTTGAGTCTAGGATTTTATAAAAGTCCAAACTTGCCTCTCAAGTATTTTTCAGGTTATCCAGAGATACACATTTCATTCTGGGAGGAAAGAGACTTCAGTATGTATTCCATCAGAGTAAAAAAAGAACATGAGGGAAAGGGTAACATGGGGGACATGATTAATCAAATAAATCAATAAAATATGTTACACCTAAATAACTATTGACCATACAGCTGTGAAGCTTAATTCAATTGTTGAGTGTTCTGATTATAGCTACAGGACAAACTGCCCCAAACTGCAGTGGTATAAAACAATAATCACTTACTATTATTTTCTATAATAGTGATGGAGGTGATTTGGCTCAGCTAGAGCCTCTCATTTAAGGTCTCTAATGTGGTTGCAGTCAGGTGGTGGCTGGAGGTAGCATCATCGAAATGGCTTCCTCACTCACACTTGGGAGCTGACATTGGCTAACAACGGGGGCCACAGCTGAGGCTTATCAGCTGGAACTCTTAAAGTAGCCTCTCTATGTGGCCTGAGCTTACTTAGGACATGGCAGCTGGGTTCCAAGAGCAGTCTTCTTAAGAAATCCTGAACCAGATGGAAGCTGTATCTCCTTACACAACTTGGTCTCAGAAGTTATACAGCACAATTTCACCACTTTCTATTCATTAGGAGCAAGTCAGTTACATCAGGCCAGCTACAAAGAGAGAGGTACTTGACTTAACCGTGTTTTAAAGCCACCACATTGAAGAAGAATACTTAAAAAACAGAATCACAATATAACAAAAAAAATTAATAACAATCTGGTAGCAAGCAACAGAACATCAAGGCCATTAGGGGTGAATTCTTCCAATTTCCCTCAAGTCACCAATTGCCCTGTATACAAATTTATCTACCTTGCACCCTTCGGGGTATCATTTCCTTCCATCTTAAAGGAGGAAGCCAGTCACCCCATACCATCTGCAACTTTGGGCCTTCTCTCTTCTGTCTTCTATGATTAGATTCTCTCTTTCATGTATCTCTATGCTAGCTCTTTCCTTTCAGCCAATACTCACGCTCCAGTATCTCCTACTCTAAGAAAAGCTCCAGATCTCACATTCCCCTTGAATTACCATTCTATTGTTTATCTCTCTCTCTCTCTTTTTTTTTAAAGATTTTATTTATTTATTTGAGAGCGAAAGCACAGGAGGGGAGGAGCAGAGGGAGAGGGAGAAGCAGGCTCCCCGCTGAGCAGGAAGCCTGATGCAGGGCTTGATTCCAGGACCCTGGGATCATAACCTGAGCCGAAGGCAGACGCTTAACCAACTGAGCCACCCAGGCACCCCATCTCTCTGAATTCTTAAGAGAGTAATCCATATTGTCACCTCAACATTATTTTTCATAAATAGTTCAACTCCACTCTATCGAAATTATTCTTAACAAAGTCACCAGTGACCTCATAATTGCAACCAAAGGATGTTTTCCATTTAAACAATTGAATTCGGTTGCATTTGATCCTATGGGTCTTACTTTTCTTGACACTAGAATCTCTAGTTTCTTCTATTTTTCTCTCTATCCGTTTTGAAAGGATCCACCCAGGCTTTGAATGCTGATGTTCACCAAGGTTCTTTGTCCTACAGCTCTTCTTGCACTGCATTCTCTCTCACTCACTTCCCAAATCTCAACTTATACCAACTTACTAATGATTTCCCAAGCTTCATTCTCCAGTCTCAGTATCTACTTTAGGTCTCACAGTTATGTAAAGCTGAATATGAAACTGCTTGTTATTTCCAGTCAAAAACTGAACTCACCTTCACTTTTTTCCTTGAAATCCAGATTATCCTTCAGAATTCTCTCTGAATTGATGTCAACATCATCTATCTGGTCAAACAAGTTAAAAACATAAGTGTCATTGTTGACTTCTCTTTCTCCTTTTTACATCTACTCAACCGTTAGTCTGGCTTCTTTTATCCTCTACATATTTCAGAAGCATGTCCTCTAGTCTAGTTCAGACATTGAACATTACCTTCTGAACTCCTGAAGCAGCCTTCCAAATCATCTCTCAGCCTCCAGTCTTGAATTCCATCTTCCTCCACCTGCCATATTGGAAAATGAGCACTCATCCATTAAAAGGACATAATGGAAGCAAATGTTCTCAGGGGAAGCCTGGGTTTCTGTTCAGGTGAGGCCATAGAAATGTGTTACACCCTGGGGCTTAAGAGCACAGAATCTGGTATCAAACTGCCTGGTTAGTTCAGGCATATGTTGCAGTATCTACTGGATGTGTGGTCTTGGGAAAGTTACTTAACCTTTCACTCCTTTGGGTTCTTTACCCTGACATTAGAGACAGTTGCATTACCTAGCTGGTGGGAGGATTGAGTGTGATAATGCCTGAAAAAAATGTTTACCAGTGTCTGGAAGATAAGGAGGACTGACTCAGTGCTATAGTGGCTGGAGCAGGGGTGGTAGTGGTCCCTATTTTCAGAGGCAGTTTCTCTTGAAAAGGTTGAGCTAGAGAAGTGGTTATAGAGTGAGGGGTCAGAATACTGATGCAGACTTCCTTGCATCACATTATTCCCTCTTCCTGAAGTTTTGTCCTTTCCTTCTCTGAAAATCCCAAACTACCATTCTTGGCACTTCATATCAGGAAGGAAAAGAGAGATCAGTTATTCCATAATTGATATTGGGTCCAGTGGCTAAGCCATTGGATTAAATTGAATCTTACATCAAAATGAATTCTAGATGGAGGAAAGGTTTAACTTGGAAAAAAAAGTAAAATTGTAAAAGCATTTGAAGAGCACATGGGAGGAGCTATTTTTCACTTCTAATTTGAGAAAGCTTTACAAAAAAGACCAAAAAAAAATACAAAAATCATTTAAAAAATTGATAAGTTCAACCAAGTAAAATATTTTAAATTTTGCATGGTAAAAATATCTAAACAAAGTCAAAAGACATATGATAAACTGGGAAAATATTTGCAGCACATATGGCAAAAGGACTAGTTTCTCTGTACTAAATTATATTAATTAAATACAATTAAAGTTTTTAATATATTAAGTTTTTAAAAAGCAAGGGCAAAACCATGTATATATAATGGTTTTATGTATGTAAAAAGAAAAAGAAGGAATGTGTACAAATGTTTGTCCATGCATTGAATATCTGATGGGACACACAAAAATCTGGCAAAGAGAGGTGCTTCTAGGAAAGGAAACTTAAAACATTTTCATTGTATATCTTTTTTATTCTGAATGTCTTAACATATATATAACATTGTCTTACCATCACAGAACTGAAACTCTTTCTAGTAAACCTTCCCTGAAACCCTGGACGTGAAAAAGGAAGGAAGGCAGGAAGGAAGGGAGGGAGGAAGGAAAGTCAGGTGGGACGTTGGGAGAGAGGAAGGAAAAATTCCTCTTTAATATCTGAACTCTCATAGAAATTAATCTATGTCTTTTTAAAATCATTTATCATAAAAAAATTCCATCTCCTCTGTTAAAGCACAAGCTGTTTAAGGCAGAAATATTTTCTGATCATCCTAGTGTGGTTGTACTGTGCCAAGCATGTAATAGATGGCTTTATATATGCTGTGAAATGAATAAACAAGTGAATGATTATCACATAGTCTATTTCATGTGTGGTCTTGTTGCTTCGCGAAATTTGCCTCCCGCTACTTCCTGTGCTGCTTGTATGTTGCACAGATTTTCCAGCATTTTGGAAAGTGCAAAATGAATATTGCATGGTAGCTAACATTTTCTTTCCAAAGGGGAGTTTTACACCACTGGCATTTGAGTCAGAAAAGTCCCAGAACCCTGTCATCTTGTATAAATCCTCCTCTTTGAGAAAGACAACACCACTAAAGAGCATGACATATATAAATTTGTATATTCTTCAAGAGGGTCCCACCATATGAAAGTGGGTAACATTCCACCAAAATCATTATTTATATTTTGTAGTGAGCTTACTGGAAATGATTGGTATGCGTTGTGTGTAATTTGGAGCTTCATACTGCACACAATTTAGGCATAATTGATTGACTGAATAATTCTTGGCTACCTTATAATCAAATTTCTTCAGCCCAGTGCTACATGTTAAATCACATCTCCAAAATATGGTTCTAGTAATGAGAGTCCGTTAACATTCTTGATTGGTATTACATATAATAAAATTGTAAGCATATGAGAATGAAGACAACCTTCAGAAAAGAACAGTGTGAAACTAAAACTGTGTCCAGTTTGCTAAAGCAGCATTCACCTAAACCCTTTCACAGGATGGGGTCTGATCGTTGTGGCAACTAAAAAATCCGATTCATTAGTTCCTTGACGCCACATCTGAGAATAGCCTTGCTTGTTTACTCACCAGTCTCTGCAATTTCCCCAGATGTTTTTTTGATCAAAGATCCATCTCCATGCTAATTCTATCCTCTTTGCCAGGAAATTGTATACAGATTTCATCCAAGAAGACAAAGGCGTTGCCACTAAATCATTTAAGTGGCAATAAGCAACATGTTTAGTCAGAAAATGTGGCCAGTGCTCTGGATTAGAACACTACATTATAAAGTTTTACAGTAATATTCTTTAAATATCACATTTGTAAAATTATGTCTTTATTGTGTACTGATGATGTAAAGGTTTTAGATCATTAGATGCATTTTAGATCAAATGTCGTATGTGCATGTACATATACAAAAATATCCAGCTTTGGCTCCCCAGTGTGTCCCTGAAGTATACTACCTATGAGTAGAGAATGAGGCCCAGGTCAGACCATTCCCCAATCTGCAAGTGTCTGCTTTTCTTAAATTCCAAATAAATCCCTCCCTTCTGTTATGCTATCAAATCTTGCACCACAAATGTGCAGTCCTGTGTGTATTTATTTGCCCCAATCCATCTGTGTGCATGTGAAAGTATCAGTCCAAGGGCAAGCATGGTTGGGAAGGGGTAGGCCCAGTATTCTGTGGTCATGTTGAAAGGCAGGTCCAGGCAGAAACGCATGGAGGGCAGTGACAAACTGTCTGGTCTGGCTAAAAATAATGGGTGTCCAGGGACATTGGACTTGCAGTGCTAACACCAAGATGGTCCTAGGCAAACTGAGACAGATGGTTACCTCAAGTAAGTTATTTATCTTTAGAATAATGTTGTTTTCATCATTTGGCCATGCCTGGCCTATGGAGCTCAAGTTGGAGATTCTGATAGAGTTGCTCTGTTCACCATTGTTGGAAATCTTCTCAACAGCTGGGGCTCTTAAAGTCTCATGTGTCTCCCAGAAGAAACTTCTTGGCAAGTAGAAGAACCTGGGGAGAGAATGGCAGTATCCTGTAGCATCTTTGACTGAATCCATTATTCTACTTTATTTTTCTCTGGAATGGGTCCATCCTTCAATTTTTCCCTCTTCCATCCTGGCTCTCACCATATCCCCAGAAGCAGAAAACACCTAGTATTGTCCCCATAGCTGTTCAACCTTAAGTCACACGCTTGCATTAACTCTGGGCCTTCCTGGTAACAGTATTCTAGATTTATGGGTTTTTTTTACATATTTTGATACTTAGTATGTTTGTTATATCCTTGGAAACATTTATTCATTTGAATGCATGACATTCAAATGATCCTCACATTTTAAGGAAACTTGAAATCCTGTGGAATGAGGAGTACCTGGTATTTAACTACACATTATTATCATATTATCATATTATTAGATAGGCATCATCAGCAGACTTTTGAAAATGAAAGGAGAGAATTCTGTTGGGCCTGGAACAATGTGACTAGTTCATTTTTATAATTTTAAAATGCTAAAGGTATTAGGAAACCAGAAAACATGATAAATGATGGCAGCTCCATTACCTGGAGAACATTCTGGGACCTGTGAGAACTAGCATTGGTTGAGCATCCACCATGTGCCAGGCATTGGCTAGCATCTTTATTGTGGCTTTCTCGTTTCATCCTTAACAGTCTTCAGAAATAGGTATCATCATCCTCATTTTACAAATGAGTAACATGAACTTAGAAAAGCCAAGTCATTTGCTTCAAGTCAAAGAGCTCCTACTGGTAGAGTCAGAATTCCTACACAGCTCTTCTGTCTCCTAAATGCACAGTCTTTACCCCTCTGCTGCCATGCCACTTGGCTCAGTCTCCTCTCCCCAATCACCCCGAAAGCAGTTATGGGTCTTGATGGTTAGATCTGCATAAGGTAGAGAAAATAGAGCAGGGAACAAGACAGACTTGGTTTCTGCCTCTTTGAAGCTAATGTTTAGTGCAAGTAATCCCTGTATTTGTACACAATGCATCCTCAAAATATTATACAAAGCCAACTTAAACCTTGGAAGTTAGCTTTCTTCCTAGAGAAATACAAAAATTAAAATTCTTAATCTTTACCTTCTAAACACATCATGGACAATTCCTTCACAATATACACTGTAACTAGCTTAATCTTAATGAGTGTCTGATTGAAACTAAATTTGATTTCCTTGACCTTTGAACCAGAAGTTTTAATCAAATTATTACCTTTTAAGTCAGTGGAGAATTTTGCTGGCTTAAATGTAAAACCCAAGCAATGGAAAAAAAAATGTATATTACTTTTAAATTGGGGAACTCAATATCCCCCTCATGCATTTCACTTTGTTGAATAGGCCAGTACATAATACAATTCACCTTATTTCTCATTAAGGCTCCACTACTTTAAAAGGTCCATGATGTGCCCTATTAAGTGTAAGAATTAATGGTGTCTTTCTCATATAATTTATATGGCCTTCCCCCAACGTCATAATTAAATATTGACTTGTATACTAACATGCTTTCTTCAACCTTCGAAAATTGTACAAGGATAAGCAACAATAAAATACTTACATAAATACTTCATGGAAAACAAATAAATCATAGTGATCTTAGAAGACTAATCCAATAAACTAATCTGATCAAACAATCGGCCTTATAAAATCAATCACATTTGTCTTCAAACAAAAAAGTGTAGAAAAAAGTTCATAAAAGAAATATGTTTTCCATAGGGACTCAACCACAGATTGATTTATGAAAATAGTCCCGAAGAGAAAGACTAACTTCATTCTTAAAGAAATTCCACTAAAAACAACAACAACAAACCCAATGTCAATCCTTTTTCCCTTTTGTACTAGTTAAGTAACTGGCTGGGTACAGTCATGCAAACCCTTTGTCCTTCATGTGCACATGGAACATGGCAATAATCACTATCACCCAGAAAGCCTGGGCCAGAGTTTTTTAAAAATAATTCCTGCTCTGAAGCTCACATTGCAGTTTTCTAGAATAGTGATGATGCTGTCGTCACCAGATGATGATGATGATGATGATGATGATTTTTATTTATTTATTTTTGGTGCAGGTGTTGGGGATTGAACCTGGGCCCTCATACTATTATTATTAAAATTTTTAAAAGATTTTATTTATATTATTTGAGAGAGAGAGAGAGCGTACATGCGCGAGTGGGGGGGAGGGACAGTGGGAGAGGGAAGAGAGGAGAGAATCCCAAGCAGGCTGCATGCACAGTGGAGCTTGATCTCACTACCCTGAGATCATGACCTGAGCAGAAACCAAGAGTTGGATGTTCAACTGCCTGATCCACCCAGGTGCCCCTATTATTATTAATTTTTAATAAGGCAGGAAAAAGCATCCCAAATCCACATTTATCTCCAATTTCTAATTGTGAAGGTGTTGCTGCATTAATTACCATGTCACATCTATTCTATATGACTAAAAAGCCAAACAGCCAGCCAAGGTAATCCGGTGGAGCATTTATTTTACATCTGGCAGAGATATTGAAGATGCCAACTTTTGAATGTCTTCTGGTACACCAAGACACCTAGCACATCAAAGGAATGCTAAGGAACAGTTTTATTTGTTTTCATTCCATTGAATTTAAGAAAACCAATTATTTAGAGTTATAGACCACATGGATCCTCAGAGTGCATGAGCTCTGTGGCATTCAAAATGTTTTAGTAGTACAATGGATCCTTATTTCAAATGCAACCTGATGGGGACCCCCACTATTTAGGATGGGCACTAGATAAATCAAATTTATAGGTTCAAAGTAGACCATCTACACATTATTAGGTTCCATCAATATGGTACAACATGGAAGTATAACCCACATACATATATACATGCTTCTCTATTACAGTTTTAAAAATATATATTTTGAAAGAAAACCTGAGTCAAACCCTTTGAGCAGTTTTGTGGAGTACAACAGTTCCTTAAAACAGTTTGAAAAATCCTAATGTGGGGAGCCTGGGTGGCTCAGTCACTTAAGCGACTCTTGATTTCAGCTCAGGTCATGATTGTCATGATATCTGGGTATGAGATCAAGTCCCACATGGGGCTCTGTGCTGCTCTGAGCATGGAGCCTACTTAGGGAATCTCTCTCTCCTTTCTCTGCCTCTCCATCCCCCTCCATTCGCCTCCCATCTGCCCCACTTGCGCTCTCGCTCTAAAAAAATAGAGAAAGAAAAATACTAATGTAGCTTTCCCATCCCATTTTGAAGACAAGGAAAATGCAGCCCAGAGGTTGAAAAGTTATTGCTCAAGAGTACAAAATGGCAAAACCAATACTCAAACCCAGGTCTCTTGAATCATATTAAAAGAAGAATGGTTTTCTTTGCACACATCGAGCACTCACTTTGTGCTAGATGCTTAACTCAGTGCTTATAACAATTGTATGAGAAATTAATGCTTTAATTATCACTTTTACAAAAGCTGAAATTTAGAGCAATTAAGTTATTGACCACATTTACAGGACAAATAAAGGTCAGAGCTTTTATTGAACTCAGTTTGGCTTGACACCCATGTCCAGGTTCATGTCACAGGGATGTGCTCCATCTCTGATATTTGAATACATGATCTAAAGGGTCAGACTTGGGGCAGGGTGAATCTAAGGCTGGAAACTCTCGGTTTCTATCTCTGGATCCTCTTTCGTGTGCTTTCAGCTTGATAGACCCAGGAAGAGCTATCCTGAGACTGGCACTGCCTTTCAAATTCCATGTAGCCCAGCACTGGACCTTCCTAAATACTCAAAGCTCCTGTATAGGAGCCAGCCCTGCCTCTGCTTGTCAAAGAAGATGGATTTTTTTCTAAATAAAAAGGCTGTAGATTTAGACAGAATTAGATCAATTTCTACCATAGCATCATTGGCAATAATAAGGAGAAAATATGTCTGAGCTGAAATAAATACAACAATTGAAAAGGAAGGACTCTGCAGTTTTCTTTTTGTGCCAAAACCTTCTGTGCATGCTTAAACCCTTTAAACCTACTGGGTTTTGTTCTCGCTCTTACTTAATATCCATCATAAATCAAAATGCTCTCAATTTTATCAGAGCATTGACTACATGTAGTAATTAGCATTTAAAATCATCATCTGGACGACCGCGGGGAAATTTCATAGGTGAGATGATCCAACTTGAACCTCCAGCTGACTGTAGGTCAGCAGCACCAAATCACCCTCCGTAATTGTACTCCATTGGTAATCTCATATCAGTTCATGAGAGGCTCAAGCCAAATTAGGTCAAATTACCTATGACTTTTCAGGGATACATTCCAGCCCTGCACAGGTCAGATTGCACAGCCTGACCTGTGATTACCCAGAGAGATACAGCACGCATCTGAGGTGTGGCAGGGAGACTGGCTGCTGGTCTCGAGGGAACTGCAACTTGACTGTGAATGATCTTAAAACAACTTTTAAAGATGGTCCTGTGATTTGTATTTAAGATTTAAAATCCTAGACAGAGAAAGACAAACCAACAGCCTCCATGTTGTATGTAAGCAAATATTGGAAGAGGAAAGTCTCTACTCTTCAAAATTTAAATAAAATAAATGATAATAAGATTTTTAAAGTCCATTTTTAAAATTTAATAGCTCAAAAGGAACTTTATACAAATAAGCATAACCTGAAGAAGACAAAGAAGAAGAAATCTGTTTAATCCTTAAACAAACCTCTAACAGGTACTATTGCTATCTCCATTTTTCAGAGGAGGATAGTCAAGAAGAAAAGTTCAGTAACTGCTCAAGGCCACATAGTTGTTTGTAATATGTGCAGATTGGGCGTGGAACTCTGCATGTTTAATAAAAACACTCCCACAATTCTAATGCATGCACTTGGGAGAAAATTGTTTCAACTCTTTCTCATGGAAAGATGGGCCTGGGCTGAGCAGACAGGACACTCATGCCTTCCTGGAGCTCACTGTGCCCTTGGGCTCGGGTATCTCTCCCGTGCTCACAAAGCTCTGTTGATCAAAGGCCACACATTCTTTTTCTCCAGTCAGGTATATTCCCCAGTAGAAGGAGATGACCTTGAGGCAAGGGGCTTCTCGTTTTTACTTTACCTTCAGATGTAAAGGAGAAAAGCTTTGGTGATGCTGTTGGGAGTCCTCTGCTGTATGTCATTTAACCTGTATTACCTAACTGTGCCTTCACATGTTCCAAACCCTTTTTCTATTTGGAGAAGGAAACAATTTTTGCCCAGGACCTTCTTCTTCCACTGTAAAACATTTATCCTGGCTAAATAGAGCCCTTTACACTGAGAGTGTTCTTATATCTATTATCTCATTTGATATTCAAAGCATTCCTATGAGATATACAGAGTAGGTATTCTTAATGTCTCCATTTTATAGATGAGAAAGCTGATGATATTGAGGTAGGTGGTTTATGTACTACAATTTGATTTCAAATGAAGTAGAGCTTTATTTCTTCTGTCTAATTTATATTTTCCTATGCATAAAGCCAGATGTAAAGACTATGATAGTTCTAGGAATGCTGGGAAAGGTTATGATGACTATACAGTGGGGCGGTGGGCAGCAGCATGCCTGTCTTAAAGACTTACCATCTTGGGGCTCAGGACCTGCTGTGTTCCACAGACCAGTATCCTTTGCACAGAATGTTTGTGGAATCATTTATACAAAAAAATACAGATATTTTAGTCTTAGGCCTTTTAAAGAGTCAGGCATTATATTAATATGAAAGTGTGGTTTGGACTAGATCAGTCTATTCCGTAGGATAAAATATGAGGTCCTAACTTCTGCCCCTTATGAATCTATACAGTGTACTCAGGAAAAAAAATGTTTAATTCCAAGGACCCCAGTTTATTTCTCACATCAAAGCAGGCAAACAATTGTCACTGCTCACAGAAGGGGTTAGTGAGTCAGTGGAGCCTGTCATCAATTCCAGAGGTAAAAATGTACCCAAAGATCCAGCCCCTCAGACTGAATCAACAGCTATCACCTTCAAAGATACATACTATTGTATAGTGAAACAGCTACTATATTTAATAGAAATAAAGAAGCCAGAATTGTTTTAGTCACAGTTAAATTTGAGATGCCTTGTTTACAAGGTCTGGTGGGAGAAGAATTTGTTAATTTTGATTTTTTGATTGAAAGATCTCTGGAAAAGAACTTCTCTGGAAAAGTCTACCCACATCCACATAAACATGCATAACAGAGTTAAGACCTCAAAAGTAGATCAAGTAAAGATGTTTCATGACATAATTCATTGACAGGCAGCATTGCAAAATTTTCTTTCATAATCCAACCACTTGATATAACAATTATCACAATACGTTACACTGTCCTTATATAATTCATTTTCCATGTTGTCATCAGAATTTACTTTCTGGGATACAAAGTGGAGTATGATTCTATTTCACTTAGTTTTACATTAACTCTCTATTTCCCACAGGAACAATCTAAGCTCTCTAAATACATACACGTCACTTCACAGTCAGCTCATACTGCCTTCTTCACCCAAATTATTTAGAGACTTCAAACTGTACCATGCTGGCTCACGTCCAAGTACTTTGTGAATGCTGAATCATTTGCCTGAAATAATATTTTCTCCCCTGTCTACCTACCCAGTTCTTGCCTTCCTTTGACATACCCTGCCATTGCGAACTACTTCCTCCTACCTGGTACCCCTGTACCTTTTCTCACTATGAGTTATTGGGACTTGTTGATAAGTGTTTGTTTTTTCCACTAACTCGCCTGGGAACTCCTTGGGAACAGAAATTGTGGCATATTTATCTTTGTATCCTCATCACCTAACTCAGCATTTGGTAGGTAGAAGATGCTCACCAGATGCCTATTGAATGTGTGAGTGAGGGAATGGGCAGGTTAACACATGAACAGAATCTCTAATCGTGAATCAGACTCTAAGTTCTGGTTTGGCTCTATTTCATACACTGTCTCTGACCCATTAAGGCACCCACTTTTTGAATTGGACAATTTGCTATTATTAAGCCCAGTTGCTCTGGCAAGTGTTGATACCCTGCTACTCCACACACAGGGAGGCGCTCCTGGGCCCGGGTGTGCTGGCTGCCTTTCTCAGTTTGCTGCTTTAAAAGAGAGCATTGTCTTCCCATTAATCCTGAAATGGTGGCTAGCCCACAGTAGGAGTGCCCTGGAAGGCATGCAAAGCATTTCACGCTGGGCCAGGCCCCATTCATTTTAAGTGCTTAATAAATATCAGCTGCTATTTTTATTTGAGTGTTTAAAGACTTCCTAGGTGAAAGAGACTGTTGTGTTATTATTGACTAATTGATACTGCTTTCTACTTAAATTACAAATATTTTATGTCTGTTGGTTGAGAATCCCATTCTCTGTATAAAAACTATGTATTATACATATAAAACCAAAGAAAAACATGAAATGTGGATTAGAAAACAAAACTGTTGAGTTTATGGACTTGCTCCACCTTGGTTTATAGTTTAGTCATTTCTGCTAAAATTTCTGCTAAAATTGCATTTGTTCTGCTTTGAATGTCTCCCCAAATGTATATTTACATGTAGCATTTCTGTGACATCGACTTTAAGGTTTGGCTAACTCCTCCCCACCTCCCACAGAAGACAAGGAGTCTAATTTCTGAGAAGGTTCGTTTGAGTTTTAGGAATGGACATCTGCTCATCTCAGTCTCTTGTGGTCTCCCTGTTTCAAGGAAAACATGATGAACTTTGAAGTCTTTTCTTTTTTTGGCCACTGGGGAAATAATTCTGGCCACAGATACAGAACTAAAAAATAATTTGAGCTTTCCCTCTGTCCTTTATTTACACTCTTCATGGTTTTTCTTCCCTTGGGTATTTTCATTTGTGTGTGGTTGATTGCTGATCTAGCTCTAAGTCGGATCTCTACTACTATTAAACCAAGTTTGAGTCTAAGTAACTTAGCATTTATAAAATTCAGTGTAACAAATTGCACTTGTTAGATAGACTTCTGCTTGATTTTTGCCTGACCATGCGAAGAGTAAATTGCAGAAAGTGGTTCCTTTATGTTTACAAGTGTATCCGTGTCAGAGCCAGCTAATCCAATAAATATTTTTATATTAAGATTAAAAATGATTAATATGAATGCAAGACACTAAATAATCATATATGAAACTGGCAGTTTACTTTTGAAAACACAAGTTTTGTAGATAATGAAATCAGAGTTGTCTGTGGTTAAAGGGGAAAAATTTAAAATTTTAAAGGTAGATTAACTTTGAGTTAGGTAATCTGTGATATGCTGCATTACCTTCAGCAAATAATACAGGTTCTCTGATCTTGCAGTCCTGGATTTGGTAAAAGGGGGCAATGGAACATGATTTGTAGGTCTATTTGGGCACTGCATAACACATGGAAAGCATTAAGCATGTAGTAGGCACTCAATTAGTAATTTTTGTTTCTCATTTTTGTACTGTCTTCTCTGAAACTTTGTCTTCTTCACAAAACAATCACATAGAAGACTATTTGTCCATACAAGGTTGAGATTCCAGCTAGGGGATGGCCCGGAGAGAAGTATCAAAAGAGAAATGTTTGGTGAAATTATATGAGTATATTTACATAGCATTTATTGGTTCTAGGTAGTACTACTCATGACCTTTCATTTTAATAATGAGCAGAAGTTATGGTCAGAAATTTTTATAGCGAGCAGGTTACACTGGAATGCACTGTCGTAGTGTGAATTAAATAGTCTGTCTTATTACAAGCGAATGTGACAATAGTATTGCACGGTGCACACAGTGACTGCATTGGAAAGTCATTTCTTTCCAGTGGAAGTAACTAGAGACATTGTGGGCCATTCATACACCTAGTGGGAAATTGCAGGAGATCTTCTGTAATTAACATGAACCACCAGAGCACAAAGTAAATAAGCGACACAATTATGATTTTTCCAGCCGTGAGCAGGTACTAGGGATTTTCCTTTGATCCACTTTGCTTTGGGAACTGGCTCCTTGCCATACTCTAGCTCTATATTTCCTTCTGAATTCTACATTTCAGTATGTTTTTGAGGTCATAAAGTTACTATTTGATGCTTTGTCAGTTGCTGGATGGATAAAAGAACCTCTGCAAATGGGAACAACACGTTAGCAACTACAGGAAAGAGAAAGTTCCTTTGGTGGCTATCTGTGCATGGTTTCAGGGGCGATAGGCATAATGATATGGCTAATGGAAATCAGCAGCATATACTAAAACCCAAGCTCAGTTATTTCTCTCTAAAAAATTGAAGTAGAAAATAACTGATGAACTAGCCCAAACAAAATCTCAACTGCTTCTACAAGGGGCATTTGAGAACAAAGACCTGAAATGATACGTAAAATAATAATAATAATAATACACTAAACCTCAGTGTGTGGCCTCACTGTGTAACAAGTCTGCCAACCTCTCTGGATATGTGTTTCCTCACTTGGAGAAGGAGGGTCAATAACTATTCCATAGAGTGTAGAGAGGACTAAATGGAGTAATACATATAAAACATTTAGGCTGGTGCCCTGGTATATATTAAATATTCAATAAATGTTAGTATGATTACTTTCTATTGATAGGCAGTTTCACATAGAGCATTTATCTTCTTTTGGTTTATTAACTTCCCAGAGGGGTAGATGAGCTCAAGTGGTAAGGTAGTAAACAGAGAATAGAGTGAAGGGATGCGAAAATAAATCTCTAAAGGGATAGTTTGGGAAAAGCTATTCTTCTCAGTCTATTAAATTGGTTACAGCCTAAGATAGCCCCTTATATCCAACCACATAACTCACTCTGTCCAATTCGATTTAACAAGCATTTTTTAATGGGGCACTTCACGGCTAGGCACGGGAGCTCCGGAAAGTTGAATTAGACATGACAAAACTTTTTAGTACAATGACAGTGTAAGCACAGGCATTTAACTTCCTCTTCATCCATCAGATTTTCTGCTCCCCTCATATACACACACCCCCTGTTCCGGAATCTTACAGAAGTTACCACTGCAATATAAAAGCAGTGGAAAACCTGCATCAGTTTAGTTCTGGAATCTATAATATGTTACATACATCTGATACTGATATGAAATATCAAGGGATTACCAGGTAGAATACAGATAGGGCCTGAGTGAAGGAAGACCCGGAGGGCAGTATCATGCAATCCTCTGAAAGAACAGCATTTTTAGGATTTAGATGGAGTCCTGGAAGGGCCCCCTTCTAACACCTCCTTTCCTCAAAAAGGGCAAAAGTGGACTGTGGCTCATGGATAGGGTTGCCAGATAAAATACAGGATGCCCATTAAATCTGACTTTTAGGTAAAGAACAAATTTTACTTATTCATTCATTCATTCATTCATTCAGTATAAGTATGCCTCACACAATATTTATGAGATATGCAAAAAAATAGTTCCATTGTTTTACTGAAAGTCAAACTTACCTGATCATGCTGTGTTTTTATTTGCCAAATCAGGCAGCCCTCCCCATGGGACCACCACCAGCACCTAAGAAGGACACCCAGGCACCAAAGAAGGACAGAGGATGGACACTACTTCAGTTTGCCCCTGAGCAGGTGGCCATGTCAGAACAGAAAAGAACAAAGGAGCAATGTGTTTGCCCAGAGGAGGGGCTCCCTGCTGGTGCTGCCTTTTGCCTCAATTCCCTCCCTTTCTCCAAGACTGCAGGTTCTCTGAACAGTTACTGTAATTTTACAGTAAATATAATTTGCCTTCACCTAGATATTGAGTTTTTATTTTATCCAGCAATCATGTGAACCAATAGTTGGCAGAATCTCTTAACTTCTACTTTTCCATGAGTTGATACTGGGTAACCATAGACCTCCTCTTATAAAAATGAAAATAAACAAAACAAAACTAAAACACCAAAGTCCATTTTGAATAATGACTGAATTTCATGATGAGGTTGGTCAAAAACAGAATTAATACTGGAGAAAATCAAATTAGTGAAGCAGAAGATGAATTTAAAAAGTATTTCCAGGGATGCCTGGGTAGCTCAGTCGGTTAAGCATCTGCCTTTGGCTCAGGTCATGATCCCGGGGTCCTGGGATCGATCAAGGTCCACATGGGCCTTCTTGCTTGGTGGGGTGCCTGCTTCTCCCAATCCCTCTGCCTGCCACTCCCTCCTGCTTGCGCTCTCTCTCTGTGTGTCAAATGAATAAATAAAATCTTAAAAAAAAACTATTTCCAAAATTTACTGGAAGGCAAAGTGATGAAAACTATAAGCCCCAAAATACAGATTTAGGAAATTCAATCTGTGCAAAATAATAATCTCATAAAGAAATAACAGATCATATGGTGCTGAGTAATAGTCAAGGAAAAAGTAGAAGAAAAGTTTGCTGAGATGAAAAAAAGTATTCGGTCACAGATATAAACCTAAGGAAAAGTTTCATGGAACCAAAAAGAGCCTTGGCATATGCTGATTTATTTTTCAAGAATAAAACAATATGTTACAAGTATTGACATAGAAGAAAATTAGTTACTGTTAAACACCAAAAACAGGCTATTCTTAGTTTTCCCTAGAACACTGCTCAAGGTAATAGTCATCCATAGTGCTCTGGGCAAAGCAGGTTTGATACAGGAATTCTGTTCCCAGCTGTTTCTTTTTCTTTTTTTTTAAGGATTTTATTTATTTGACGGAGAGAGAGAGACAGCTAGAGAGGGAACACAAGCAGGGGGAGTGGGAGAGGGAGAAGCAGGCTCCTAGCTGAGCAAGGAGCCCGACGCGGGGCTGGATCCCAGGACCCCAGGATCGTGACCTAAGCAAAAGGCAGACGCTGAATGACTGAGTCACCCAGACGCTTCTCCCCAACGGTTTCTATAATAAGGCAGCAGAAAGACATTCTCAGACATGCAAGGACTCAAAGTATACCACCCACATACATCTCCTGAAACAGTTAATTGAAGATGTTTTCCAGCTGACTAACAGAAGAAAAAATAAAAGAATTTTTAAAAATGGGAAAGTTATTATATGAGATTAAAAATGAACAGTGCAACTGGATAAACAGTTAAGTCCAAATGATTATTTCTAATACAGTATTAAAGCTTAATGTGAATATCAGATATTATTCTAGAAGAGATAATAGATTGCATCAAATCATTAATTTTGTAATCATGATCTGGTCTAAATCCTTATATTCTATAAATAAAAAATGAAGAATTAGTGGATGTAAGGAGAATGATGGGAATAAAATTTCTCATCTCACACAGGATGGAAGTCTAACTCATTATGATTATAGAACTGGCTTAACTTCTTTTAAATTATAAATAGACTGATAGAATAAAAGCATTTACTTCAATCTGGTAAAATGAAAATCAAAAACTAAGAAAAATATGTAAAGGAAATACATTGTCAAAATAATGATGTTGAACTTTCCAGGTTTTCAAAAAGTAGTTCAGTCTAGCTCTGCATGTGAATGAGCATGGACATCACTGCATTGTCCTAACAAGGAAAAAGCTACAAATACTGAAACATCAACAACCCTTCTTCAATCTGTAAAAGGGGAGGACACAGGGCAAAATGTTGTTCCAAGGTTGGAGACCAACAGGCAAATGCAGGGACTCATAGCTGCACAGAGCAGAGACTAGTGAGTGGAAACTTCCATGGGAACCAGACTGGGGTTAGAAAACTGGACTGTGATGGATGAATTGCTGGAAGCTTAGTGTGGACCACATTGAGAGTTAAAAAGTCCAGGGGGAGAGGGTCATGGGGTGGAACTGGGGCCCACAGTATTGTTCAGTTTACCTCCAGGAACTTGAGCAAGTTTCCATAGTAAATATCAGAGAAAAATCCCCTTGAGCTATCAGTTGGTGGATGAGGGGGAGGAACCATTTGGAATATACCAGAGCACCATGTTCTTCTGAATAAGGAATGCCCTTAGTGGAAACCAGTTAACCAGAGCTTAACCTACCTGGGTTATTGTCAAAACCTATAATTGACCTTGGGAAGGGAAATACCCAACTCCAACCCATTCTAGCCAAATCTGTCCCACCTAAGGGTGGAGAAAAAACTGAGAAGCACTTATGAAGTTCACAAACCAGAGGCACAGGCTCACTCAAAGACTGAGACCTAATCATAGGACTATAGAATATCCTCCCACCCCCACTTCCTCATCTCACTACCTTATTACAAAAGGACTGTTTTTGGTAGTTCTTTTTACCCAATACATCATGTCTGGCTATCAAAAAAATGATTACAAGGCATAATAAAAGACAAAGAAGACAATTTGAAAGCACAAAGCAAGCATCAGAACCCGACATGGCAGGGATGTTGGGATTATCAGTCTGGGAATTTTAAACAGCAATGACAAATATGCTTAAGGCCTTAATGGATAAAGTAGATAGTACACAAAACAAGGTAAGCAGAGAGATAGAAAGTTTTTTGAAGAACCAAAAAGAAATGCTATAGATAAAAGATAATACAAATGAAGAATGCCTTTGAGGGGTTTATTAGTAGACTGGTTATGTCTGAGGAAAGAATCTGAGATAGAAGATATAGCAATAGACTCTCTGGAACCAGAAAAGCGGAGAACAAAGACTTAATAAAACAGAACAAAATATCCAAGGACCACAGGACAACTATAAAAGGTGTAACATACCCATGATAGGAATACCAGAAGAAGACAGAGGGAAAAGAACAGAAGAAATATTTGAGACAATAATGACTTAGAATTTCCACCACACATCCAGAAAGCTCAGAAAACACCAAACAGGAAAAATGCCCCCCAAACTATACTTCAGCATATCATTGACAAAAAACAGAAAATCAAAGATAAAGAAAAAAATCCTAAAAGAATCCAGAGGGAAAAACCACTTCACCTATAGAGGAACAAAGATAAGAATTACATCTGACTTCACTTCAGAAACCAAGCAAGCAAGAAAGAAGTGGAATAAAATATTTACAGTGTGGAAAAAAAAACTTCACCAACCTAGAATTCTGTGCCCTGTGGAATTTTCCTTCAAAAATTAAGGAGAGATAAAGACTTTCTCAGTCAAATGAAAATTGAAAGAATTTGTTACCAGTAAAACTGTCTTGCAAGAAATGTTGAAAGAAGTTCTTTAGAGAGAAGGAAAATAATATAGGTCAGAAACTGGGATCTACATAAAAAAAGGAAATGCATCAAAGAAGGAATAAGTGAAAGTAAAAAAATTATTTCTCATATTCTTAATTGATCTAAAAGATAATAGTTTGTTCAAGATAATAATAGCAGCAATGTATTTTATTATGTATGTTTATGTATATATATATTTATTATTACCCAGAGGAGTTGAAAACATGTCCACACAAAAACCTGTACATGCGTGTTTATAACAGCTTTATTCACACCTTCCAAAACTTGGAAACAACCATGATGTCCGTCAGTAGACGAATACAAAATGAATTGTGGTAGATCCAGACAATGGAATATTATTCAGTGTTAAAAAGAAATGAGCTATCAAGTCAGGAAAAGGCATGGAGGGACCTTAAATGCATAGGTATTACTAATGAACAAAACCGATCTAAGAAGACTAAATACTATGTAATTCCAACTACATGACATTGGAAAAGACAAAATTATGGAGACTATAAAAAGGTTGGTGGTTCCCAGGGGGTTGGTTCCAGGGGGCTTCCAGGTGATTTCCAGAGTATCTTTAGGGAAGTAAACATATTCTGTATAATATTATAAGGATGGATATATGTCATTATACATTTGTCCAAATCTATATAATGTACCACACAAAGAGTGAATCCTAAAGGTAAATTACGGACTTTGGGTGATAATGATGTGTCAATGTAGGTTCATCCTCGATATAAAAAAAAAGTACAATTCTGGTGAGCGATGTTGGTAATGGGATTGGCCGTACCTGTGTGACAGTAGGGAGTATTGGGAGATCTCTATACCTCCTTTTCAGTTTTGTTGTAAACCTGAAACTGTTCTAACAAAGTCTTTAAAAGATATTAATGATATTTATCACTAGGTATTGCTTTTGTAATTTGAAAAAAAGCATATCATTTCAGAAAAATTACTATCTCATAAGCTAGAAAGAGGATAAGCCACAAACAGCCTCTGTGGCCCTTACCGGTATGCTATGAATGTTCAGACTCTTACTAAAGAGATCTCAGAGACAAGAACCGGGTAGACACAGGCATAATTAACTCTCCTCCCTGACATCACACTAGGACATGGATCAATGATTGCAAACCTAATTGTAGCTATCTGTTTAGAAGACATTAGTTTTCTGGTACAGCTGTTTCTATTTTTCCAGCTTAAAACAACCATGGTACTTTCTTGCATAGTAGTGGGAAAACTTTTGAAAGATTCCACTATTCAAGCACCCATTCCATCAGTTTTGAAGGTAGGACACAGTGTTCAGCATGCCAGGATGTGCTGTGCTGAGATCTCATCAAAGATGGCCACTCAGTAAAATCTACGTTATGTAAAGTGTCCTTCACTGTCACCTTGACAGCGGACTTATAGCCTGCAAGAACAGTCATGGCTGATCACAAATAATTCATTTTATATTAAACAAGTGCTAAATTCCATAGTAGTTCTTAACAGCAAGGGACTCTCAAAGGGCAAAAGACTGAATAAACTTAAACTTCAGGGAACAGCGAGCTCTCACGTGCAGCAATCAATAGCCTTTCACTATGGAGAGCAACAAAACCTTTTCGGCTTCCTGACTGCAAGTCAAGTCTCTGATCCCCATTCTAACCATCATTCATTTTCAGGGCACTTTGATTCTGTGTCTCTCATGTGGAGGCAACAAGGTGCTGGCCCCTGTTTGAACTCAAGTCCCGTGGAGAAAAAGATTCCCCAACAGAGAAAATAAATACTTCCCAACTTCTTTGTTTGTCTTCCAGGCTCCCAGTGGGCACAGAACTCCTGCTCCCTCTGGGTAGCACTCTTCAACTCTCCCTGCTAATTAACCTCTCCTACCGGGTTGCCAAATGAGCTGCTGACAACCAGCCCTGAGCAAGAAGAAAACACCAGGACAGCAGACTGAATTGTTAAATTCTTCCATTAAGTCTCGGAGCACAGAGTGCCTTTGGAGTTTTGCTTGAACGCAGTAGTGGTAGGTTGACAACACAGTCAGAAAAGGGAAAGAATCTGTACCATACTTTCTTTTGAACTACATCAGGATACAGTTTTTAGATATATTTTTCATGGGGTAAAGGGGTTGAAAGATAGTAGTAATTGAATTTGAGATCTTTTTACAATAGGAAATGAAAGAGATGTTGAGAAATATTAGGATGCTGTTGAACTTTCAACCTTCCTACCTGCCCTTCCCCAGTATAAATGGATCCCAAACCAAAAACCAAATGGCCATTTTTTGCTTTAGCAAAGGGGAGAGGATGACTAACACATGCCTGACAAGTTGTGGGAGCTCAATATTTAAGAAGAACCAACATATGATAAAACACATCATAATTTATGGGAATACTATAATTTGTAGAATTCTCCTCCACCAAGAAAAAAAAAGTATCAACTTTAGATAATTTACCTAAAAGTAAAGCTTTAATAAAACCAATTAAGAAACAGTTTTGCTTTTTAATTTTTTTTTAAACACGAAAACCAATTTCCAGTCCCATGTGTGGCCAGATGGATGAATATATTTTTTTGTGCACTTCAGAATTCAGGCTGCTTTAGGGTGCCTGGCTGGCTCAGTTGGTTAAGCATCCAACTCTCAATTTCGGCTCAGGTCATGATCTCAGGGTTTTGGATCAAGCCCCACATTGGGCTCCACCTGGGTGTGGAGTCTGCTCAGGATTCTTTCTCCCCCTCTCCCTCTGCCCCTATCCCCACTTGTGCTCTCTCTCTAAAATAAATAAATAAAAATCTTAAAAAACAAATTAAGGCTGCCTTAAGTTGGGATCACCCAAGCTTTTTCAAAGTGCCGAGTATCAGTACATGGCCAAATATGTTTCATGCACCTCAGAAACATTGACGTCTGCCTTCCTCTAGAGCCAAAGATTCTGTTTCTCTACCTGTCTTACTTCTTTCAGTTACACCCTGATTTCTCTATTTTTCCCTTAAGATCTTTATCTTTCTGACTTCAGTATTCCTAAATTCTTTTTACCCCAAGACAGCTTTTCCTGGTTCATGTTTAAACATGACTGTTGACCAAACTGATATTTTATAATTTCCCCTTTCACCCTCACCTTAAATCTTACCCCACAAGATAATTACTCACTGATGTCATTTGATGTGAGGGATAATGGCCAGGAAAATTCTTCCATAATTCCTGAAATTCTAATATTAACATGTTCTTCTTTTGGATTAATGTCTCTGTTCATGTTTTCTCTTTCTGTATAATCCTTGATTGTTTAATAAGATTACAGATGCCCATTATCACTTCTACTCCCCCCCATTAATTGGTATTGATGACCTGGAAAGCTACATTTGGCTGGATCCCAAGAATACTGGCCAAGATTGATTAATGATGTCTGCCATGGGCACAAATGCGAAAGTGCTGGCAAACATGCATATTTGCGAACTGCATCTGGTGGCCCACTTGTATAAATGTACTGGTCAGTCTCCTTTACGTGCTGAGTGTCAGGAGAGATCCTTAGCTACATGAAGTAGAGAAGTTTATAAGGAAGGAAAATTCCGAAGTAGAAGAGACTCTAGATACAAAGCTTTAATGTGCCACAATTTTGCCTTTTTTGCTGTGATTTAGCCCTGAATGTCTACCTCTTATTCAAACGTCTACACTTATTCAAATGAAATCTTTTCTTTCCAAAAGCAAAATTAAAAAGTGTCAAAGGAGACATAGCAGCACTTACTTCCCAGAGCCTATCAGTCACAAAGAAAAAAAATTATTTAGGGTGCCAAACTACAGATAGCTTGTTGTTCATAATTTTAGGTGGCCATATTGAAAAAAATTGAAATCCAGAATAAGTATATTATACTTTATCAGATAGACAGAACTTACTCCCTTCTTCTCTAATTCTTTTACACATTCTTCTTCCTTCTCAATTTCCCTAAACACCAACACCATTTAAACTTCTCTCCTCAACCCAGTTCTTTTCTCCTTTTTAATCCTCTTCATAAGCAGTCTCAGCCACGCTGAAAATCTTTCCCCTTTTTAAATGACTTGTAATCCTAAACTTCAAGCTTGGTCCCTTTAAAGTTACACCTGAATGTCTAGTTGAATGGCAGAATCTGGATTCTGGAATGATCTACCTAAACTTTTAAAACATCCCAAAGTGAATTAATCATTTACACACAAAAGTTTATGTTAATGAAACTACAACAGTTCAATCACTAAGCTTGTTCATTTTACCTCCAATTTTTTTCTTCTTTCTATCCCTAATGCACAGGAGCTGTATCAGGGCCTCAATTCCTATCTTTGTTCTATAACAATTACCTCTGAACTTGATTTTTCTTTTGAGCTTTTCCTTTTCTTTTTAATTTATATTAAATACCATTATCAGATATTTCATTTAAAGCATAGTTATAATTTATTATTGTCCTACAGAAACCTGCATAGACTGCCTCTTATCTATAGAATAAAGCACAGAACACGTAAACTGACATTTGGGATCCTCTGTCAGCTAAGGCAAGCTTTACTATCCAACCATCCATCCATCCATCCATCCCACCCCTCCTTCTTTGTTTCCTTCTTTCTTTGGTTCTTCTTTTACCTTTCCACAAGTACTCACAGATTGATTATTATATGTTCAGCACTATGGTAGGCCTTGGGAATATTAAGCCAAATAACATAGTTGCACCCTCAGTCAGTCTAGTAAAATCAGATATGTGTATGTAAAGTTATAATACAATATGATGAGTGCTATAACAGAGCTAAGGATAAAATATATTGGGACTACATCAAAGAAGAAACTAACTTTCTTGGAGGATGGGAAAAGGATTGTTCAGGTGAGTTCACATAAAATGTCACTGGCTTTGAGTATTAAAGGATAGAAAAGGGTTTCCTTAGGCCATATCACTCACTCTTTTCTCACATTTTGTACACTTTCCAGACAGACCAGATGAATTTCTTCTCTGTAAACACATCCCTAAAGTACATTTGATCATGCTTTTTCTCTTTACCTAGAAGACCTCCCTTCCTATTTGTACCGGTTGAATAGTATCCTCTAAAAAACTCATGTTCATTCAAAAAACTCAGAACGTGACCTTATTTGGAAATAGGGTTTTTGCAGATGTAATTTATTGGCATCTCAAGATCAAATCATCCTGGATTTAGGGTGGGCCCTAAATGCAATGATTGGCATCCCTACAAAAAGGTGTGAGGGCACCCAGAGTTATACTGAGAAGATTGCCCCATGAAGATGGAGACAGAGATTGGAGTGACACAGCTATGAACCAAGGAACACCAAAGATTGCCAACAATCCCTGGAAACTAGGAGGCATGCACAGATTCTCCTTCAGAGCCTCCAGAAAGAAGCAAACCTGTTGGCACCTTGATTTCAGACTTCTGTCTCCTGAAATTGACAGAACATATTTCTGTTGTTTTAAATCACCCACTTTGGAGTAATTTGCTTCAGCAGCCTGAAGAAATTAATATAACCTTCTTAATCCTTTGAGATTCTATTCAGTCATTAAGATCTTCTTAAATGCCATTTTTTCCCCATCAGAATTTTTCCTACCACAGGGCAACTTTGGACACAGAGATGATACAAAGGAAAGATGATATGAAGAAACAGGGAGAAGATAGCCATCTACAAGCTAAGGCCTGGAACAGACCCTTCCCTCACAGCTCTCAGAAGGAACCTGACCTGCTGATTCCTTGATTTTGGACTGTCAGTCTCCAGAGCTGTGAGACGATACATTTCTGTTGTTTAAGCCACTTAGTCTGAGGTACGTTGTTATGGCAGGCATACCAAACAACTATTATACTTTAGTGGACATTTCCTACAAACAAGGACAATATTTTTCTACAAAACCAACAATACAACAATTGAAACCAGAAAATTAATACTGATACACTACTACCATCTAATGCTTAGCTCTCATTCAAGCTTTATGGGTTGTCCCAATAATGACCTTTACAGCAAAAGGATCCAGTTGAGGGGCACCTGGTTGGCTCAGTTGGTTAAGCGTCCACCTTGGGCTCAGGTCATGATCCCAGATTCCTGGGATCGAGTCCCGTGTCGGGCTCTCAGCTCAGTGGGGAGTCTGCTTCTCCCTCTCCTCCTTGCTCATGCTCTCTCTTGCTATCTCTGTCTCTCTCTTAAATAAATAAATAAAATCTTAAAAAAAAAAAGAATCCAGTTGAGAACCATGTCTTGCATTCAGTAGTTATCTTCTAAGTCTAGAGTGGTTCCTCAGTTTTCCCTCGACTTTCATGACACTAATGTTTTTGAAGGTTTGCAGGCCAGTGATTTTGTAGAATGTTCTTTATTTCCATTTATCTCATATTTTTTCACTGTAACTTTCAGATTACATCTTTTACAGCAAAGATGGTATATGATTTCCATTTGTCCTTTTCTAGGTGATGTTCACTTTGTCACTTGATTAAAGTCGATATGTATCTGGCAGGCTTGTCCTCTGTAAATATTTTCCCGCTATAAATATCAAGTATTTTGTGAAGAGTTATTTTGAAAATGAAAGTATCTACTCCTTCTCAAAAAAAAAAAAGATTTTTTTTCCTACTGCTTCTTCTCCAAAATAAGTGGTTTATTCTATTTCTCCCTTTAATGGGCTTTATTTGTGACTATTCTGGAATACCATATTTTATCATGCATTTGTCATTTTTGTGTATCCTTCCCTATTTTTCAGGTT
Organism: Leptonychotes weddellii; assembly: GCF_054177405.1. Taxonomy (NCBI): domain Eukaryota; kingdom Metazoa; phylum Chordata; class Mammalia; order Carnivora; family Phocidae; genus Leptonychotes; species Leptonychotes weddellii. The sequence continues at coordinate 131,082,377 of NC_138372.1, forward strand.
GCGAGCTTTTTGAATAATATTAACAGAATTTATTCATCTTCATATTTTCTATGCAGCACAGTTTCTAGCACTTTCTTAGCCTAGGTTCCATCAAAGAAAAACCTAAGAAAAAAAGCATACATGTGAACAGTTTTAGGAATATGGTACATAAGAGACACCCAATAGAAGTATATAGAAAATGCTCGAGAAGTGTTTGTTGAAAGAATATATGAATAAATAAAGAATAACATGTTTTAAGTCCCTGAAGGACAGATATCCTGTCCATTCAGTACAAACCTAGCATAATGCCTGATGAATATAACATGTCTTCAATAAATATTTGTTGAATCAATATGAAGGATGAATGAGGTCAGTTCAAGGGTCTTCAACCAGTGAGAGTCCTTTGTTTTATACCCTCACCCTGGTCACAGAGTGCTAATAATAATATCAAAACTCTGAGTAGATACAATCCTTTCTAAATCGTTATTATATTTATGTGATCGTGATGTATGTAATCAAATTAATGTATGTATTATATCATATCATATCTGATTGATTGATTCTATGGATAAAATTAAAAGCTCATGGTTCACCTACTGTCTTTATTCAAAATTCTGACATGAGTTTTAAGAGAGGAAATTGAGGCCCCAAGTGATTTGCCCAAGGTCACATAGGTAGAAAACAACAGAGCCAGATTATAAAATTAGATTTACCCAATTCCAAAGCTCATACTGTTTTCACTCTTCCAAGCTGACTTGGCTTCAAATCACTTGACTTTTCCTGACCTCAAAATCCTCCACTCACCAGCTCAAGTCAATTCCTTTATTTTCACTATCCTGCTAGCTTTGAATTGTTTCTCAGCTTCCCATCACTGTGATAGGAATGCAACCCACTTATGCTGTGCTGACCTCCGTCTGGTCCTTGTCAGTGCGATTTTACCTTCATCATCTCTTCAGGGCACTTGCCCTTTCTTTGCCACCTTCCAACACCATATGGCACATTCTTATGCCACATGGCTTCCATACATCCTGCCTCCTTATGCTCACCATTCTCTTACTCTCCTTTATATACACTTTGACAAGTTTTCCCTGCTCTTAGATTTCTGATCTCTACTTTTATCCCAGGTTTCACTGCCATGCCCTGTTCTTTCTCATTTCATGGCAGTCTATATAGTTATGATTGCAACATATGTCTATAATTCCTTCATAGTATTGGAAACATCCATCACTCTGCTGACACCACATAAATTCTGTGCATGCGTTACAGATTTTAGAGGAACGGAGGACACTTCCATGCAAACTGAGCTGACATGACTTCACAAGTTGATGTGGGGGCCCACCTGCCTCCTAAAAGTAGCATCATATGAACATACAAAGAATCTTGAGACAAAAGATTTTTATTGAATTTATAGAGATTAAATTACATATATATACACAAATAAAATCACACATACAAAACACATATGATATTATTTTTGTTTCCAAATTTGAGTATACATTTAAAAACTCTGAAGTGTTTAAATGAATAATGAACATCCATATGCCCAACATCTAAATTCAATAATTGTTAACTTTTGCCACATTTGCTTAATGTAGCTATAAATGTGTGAATATTTCTTTTTTTAAAAAATGAACTATGTGAAAGACATCAAGATGCTCTAGCATGTATCTCCTAAGAATGAGGACATTTTCATGTATAGCCATAATATGCCATTATTGTACCTAAGAAACTAACAATTACATAGTATCATCTAAACAGTTGTCCATAATTAAATTTCTCCCAGTTGTTCTTCAAATGTATTTTATGGCTTTAAGAAAAAATCCAGGCTCAGTGAAGTTTTAAATAGTGCATTTGGGCTTTTTTTTTTTTTTCATTTACAATAGTCCTGCTGCCTATTTTTTATGCCCATGCACAACCAAGTCGGGCTTATTCTCCTGTAGAATGTGTTAGTTACATTCTAGATTTGTCTGAATATTTTCTTGTGCTCTCACTTATTTTCCCTCCCTCCCTCCTTCCCTCTCTCCCTCCGTACATCCTTCCCTCTCTCCCTCCCTCCCTCCTTCCCTCCCTCCCTCCCTCCCTTCTTTCTTCTCTCCCTCCCTCCCTATGTCTCTCCTTCTCTCTCTCTTTCTTTCCTATAAATTATAAGCAATGTGAAATTATAAGCTATGTTTAAAATATTGATTAGATTCTCATTAAACATGTTTAAGACAATGATTCATAGATGGTGATGTGTACCTCAAATCACCTCACATCAGGGGGCACATAATATCAGGTTTGTCCCACATTTGAAAACTTGGTTAGGGTGGAGAAAGCCAGATGTCTCCATTGTAAAGGTATATTTTTTTCCCATTGCAATTGGCAAGTAGTCTGTGAACTGACACTTTGGCAGAGTGTGAATTATCTATTCCCTTGATTGCCTTTCCCATAATGATTTTAGCATCCACTGATGATCCTGGCTGAATTAATTATTGTATTGGGAGTTACAAAATGTTGATTTTTCTAATTCTATCATTCCTTCTAGCTAGCATTATTTCCTGGCATTCTTCTATAAAGGAAAACTTCATTTCATCAGCCAGAATGAACTCTATTTCCTCTGAAAAAGGCAAAATAAATACTTACTCTTTTCCTTCTATTACCAATTTTCAAAGTTAGAGATTGCTGTAATCATCATCTCCAATGGAGGCAAATGAGCTCCTTCTCCCTTTTCTTTTCTTTTAGATTCATGGATTTTTATTTGTACTATTATTTATAATTATTAAAGTCAAAATTCCTATTCATGCACACATTATCCCAAATTTGGCTAGTGGGAGCCCCTTTTGTTTCTGTTTCTGTTTCCTTTTGACACACCTGAATTAGAATAAAACATTTCTTTGTTTTCTGGCACACCATGGATCCCCTTGTACTTTTCTTTCCAGGACCATTTTAGCAAGGAAATTTACAAAGTTTTTATGTTTAGATGAAAAAGAACACTGTGCCCATAATTTGCAGTAAGGCGTTCTAAAAATATACTTAATGTAATGCAAATACATTAATTCCAGAAATTTGGTCTATCTGAAGAAAGATGTTCAAAACCATAGCCTAGCTTTGTGTTTCATTCTGCATGTGAGAAACAAACCCACAAAAGAGACAGAAAGAGAAAACTGACATGACTACCAGACCACACTCCATGATATGTATAAATGATCAGAGCAAAAGTAGAGAAACATTAGCATGACCACAAATAAAAAAGCTCAAAATACAAAAACGTATTAAATGTCATGCTGATGTATTTATAAAATAGGCTACAAAATTGATATAATAAAAGTTTTTAATTTACCAAAATGCTATAATTTAATATTTAAGGGGAACAGTAGCAGTGTTTGCTTAATGTTGATTTGTTAGTAGCTGACAATATCAGTAATACTATAAAAATCTAACATGCTGAACCAAGGTGAGATAGAATTATAAAATGTCTAATATATATAATATCATGCCAGTGCATTGAACATAGTATTCTCTGCAACCAAACACCAATAGTTAGGTTTCCAGAATTTGTCATAAATGTCAGAAACTAAAATAACTCTAGACAATTTAGTAAATCCAGAGTTTGTATATATGCACAGTCATTCAAAAGATAGAATAGTATCAAGAAGAATCCTGATAACATTTGAGTCTGTTTATCATAATGGGGCTTCCACATAAAAAGGCCTTTCAAAAGAGCACTGGCATCCTACAAAGGTTAAGTGAACTGCAGGAATTTATAACAAAAACATTTAGACATTCCCGGAACAAAATAAAGTTAATGAATCGCTCATGGAGCTGGAATTCAGAGTAGAGCTCAAGACAACTCTAAACAGATGTTAATAAGGATAATGCAAAATAGGAAGTGTGCCAGCTTGTTTTTCAGGGATAAACAGTGATATTTTGGTCAGCTCACACCACTGTTTGTTGTGAAATACATTAATAGATTAAAACGTTGTTACTTTTTCTTCTTGCCTCTAAAATAAGATAGTATCTACCACATTTCCATATATATATGTATATATATATACACATATGCATATATTTATTTATCCTCTTATGCATATACATATTGTCCCACATCAATTTTTTTAAAGATTTTATTTATTTGAGAGAGAGAATGAGAGAGAGAGAGAGAGCATGAGAGGGGGAGGGTCAGAGGGAGAAGCAGACTCCCTGCCGAGCAAGGAGCCTGATGCGGGACTCGATCCCAGGACTCCAGGATCATGACCTGAGCCGAAGGCAGTCGCTTAACCGACTGAGCCACCCAGGTGCCCCCCACATCAATTTTTAAATGGATATCAGGAAAACACATTTGTCACTTGTCATCTCTGAAACAGCAACCACTTCTGCCAGAGGTAGCTCCTTGGGAGTTTTAAGAATATCCATTCCACACTGAGAGGGAAAGAGGCTTATAGATATTTGGCTGAGCACACATTCCTTTCACAGCATCTAGGTTTTACCATTAAGTTAAGGACTATTTTTCACATACGGCATTCAAGATGCATGGCTAGCTGCTGTCCTCCTTCCACTGTGTTTGAGACAGGAATAAATAAATCCCAGGCACTCTTCTCTATGCTAATGATTCTTAAATTGAGGAAGAAGGGTGTCAAGACCCCTATGAATACCCAGTGAAAACTATGGACTCCTTAGAAAAATGTACAAATACTTCACATGCAATTTTGGGACATTTATTAATCCCCTGAATCCCATCCTTGAATAGTTATGGATTTCATGAACATGGAGTAGAAAGTCTGCACCCACTCGGCCAAGGCTATTATGAATAAAAAAGGAGCCCAGTACTGCATTCCACTCAGCGTTTCACCAAAAGAGATGTATTTATGTGTGACTGTCATATACGACCAATAAAATACTTACCTCAGCTCTCTGAAAATTCACATAGAGAACAATGGTAAGTCAATAATGAAAATTGTGGCAATTCTGGACATTTCCATACAGCTTCCAAAGTAGTGTGATTATGATTGGGTTAGGAAAAACAACTGATGACAAGAATTTCAGCCTGGAACAGACAGTGGCATAAACCAGATTTCTTAAAGGCCACATTTCTCACACCATGCTAATTTGGAATGGGTTGGAAGCAGCTATTGATGATAGTATAAGATCTTACTTGTTTCCCCAGCGTTTTTTAATTTTACTGCCAGTTCATGAAAACATTATTCTGTGCAACTGCTGATACTATAGTTTTAAATTAACAAAGTTTTATTGGACGTTTATGAAATTCCATGATTTCCTTCTGTGCTTAAAAGTTACCTCTCTTCTAGAGTTAAAATAATTGACACTTGCTTGGTTTCTGGTTTGGGCATTCATTTGTTTTTAATCCCAGGTGATTTTAATGATTAGGTTTTGTTGTGCTTGGACACTTATGAGAGTCAGTAAAGAACACTTGTCAGCGAGGCTTCTTTCCCAAGACTCCTGCCTAATAAAGAGTCCTTCATAATGCTCTTTACCATGATCCTTCAAGATACTCTGACCTAAGTTATTACTAACCTAAATTATTGCTAACCTTATTGCTTATGATCCCCCTTCTCAGACTCCTACCTTTTCCTGCAGGGCCCTGCATCCATGCCTTTTACTATACTGTGCGAGTTGCCTGGGATGCCATGTCCTGATCTTCTATCTAGTGAAAAACTACTTGTTCTTCAAAGCTCAGTTTAACTTGTTTCTCCGTGGAGAATAGGCAAATACAGTCTCTTCTGTCATTTATTGCATAGTTTTATTGGAAGGAAAGATGGAAGGACGAGTAAATGTTGCGTATCTTAGAAATATTTCTATCTCCTAGGAGACTGGAATGTGTAATAAATAGAGCACAACTTTTGGACTCAGCCAAATCTAGATTTTAATATTGTCTGTTGCTTAATAGTTATATGACAATGAGAATTTACTTAACTTCTCTGAACATCAGTATTCACACCTGTTAAATAGTGGTCATCATACTTATTTCATAGGCTTGCAATGAAGTTTAAATAGATTGATGTGTGCAACAATCCTAATACATGGTAGGCAGTTTCAAATGTCCATTTTATCTTCCTGCCACTCCCCATTCATTGTTCCAGAGATGTCTACCTCACCCCAACTCCGTCAAGTGACTCTGAGTGGCACATGAATAAATGTCATATCTGTGTTTTCTTCTATGTACAGGCCTTGACATATGGCTGGTGTTTGACAAATTACTGAAAAGAAATAAAGATATAAAGAGGAAAGAAAAAAGAAAGAAGGAAAGAGAAAAATCAAAAGAAAGAAAAGAAGGAAGAAAGAAAGGAAGGAAGGAAGAAGAAGGGAGGAAGGAAGGAAGGGAACTTTGCTTTGTTTGGCCTCTTTAAAGCAAAATTCATATTTTAACAACCCAATAAATAGTGGAAATAAATGTGAAAGTTCTTTGGAAAATGTGGAGTATCCTGCTATTATTTTAATTTTCAGAAGGCAGCATTATACGGTGATTTGGAGTTCAGGATCCAGACACCTAAAAATTGACCTTAACTAAAGCTTTCTGTGCATTAGGGAGTAATAATAGAACAGGCTTTGTAAGGTTTATAGGAGGATTACGTGAGATAATACTTAGCATGGTGCCTAGTATGTAAAGAGTTAATACAAAGTTAGCTAAAAATGATGGCAGAAGTGGTGGTTGAAGTGATAAAGGCAATAAGTCAGTCAGAAAGCAGTCAAAGGCATAAAGCAGTCAGAGGAAAGCTGTTTTAATTTCTTAGAAGAATCGCTAGGGCTATGGTTTTACAGATATGGTAGGCTGGTTATTCTATCAAATGTCTGTAGCATTTAGTTTCATATGGAGTGAATGCTTTATGAAAAATTCTTAATTAGAATGTATTATCTTATTTGTAAGACTAGGCAGTTTTTGGAGTACAACATTTTCTTGTCTTTGAGAGGTCCTTTCAGTTGAGGGAGAAAGATATATGCATAAAAATTTCTGTGTACCAAGGGTTATGGGTGGTATGGCAGAAGCATGGAGGGGGTACAGAAGGTACACAATACAGAGAATGGTTGATTCTTCCTGAAGAGTTAAAGAGACAGGTTAGGAAATTTTTCATAGAAGATACGATGTTTCAGCCAAATTTTGAAAAGTGCTCTCACCACTCAATTTGGTTTTACACCAGGGTTAAGTAACAGCCACTAGTGGCCAAAGGAATGAGAGGAAATCAATAAACAGGACAGGAGAAAAGTCAAGAAACAGAGAGATTATCAGCTGTTAAGTGCTGCAGGAGGACTTCTCGAGTCTGTAAGACAAGATGGGAACCAGAAGTTAAAGTTGAGGAGGCTAAATACTTAAAAATATTTCCAATCTAGTAAAAGAACAAGACATGAGGTAGCACTTTCCTTTTTAGTATAGTAACTTCAAGGCAAACAATGAATCATGGAACACTACATCAAAAACTAATGATGTACTGTATGGTGACTAACATAACATAATAAAAAAATAACTTCAAGGAGGAGTAAATGCAAAGAAGACTATCAACTGAGTAGTATTTCAAATATAGATTTCTGTTTTTAAAAGAATGACGTTTCCTCCATTTTAAAAAAATTTTCATTTAAAGCAACGGAAAGAAAGCAAGGAAGATAAAAAGGGGAGAGAAAAAAGAAAATTTTATCATCAATGAAACAAAAACATATCCATAATCTGACATTACAAACTATAAGGAATATTTGCCAAATACTGTAAAACTTGGACCAAAGAAAGAAACTATTGAAAGTTGATATATACTCTCCCAGATTTTAGACAGGAAGAGATTTCTCAAAAATAAGAGTCCAGGGGCGCCTGGGTGGTTCAGTCGTTAAGCGTCTGCCTTCGGCTCGGGTCATGATCCCAGAGTCCTGGGATCGAGCCCCGCGTCGGGCTCCCTGCTCTGCGGGAAGCCTGCTTCTCCCTCTCCCACTCCCCCTGCTTGTGTTCCCTCTCTCGCTGTCTCTCTCTCTGTCAAATAAATAAATAAAATCTTTATAAAAAAAAAATAAGAGTCCAAATTCTTAGAGATCATGTATTAAATCTTTGATTAAAGCAATGAAATGGAGAGTTGTAGGAAGGTCATAGAAAAAGAGGAGTATATCCCTACAATGATCAACTCAGTAGAACAGAGTGTTAGGATTAAAGCACAAATCATACCAATATGTCTCTTTTATGATGGATTTTATAACATCTTAGTCAAAAATATCTGCTAGAGGTAAAATAAAGGAGAGAGGGAGAACAGTGAAAACCAAATTATAAACTCAGAGAGCACACTACTTAAGGAGCTTCACTATAGGTCACTCTGAATTTCTGAGTGGCAAAAATGGATGGAGATAGGCATCCAGGATAGAGTAAAAACAAATGTAAAGACAGGATGTTGAAGTACACAAACCTGATTTAAGTTCTGGGTACCAGCTAAGCTGAATCAATTTAATCCTCCTCTGTTTTTCATTGGCAAGAAACTGTTCAGAGTTGAACACTAATTCAAAAATAAGCAGTAAGTAGAAAGGAAACAATGTGGGGAAGGTACAGTATAAATAAAAACAGTTTTTTGAAATTTGTTACAATCTTTCTAAAAAAACTTCAAAAATAAAAAGAGAAAAAAAGAAAGAAAAGAAGGAAGGATAGATAGAAAGGAGGGAGGGAGGGAGGGAGAAAGAAAGAAAACAAATATCAGTAGTAGGAATCAAAAAGAGCTGGTAGACCTCAGGAAAGAAATTGAAATAATAATAATTTTAAAAAGAACAGCAGTACTGATTTAAAAATAAATACCTAAAGGAGAGGCAAAAGGAAATAAAAATATGAAATTGAAAATAAAAAAACTATAAAAAGAATTAAGGTGAATTTGGTAGTTATGATAGAGGTAGTGGGTATAGATATATGATATAAATATGAGATAGATATGATAGGTATGGGTGACAAAGGAAATATTTCTGAAAAAGCAAAAATAGATGTTATAAATAGATATAATAGAAGAAAACTTTTCTGAAATAAACGTTTGTTTTCTTTAAATTTTTTTAAGATTTTATTTATTTTTATTTGAGGGAGACAGAGAGAGAGTGCATGAGCAGGGGAAGGAGCAGAGAGAGAGGGAGAAGCAAACTCCTGGCTGAGCAGGGAGCCAAACATGGGGCTTGATCTCAGGACCCCAGGTGCACGACCTGAGCCGAAGGCAGACACTTAACGGACAGAGCCACCCAGGTGCCCTGAAATAAACATTTGAATCTATAACTTGAAAGGCATACTGGTTATGCATTAAACAGAAATTTCTAGATTTCAAGGATAAATGCATAAATATGTTAATAGAAACATTAAGAAAAAGCAAATCATGTACAAGCAGGACAAGAAATCGTGAATTCCTACAAATTCATTGCCAGAAGATGGTAAACAATGTACACAAAGATGTAAGCAAAATTGTGACCAAGAATTTTAGGACCACCAACATGCCACTTTAGATATAAAGTCAACAGACTAATGTTCTCAAGTACTCCAAAGCTCAGGGAGTACTGTACCTATGAACCTTATTGAAAAAATTACTCCAGGATGGGGGTGTCTGGGTGGTTCAGATGGTTAAGCATCTGCCTTCGGCTCAGGTCATGATCCCAGGGTCCTGGGATCGAGCCCCACATCGGGCTCCTGGCTCGGCGGGGAGTCTGCTTCTCCCTCTCCCTCTGCTTCTCCCACTGCTCATGCTCTCTCTCTATATATATCTCTGTGTCTCAAATGAATAAATAAAATCTTTAAAAAAAAAATTACTCCAGGATGAAATCCAGCCAACTAAGTGATGTATCAAAATAAATAGAAAGCTGAGTTAAGGAGACTCCAAGGTGAAATATCGTTGATGAACACTAAAGCATATTAAATGCAGGTCTAAAAGTAAGCAACTATGGCTTTATGGTTATAGTACAGAATGAAAATGTTATAGATCTACCATGTAAAGGTAATAAGACTATAACAAAACGTGGAGGTTGGGGAGAAGAGATGATAAGAAAAATACGTATCTAATTATTTCATCAACTATAGCAGGAATAAGTAAGTTTTATTGACAGTTGGAAATAGAATTAAAATAACTATGTCTCACCTTAATATTTTTGACTATAGAGATAACTCTTAATAATTATGTATGTATGAAATACGTACATGCAGATAGATACATACAAATGATCCAGAATAGGTATACCCTAGATAATTTGCATTTCCATATAAATTTTAGAATCAACTTGTCAATTTCTATTAAAAAACCTACTGGGTTTTGATTAAGACTGCCTTAAATCAATAGGTAAATTGAGGAGAATTGATATCTTAACTATATTGTCTTCTAAGCTATCAGCATGGTATATCTCACCAGTGTTTCAGGTCTTATTTAATATCAGAAGAGACCAATTTTCACTTCTTCGTACTCTATCTCCACCAGTAATTTCTTGCACACAAGGGGTGCTCAGCAAATATTTATTTATGTAATCACTGTCCCCCAAACCAAAACATTTATTCAGGAAAAAAGTATCTAGAGGTAGAGATGAGGTTAAAAACAAGATATGCCAAAGCTACAGGTAAATAAATTGTTCTAACATCAATTTAAATTTTTTAAAGATTTATTTATTTATTTATTTATCTTTAAAGATTTTATTTATTTGAGAGAGAGAGAGAGAGAGCATGAGCATGGGGGGGTGAAGGGCAGAGGGAGAGGGAGAAGCGGGCTCCCTGCTCAGGGCTTGATCCCAGGACCCTGGGATCATGACCTGAGCTAAAGGCAGACACTTAACCGACTGAGCCACCAAGGCACCCCAAGACTTATTTATTTGAGAGAGAGAGAGAGAGAAAGAGACAGAACACATGAGGGGAGAGGGGCAGAGGGAGAGAATCTTCAAGTAGACTCCCCGCTGAGCATGGAGCCTGACACAGGGCTCTATCTCATGACTCTGAGATCTGAAACCAAGAGTCAGACGCTTAACCCACTGAACCACCCAGGTGCCCCAACATCAATTTAAATTTTAAAACCCCATTGCTTTTGAACAAAGTTTGAAAGACCATTATATTTTATTCACCCAGCAAAACTCCCTACTGGAATCCCATACTTTGTCACTACTACACATATAATTATTACTGAATTAATATTTGTTGAATAGATAACCTTTATACTTTACCCAAGATGTTGTGTCATGAAAATCTGATTGCTTTCAAATAGTTGTTTAAACCTCACATGAAACACTATATTGCAAATATTTCAGGAAGAATGCTATTTGTATGTTAATCAAATAATATAACATCTTAACACAGAATCCCTGACTGTGAAGATCTGAAAAGTTCTTGAAACTATGGTTGGGCCATAGAAAACTGATAGCTACATAACTAAGCTACATAACTAAACTGGGTCTTTGAAGAGAATAGATTGGGAAAAGGAGAAGAGAAAAATTTAAGGCATTCGAGAGGTAATGGAAGGAAATGAATGAATGATAATGAACATTAGTAGTTATAAATGCATTTGGGGAACCACTGAGTTTGTAGAACTCTTGGGAGATTCTTCTATGTATGGAATGATAAAATGATCAAGACATTAACAATGGGACACTGTCATGATTTACAGCCAGCTGGTATGCTTTTCTGAAATGCCTAACTTGCATTAAGAACATAAGCTTTTATGTTGGGACAGAGCATCCCTCCACAGGCATAAGTGCATTGAACCTCATCCTCACATGTTTGAAACTTTAACCCACTGAATAAATTGTCCCTGATTAAATTATTAATAATGTTACAACAATATAATTGTTGTTGAAGTCATTGTTTATTGCAGAAAAAATGAGCAAGCAACATTGGCACTTCAAGAATAATGAGTATTTCACTCACTCAATACAGGCAAGAAGGTTCAACAGATCTGCTGGACTGATCTGGTGTGAAATAATTGCATTGATGACTTTCTTCAGGTTGTCATCACCAAATATCGCCTGGCAATTATTTTGAACAGCTGGATGCTGTTATTGTGCATCTATTTATAAAGCTGTCCTCTTCAACAAGAGCTGGGATCTTAGCAGCATCTGTCTGCAGCCAGTTTTTGTCTCTCATGGAAAGATGATTTTTTGCAGACCTTATTCTTGACAGCCTTCCCCCTTAGCACCACCAATATTCAACATCCTTTTCTGGATCTTCCTTATTTATACATTGTTTCTATTAACAGATCTGTCCCATGCAACCAAAATGAAAACAACCCTGAATTAATTAAGCTGTGACTGGCTTCTGTCACATCGTAAAACAAATGAGATGTCTTATCCCTGGCTTATGAAGTCTATTTCTGAAGGCGTATAGAATCACAGCAATGGTTCTTCTTCCATTTCTGATTTCCTCTTGCGGACTTCATGATTTTATGTTATGCTTTATAGGTGCAATTAAATGAAAATAAATAGTGGAAGTCATAGAAAAACTGCTTTAAATCAAAGAATAACATTTCAGAATATTTCAGCTTTAAAAAGATACTATATAGGTGTGTATCCTTAGAAAACTTAAATAAATATTAGGAGATGACAATTTAGTGGTGGCATGTTTTCTCAGAGGATACTCCAGCATCTGTTCCAGGTTTGGTCATTTGCTGATGCTATTTGAAAGGTAAAGCTAAGGAAAGAAATATCCCATGGAAAATGTGCAGAAATATACAAGGGATGGGGAATAATCTATGAGCTGTGTCCAACATAGCTTTCTGAAATGATGTAGCTCTTCTATATTTGTCACTAGCCATATGTGGCTATTGAGTATCTGAAATATAACTAGTATAACTTGAAGAACCAAAGTTTTACTTAATTTAATTTTAATTAATTTAAATTTAGAAAGTCACACATGCCTAGTGGCAAACATTATTATCAGCTCTATGGAATAAGCTTCAATCCCAGGAACAGTTATGAATCATAATTGTATTTGTGTGATTTGTAAATAAGCCAAATATATGAATATGTGTGTTTATATTTTATATGAAAATATCATTGGAGGTGCTTGGTTTTTTACTTACAATAAAGTATGTTCCTGCCATACCTAGTCTTTTCTGCAACTATTATTTCATTCATACTTTTCTAAGTTTCATGAATGTTATAATCACAGAATGTGGAGGTTGAATGAAACTCATTTAAAGAAATAGCTTAGTCTCATGCCATTTTGTAGTTGAGTAAAATGATTTCAAAGAAATCTGAAATGACTTTCCTATGGTCACCTGGCCAGAATTGAGATTAAAACTGACATCTTCCTTTCTAGGTAATATTGTCTTATTGTGGCAAAATATATATAACATAAAATTTTGTATTTTAATCATTTTTAAATATAAAATTCAGTGAAAAGTACATTTACAGTGGTGTGCAACCACCACCACTATCCATTTCCAGGATTTTGGATTTTATGAGTTGTGGAGAGTCGGGGGAAAGATCTCCGAAAATAATTTTTACCTAATTAAAAATTGTATCTGGTACAACAGGCAAATTCATAGAAACTGGAAGTAGATTTGAAGTTACTGGGGGCTGACGGGAGAGGGGAATGGAAAAACTAACATCTTTGAACCTCTCTCAAATATTCTTTCCTTGCCAGGGCTAAATTGACCAATGGTTATAATTTAAACAGTGAAATACTCTTTTGTTTTAGTATCTTAAATATTTCATTTTTAATTGTATATACCACCACTAGTACTAATAAGGATAACATAGTTCTGGTTCATGATTATTTAATAGAGGCCAGACACTGCCCAAAATACTTTGCATAGACTATCTCATTTAGTCTTCACAATGAGACTTTGAGGTAGATTTCTTCATAATTTCTATTTTATAGATGAGAAAACTGAGATTTGGGGAGGCTCCATAATTTGCCCATGGTCACAAACCTCAGGAGGAGCAGGAGAGTAATGTAACTAAGTGGGGACTATATGTTGATAATTAGTATTCCTTACAGTAATCCTTCAGATGTGCAGTCACATTCTCCCCTAATCTGGTGTCACTCTTCCCTGACCAGTTCTGTCACCTGCGGCTAAACCACACGTACATGGACATTGAACAGGCAGGTCAGCTCTTCATTGTTCACAGGTATCTCTTGTGCATTCCAGCCTTTGTTCTCTTGTGCTTCTTCCCTTCCCATTCACTCATCGGGCAGCCCTCAGATGCTTCAGCCTGTGCCCTCCACTGATTTTGCTCTCATCAAGGTACAAATGAATTCCATGTTGATAAACCCAATGAACACTTTCTAGCCACTCCTTATTAGATCCCCCAGATAGACTCAGTTGTGTTGGTCACTCCCTTCTAGCTCAAATGGTTGACCCCCTGTTTTTTTGTGATAGCATTAACTTCTATTTCTTTATTGTCATCTTTCACGTCCCTTGGAAGCGTTGTTTACTGCTTCTTCCCTCTCTATTCAACTCTTAAATATTGCAGTTTCTCAGGGCCCTTCCTTGCTCTTTCTCCACCCTCTGGTGATCCCATTCATTCCCACTGCTTTAGACACCAGCTTATGCTCCTGATTCCCAAAGTTAAACCTTCAAGCAGGTTTTCTTTGATCCTCTACGTACAATTCTCTACCTGGTATTTCTATTTAGTAGTTTCCCATACATCACAAACTTAACAGATTAAAAATAATTTGAAGGATTCCTCTCAATCAAATTTTCCTCTAGTCTTTCCCAGCATAGTATTTGGTGCCATCTAAAAGGGTTCCCAGCTAAAAGATATTGGAACCAGTCTTTCTTTCCCATATTCATCTCAAATTGCAATAATTATACTTCCAAATATACCCCCAAGTCATTCTTATTTTCTCTGGTCTAAGTCATAATCAAACCTCTCTTGGAACTATTTCTGCAATGGGGTTTCCCAGGCCCTATTTGGTTCCCCTAAATCTATTCTCTATTAAGATATCATATTGATGGTTTAAAAATATATGACTTATATAATTTCCCTTGCTTAAAACCCTTAAATGATATCCTGTTACACTTAAAATGAAGTCAGATCTTCTTAATTTCATTTCTACCCCATCATGTACCACTCTTTCCTCACTCATCATGGTCCAGTCACTCTGGTCTTCTTTTCTGTTCTGCATTCTGAGGGATTTCCCACTAGGGACAATTGCACATGCTGTTTCTGATACTTGAATGCTTTTTCCCTGGTTCTTCACAGGGGTTAGCTCCTTTCCCTCTCTTAGATCTTAGATTAAATATCCTCATCTTGGAAAGATCTTCCCTGAACATGCTATCTAAAAGGGCAATGTTACTGTTATCTATCAAAATACACTATGGTTTTGTTCATAGCTTTTTACATCTTCTAATTATTTATTTGTTCTATTTTCTATAAATGATAAACTTCACAGAAGGCAGAGACAGTGTTTTGTTTCCTCCTCTGCTGTATACCAAGCACCTAGGACAGTACATGGTACAGAGTAGGTCCTCGGGAATCATTTGTTGAATAAATAACTGGATGACTGAAATACCACTTAAAATAGTAGAGATTGTTCAGGCATTAAAATTTGAGCACCACTGCACCACTCATTAGGGATGAGTTTTCACAGAGGGTGGGGTGGGAGGTCAGTGTGTGAGCAGTAATATCAAACTAATAGGATCATTTTGCCCTTTCTATGCTCCAGAGTGCTTGCAAAATAATAAATGCACACTAAATATTTACTTAACAGAAATACACAGAATAGTCTTTGGATAAGTGTCTGGACCTGCCTTTAGATGTGTCATTGAATAATTTATGTGCAAGGCTGGAGGGGTCATTGATTTAAGCATATATCTCGGTTAACTTTAAACCTTCCCTCTACCCAGATGATGGTCAAAGTACATGGATCTGGGGTGCCTGAGTGGCTCAGATGGTTAAGTGTCTGTGTTTGGCTTGGGTCAAGACTCGGCTGCGACAGAGTCTTACGTCAAGCTCTCTGCTCGGCAGGGAGTCTGCTTCTCCCTCTCCCTCTCCCTCTGTGCGCTCTCTCTCTCAAATAAGTAAATAAAATCTTTTTTTAAAAAAGTATATGGATCTGCCTTCTATCCATTTCAGAATATCTGAACTCTAGATTCTTTCCAAGGATTACCACTTTAAACTCTCAGCTATATTCCCACCCATCCCCCTTCTGCAAAATATGCTGCCTGGAAGAATGACTCAGGCTGCCTTGTTCCTCACTCTTTTCCAGCAACTATTAAAGAAACTGATATATAGTAGACACTCAACAGGACTAAACAGTTGTTGAATGCATGCTGCTTGATTCTTTTAAGAACCCATTTATTGGAAAAATATAATGGAAAATGGACTAAATGATATGCCTTTTATTTATTTTCCCAGACTCTGAAGTCTTGATATTTTAGATATTTATAGAGATTGGATCTATAAATTACTTTCTTAAGTTAGATCATCAAAGTGCTGTAAGCCTAAAATATATTGTGTTCATTTCCTCATATAAATTATTTTAATGAATTGTGTTGAAATTATGTTACCAGATTATACAGTATAACCTGGCAAGATTATTTATTCATATTAATTGAATTGAGCACCTAATTTCTGATTTGATGGGAAATTTTCTCTCCTCCCTGAGAAGAAATATGTTGATCTTTTTCATTTATAATTTCAGTTTGAATACACACCAAAATATAGAGTATTGTAAAAATATAATTCAGTGCATATAAGTTTATCTTAAAAAATATTCTAAATTTTTATTCTAAGATTCTGTGAGAGATTTATATTATGCTACAGAAGTATGACCTTCTAGTTTTATGAATTTAAAGCTGATATATGAAAGGATATTTCAGAAGGTACATGAAACCATGCATAAATTGGTACATCTTCCTGAATAAATTTATTACTAGTAAGTAATTCAAAATATTATTTTAATATTAAAACTAGCACATATAGTTTATAGAGGAGAATGCAAAATTCACATGAATTTTTAAGATAAAATACAGAGACTTCAAAGAAATTCCATGCCTAGAGAAAGCAGCTCTGAGCTATGCTTCTGGGACCACCAGGAGTGCACATTCTCCTTCTCTGAAGTCAGGAATTCTTTGGTGGAAAAGTTTGAGATTCATTGAACCAGTTTTGAAAAATGAGTCATCTCAGAACTAAAAAGAGGGTCCATCTAAAGAGAGAGAACTAAAGGAACGCTTTAGAAAGGGGAAAAGCCCGGAATTCTTCAAGGAAGTAGGTATGAAGAAAACCTTAAGTGAAGATGAGATAAATGAGAAAGCCTAGGAAACAACAACCAATCCCAGGAGCCCTTTCTAATAGCTCAGAGAGATGAATCTCTAAAAGCAGAATAGACCTTATTATGAAAGAGTTATCCTCGTCAGGTTTTGAATCTCTCTCCTGCCTAGATGTGGGATTTTCCAGGTCAGGAACTGGAGCATGGGGTCTTCCCTGGCCACTGTGTGAGATGGGACTGGAGACACAAGCTGAATGAGAATCCCACGCCAAGAACTTGACCATCCCACCATGAGGAGGAGTGTCAGGAAGGGCAATTGTGGCAGACACTGAAATGCCCACTGACAGGGCAATCAGCGCACTTCCTCTGGTTGTCAGCTCCTTTAGGGGCTGCCTCAACAATAGAGAGCTGCCTCATCAAAAGTCACAGCCTTCTCAGGGGAAGCACACATTGCAAACTGGGCAGGGCAAGGGTAATTCCTGCTATTTGGGCCCAACAAGAGACAACTGTGATGGACAAGAGTCCCATCAGAGCTCTGAGTTGGTGGAAGCTTTGCTGACCTGCAATGAGGTTCAATTTCTTCTTCAGCCTACTCCTATTTCTTCCCTCTTCCTTTCACATGTGTTAATCTCTAGTAAACTCTGTCTCAGCATGTGCTTCTAAAGAACCCACCTGAGACAGCACCACATCCTGGTAAGGCCAGAAACAGTGCCTGGAATTGGGGTGCAGATCCATCAGCATGCAGCTGGAAGGTAGTAAATGAAAACAGGCTGGGAACAGGTGAAGTGGAAGGGTCTTGTGGGAAAGGGAGCTCCTGGTAATTGCTGTGAATTTTAGTTAAATTTTGAGTTATATTTGTGGGTCAGCAAAAGTGTGATGTGTGGGGGTCAGGTTTATATGGCCAGGGGTAGGAGAGACATAACTCCTCAGTCCCCTTAAGGTCTCCTTCCTAAGCAAGATAAGACCAGGGATTCAAAGTTTTGATCCCGCGTTGTGTTCTGGGAGGAAGGATTCCTTGACTAAAATTTTAGCATCATATTTTCAATTTTACCTGTTCTGGAGTCAGCCTTTATACTAATGGGAATCCAGTATTCCCCCTGCCACATATTCTCATTCTCCATCTAGTTGTCAAGGCTGGATGCGGGCCTGGGCAGTGAAGTGTGGGGCTTTGGTGAGCCAGGCATGGAGGGCAGCAGTAGAAGACAAGGTGGGTGCATGGATAGACACGGTTGAAAGGTTGATGATTCTTCTGACCTTAAATGACCCTAAGTAGCATCCGTGCAGTATTTTGAGCAAGAGCAGATGGTCCGTATAGATGGGAGTAGAAACAGATGGTATCTCACTGTCAGATTTTCTCTCCTGAGACCTGGTGCCTGTCGTTGTATGCTTTATACTGCTCTTTGGCATGCTAAAGAGAGTTTTTAAGAACTCCTTGAATAGCCAGTGGCTCTCGCAGGATCTTGCTGGCCTTCTGCTAGGGAGGGATGAGGTGGTTTGAATAAGGGTTATGAGTGAAAGCCATAGTTACAATGCAAGGGTGAAATTCCAGTGGAAGAAGTATAGTAAGCAATAAGCAAATTCCCAGGTGGTGAGTTAAATAAACCCATGCTGTCATCTGTACAATATGTAGCAGTGACATGATCACAGGAAAGTGATTAAGTGACTCTGGGGCTCCACTCCCAGCAATTTCACCACTGTGATGCAACCTTGGGCAATTTACTCTCTCTGTCTCCATTCCTCATCTGAAAAAGTAAAGGTATTAACGAGGGCACTTGTGATGAGCATTGGGTATTGTATGTAAGTGACAAATCACTGAATTCTACTCCTGAAACCAATGTTGCACTGTATGTTAACTAACTAAAATTTAAATAAAAATTAAAAAAAAAAGTAAAGGTAACATCATAGCACCTACCCTGCCCCTCATTGTAGTTTTGTGACGATCAAATGAGTTAATACATGCAAAATGCTTGCCAAGGATAAGTACTCAGTAAATGTTAACTATTATTATTATTGATTTATTCCATGTGGCTATTGGTTTGAAAGCAAAAATGCCGATAGGTGGAACCAGAGGTAAATTAGGTCATGACCTAGAGACATGTTCAGAGATGCTATAGCTGAATAATGTGAATTCTGAAAGCATCTTTAATCAGTGGAGGTTGGGGATTTGTTGATAGAATTCAGGCAAGGAATAAATTATGCTCTGGGAGAGTAGCCATTATCACCATAATGGACATAGCAGAGGTTGGCAATGAGCCATCATGAAAAAGTCCCATGAGCATTTGTAGGTTGGGAATGGGCATAGAAGTTCTTCAAGCTTCTTGAATATGCCCTTGGCCTGAACATGTGTCACAAGTATTGATATATTACAGAGCATCCTGGGGGACATCAGGTGGCAGTATTGAGGGTCAATTTTCCCCACAGGGAGGAACAGCTGGCTACATCCATGAAAGGATGCTCTCCATCCCCCATGTCTACCCTTGCTTTCCCCTTTCACATTCCACAGCCGCCAGACCCTACACTGGGTGCCTAAATCAGATAACAGGCATAGCTTTGTTTAGGCTTCTGCCTCTGTTTCTTGCCAGTTTGCTTCAATCCTTTGCAATTAATACTGGATGGCTAGAGAGTTGTCAGGGAGAGAAATTTCTTGGGAAAAGTGGTTGTTTTCATCCCCTTATGTTCTGGTGTATGTGATAGAACTTGATAATTGGTTTTGGCTGTTCAGTACATTCATTCATTCATCTACTTCCTATGATGAAATAGGAACAAGATATAAAAATCAGAACAAAATGAAAAAGTGGCAGGATAGTAAAATGAAGCCCAGGGATAAACTTAATTTTAAAATGCATATTGTAAGGCCAAGAAAATTGAATGTGCTACAAATTCAGCCAGAGGAATGTTTTTAAAGCTTGACCATATGTTAAGATTGCACAGTACATTTTATTTATTTTATTTTGCTTCACTTTTACAAAATTCCATTCTCAGTGATTGTGATATAATTGAACTGGTGTGGGGCCCAGGTGTGGCTTCCCAGGTAAGTCTAATGTATAGCCAGAATTTCAAACCACTGAAAACAAAAAGGAAACAATTACTTGGTCAAGGAAATCACCAGGTTCCTCTCTTGGATGTTGATTTAGTGTGTTGCAAATCTATTTAACCAAACAATCCAGGTAATTCTAGTGATTTACTAGATCTAGATCTAGATCTGATCTAGTGATTCAGAAATTTGGAGAAATCTTTGGTTTTCAGAATTTACAATTTTATTCACAGAATATGAATTAATTCACAGGATTTGAGTGTACAACATTAGTTCTCAGGAGTTGTTTAACTTTTTTTGGCACTGAGGCATAAGAGAAATGTTTCAGTGGGTCCCCAAAAAGGAGATACTATAAGATTCATGAACAATATCCTCAAAAACATCCTTTCAAAAACAATGGCAAATGTGACACAGATGCTTCTGGTTTATCTCTCAGTGTAGGCAGAGGGCATAACAACAAAACACAATATAGTTTTCCTAAAAAAAAAAGTCTCTAAATATGAAAGACCAAAGCAATGTGGTCTAAATATACAGCTGTCTGATTTCAAGCAGGCGTACATTTTTAAATAACTTGTTTGTTTTACTGATTATAAAAGTAGTACATGGATATTGAGGAAAACAGAAATGCTGGAGATACTTTTAAAAGAAAATTAAAATAATCTGTGCATCAGCTAGGACTGTTTCAATTCTAAGTAATAGAAACTGACTCTATCTTAAGCTAAAAAAAATATTATTGGAAGAATATCAAGAACTCACAGAATCAACACGACCAGGCTAAAAATGGGCAGGAACAAGGGCTGATCCAGAGAGCTTGGAAAAACGAAACAATACTATTTGTGGCTGAAATAGCCTGGCTAGATCGTGCTACCCCACTGCAGGACACCCGTGAGGTAGGGTTTCTCACACCAGGTTCTAATTCATAGGGCTGGCATGAGGTCAGAGTCTTCATTGCTGAGAAGCTTCCAGGTGATGCTGATACTGTTGGCCAAACAGACTTTGAGTAGCAAGCTAGCAGATAGCATAACCTCCTGTACCATAAGTTACAGAATGAATCCCAACAGTCCCTTAGGCATTGGATCTCTTCAAGATTTAAATTTCCACTCCAACCGGGCAGGTTCCAAGTCATATCAGCATATGGTTACCAGGGAGCAAGGAAAGAAAAAATCAAGGCCTCTTTATTTGTGAGTATGAGGGGGATTAAGTAAGGGATACACCTCAAGTAGGAGAGCAGCCTAGCCCAAAAGAATTCATATATAAACGCTACAACTTGTAATTCTAGCATCTAGAGATGGCCACTATGAACATTATAACATTCAGGGTTATTACATTAACTTTATTTTTTTTTCTTATGAGAGAGGAGTACCACAAAGTTTGAGATTATATTCTCTAACGATAAATCTAAAATATTGTTCAGTTTCCAATTAATAATAGTTTTATATATTTTAGTAATCAATAGTTTTGATTCAGGATTTGAATGAGAATTTGTGTCTAACTAAATACCAGATCAAGATGCACCAAAGTAGTATCTGCAGAAAATGGCAAGTTTTCTTTCTAAAAAGAGTTCTGGGTTTCTCTCAAAGCCTGAATATAGAATGGGCCGCTGAGGTCCCACATTTTAATATTTGGAGTATTTCTATGATAATTTTACCTGGAAAATGTGCAAACTAGTTATCACCACTTGCACACTCCAGCCAAAAAGAAATCCCAATTATGTGCCCAGGAGATATTTTAAGCAAAGTAACTTCATGGTAAACCCTCTGGGATAAATTAGTTATAAAATGAACTCATAAGTAACAACATAGGCTGACCTGCAGTTTAGAATTGTTTAACATAAGCCAGTTAAATGTATGACATCTGCCCAAAATGATGATTTGAGTCTTGGAATACTTTAGCTTAAGTCATTCCTTCTGATGGTAATTAAATAGTAGGACTATGTTGAAGCTACTTCTGGTTCACGACAAGTAAATTGTGTTATTAGCCCGGGGAGGGGGGGAACTTATTGGGAGACTTATCTTCAGTTTATCCAAAAGTAGTTTCAAATCATTAAGATACGAGTGAAAACACAGAAAACACAGAGTAAATACAATTCCCTTTTTACTTATTTCCTTTTGTTAGGTAATATGTGAAGCCATCTTTATCAACCTTACTTTCCTTCAGAGATCTATAATGCAAGTTCTAAGAATTAACAACTGGGCCATCTATATTGAGTACACACAACTGAACTCAAAAGAATTCCTTTTTCATAGAAATGTGAACAAATTCAATATTAATTCTCATTAATTTCTTGATAAAATGATAACTTATTTTTTTAAAGACAGCAGTGGAATTGCCAGTGTTCCCAGGTAGAATACTGGACTATTAAAACCAACTTTAAGTTTTTCAAGAAAGAATATGGCAATAAATGGAATGTCCAGGAAATGAAATGAACGATTCTAATGTTTTATGAAAGGAAGACTATTGCTCTTTTTGAGAAGCAAATTGATGGGAAAACCTATGAACAAAAGCATGTGTATCATCTCGTGTAACTAGTATCATACCCATTAAATGAATTAAAGGAAGCTTTATATACCTATAATCTATATCTGAAATATATATAAATGAATTTGTATGTTCATATATTGATTATATATATGAATTTAAATTTATATATAAAATATATAAATGTATAAATATATATAAATTATCCTAAATATAGGAATATATATAGCTTTATATAAAGCTTCCTTTAATTTGTTCATATATAAATATATATTTAATTCATATATATATAGGCAGCATAAAGACAGGCATTAAACACCTCCAGTAAAAGAGTCTTCACCTCATGCTTTATTATTTTGTTGTAATTATTGGTCATACAATATCAGAAACCATCACCAATATTAAGTCAGAAAATGATGAAAGGTCCAAAAACTTAAGCATTTTTCTGTAAGGTTATGAAAATGAAAAAATTCTGCCATTTAATTTCTATGTCCATATCATAAGTATCAGTACTCAGTCCCAATTCTAACAGTTAAACTTATATCCTACTATGAGAATACATACAACACCTTGTAAGATCTGGGTCACTTGACCATATTCTGGCTGAAGATTCTCCAATTCGACTCTTGCTCTGTAGATCTATTTGGCAGAGCAGCATCATACGACTCCTTACCAGAGACAGATTAAGTGGCAATGTGTAGACAGTTGCTTTCCTAACAGAAACTTCATGCACAGTTTTGTCGCTGCTATTAACAAGTCCTTTCCCCAACTCAACAGTTATACATGTATCTGTTCATAAGATACTCAAAAGTTCATAGCATAAAAACCCTTCATTTAAGTATTTTCAGTGAGAACTTAGACTAAGATTATTGGTAGCAGGAACGGTCCTTAAAAGCAGTCTCAGCATGAGATTTAGGGACTGGGTCATGCACCATCAGGCAGAAATGAGGAACATCTTCCCAGTGGCGAGTGGCATGATGGGGTGGAACACTCTGTGTCTCAAGTACTAAGACCCTCACAAAGGTGGATTGAGATGAGTTGCAGGTCAGTGTCAAGTTATTCAATAGCTAGGTCACTTGATCATATGGGAACTGTGGTGATTAAAAAGATTTCGGAGTTGGCTGACTTTTGTTAACTGCTTTTGAAGACTTGAATAAGAAAATGATATGCTTACAGGGTGCCTGGGTGGCAAGTCAGTTAAGCATCTGACTTTCACTTTCCCTCTTTTTTTAAGATTTTATTTATTTTTTGACAGAGAGAGAGAGGCACAGCAAGAGAGGGAACACAAGCAGGCGGAGTGAGAGAGGTAGAGCAGGCTCTCCACTGAACAGGGAGCCCAAGGCAGGGCTCAATCCCAAGACACTGAGATCACGACCTGAGCCTAAGGCAGACGCTCAACAACTGAGCCACCCAGGCGCCCCGTGACTCTCAGTTTCTGCTCAGGTCATGATATCAGGGTCATGAGATGGAGCCCTGCATGGGGCTCTGCACTCAGTGCAGAGACTGCTTGAGACTCATTCTCTCCCTCTGCCCCTCCCCCACCTCTAATTTAATAAGTAAATAAATCTAAAAAAAGAAAATGACATACTCCGGTCAACAAACTATTAACTCGAAGCACTCTGAAAGCCAGAGGGACTCTATGCCAACATTTAAGAAAACACTTATTTTCTGCAGCTGCAGAAATAATTTTGCTGAAAAGCCATCCCAGAATCTAATTGTGAGCAGCAAAGGAGAATGAGTGCACAACCACAAGAGGTCTCCTAGTCAGTGTCATGACAGGAAAAGAATGGGACCTTGAGACCTAAGATGAAAACATTTGGGTCAATGAGCCTTAAAATCTTAAAACCCCAGATTTCCCTAGAAAAAAAGGAAGTCTTTTCCCCCTTGCTTGAGGAGACCCTGCCAGATAGACCTCGCCAGATACAGATACCTCACATGATGATGCTTACTTTTCTTACAATCTACTCCCACTACCCATCATTACCTCCAGACTGATAACCAGGGTTTCCACCAAATGAGAAAACAAAACAAAACAAAAAACAGTTCTGATTATGGGACTAAATAACTTATATACTGAAGGAATTATAGGACCTATTAATATGTGTTAGTAGGAACCCAGGATATACACATGGAAGTGCATCTGGAGATTGTTAAACTGAGTGGTATAATATAAAGCTAGATAGGGAATCATTTATTGACAAGTGAGCACTCACCCATTAGCTGGGAGTCCAATGTCCTATGGTGTGGCCAAGAATTCCTAGAGGTGATTCT
This sequence comes from Leptonychotes weddellii, assembly GCF_054177405.1. NCBI lineage: Eukaryota > Metazoa > Chordata > Mammalia > Carnivora > Phocidae > Leptonychotes > Leptonychotes weddellii. The sequence continues at coordinate 131,107,252 of NC_138372.1, forward strand.
GATACACTATTGGGTTGGCTCTTTGAAGTTGGATTCAATGTTGACTTATAGTTAGAAAGGTGGAGCTATCTGAACTGACAAATTGTACTGAAAAGAAGTATGAAGATTCAGGAAGGTGAGAATGTTAGAATGGATTGACATATGAGAATAGAGAACCTCATTGCCACACATTCTATTGCAAATTGGCTAGACATATTTTAAAAGGTAAAATAAACCTGGTAAGAAGTTAGTCTTTTTTTTTTTTTTTTAAGAGGGAGATGGGAGAGGGGCAGAGGGAGAGAGAGAATCTTAAGCAGGCTTCATGCTCAGTGCAGAGCCAGATGGGGCTGGAGGTGGGGTGGGGGGGGCTCGATCTCATGACCCTGGGATCACAACCTGAACCAAAATCAAGAGTCAGACCCTTAACCAACTGAGCCACCCAGGTGCCTCTAGTTTAGTCTTGATAAATATTTCATCTGTTTTCAGCTTCTTGAGTTATTTTAGAAATGTGTTTGACCCAACTCTTTTTTTTTAATTTAGTAAAGACAATAAAAGAATCATTCATGGTGGATATCTTCCTTATTTTTGTTATTACAGGGAGAAACTTGATGAGAATATATAAAAATTCATAAGAAGGTGACATTCAAGACCTAAGTAATGAAAGAAAGAGGTAGGAAAGATTTAAAAGCAACAATAAAATTTATGGAAAGCTTAGATGTTAGTGGGAAGGATCTGTTGGAAAGGCAGGCTAGAAATAAGAGAGGTGCAAGGAAGTTGGATACCCTTTGTAGAACCCACTTAGTCCAAACTGAGGCCAAAATAGAGCAGGATATGTTATACAGAAAAACTAAGAAGATATTTTTAAAAAATCTCTTCAATAACAAAATAGTCCTCAATAAATGAGTTGCAGCATTTGATGATACTTAAAGTGATGTAAAGGAGTAATTTTTAAAAATCTGCACAGTATATAGAAAGAATTTAAATTTCAGTATGGAAATTCAGTTATACAAAATGCCAGAATCATAATACATTTCCATGGAAAACTAAGAGAATTACTGTATTTCTATTTCTGGAAAGGGGAATGGCAGCCACTATTTCCGGTGTTTAAAATCATTCAGTCTTTCCCATTGCCCTTAAGATGAAGTCTGCACTTACTAATAAATGTCATGAGCCCCTTCATAATCTGGTCCCTTCATTTCTCCTTGTTTTTACAACTCCCCTTCAACTCAATCTGTATTTCAGCCATGATGAGCTACTTTTAGTTCCTCAAATGTACCACGATCTCTTGCATTTTCACATTCTGTCTTTTCTGTCCGGAATATTTTCTTTTAATTTAAATTCAATTAGCCAACATTAAAAATAGAGCTACCCGGAATATTTTTCTTATCATCTTTCCCCTTTGCATCATTCTTTGTGTTAGTTCAGATCTCAGGACAGTGGTCCTACTTTCAGCCTTCCCTGATGCCTGCCTCCCCTTAGTTAGAGGTAATTCTAAATCTTCCATAGATTCTCTACTTCCTTCATGGAAACACTCATCATATCATACTTTAAGTACATGCTTACTTGTCTGTATCCCCCACTGGACAGCAAACTCCATAGGAACTGGACCCATGTTGAAACTCTCAGTGGTTAATTTGATCAATATTTAATTATTGAGCACCTACTATCCTGACAAAGATTTTTCTAGATCCTGAAGATACAATAAGGACAAAGCTACACCCTTTATTGTGTTTGTATTCTAAAAGAATAAATAAGTATATGCAAGAATTAATGAATGAACGACGTTTCGTAAGATATATCAAAGACTAATCAACAACTTTTACATGCTTATTATTCAAGCACTTAAAAGTGTCCTATCATCTTCAAGGTGTTGTATATGGTGATGAGGATTTAAAGATATTTATTTATTTATTTATTTATTTATTTATTTATTTATTTGACAGAGAGACACAGCGAGAGAAGGAACACAAGCAGGGGATTGGGAGAGGGAGAAGCAGGCTTCCCGCTGAGCAGAGAGCCTGATGCGGGGCTTGATCCCAGGACCCTGGGATCGTGACCTGAGCCGAAGACAGACGCTTAATGACTGAGCCACCCAGGCCCTGGTGATGAGGATTTAAAAAAAAATAAGTAGAAGCTTCCAACTCAGTTGGGCAAGAAAAAATTAAAATACAGGTAAATCACATGTTCCCCTAATTGAAAGTGCAATGAAATCTATAAATGAAAGAAATCAGAGTTTACTAATAGAGTTAAGAGGTGACACTTCATGGAAGTACTGAAATAAGTCAAATCATGAGGGGTAACTAGCATTTTGCATTACAGAGAGAAAAGCAGAAATGTTATCTCTACAAGAAAGAGAGCAAAGCCACAGAGATCTGAAACTGAGTATGACTTCAGGCAAGAAGAAACTGTTTCAGCCTGAAATCTCAGAAGTAAAGGTGGGGGAAGGGAAACTTGATCTTTGTGTGACTCTCTCTCTCTTTTTTTTTTTTAAGATTTTATTTATTTATTTGACAGAGAGAGACACAGCGAGAGAGAGGGAACACAAGCAGGGGGAGTGGGAGAGGGAGAAGCAGGCTTCCCGCCGAGCAGGGAGCCTGATGCATGCGGGGCTCGATCCCAGGACCCTGGGATCATGACCTGAGCCGAAGGCAGACGCTTAATGACTGAGCCACCCAGGTGCCCCCTTTGTGTGACTCTCTACTTTGATTTATTTAATCACTTAGTAAACCATTCACTGAACATCTACTCTGTACAGGCACAGTGCTAGGTACTGAAGGATGGAATACCAAGGTGAGCAAACACAGATTTTGTGGGACTTCCTACCCCATATAATTGGTGGAGGAGGGATTTCTAACATCATACCAGAAAGGAGTTTAATCATGAAGGGGGTATGCAGAATCTGGTCTTCCTGCTCATAGTCTAATATTTTCTCAGTAAACTTGGCAGCCTCTTTGCTTATAAGTGATTTGAGATGCCTTCCATTACTATGATTCTCTCTTGACCTTTTGAATCCATAAAGGAATATATGGTACATTTGGTTTTACTTCGGGTGAGTGCAAAATTTCAGTTATTTTTAAGATGAGAACAAGGGAAAATGTCTTTTAATCTGAGAGCCATTTTGTTTGGATAGTGAGTTCTATCTTTTTGATTGATCTTATTAAAGCACTGATATTAAGCTTTGACATACTCAAGGTCCAATTCAGTCCAAAGACCACACCCCCTGCCCCCAGAAGATGGATCTTTTCTTAAATCATGCTTTTCATAACCAAGAAGCTTGCAGAGTGCTGAAATAGACATTCTGTGGAAAAACAGTTTGCATAAGTCTAAATTAAACCTATTTCATTACTAATTCAATGAATTCATAAAATATAGGAATAATTTACCCTTGTTTTAATTTGAATCAGAAAATGTTTTCAGATGTGGTTGATTAATTAATTATCTGTCTTTAATCTCACCATTATCTAAAGGGAAGGAAAAGAACAGAATGATAAAGGTAATCCTATTCACTGAGGAAGAACTCACAGCTTTTCCCGCAGGATTCGAGGTATTCAAAGGACCTGTCTGTATTCTTCCAGATTTCCATCTTGCTTCAGGAAAAATCATTGTATCACCAGGAAGTTGTTGTTAAATGCAAAATTGTAATGCTAAAAATGAAAAGACATACTGAGTTTTCAATATTGATTTCAGTAGTGGAAGAGAGACAGATCACTTTATACCTTATCTATAAGAGAAGCTATATTTTTTTATTATGTTAATCACCATACATTACATCATTTGTTTTTGATGTAGTGTTCCATGATTCATTGTTTGCGTATAACACCCAGCACTCCATGCAGAACGTGCCCTCTATAATACCCATCACCAGGCTAATCCATCCCCCCACTCCCTCCGCTCTAGAACCCTCAGTTTGTTTCTCAGAGTCCATAGTCTCTCATGGTTCGTCTCCCCCTCCTATTTTCCCCCCTTCATTCTTCCCCTCCTGCTATCTTCTTTTTCTTTTTTAACATATAATGTTTTATTTGTTTCAGAGGAACAGGTCTGTGATTCAACAGTCTTACACAATTCACAGCGCTCACCATAGCACATACCCTCCCCAATGTCTATCACCCAGCCACCCCATCCCTCCCACCCCCCACCACTCCAGCAACCCTCAGTTTGTTTCCTGAG
>NC_138372.1:131111897-131150775 GCF_054177405.1 Leptonychotes weddellii
CTACTGGGTATTTACCCCAAAGACACAGATGTAGTGAAAAGAAGGGCCATATGCACCCCAATGTTCATAGCAGCAATGTCTGCAATAACCAAACTGTGGAAAGAGCTGAGATGCCCTTCAACAGATGAATGGATAAAGAAGATGTGGTCCATATATACAATGGAATATTACTCAGCCATCAGAAAGGATGAATACCCAACTTTTACATAAACATGGATGGGACTGGAGGAGATTATGCTAAGTGAAATTAGTCAAGCAGAGAAAGTCAATTATCATATGGTTTCACTTATTTGTGGAACATAAGGAATAGCATGGAGGACATTCGGAGAAGGAAGGGAAAAATGAAGCAGGGGGGAAATCGGAGGGAGAGATGAACCATGAGAGACTATGGACTCTGAGAAATAAACAGGGTTTTAGAGGGGAGTGGAGTAGGGGGATGGGTTAGCCCAGTGTTGGGTATTAAGGAGGGCATGTACTGCATGGAGCACTGGGTGTTATACAGAAACAATGGATTGTGGATCACCACATCAAAACCTAATGATGTATTGTATGGTGACTAATATAACATAATAAAATAAAATAAAATTTAAAAAAATAAAAAATAAAATAAAATAAAAATAAATAAAAACAGAAAAAAAAATTCTTGACCCAGGTGGTAGTAACTAGATGCATTCCCTTTGTGATTTTTCATAGAAATATACATTTAATATATGCACATTATGCTGCATATATATAAAACTTTAATAAAAAATTAACAACTGGGAAAAAAAAAAGAGTCTTGGTGCCAGGCTAAAAAGTTTGTTGGGCTTCCTCATATAAGCAAAAAAGCTGATTTTTTTTTTTTTGAGAGAGAGAGAGAATGCCATAAGCAGATACTTGTTTTAAAATTACTCTGGCTGAAGTGTGGAGACTGAATCGGAGTTGAAAACACTAAGGAAAAAGAAAATTATTAAACCCAGTAATAGGATAAAAGGAGAGATATCAGATAATTTATGAACCTAATCTGTATGCAGTGGAATAATTATTTCTTCAAACTCCTCCTTGACCGCTTGAGTGGTTTCAATGAACCAGATATCATATGAAAGCTTAAAATTATTTGATCAAAAGTTTAGAATTAATTAATAAAAGCCAATTAATTAAAGCTAATAAAAAAGAGAGAAAATCTTTTGATAAAAATACATTGAACTTGAATGTGTTGTTATAATTCATCACCAAAGATATTCACAGGATAAATGATGAGGTGGTAGATAATAACAAAATGCTTCGTTTCAGCAATGAAAAAAAAAACTTGCTCAGAGTAATGTGTTATCATTGACTCAGCAGACTTTAGTTATTTTAAAAACTTAATCTTTCTTTTTCATTCAGAACATACTACTTTGCATAAACTCAGGAAAAATATTTGCATACAAGTAAAAGTTATTGTCTATAAAGAAAATAAGTTCAAAGAAAGAAATGGTATTGTAAAGTTACTTTTTAGGGGAGTGTTTTAGTGGGAAATGAATCTGTGTGTTATACTGACCTAGGAAAAATACTGTCTGTAAATATTAGAGATGGGGTAGTATCTGATTCAGGAGGATCAATCAATAGGCTAAACTAGGTCAGTCAGAATGTCTTCACTAGGAATTTGAAATTGGCATATGAAGACACTAGTCAGTTGATCAGACGTGTTAGAGCTAAGAGGACAAGTAAAGGTACAGTGTTGTTCTTTGTGTTCTGAGCACATGGCAAGGAGAGACAGTCAGTCTAGAGAGAGAGAGAAAGTAAACGCAGACATTCAGAAAAAGACAAGACACCATGGACACTAGAAGCGAAAAAATAGAGTAAAAGTAACTAGCCTAGTTGCTGATTACTTTCTACAGACTGAGTCAAAAGTCCATCTTCTGGATTCTATATAATTCCATTGTATCTTTGCAGTACACTTTCAATTTTTTTTTGTTCAACATTGTTTCAGTGGGTTTATCTTTGAAATCAAGAAATCCCTAAACAAGACATACATGATTTCTGTATCAAAACAACAAAATTGGAAAAGAAATTGGATCTCTTTGGGCAAGAAACTATCTTAAGATTAAACATATCAGCATATTAAAAATATGTGACCTCCTCCTTCTAGTGTTAGTACTAAAATTTATGAATTTTAATGGGATTTCTCAATTTATTTATTACAGGAAAGAGTGGCTCAATTTTTTCCAGAGGATGTTTTATGTTTTTATGTTATTTAATAGAACTCTAGAGGTGTTTTCTGCAAGCATCTTCTAGAGCCTTGGCCTAGTGTCAAAACATGCTCTGCTCTGAGTAAGAAAAGTCATTGAGTGTGTGGATCTAAACAGGACTTGCTTTTCTAGAGCAGAAAGGACACCTGACTGTAGTATACCCTGATTCTCTTGCTTCAGGATGCAATCTATGCAGATCTATGCCCAGACTTTTAGGGGATAGTATCTTTTAGGAGAGCAACAAAGATGGAAAGTAGACATGCAGATGGACCATTTTGTTGCTGCCAGTAGTGAGAAATAAAGTTAGCATAGACTTAAAGTTCAGGGATCACCAGAAAAAAAAAAAATCCTATCTTCCTCAGTTCCTATCACTTTTAATGGTATTCCCTAGCCCTTAGTATGCTTCATACAAACTAGTAATTGTTTATGCACGGATGGATGGATGGATGATGGATAAAAGGATAGACAGATGACTGAATGAAGCCTTAAGCTCTGGAAGAGCAGGAGCTAGACCTTTTACCTACAGTTATATACTTACTGTAGTTTATTAAATAAGTGGAAGGTTTAACAACTACTCACAAAAGCTTTAAAATCTCCCTCCAACCCACTCTACAATATAAAGCTGCAGCCAGTAACTCCTCACGTAGCAGTGAGCCTCTGACAGAATTGCCCTCAACCATTCTGAATACAAAGCAAATCATCTCCTGCATGTAATTGCAGGGAGGAGACATGAATTGTCAGAAATAAACCAAATATAGACGATGAAGAACTGCCTTCTTCAATCAGTCCTAACAGAGATCTGTATTTATTACTTGTTATAAAAACTTTATTACCTTTTTTATAACTCTAGCTGTCCACTGTTTGATTTAACCAGAAAAGATGTTAGTCATTTGCTCTTCAGTACACACATATTTTTGAGATCTAGAAGTTATGGTCATGGCTTTGTTGTTCCTCTTTCCTTACATGAATCAGTATTTCAGAATGAAAAGTGCAGGTCAGGCATAAAATATTGAGAAAGGGCCTTTGTCAAGCAAGAATAGGGACTGTTTGATTAATTTTAATAGCTTGCCCTGGGAAACTTATCCATGTTGAATATGAAGTATATTGCAACTTTCCATATGCAAAATTACCATAAGCTACAGAAGTCATATGGAATGTGCTACTTATTTAAATAAATTTTTGAGTCTCATACAGATTTTGACTTTGCTGTGCTATTGGAGGAGTATGCATTAGTGAGTCTCATGGAGACATCCATACAAGAAAAATTTCATCTGTTCTTCCTTCTAATCCACCTACTCACATCATGTATCTTCCTGAGGCCTGAATCCTCTGGAGATTTCACTTTGGCTTTCATTTAGTGATAATATTAAGGCATATGTTTTATTAGGTGCTACTGTGTGTTTGTATCCCCAAATGATGGCTCGATTTACTATTGCTCTAAAGAAATATTAATTATTTATGATTATGGGATTTGATCTACTCTGAAGAAACAATCAGAGCATTTAAATGTAATAGAAAAATAAGCAATGCATAGTAAGCTCTACTGTGGGCTTCTCTCCCCAATTTTATCTGAAACTGAGAAGGTTCTACAAAAACTTTCCTGTCCTAAAAAATGTCCATTATTCCAAATGTGATTAAATTAGCTGTGTGCTCAGTGAATGTGCTGTTGCTCAGGAAACCCTTTGGGGTCTGGTGAGGAGACTAATGGGAAACTATAAAGCTCTTGGAATAAACAGGAGTGTAAATCATTCATGGGTTTAGTCAGCTCTAACCTCAAGAATGTACAGGCTTGGGAAAGGATTATCCAAACAATATTTCTTTTCCAGGCTGTTCTTTAGAGAAAACAGCTGGTTTGGATTAAAAGAAACAGATTTCAAATATTACTAAATAGAAATGTTTTGAGCACCTTACCAGGTTCAGGTAAGAGAGAGAGAAAGGAATGCATTTCACTGTGTCCCTTTATTCCTTCCCCTTTTACTTTCCTGGAGGAAAGGGGATAGGAAAAATATTACTTAGGTCACTTTAGCTATTGAATTACAGGTTTTTAGTTCAATACTATATGACAGATTTACAAGACCCTACTGAATGATAAAACTGCACTTTCTCTTATCCAACCATTCTGAAATCATGATCTGTATAGAAAAGGCATACAAAACAAGTAATTTGATAAGATTATGCCAAAATACCAATTTTGTACCTAGGTAGTCCTCATTTATTTATTACATATTGAATCCATCTCGAAAGTGTTGCACCAAATAACAGGCTTTTCCTAAGCCCCAGTTTGGCACCCTTTATGCAGCAAATGACTAGAACTGCTATCCTGCAAACAGAGCTAGTAGTTTAAACTATGTTTGCATAAGTTTAAAATCCAGGCAAAAGTAGAGGAGGTGAAAGGTGGTAAGGCAAAAACATCTGCTCTAACAACCTGGAAGAATTTATAACAACCAACAAGATTCAATCCCTCTACACCTTCAGATGCCTTGAGGCAATATCATAGTTAGAGTTCATTGTGTTTGGAATGTAAGGAGATTATTTTTAGATGGCTTTTCAGAGCAGGGGTAATACCATATTCTTGTATTCTTGAAACTGAGAAGTAATGGAATTTCAGAATCTGGACACTGTACATAGCTCTGGTATCTTTTTTAGTCTGACTTCTCAGGCATTCAGAGTTACATCATTAATAGCACTTCCTCTATTCTGGTTTCAATTAGCAGGAGTTACTGGGACTGATGTTCCTGGAAAGAGACACCTTGTTAAATTCAATGTAGCTGCAGCTGTAGCTCTTCGTAAAACTGCAGATAGGTCTGCTAAGGTTGTATGGTGAAAATCTGAGATATTTTGAAAAAAGTTTAGCTTCCTACTATGTCTGCAACTGTTTAATCAGTTTAATAGGGGTTCCAGTGAATAAATTTTAAAAGATCCAAGCCATTTCCTATCTCCATGGCAGACAAGGACACATCTCCATTCCATCACCCTGCAACCAACAAAAAGAGCTTTGGGATTTGAAATTTAAGCCCAGTGCATACAATGCACTGATGTTTGTTATACCTATTAATAACAAAGCTGTGTGATTTAATATACAATGATATCATACTTAATTTTCTGAATGCTATTGACATTTTGTTTCCAAAAATAACATGACAGGTGGATCCTTGCTTGAGAGCTAAGGGAGCTGAGAGCTGTGTAGAGATAATTGTCCTGCTCTGAATTAGTAGATATCTTTCAGCCATTTTCTGTCTTCCTTATTTCTAACAACCCAATGGCATGAACCAAATCTGTCAAAATTGTTCATCAGAAAAACAAACAAACAAACAAACACAACCAGAAAAGAGAAGAAAATGAACAATGTGTATGCACCTCTGCTGAAAAACTCCCAAGTAAATCTCATATTTACCTAGGAGATGGATTCTGCACTGAAGAGACAAATATCAAAGTCCAGTAAAGGTTGACTTATAGTCACCAGTTAGTAATATTAAGGCAGTACTTTTTTTTTAAAGATTTTTATTTATTCATTTGAGACAGAGATAGAGAGAACATAAGCAGGAGGAGAGGGAGAGGGAGAAGCAGACTCCCCACTGAACAGGGAGCCCAACATGGGGCTCGATCCCGGGACCTGGAGATCGTGACCTGAACTGAAGGCAGATGCTTAACCATCTGAGCCACCCAGGCGCCCCAAGGCAGTACTTCTTAACTGGTGGTGCACATCAAAATTATTCATTGGATTTTTAAAACCTTATCTCCTTTAGCCCAACTGAGGTTGTGGCCCAGGTGTCTAATTGTTATTACATACCCACAGGTTATTGTTATGTGCTCCACTATTCATTTGTTCATACTGAAGTTCTGTGTTTATCAGTTGTAATTTTTGTCAGTGTATTCATCTTAATGTCTTGCCATTACATTTAAATTAGTTCAAATTCTCTTCTGTGGTAAATGCCATACAGACTTAACCCAGACAAATGAACCAGCAAAGATGTTTGAAGTGAAAGCTCAGGATCAAGAAAATCTGTCATGGTAAGTGCCAACCAAAAACTCAATGTCAGGGCACAGAACTTAACAGAGTCCTTAAACAGGGAGACTATGTAGGATGCATCAGGCAGAGATAAATCAGCACCAAGGACAGCACCACGTGAGGCAGTGAACCTTCGCTTCCAAAGGGCTGCTTTGGTTTTTCATTCTAATCCATTCAAAATTACTGATTCAAAAGCAAGCAAGCGAACAAACAAATAAAACTAAAAGTACTGATTCAGGCTTGACTTGATGGTCCTACTTCAGATCTTATAATTCAGAAGCTCTGGGGCAGATACAGGATAAATGCACATTTTCTAAGTCTTTACAGAAGCATCAATTGTGCATGGTTAAGAAGCACTTATCTCTGTGATTCATGAGAATCACCTGAATAACTGGTCAAACTTAGATTTCTGGGTTCTACCCCAGAGTTTTGATTCAGAGAATCTAGGGTGACCTTAGTATATGCATTTCTAGTAAGTTCCCAGGTGATTCTGATGCTACTGGTTTGAGAAGCACATTGAAAATCACCGATTTAAATTATGATAAGTTACTGCAAGCCCATCTCCAACTAATCTGCCTCATTTACTAAGGACATCTTTGTTAGGGGTCCAAAGGTAAAATCATATTATTTGAGTAACTTTGTGATGCATCTGGAAGAACTCTGAGGTCTTCAGAGGCTTCACATCTTTATCATTTGATCACTCAGCCTGATGATCGCACCAGTTTCCAGAAATTTAATAGATATTCTTGCAGTGGGAATCCTAATCATCAATGAAGTTTGTCATATGCGGATTTTCCTTTATTATCCTGATAAAAAGATATGGGTAGAATCTCACCTAGTTTTCACTGCCTTTTTACATCTTTTTCATTCTGTTTGCTAAAAACTTCTTTTAGAATGACTCCATTGCTATGGATTGAATTGTGTCCCTCCAAAAAATATGTTGAAGTCTTAACTTCCAGTAAGGTAGCATGTGACTATATTTGGAAATAGGCTCTTTACAGAAACAAGTTAAAATGAGTTCATTATGATGGGCCCTAATCTGTATAAAAAGGAGAAAACTGGACACAGAGATGGACACATACAAAGAGAAGAAACACACATACATGTGAAGAAACATGAGAAGACAGCATGTAACTGGAGTGACATACATATAAATCAAGGAATGTAAAGAATTGCCAACAAATACCAGAATAGAAGAGCCAAGGAAGGATTCTCCCCTAGAGATATCAGAGAGAATATGGCTCTGTGGAGACTTTGACTTCAGGCTTTCGACCTCTAGAACTGTGAGACAATAAATTTCTGTTGTTTTAAGGCACCCAGTTTTTGACACTTTAGGAATGGCAGCCTTAGGAAACTAATACACTTATTATAAGCTAAATCAGTGAGGATATAAATATTTATGTAGTGCTTTACAGTTTATAATGTACTTGTATTATCATAGTTAATGTAAGTAGCTAAGTGAGGAAAATCTTGGTAATATGTATATTTAACAGATGAGGAACTGAGACTCAGAAAAGTTGAATAAGTTGATGTACATCATAAAAAAATGGTAAGTGACAGGAACAAGATGCAGAAACCTGTGCTTCTTATCCTTCACTGCCTTTTACATTTGCAATTATTTTTCAATCAGAAGGAGAGAACACTTGCTTTTGTGGTGCAAATGACTTCATAAAATAGAAATTTCAAATTCTCTAGTTTGGTTTAAAGCTATGAAAAACAAAAATCAGCATTGAGGGTGCCTGAGTGACTCAGTCAGTTAAGTGTCTGCCTTCCGCTCAGGTCATGATCCCAGGGTCCTGGGATCAAGTCCCGCATTGGGCTCCTTGTTCAGCAAGGAGTCTGCTTCTCCCTCTGCCCCTCCCCCTTGCTCGTGTTCTCTCTCTCTCTCTCTCGCACACACGCTCTCTCTCTCTTAAATAAATAAATAAATAATTTTTAAAAAGTCAGCATTGAAAGTGATGTGGGTTTGCAGACAGACAAGCATGGGTTCAAATCTTCTCTTTGCTATTAATTATGTATATGGCTATAAACAAGTAACCTATCTGAGTCATAGTTTCCTTACTGTTAAAAGTCAGAACATTAATAATTATCACATAGGGCTGTTTGGAGATGTAAATGAGAAAGTATACATAAAACTCATAGCAGAGGCCTTGCACATAGTGGATATTTAATAATATTAGTTTCCTCATACTTCATCTAGGGATCAGTTGAATACCATGGAAATAAAAATTCTTGGATTTCTTTTTTTAGCACATGCTTAGGAAACAATGATTCATCTTTATATATACACAAGTCATCATTGACTATTGATTAAAATCTTTTTTTTAAAAGATTTTATTTATTTTTTAACACAGAGAGAAACAGCGAGAGAGGGAACACAAGCAGGGAGAGTGGGAGAGGGAGAAGCAGGCTTCCCGCCGAACAGGGAGCCCGATGTGGGACTCGATCCCAGGACCCTGGGATCATGACCTGAGCCGAAGGCAGACGCTTAACGACTGAGACACCCAGGCGCCCCTATTGATTAAAATCTTATAATTAACATAAGGAAAACCCTGGGCCACTTTAGCTTTACATCCTTAGTGGATAGGTGAGACAGGGTGAAGCTAGAAAAACTCTTACTTTTTGATTTTGAGACATTTAGCATTTGGTTGTTATTTGGCTGGGAACACATGTTCCTCTACCCAATTTGGAACAAATGAAGGAAGTAAGCTAAAGGTCAAGATGTTGATCACATTGATTATTCTGTGGTCCTTGTGCTGCAGAAAAATCATTGGGAGTAATAGTTCCATGGTGCTGTCCCACAGTACAGCCGTAAGAAAAACCTAGGGTCAGGAAAATTATCATCAACCAACTTCCAGAGCCAGAACATCATTTGTGACACCAGCCACAATGGATCCTGATGTCACAAACCCAAAAGTCCTGTACTTCATTCTCTAAACTTCTACTACTCATCATAACAAAATCCTGATCTTTAATATTTAAAGAATATATTTGTTTGCAAAGTTAGGTTTTTAATGGCAGAGAATAGGACATTAAACATTTCAATAAGCTAAGTTGAGACATTGCATTTTCAAAATAAATTATTGTGAATATGACACTCCTCAAACTTTTTTTCAGTGGACATGTCCAAAATGTTAGCAATTAGAAAATATTCTACCTGAAATCAGATGCTGACAGATTAATGCAGAATAAGGCATTAACGATTTAAAAATATCCTGAATGTTCATTGGTAGATGGATAAAGAAGATGTGACATATAAATGTATATATATACACACACACATATATATATAAATTGTGTGATATATAATATATAATCATATGTTGTGATACACACATATGCGCACAATGGAATCTTACTCAGCCATAAAAAAGAATGAAATCTTGCCATCTGCAACAACATAGACCTAGAGGGTATTACACTGGGTGCAATAAGTCAGACAAAGACAGATATTGTATGGTTTCACTTTTCTGTGGAATCCAAACAAAACAAATGAACAAACGAAATAAAACAGAAACAGACTCATAGATATAGAGAACAAACCAATAGTTGCCAGAGGGGAGAGGGGTTGAGGAATGGAAGAAATAGGTGGAGGGGATTAAGAGGTATGATCTTCCAATTATAAAATAAATAAGATGTGGAGATGTAATGTACACCATAGGGAATATAGTCAATAATACTGTAACAACTTTCTATGCTGACAGATGGTAACTAGACTTATGGTGGTGACCTTTTTGTAATGTATATACATATCGAATCACTATGTTGTACACCTAAAACTAATACAATATTGTATGTCAATTATTTTGCAATAAAATAATAAAATAAAAATAAAATTCAAAGAATTCAGAGGATGGTGCTGTGTAGACGAAATGATATCTCTTAAGCATGGTGACTAGTATGATCAGAAGTGAAGATTGGCTCTGGGAGACAAAATTTTAAAAATACCAAGTTAAATAGGCTCGACTTTGATTGCTGCCCTTGAGCAATCTCCAATGCAAACTCCAGGCAAAGAAAACAGATTTTTGTTACTGTGCCTAGCAAAAACAATGTGAAATTCATAGTACATAAATGGTCCATAACATTTATTTCATTATTTCTGAAGTATTTGAATTATCTTTTAAGATGGAATTCAAATGTGTCATCTCTTTCCTGAATCATCTTCTCTTTTTGTTTTAGCTCCTTTTTCTCTACAAATTATGTCATCTTTAAAGTATATTTATTGGTCATATTCATTATTCATTCATATAACAGTTTATTGAAAATAATTATTCAAGCAATAATCATTGCTTATTGCAAGAATTTGGGAAATAAAAGCAGATATAAAGAAGAAAAAAAAATGCTAGTCATAATCCCTAGCAGGAATGATTAACAGGCATTTTAAGTTTTTCCCAATGTCTGTCTACTCATATTTTTTCTAACAAATCTTGGATAATAATGAATACAGCTTTCATTTTTCTTTTCTCATATAACATTACTACATATTATTGTTTTCTTCAAAAACATACTTCAGTATGGCTCTGGAGTAGTCTATATAATGGTCATATTAAGGCTTTTTAAAAACAATTCCACCCAGGTAGGCACTCAAATTATTTTTAATTCTGCATTATTTTAAATAGTACTATGTTGAAGCATCCTTGTACACTAATCTTTGTTAGAATCTTTGGGAAGCTTTTGAAGAAGTACACTTTTAATCAGCAGGAGAGTATGAATATACTTACTATTAAACACACACAGAGACACATATACATAGAGCATAAAAATGCATCTTATATTTTAGCGCATTACTTTTTATATGGACCTCTTTGATAATCTAACATTTTTTTCATTTAGAAAGTCATGAAATTTTACAGTTGGGAGAAACAAATCCTCCTTTTACCTATGAAATATTGAGAACCAGAGTGTCAAGAAGTCTGCCTGAGGTCATACCACTAGCAAGAGGCAAGGTCAGGACATGTGACACCCAGTTCAGTATCCATTCTACTTCCCTTCAAAACTCTCAAGTCCTTCAAAGATTCCTATAATTATCATTCTCTTAAATTTTCTTGTAATGAAAATTTCTAAGCCAAAATTAAGATTTTACCTACACATGACATTATTTTTGCTCAGATGACATAGATAACTAACACTATTACATTAAATAAAACAGGTATTGTTGATTTCCTAATAAAAAGTACTTGACTCAAGCAACGAGGTTAGTTTTAGGAAAGGAACATAATTCACAAGCATTCAAAGAAGGTGAAGCAGTCAAGAGAATACACCACTCATATCTGCTGCAGGGATGTAATTTCCTGATAGCCCCAGCTGCTGCATGATAACTCCACCACTGTGACCGTACCAAGCCCATGCCTCTCAGGGGCTGCTCCTACCCAAGACTGCATGTGTCAGAGAATCTAAGATCTCTGCAGGATGGGATACTCTCTTAATGGGTGACATTGGCTTGAGAACTCCCTATTTTCCTGGCTGATCCCTTCTTAAAACTGTGCTGCTGTCCAAGACGCTTTCTTCTCCAATCCTCCTTCCCACTCTCACTTCTTTTGCAGACATCAGTTCCACATCACGGTCTGAAGACTTTCCCTACTTTTTCCTATTCCCTCTCCCTCTATCATACTCAGGGAAGAGCTACTGGATCCATCTGTAAGTTGGGGGTTTCTTTGCATAGGA
Organism: Leptonychotes weddellii; assembly: GCF_054177405.1. Lineage (NCBI taxonomy): Eukaryota > Metazoa > Chordata > Mammalia > Carnivora > Phocidae > Leptonychotes > Leptonychotes weddellii. Next base: position 131,123,781 of record NC_138372.1, read on the forward strand.
CTAAATAGATGTTATTTAATTGTTAAAAGAAAAAAAATTCCCCAGCTGATGGAAACCCCTAACTGATGGCTCCTGAACTGGGTTTGGTGCTGAGAAATGTGTTTGTTTGTTTGTTTTTAACAAAGTCTAAGCTAGCTAGCTTTTGCTTTTTCTTCCCACTAATTAGGAGTCTAATTTTCACTTGGATATACCTATTGCTTCTCTCAGAAGAGGAAAACAGTAGAATATGTACTACTTTTTCAATACATTTACTTACTTTAAAATACTTAAAAACACAAAGCGTATATGTGCACTTAATTTAACTGTAATATATACCCTAGGGGCAGTTAGTTACAACTCATCAGAAATCCAGAGGTGGCAACAGGAGATGTTTTTATCTAAATTTGTAGTTTTGTTAATTAGTATAAGGGATGTTAGACATAACTTTTCATTGATGAAGTAAGTGTTCCTTTTTAAAGATACAGGACTGACTAAATTTTACAAACACCATTCTCCTTGAATGGATCTTCAAGGCAGAGCATTAGATCTACAGCTTCACTTGGCTGTACACATATACACACAGAGAAGGTCTCCAAAGACTAACTAAACAGAAGACTGGTTGACCAGACATCAGCACATCATCAGCCTTGGAGTAAATCTTCTTTTCAAGGTACTTTGTCTGAGTGCCTGAGAGGAAACAAATGGAGACAACTAAATCTACAAGACCTTAACTTGATCTTAACTTGTGTGTGTATGTGTGTGTGTGTGCGTGCACATGCATGTGTATATGCATGCAAGCATGCACACATGCATACATGCCTACCTACTAATAAATATTTGTACCTGTGGCAAAATTTAGACCGAGATCTGATAATGAGGTGGTAGTAAAGACAGTATAGCACCTACTTAGCTCTAAGAGGGGTTTATTAGACCAGTTGTTGAATGATGAAATTTACTTCGGTCAGTTCACAGATATGAGGGTTACATTTTATGCCAGATATCTGAAAGTTCAGGGTATCTGTGAATTACGAGAAGAGTGGATGGGGAATTTGTGAACTTCTTTCATCCATTACCTATCTCAAGTTCTCTGTTTAGGTTGCCTTGAGATTTGTACTCAGGGACTCATAGTTTTGTGAGATGCAGCAGCTGCAACTGGTCCATTAAATCGATGGAGCAGGATTTGTCCTTACTGAGCTTCCACAGCATGAATAGGGAAAAAAAATGGTTTTGTTTTTTTTAGCTTTCTCAAAATCTGTTACAGTAATATCTCAATGATACATGCCATACGGGTTTTTTTCCATTAGTTTTTTTTTTTTTCCCATACCCATGGTAGTGTTAAACCCAACTTACTTTCTCACCTATTCCTATAGCAGAAAAGTGTTGGTTGAATCCATTCACAGAAGTGCCTTGTTGGAGAAAAACAGAGAAGAACAAAACAATGAAAAATCCCTAACTTTTGGCCAGTATATCTTCTTACCACTGAATACTTAAATAGTACAAACTTGAATGTAACAAGATTATAACAAACTTAAATCACACGAGATTATATCTCAGGATGGCAAAATTAGCTCAAGATTACTCCAATAAAAGTTTTATAAAAACAAATGCCAAAGCTCTGTGCTCGTTGATATTATTGATAAACTGAGGTACTTTGGCTAGGACTAAAGAAAGGAAAAATTAAATAATAGAAGAGTAATATAAATTTTGTTTGCTTTATACATATATCTATCTATGGCAAAAATTATATCACTATACCGAGACTATAATGCATGTAGTTGTGCCTGATATGACAACTACTTAAAAGATGGGACATAGAGAATAGACATAAGTGATTATACATTTTACATATTTTATCTGAAGAGTTAAAACCTAAACTCTAAGTAAACTGAGGAAAGGTAAGAATACATATTTTAATCCTTAGAGTAGACAATAAAAAAATAGGCAAAGAGAGTTTAACTAGAAAACCAATAAGTTAAGATGGAATTCTAAAAAAATATTTATTTAATATAAAAGAAGAAAGGTCAGGGAAATACAAATCAAAACCACAATGAGATACCACCTCACACCAGTCAGAATGGCTAAAATTAACGTCAGGAAATGACAGATGTTGGCAAAGATGCGGAGAAAGGGGAACCCTCCTACATTGTTGGTGGAAATGCAAGCTGGTGCAGTCACTCTGGAGAACAGTGTGCAGGTTCCTCAAAAAGTTGAAAATAGAGCTACCTTATGACCCAGTAATTGCACTGCTAGGGGTTTACCCCAAAGATACAAATGTGATGATCCAAAGGGGTACGTGCACCCCAATGTTTATAGCAGCAATGTCCACAATAGCCAAACTATGGATAGAGCCCAGCTGTCCATCGACAGATGAATGGATAAAGACGATGTGGTATGTATAATACAATGGAATATTATGCAGCCATCAAAAAAAAAATGAAATCTTGCCATTTGTAACAACATGGATGGAACTAGAGGGTATTATGCTAAGTGAAATAAGTCAATCAGAAAAGAAAATCATCATATGGTCTCACTCATATGTGGATTTTAGAAACAAAACAGAGGATCGTAGGAGAAGGGAAGGAAAAATAAAACAAGACAAAATCAGAGAGGGAGACAAACCATAAGAGACTCTTAATCATAGGAAACAAACTAAGGGTTTGCTGGAGGGAAGGGGGTATGGGAATGGGGTAACTGGGGGATGGACATTAAGGATGGCATGTGATGTAAAGAGCATTGGGTATTATATAAGACTGATGAGTCACAGAACTCTACCTCTGAAACTAGTAATACACTATATGTTAATTAATTGAAGTTCAATTTTAAAAAATGAAAAAAAAATACAAGAAGAAAGGACTAGACCAAAGAAATAAAAAACAAAGGAGACATAAACACAAAACAGCCAGTAGAATTGTAGGTCTAAATACAACCACAACCTGAATTATTTTAAATATTAGGGGACTAAACACACCAATTGAAAAGCAGATATAAGAACGGATAAAAAAGCAAAACCCAACTGATTGTTTTCTAAAAGAAACCCACTTCAAATACAAAGAAGCAAACAAGTCAAAAATAAATAAATGGACAAAAATATACTCTATAATAGTAAACCTAAGAAAACAAAGAACATTTATAATGGTAAAAGGATAACACATCTAGAAGAGATAATAATTATAAACGTATATGTACTTTATAATAAAGTCTCAAAACACATGATGAAAATATTGACAGAATTTAAGGCAGAGATAGAAAATCTTATAAACATAGTTGGAGATTTAATAAACTTCTTTCAACAATTGATGGAACAACCATACACATACACAAAATGATAAAGACATAAAAGACACTATCAACCACATTGAGCTAAACGATATGTGTAGAACAGTACATCCAACAACCATAAAACTAAAGTTCTTTTCAAGTATACACAATACATTCACCAAGACAGAAGACATGTTGAGCTATAAAACAAGTCTCAATAATTTTGAAAGTATTGAAATAATGCATAATTTGTCCTCTAATCAAAATTGAATTAAATTAGAAATCAATAAAAAGAAAATATATTGCAAACCTCACATATTTGGAAATTAAAAACTCGCTTTAAAATAATCCAGAGGTTAAAGAATAAATGCCAATAAAATTAGAAACTATTTTGAATTGAATGCATGGAAATACTAACCAGCAAATTTGAAGGATGCAGCTAAGTCAGTGCTTAGAGAGAAATTTATAGCTAAATGTTTCTACTAGGTAAGAAGAAAGTTTTTTATTCTGCAATATTTTATTTGCTGTAAATCCCGTCAACTGTAAATTTTCTTTATAGTCATATCTATAATTTCCATTTGGGTCCTTTTTGTATCTTCAACTTCCCTCGTTATGGTCGTGTTTTACTTTAACTCTTTTAGCATATTTATAATAATTGTTCTCAACTCTTTGCTAATTCTATTATCTCTGTCATTTCTGCTGCTGTTGTAGCTTTCTCTGTAGAATTTTTGTTAATTTTTTTTTAAAAATTAATACTGCCATCCAGTTTTGTTTTGTTTGATGTTCACATGGTATGTAATTTTTTTATCCTTTTTCTTCAACTTGTCTATGTTTTGTGCTTAAAGGAGTTTCTCATGGGGTCATATTTTGAAATTCAAAACAGCATTTAAAAAATTAGAAAAGATCTTTTATACTTATTTATATACTTACCATTTATTGGCTCTCTTTATTCCTTTGTGTAACCCTAATTTTCTACCTGGTGTCATTCGTCTTCTGCTCGTAAAACTCCCGTTAGCAGTTCTTTTAATGCAGATGTACTGGCAGTGAATTCTCTCAGGTTTTGTTTGTCTTATGATGTATTTTAATTTTGAAAAATATTTTCAATATATGATAAAGTTGACAGGGCTGTTCTTATCTCTGTTTTCATGTTTGTCATGAAACAGCTTTAAATCTTCTATCTTCTAGCAGCTTTAAATCTTTTATCTTTATCATTAAATTTTATTGTGATACAACTTGGGTATGGTTTTCTTCATTTTTCTCCTGTTGGAGTTTGCTGAGCTTCCGGGATTTGTGAGTCTAAACTTAACATCAAATTTGGAAGAATTTTTGTCATTTATTTGTTTGAATTTTTTTCTGCCTACTTCTCTCCTTCTGGAACTTTGATTACACATATAATAGACTGCTTGATATTACCCCACCTGTCATTTTGGCTCTGTTTCTATTTCTGAGTTTCGTAAGGTCAGCATTGCCCCAATACAAAAATTATAGACAATATAAGAAAATGAAACTGTAGACCATATTCCCTATAAACATTGATGCAAAGATATTTTACAAAATATAATGAAAGTTAAATTCAGAAATACATCATGACCAAGTAAGGGTTTTCCGGAGATGAAAATTTAGCTTAATATTGAAAAAACCATACAATGTAATTCACCATTATCAACAGACTAAAGAATAAAAATGTATATCCCAATAGATACAGATAAAACAGTTGAAAAAATTGAATAACTATTCCTGATAACAATTATCAGCCAACTAGGAATAGTAACAAACAAACTTCCCACCTAAATAAGGCTGACTACCAAACACTAGTGTTAACATTACAGTTAATGAAGAAGACTAAATATTTTCCCCTTAAGTTAGAGAACAAAGCAAAGATGTTTGCCCTCAGCATTTCTATTCAGCATTGTACTGGAGGTCCAAACCTTCTAATGAAGAGGAGGAAGAGGAAGTTAAAGGCATACAAATTGAAAAGGAAAAAGTGAAACTGTCATTTTATTTCCACAGATGACATGACTGTGTTAGAAAAGCTAAAAAATATCCAAAAATTCTATTAGAACTATTAAGTGACTTAGCAAGGTTGCAGAATACACAGCCATCATACAAAAATCAATTACATGTCTCTATATTAACAATAAGCAATTATACATTGAAATTTTTGAAAATACAATTTGCAATAGTGTCAAAAATGTGCAATATTTAAGGATAAATCTAGCAAATATAGGCAAGCATTGTATACATTGAAGAGAAAAATTAGAGAAGACACAAGTAAAATAGAGAAAGTTTGTTCATGGGTCTACGGACTCAAATATTCTTAAGATTTTAATTTTCTTTATATACAAATCTCATTAGATTTTTTTGTATAAATTTAACAAACTGATTTTAAAACGTACATAAAAATTCAAAGTCTCTAGAATGTCCAAAATTTTTTAAAATACAGAACACTTACAACTCAGTAACAAGACAAAATAATATAAAATAGGCACAATGTTTTAATAGACATTTCATGAAAAAGATATACGAATGGCCAATAAGCACATCAAAAGATACTCAGTATCATTAATCATCATGGAAAAACAAATTAAAATTGAGATGCCACTACCCACCCACCGGAATGACTAAATTTAAAAGGATTGGCAGTACAGTGTTTTGTAGGGGATGTAGAGCAACTGGGACTCTCATGCATTGCTGATGAGAATGTAAAATATTAAAACAAATTTGGGAAGCAATTTGTCAGGATCTTACTAAATTAAGCATATACTTATAAGTAACTCAGCAATTCACTTCTAGGTCTTTACTCAAAGTAAATGAAAAATATATGTTCATACAATGGATTTCAGATTTTCTCCTGGGAATCTGGATCAAATTGGATTAGGGTCTTAAGAAAGTAGCACAGGATCTAATGTGCATATTTGTAAGCTGTATTAAAATATTCACAGGTGCTTCATTTGTATTAGCCAAAAATTGGAAATAACCATCTATCAAGAGATGAATGGGTAAGCAAATTGTGGTATATCCATAAAACATAGTCCTACTCAGCTAGCTATTGAAAGAAATGAGTTACCGATTACATGTAATAAAAATAAAAAACAAAACATTATGCAGAACAAAAGCCAGAGATAAAAAAGTGCATTCTGTTTATCCCATTTATATAAAATTCTGTAAAAGGGAAATCTAATCCATTATGACAGAAAGTAGATCAGTGGTTTCCAAAGACCAAGGTGGAGGGAAGGACTAACTGCAAAAAGGCATGAGGAAATGTTGTTGAGTGATGTTTTCATACTTCCTGCTAGTGGTTACACAAGTACATGCATTTGTCAAATCTCATTGAATTATATACATTTAAGATGGGCACATTTGACTGAATGCCAATTATATATAAATAACTGTTTATTAAAAATAAAATTTTAGGGGCGCTTTGGTGGCTCAGTCGTTAAGCGTCTGCCTTCGGCTCAGGTCATGATTCCAGGGTCCTGGGATCCAGCCCTGCATTGGCCTCCCTGCTCGGAGGAGAGCCTGCTTCTCTCTCTCCCACTCCCCCTGCTTGTGTTCCTGCTCTTGCTATCTCTCTCTCTGTCAAATAAATAAATAAAATCTTAAAAATAAATAAATAAATAAAATTTTAAAGACAAGGAAAAATCTTCAAGTGGCTAATGTAATATCCAAGAATTAGAAGAAGCATAATCATAATGATGTAATCGTATATTGTAAAAATTATCATATTGTCTGAACTTTCTGGTATCCCGTTTTTTCACTTTAATTTTTCTTAACATTTTTTATTAAAAAAAAAAAGGTTAGGAAGTGGGGGGATGAAATGCCAATTCTAACATATATTGCAATAGCTAGAAGACCAGGAGATGTTTCATTTTAGAAATACTTAGAGGGGGGAAAAAGCCTGTATTAAAGTCAGCATGAATTTGATAACATGCCTAGAAAGTGTGGCTGATGTAATTATCTAAGGATCCAAAGCTTTCTATCACAAACGTACCAGTCATTCTCTCTGAAAATTCACAGAGGACAAAAGCAATATCCAAAACCTTGCAAAATACCATCATAGTTCTCATCTTTTAGAAAGAGCTTAATGTATAGATGCCATTTACAGATTTTGACTTTGATTCCAATATTCCTAACCTCTGTAGTCTGGATTCTCACATTCTTGGGTTCTAGCCCATTTCTGCTCTTTGCTCTTAAAATCAAGTTAAGTTCTGACCAGGGATTTCCACAAATACACATATGTAGAGGGTACAATAAGGTATTTTTTAAGAGAGATGGATAAAAAAAATAATTTTAGAGCCCCACACTAGTACCAATGAATAATAAACATAGATATTTAAGAGAATTCCAAATCAAACACAATCTTCTTATATGATAGACTCATGTTTCTATTTGTGATGGAGAAGTGTATAGAAAAAAGTTGCATGATTATATTGCTGTAAGTATATTTAAATATCTAGAGGTCTGTGTTCATATTGACAGGAAATACATCTTCTAATATCCTAGAACAAGAATTATTTAATTTCTCTCCCATTAACTTAATAAAAGAATCAAGACCCTGCAAATTTTGTTTTACTTGTGAAAACGGTACACTAATTCAAGCTTATTTAACAGAACAAAGATTTCACACATGTTTGATTTTGAATGGAATAATTAAAGTAGTACTTATAAATTCATGAATTTATCCTTCTATCACTCTTTCCATTCTTTAAATAAAAATTTTATGCATTCTACACATAGTGTAGAAGTCATTATGGTCATAAAATGGTAAAATACGAAATCTTTGATTTCTCTGGAGAGTTGCCTAGGTGACAAATATAACATAGAGAAGAAAAAATTTTAAAAATACAGGGCACATACGTTCAATGGAAGGAAAGACATATATAGCAGAGCGAGACAAAAATCCACGAGAACATGGAACACTTTTAATAAAGAAAAGAATCATAAACTGTTGTAATAATTGTAAGGTGTTTGGTTTATGGGAAATATTATGCTATTAATCAGCAGTAAATCATAGTGGTTAAGAGGGTTCAATTCAAACCACTTACCTCTAAATCCTGCTTGGCTACTTAGCGCTTATGACCTTGGGTGATTTTTAACCCTCTGATCTTCAGGAGATTCCCTAGGGTTCTGTATGGCTTAAAAATGAGAAAATACATGTAAAGCGATTACCATAAAACTTGGAATAACGAACATTTGGTAATTATAAGCTATTACTAGTGCTAGATTTGTTATTATTAATTGCTGTCTTTATTAAATGAGTAATTTCTAAATAGGCAAAGGAATGGAAGAAATTAAAAAGAATCAGAATCATTCTCACAATTCCCATAGGAAAGGTAAATGAAAAGGATACCAGGTTTTCTCTTCTAGTAAACAATCTAAACTATAGGTTTATAAGCTATATTAAAACAACTAGAATGGCATAAAGAATAACTTTATTTTCTTATTTTTTAAAGGGCAGAATTAGTTGCATAGGTTACCCAATCTCCAGTGGAAGTGGGACAGAGATAACCTAAAAATTAGGATACAGAAGAGCAGTCTTCACTATGGTAGGCTGACCTGCCTGAAATCAGAGGGGTTAGACCAGATTACCACCTAGATGGTATATTTCTTTTAAATCCTGAGGGTCTTTAACAATTATTTGTGTCTCTTGGGGGATAAAATCCTGCCAAATGGCTTCAAAGCTGCAATTATAATGCCTCTACATGAGACAAAGGTGGCAGATTGGAGTGTGAGAATTGCTTAGGAGATCTCCTGTCAATCTACTCTTGATAATGCTCTGGCAAGAATCTTTCTCAACTGGCTGCTTCCTCAAGTGCTAAAATGCGCTTCTACCAGAGAGCCCGCATGGCTGCAGAGAAGGAAATGTTGCCGCGAACTTGATCTTTACTCTCCATAAGCTCCAGAAAAAGGCATGTGAAAAATACCATCTGTGGTACATGGCTCTTTCTGATCGAATGCAGGCCTTTGACAGTATTAATAGAAGAACACTGCGGCAACTTCTCAGAAAATACAGATGTCCAGAAATTGTGGATGGCCCTTCTTTTTAAATCCACCATTGCCATTTCTAGAAGAATCGATCAGGGTAGGATCCAATATTGTCTTTTCCAGGTTATGTCACAAGTAAAAAGGAGAAGAGAGTGGTAGATGCTCAGCAAGAAAAGGCTGTGAAAGCTGGTTCACTACTCATACCTGCCTGTCTGGTCTCGGGGATGTTATTAAAGCCATTCAGAAACCTTCAGATATATCTTTAGCCCTACTTTTTTTTTTTTTGGATGAGTAAAGGAACAGTAAAGGTCAAGGATATTACGGGTCCATAGAATTGCGTATCTTGGGCGCCTGGGTGGCTCAGTTGTTGGGCGTCTGCCTTCGGCTCAGGTCGTGATCCCGGGGTCCTGGGATCGAGTCCCACACTGGGCTCCCTGCTCTGCGGGAAGCCTGCTTCTCCCTCTCCCACTCCCCCTGCTTGTGTTCTTGCTCTTGCTGTGTCTCTCTCTGTCAAAAAAAAATAGATAAAATCTTTAAAAAAAAAAAAAGAATTGCGTATCTTTTTTGGACATGTAATTTTTGAGTGGAAAAAGCAACAGGAAAGCAACAGTTTACTAAAGAGCCACTTTATCTAAATTAAACATCATGACAGACTAATAATTAATTGGGCATTCAAATTGCATTCTGCCAGGACAATAGCTGTGGAATTTATCCTCCTACCTGTCTGCTAGCAATTAGGGATTAACAAGAGGCTAAGGAAGAAAATAAATTTAATGTGGACTCATTGGTCATTTTTCCTTGGCTACAGTTTATTTGTTCCACATGGCAGTTGAGGTCCCTAATTGCTGAACTATTCATTTTCTAACAGATCTCAGACACATTTCCAGTGCTATGGCAATAGAGGTTCTTGGGAATTCACATAGTGACATTTTGTTAGCAGGGCTTTTCAGAGAAATTTAAAAACAAACATGATATACAGAGGAGCATAATAATGAGGTGCTAATGAGAAGTCTGGGACAATAGCATCCTAGAATGTGACATGTGGCATAATGAGGAAATAAACTTGTTCACCAAGTTTCACTGCTAACAAAGTTCCATGTCTTGTCTGTCTGCGATATGCCCTTGAATGCTTTTCAATTCAGTGGATACTAGGCGGGTTTTTTGTTTTTTGTTTTTTTGGGTTTTTTTGGTGGGGGGAAATAAAAATAAGGGAGACAGGAAAAGAGAGTAGAGATAGATGTAAGGGGAAGAATTGAAAACAAACATACAGTGAGAAATGTCTTAGCTGGAAAGGTGAGCATTCCATAGAACAAAAAATCCTTTTAAAGGGGATCAGATACATACACCCCCATTCACAGTGGCATTATCCACAGAATCCAAAAGGTGGAAACAACCCAGATGTCCATTGACAGATGACTAGGTAAACAAAATGTTGTAAAGGCATATAGTGGAATATTATTCAGGCTTAAAAAGGAATAAAATTCTGACACATGTTACCACATGGATGAACCTTGAAAATATTGTGCTAAATGAAAGAAGCAAGACCAAAAAGAAAGGCAAATATTACATGGTACCACTTATATGAGGTACCTAGTCAAATTCAAAGAGACAGACAGTAGAATGGTAGTTACCAGGGGCTAGGGGTGGGGGATGCCTGGAAAATCAGCATTTCATGGGGACAGAGTTTTGGTTTGGGATGACAAGAAAGTTTTGGAAATGAATGGTGGTGATGGGGGCATGACAATGTGAATATATTTAATACCACAGAACTACACACTCAAAAATGGTTAAAATGTCAAATTTCATTCTATGAATATTTTGCCACAATAAAAAATGGGGGAACCAAATAAATATTTAAAGGAACTTTTTCAAACTGGTCCTAAAATCTTAACAGAATTGGAATCCTTCCTGAGTTACTCTGGTTCTAGTTTGCATAGAAAATAATTGTAGGAGGATGCTTGATCAACTACATTTGGTTATATCTTTGACAAGATAAAAAAAAAAACAGTAACAACAACTTTGAGGAAAGTTGTTTTTGGAAATAACACATGAGCTGAATTCCTTCCGAATTTTTTAAGAGAACTATGTATGTCCTAGTTTATTGAGGGAGCTAGTAGATAGGATTAGCAGAACTCCTGATCCTTTCCAGTAGTTATTCAAGTACTTATTTGAGAATGGGGTGGAGGTGGATAAACTTTTATTAGACACATCTAGTCCTTCTCCTGTTATCTTTGCTTCTTTGAATTTTGTTTCCATCAATTTTTTTCCATCATCTTTTTCCATCAATTATAAGACCTTTGAGAAGAAGATCCATTAAATACCTCCTAAAACAGGTTTTCAACTGTGTGTGTTCTACTTTCTTATAACACTAGTCTTGCAAACCATGGCCAAATCACTGAACATCTTTACACTTCAGTTCCCCATTTGTACAATGAAGTCATGGTAAGGATTCAAGTACCATAGCAGGTGCCTGTTTCAGAAAGCACAGTTATCAAGTAGCAGTTTGCTTTCTTCTTTCTCTCTCCCCTTCTCTAACCATAGTAAATGCTTGCATAAAACACTCCCCTCGATTCCGTCTGGTCACGCTCTAGAATATAAAACTAAGTATCCTCTTTCTGTTCTTCCTAGAACTTTCAAAGTAATTCCTCTGATCAAGAGCCTTTTTGCCCCACTGACTCTCTGTGTTTCAGCTCTCACCTGAGAGAAGCTCTCTATTGCCTACACTTGTTAATTGTGCTCCCTCTCCCTATGCAATTATTCAATATTTGACTTGGCAGATGTATTTAACTCCGAAGTTATTAGGGATACAGCATGGGCTTAGGCCGATAATTAAATTTAGATTGTCACACATGACAAGAACCTAACTTAAGAAGAAAGAGTTTTATTTGTCTCTTTGGAGTACTGTCCATATTCATGCTTCATGTATTTAGGAACATTGCAGAGGTGGAACAGTACAACTACAAGTGGGATTCTAAGGTCAAGACAAAAGAAAATATTTAAAGCTATTTGAGACAAAGGAACAAAAACAATTTTCACTACTTTCTACTGGAGTAACATCAGATTTAATAGACAGTCTTTTTTAATGTCTAGGAAGAGATTTAAGGCAAAGAAAGAAGTTCGCTGGGTTGCACTAGGAGAATATTGGCAGAACCACACTATCAAGATAACAACAACAAAAAAAGCTCGCATGATGTACTAATACATTTCCTCTAGTTAAGAAAAGTAGTTAACTCAATAAAAGAAAATCAAAGTTGTACTTATTCACTTTTCTTTTAAGTATGGCAGTTCTAAATTTGTGGTATTATATAGCATGTAATTCTTTTCAAAATGTGTATCTAAAAAGGAAGAATGAGGGGGCCTGGGTGGCTCAGTTGTTGGGCATCTGCCTTTGGCTCAGGTCATGATCCCAGGGTCCTGGGATGGAGCCCTGCATCCGGCTCTCTGCTCAGCGGGAAGCTTGCTTCTCCTTCTCCCACTCACCCTGCTTGTGTTCCCTCTCTCACTGTCTCTCTCTGTCAAATAAATAAATAAAATCTTTAAAAATATGAAATAAAAAGGAAGAATGAAAAGCAGAGGCACTGACTTTCTATGATCCTTTTGAATATAATATAAATACAGGACTCTATATTATATGAATTGGATAAAGATCCAAATAGCTATTGACCGGGTTGCCCTACTCTGAAAGTGCTCTAGAAAAAGAGTAAAATGATGTATTACCGCTTTAAAAAATAGACACATGCTTAGGCGGCAAAATATATCATATACACATAAATATACACACAAAATAAAAAGTTGATCAGTTTTATAAAATATGAAAACTTTTAGAATATAAAGCCTTAGCTTAAGGCAGAGTCTATCTGATTTTTAAAATATTAAGAAAAAAATTCAGTCGATAATTCAAAAAAAAAAAAAATACCCAGTCATCATCCAAGTGATTGTTGACAACATAATGCTCATATTAAGGCAATTACATTTCCATGTCTCCGTGGTGCTGAAGAGGAATAGCAACACTCTGATTCTGTGACTAAAAATGTTAGATAGCAGATGAAAAAAGAAAACATGCCATAAGAAAGACCTTCCCAAGAAAGAAAATAACAGAAATAGATATTGCATAGAATATGGATTTTTAAATAGGCTGAAATGTAAAATGATCAGTATTTTGCAAATCTTCCTTATGTCAAATGATAGCTCAGTTCTATTACCCAACTCTATCAACTTTATAAACAAATGCAATGATGTTGTAAAGTGAATCAAGCAACTAAGTGCAGAATATGTGATTATTCCCCATATGACACAAAATTTACAAATGCTCCCTAGGTAAAACTTTTAGGAATAACATTTGTTGTAAAACTCACTCATTCTGATCATCAAAATAGAACATAGCCCTAAGCTGCATAATCTCTATTTAGTTATTAATAAGCAATATTAATATCTTGTATAGTATTTTATGATGCAAGGCCAAAATAGCTAGATAAAAAGAAAAAGCAATGAATCATCTGTTATTATCTAGTATGTCCATATGTTATTATCTAGTCAGTTAGAAATGTATGTATCTTAAGCCATCCACGTTCTTTTCCCACCCTTCTCTGGGACTTGGGGGTCTCAGGGCTGGGGCAGGCATGGGACTGACTCAGGCACACTGGTCTCAGGACATCACGAGAAGGGCTGGGGCCTTGGCGGTGTGTGTGGGGGTTCTTATCTTCCCCAGTTGGCTACTGTTACACATTGAAACTATTTACTGCCCCCCAAAATAAAGGAAAAAAATTATATATCTTAATATCATGTAGATAACACCTATCTGTATGTTTCAGTATCATCTCTCCTTTCCTTTTTTTTTTTTTTCGTCTTTACGTTGGCATACATCTTAAGGAATAATTCTTGAGTTTATATATTCCTGAACTCTGGTATGTGCCTAAGATTGTGCCTCTCATAATTGATGATCCCCAGTATCACTCCTCATGATAAGTTATGCTCTTGTCGTGGTAATATTTTATTTTTTTAATGGGTTTTAGTTGACCTTAGGTAGATCAATTTGATTTTTTTTCTTAATTGAGGGTAATGATCATCCTCCCAAATATCCTCCTAATACTGTCTTCCATATAGAGGGTGTTTCACTCTCTTGTTTCTTTTGGTGCCTCTCATTTCTCTTGAGTGGGAGATCTGACTTATTTAGTGAGTTTAGGAGATAAATTAGACATGCATGACTCAGTCCTTACCTTATTACTCAAGTAATAGCTGCCTAGAGGAGGTCAGTTTTCTCCTCTACTTCTCTATCATGTAAGGAACACAGGGTAGGTCCCCTTGAGAGGGAGTCCTCAGTGCCTCCTGCACTTGGGAGACTATATCTGATCATTTATAATACGAAGCCTACCGTAGCCACAAATCTAAATCACATTCTCTGACGTCAGCTTTATGAACAACAATGGCTCTCCATCTGATAGGCTTTTGTTTTATCTTTCAATGGATTCAGACAGTTGGCAGGAAAGAAAGGCATTATAATTTATCTGGCGTCCTCAATACTCCAACATTTTTAATCCCCCCAAACGTTTTTGTTTGTCAGAGTTGCTTCAGCAGGAGAGAAGGACCCAAGAAAGTATTTTTTTTCACCAGTTAGATGAAGAAAGCTTTGGAACTGCAAGTGTCATTAAGAGTGGGAAAAGAATAAAATTTAACTTCCAACATCAAATTCATTAGGGTCAGAGAATCTGATTTTAGGACTTCAGCACCATTCCTAAATGAACCAACATACAAATACATACAACATACAAATACATACAACTTACAAAGATGTGCACTATTTTGTTTGCAAAGTCAGTTAATTTGCTATTTAACTAGATGGTTCCAAACATACTTGGTAGAGCCTATTTTTACTAGGAATTAATTTTATCTTTTAAGAAAATCTGTCCAATATTAATTTTAACAGTTAAATATCCAATGATTATCAATTTTTCATTAGAACCCATTAGCAAAATTACCATATTTTTTTAACAAGAAAATTTATTTCAGTTACAAAAGCTAACAGGTTAGCCCTTTCTCTGATTCAATGAACCCAGGAACTTGATTTGAAAGGCCAGAGTCACAGAGGGAGACTACCAACCACTCTGTGCATATTTATGGACTTGTTGTGTTTGTAGTAAGTACTCTCCTGACAGCCAGTGCTAAATCTAATCAATCATCCCTTAAATACATCATAGTGTAGATTCACCTCACTCCTTCATTAGCATTCATTAGCAATTAATCAACGCAGCAGGAGTCTCTAGAAAGTTCAACAATCCATAAGGTACATTTACATTAAAGATGAGCCAACATGAGGAGAGATAAAAAAGAAAGAGGAGATGAGCAGTGTCAAATCTGTGGGAGAAAACTGAAGTTCGATTTGATCTTCAAAAAACAAAAATCAACAGAATTTGGTTATTCAGCCTAAGACTTAAACTCTTGATTAACAAGCAGTAGCCTGCGTAACTCTATTACAGTTGTCAAAAACAGATTTATGCTCCCATCAGCCTGCTGAGTACATTTGTTCCGCTTCAGGTAAGCCTTATGTCTTGTCATTATATCTTCAAAAGAAACGAAAAGACGTTGTATCCAATTTTTTGCAATTGTGGGCAATAGCTTAATTCAGTCCTTAACTGTGTTCTTGCCAAGAGTTGAGGGTTATAATGGAAGCCTATTTCCCTGTAGGATGAAAAGGAGTCCTGCTGTGGAATATAATACCCTGAACTCATGGCTGAGAGCTGTATTGTGCCCACTGAAGTGTCTCTCTTCAAAATGAGAGAAATAGGGAGGGGGTGTCCTTCCCTGGTCAGTGTCAGCAGAGCATCAGGAATCCTGAAGATTCTGTCTTCTTCAGCCTAACTAACCTCACGGAATTCCTCTGAGCTCTCAACCAACCTAACCTCAGTTTTCCCATTAGAGAAAGACAATCTCACGAATCATTTCTGGAGGGTGAAAAAATTAATAATGCAAAAAAAAAAGCATTTTTCATGCACATTTTAATGTCTTGGTTTAATTATTCCAACTTACCATCTGATTTAAAAGTAATTCAAAATCACTGTGTTCACATGAGAAATGTGCAATAGCCAGATAATTTCAAAGCTTCCAAATAATATTAACTCACAGAAAGAGGTCTAAAAGTGTCATAAAGATAGCAACTCCTGAAGCCATCCTGAGGTGATACCAATAATACCAACTTGGGATATAAATGCTAAATGATAACAGACATATTTCAGCATGCGATACATTTAATTTAGACACACAGAAGTGTACATGTACCCAATTATAACAGTTACAAACAATATTCACTTGTTCCACACATGTTGAAGTCCTTGACTCAGGCCATGAATTGAAACCCTTTTTCCCCTGAACAAATACCTCAAACTTCAGTATAATCCAAACACTCTGCATCAGTAAACTTATCTCAGCAAGCATGAGCACGGAATTGCTACCAACAGGATTGCTTTATTCTGGGAGTAGCAAATGGCCTTGAAAGATTTGGGTCTCATACTGCAGTGGAAAGAAAGACCTAGATTTGTTTTTTGCCTTTAAAGAAAATTTTTACAAATGTCGCAGTTTGTTGAATTGGTCCAGTCCAGTTCTCTGTGGTTATAATTCAGAATAAGAGTGAAGTAGCTAGCAGCCCAGCATGGCTCATCATTTGAGTTTCAAAATAGACTTCTGAACTCTTCTGAACCACTGCCACCTCTCTTCTTGTTGAGTTGTTCTGGATGTTTTCTAAAAGCAGACTATATTCTGGATTTATTTTGAAGGAAAATAGACTTCTTAAAATTTTGTCTAAATAATTCATCTTTAATTTTTTTTTCATATACCTTTTGTGAAGGTTCAAGCTCATTTCTAAGCGCACATTTCAGAAGCTGGTCGGTGGGGATAGGCTTAGAAAAAAATTTTTTTTTTCTTATCCTACTTGTCTATTTTATCCCAACAATTCACTTCCCTGAAGAAAAACAATACAGTCTGGATAGAAAACTGAATTAGCTGATAAAAGCATTAAATTAGAGACATGTTAAGATATCATTCAGGCCACTGAAGCCTCTATAGAGCTCTACTTAAGTCCAGCAGTAGCTCACATCCTCCTCACCAGAGCCTCTGACCAAGTCATCAGCAGTGACTGACAGGCTCACATCAAGAGGCATCAAACCTTCATACATTTTTAAATACCACAATGATCCTAATGGAGAATTTAAAACAATTTGGGAATTCAATATTAGGGAAATGCATTCAAATGCAAGATCAGACAAACATATTAGCCAATACTCCGAGTATTAATGGACCTTAGAACTAAATCTGTCCAGTTGAAGATAATTCATAAGGCCTTTTGGACACCAGGGATGGTCTTTAGGGTTGGGGGGGGGGAGGACAGAGTCAGGAAATGGGAATAAAAGGCGAACGAACAGGATGGGGGTCAGCACCATGGAGACAGATGCAGACAGAGAAGCAAGTGATTGGTTTTGGATCTTCTGTTTTTCAGACAAATGAAATCATGCATTACACCACTTTTTAGCCATTCAGTTAGATAGGTGAGGATTCTCAGCTCATAGAATCATGAGTTTAAAAATGAACAAGATAAAAAGGATTTCACATAGTAACTATGTTCACAGTAAAATAACAAGGAGCTGTCATATTACTCCAGAGGTAGCACATCCCTAAAGTACAAAATAGAGATGCTGCTCCTTTTAAATGAAACTTAGGAAAGAGAAAAAACCAAATTTCTTACACTAGTGTGATTTTAGACACGTTACTTAATCTCTGCTTCAGTTTTCTCATATATAAAACAAAGATAATAATAATATCAACCTCTCTGAGTTGTTATGAGGGTTATGTGATTCAATTTTTGTAAAGGGCTTAAAAGAAGACCTGGTATATAGTAAGCATTATACGTGTATTGCTGTTGCCATTAAAGTTTCAAGTCTTGGAATTTCTCAAGTGCAATATGATAAAGACCTTTTCTGGAAAAGGTGATTAATGCATACTGGAAAGTCTTAAATTTCCTAGTTCAATGCCTGATTCATTAAATGTTAGATATTAGTTCATTATCCGTATAGATACTAACAATAGATTAAGCAAAGAGTCCAGAGGCAAGATTCAGGAATAAAATTCAGGAGCACCTTGACCAACTCTGACCCAGCTGCAAAATATATAGAAGTAATTCCAGTTGTTTATTTGATAAAGAAATAAAGAAGGACTATCCTTATATCCATGGTTTACAATGTTTTAATATACATGGATGAGTTTATTAAAGCAATGGACCATATGAACTACCCACCCCAACTTTCTGGGTTGTCTGATACATTCTCAAGAGGACTTTGGAAGACAGCAATGCATCTAATGAACCACTAATAAAGGATGTTACAAGTAAATTATGATTGTACCAGAATTAAAAAAAAAAAAAACAGACATTGCTGTAGTATAAACTTAAATTCTAAAATAGTTTACCAATAAACTGAAGTTCTCTGGGCCACAAATTGTGACTTCAGAGTGAAGAATCTTTCTATCAAGTAGACACTCACCCATCACACCAGTAGAAGGAATAAATAGAAAAAAAGAATCTTTGCTTTTTCCTATTTCTTGAGAAAGTGCCATAAACAATACTAAAGAATGGTAAAGAGGCTATTCTTCCAAAATTTGGCCATTTTCCCAGAAGCAGATGCAGTGCCCACTTGGGAGTACTGTATCATCAACATTGATGCTCCTGCATGCTCAAGTGCCGTTAGTTCTAGTGGGGTCATAAGTTATTTGGTCGAACTTCATTCTTTACAGAAAAAAAGAAACATTTACAAATGCTTTTGGGATAGTAAATTCTTTCGTGAATCACATGGAAGTTAGAAACGACAAAAGAACAGTGAAGAATTATAGGCATAATAGGGCCTTGGACAAAAAAGAGAAACCTCTCTGAAAGGGAAATAAAGGAGATGATATAAGAGCTTTCCCCTATCTGCTTTTGTTCATTTTGTTTGCTAGTTGTTCAAGTATCATTTTTAGAAAGATGAAACCATGACACTTAGGCAAATATAAAATGAACACGTGTCAAAGATTTTATTTAAGTTAGTAAATAATAAGGGAACCAGTAAGATGTTAAAGCTGGTCCACTAATAATAATAATAATAATAATAATAATGCTTTGAGAAGCTAGTATATACAGGCCACTTAAAAAAATGCTTGGCTAAGATTGCTCATTAGATATAAAACAGGTTAGTGTCCAACAGAGCCCCAAACAGAAACATTTGAGTTTATTTATTTCAGTGGGCAGACATTCTTTGCATCTCTTTTGAAAAAAAAAAAAATCTACTAGCTAATCTCTGCCTTTACAGTGTTGCAATTGCTCAGCCATTATGGAAAGTCAAGCCAAGCACTGCAATGATAGAACACCCAGTAATCTCATTTGCCTATTTACGAGTTTTGAATAATTTTTCTGACACCACTATCACTTTTCTTTAAAAAAGAAAACCCATGCACATTTTAACCACCCCTTTTTGCTAACAACAGAGCAATAACTTATATCAGTACGAAATATATGATGTTCTGTTCATGCAAAATATTCATTTTCCCTAAAATTCTCAGTCATTGTTTTCTTAAAAATGCAAAGCTATTGTTGAGCAGTTTGCTTAAAAACCAAATCAACTTCATGAGTGGCACACATATATCATGTTTTGCTTATAAACAAAAGTCGTTCTCAACTAATTCAAAACCAGAAAAAAAAATCTTGAACATTTCACAGTAATAATCACAGATTAGTTCAGGTAAGGATTTATGTGTTGATTATAAGTTATATGTATGTAAATACATAGACTGGATCCCTATTTTATAAAGTGGGATTTGTCAAAATTAAGATACTTGTGGTCATTAACAACTTTGAAATGGTATGATAAAGTATCATGAGAAATGAATAATATACATTCTGAGAATATTAAACTTCTCTATTATTAACATTAGTTACATAGTGAAATTATTAGTCAGACAGGTTTGATTCTAGTTTTATTTATGAGAAAGAGATGAGAAATTGATTAACTATCAGCTGTAGTGTGTCAAATCTGTTAGAAATGTTTTTCTATTTTGGTTTTAAATAAGACCAAGTTAGCACAAATGAACATTACTCAGAGCCATGTAACTAATTTTTATATAATCCAGCCTCAAAGATGCACGGAATTGCCTGATTTTAGTTTAGAGAATCTAGGAATAAGGTTTGAAGCATATAGCATGTAACAGTAATTTGGGAAGGTTGTTTAGGATACAGCAACCATAACCATGTCTGGCAATTTTCAATTACAGAAACAAAATTAGCCCTCAAATCCAGGAGCTCAAATCCAAAATTTGGGGCAATTGCATTCACATGGCCATGAGATACCCACTTACATGTGTACTTCTCACTACACAGATTAGAACATTACAAAGAACATGAAGGGTGTGGTGATTATATTCATTAAGAACTTCCTTGTATAACAAACGTCCCTAAAATGTGTTAAGTTGTGATTCAACTTACAAAATTCAGTTTATTCAGAATTATCAATTAGCATATTGATTACTCATAGCCATCTTTATCAGTACATTTCTTGTAGATTAGTGTAAAAATGAACTCAATAATCTAAGCCTGATAAGCTCCAGAGATACCTAATGTCAATGTTTAAATCACAATGAAATTAATTTTTAAAGGATGATTGACCTTTAAAGATGAATCCACAGGCAGCAAATAGAAAGTTTCACTTTTTAATCTCATGAAAGTATCCTTATTAATTGCATTGTTTTAGATCCCTAAAGAATTTTTTAAAAATAACTATTTTTCGACCTTTTGCTAGGCTGTTTATTGTGAGCTCCAAATGAAGCTTTTCTCCACACTTAAACTTGGACTTGGCAAATTGTTTTACTTTTGCATAAGAGTCTTGATGCACTCTCTCACACCTCTGTTTATGCATTACACTCAGGGCCAAACTCAAAGAGATGATTATTTACCCTCAAGAGGTTTATATTCAAATAGTCCCAGCATCCTTGTATACTTTATGGTTTCCTTGATGTGTTACTTTCCATTACCTCCTGTGTTGGAATTTAGAGCTTAAATAACTCAAGCAATTAAATCACCACGGTGTACTCTCTTTTGCTATATGTTAGTTTGTTAGGAAGGCCCCCAATAGCAGTTTATATATTTCATATTGGGCACATACAAAAAAAGAAAACTCCAATTTTGAGGGGATGCATCTGGTATATATACTTAAACTCTGTGATGAAACATGTGTTTTCAACTATGCCAATTCCAGATTTCCTGATTTGCTGGAAGTTGCATAAAAATTTAAATTGAATAGTCCCCTGAAACCACTCTACAAATAAATGCCAGCTATGTATATTGGTCAGAAAAGGGGGGGAAAAAGCACAGTAATCTGGGTTTTCCATCCCCAGTGCTGGCTGCATAATTATCATTAGGTTTGGCCCTCTTACTCAAAAGTCCAATTAGGATAAATCCCACCCTCTTGAAAGACCTGGAACCAATCACAATCATCTGAGGCATGCATGCTAATGATTCTCAAATAGAGAATGAGTCCCAAGGCTTTGACTCTCAGAGTATGGTGCCAAGGATACACCTATAAATGGGCAATGAGTGTGACAGGGAACAGTCCTCTTGGGAGTCCTTGTGCCTGTTCTTTGGTATATGGTCTCTCAATTAATTATGAGATTCAGTCTCACAAAAGTGATTGCAGCATACTTGGGGCTCAGGCACAGTGTATGCAAGAGGCAGGTTAGATGTCTGACTTTGATTTTGCATTTGCCATCTTCTTGGTTGATTTCTTCAACAATATATTTCAGGTACCTAGAACACCACCTGAAACATAAAATTGTTCAATAACTGATTACTGAGTGAGTGAATTGAGTGAATGAATGAATGAATGAATGAGACAAAACTTACAAAACAATGAGGAAACAAGAAGAGCCAGTTTAAAGTATTTCTGGACTGAATATAGTCTATGAGTTAATGCATACATACATACAACACACGCACATATACAAGAGAGAGAATATCAGCATTGGCTGGAGTTCAGAGGAAGGGCTTCCCGAAGTCAGCATGATTTGCAATGGACTATGACTGGCTGGCAGGATTGATGAATCAGAAAAAGTGGGAGGCGCTTGAGGCGGGTGGCTCTAAGGAGCACACTACACTTAGGCTCACTGGATTTAGTGTGTTTCATAAAAGTTTGATAAAACCCAGCTACTAGCATGCCAAAAATTCAATAAGATGTCTTGACTTGAGAATGTTCACTTTGTTCTCATTGAAATTCTGGTTACTGTTATTTCTCATTACATTTTGTTTATGAATTCATTCAATGAAACATTCCTTAAACACCTACAATATAGGATCCTCTTGTGGTAAAAGCCAGAGATTCAAATTAAACCCTGTCCCTGTCCCTTTAGGGTTCCCACTCTTATGGGATGACTGACAAGAGAGCAGAACATTACACAGTGTTATAAACACTTTGAGAACACTTTGAGGCCACATGTCCTCACTCCCCATAAAGGCCAAGGAGCTCCCGTTTCCTTGAGATCTATTTCTCTGTGAGCTGATGTGCACTTTATATCATTAAAGAGAAGGTTGTAGGCAGTTAATAAAATTTTACATTTTTCTCCTTTTCTGGATTTGCACTTATACTGTGCTATTAATTCTGTAGACTAGTATATTCAAGACACAGAAAAATGGGTATCAAAGGTCATCACCCCAGACTTGTTTCCTTTTAATAAACTCCCCATCATCTTCCACTGTTTGGCACTCAAGATGCCCACAAATGTCATCTCAGTCAGTCCAAATAGCTCTGTTAGGCAAGGCTGTTAAATTATGATGATCACAAAAGAGCTCACATTTGCAAGAGCATTTAAGCATTACACTGTTGCTTTTCCATGTTCTTAAACTGTCCTAAAGTCTAAATGAAACAAACATAAAGGTCTGTTTCCTGTTTTTTCTTTGACTAAGTTTACTGTAAGTTAGAGATAATGAATGTAAAACACCTGGCCCCTGGCCAAACTTCAATTTAAGTTCGACATTATTAAGTAATTAAAGTCTCGCTCAGAACCTACTTCTCTGCTTCATTAGAGGTGCAGATGTGAGGAGGGGCCATGGACTATCTCTTCCCCCAACCTCTGGAATGGCAGACACATTAGCCCACCACTGCCAGTTGCTGCCATTAATTGAGCAGTTCCTTTGTCTCAAACTCTTGACATACATTATCTCCTTTCATCCCCCAAACCGCCCTTTAAGGAAAAGTTGTTATCTCTATTCCACTTTAGAGATCATGAAATAGAGGCTCATAGAGGTTAATTAACTTGCTAAACTCAGAGTTAGTAAATGACAGAGCTGGCTTTTATCCCAAGTCTTCCGTGCTCCTAAGCCTTGTGTAATACTGCTTCCTAAACCTGTGAGGGGTTGGGGCAGAGCTCATTCCATTTCTAGATGCTTTCTGGATAAATAAACTTTTGTACTCTTTTCCTGGACAACTCAAGCCCCCCTTACTTTGGTGCATGTAGCTCTAAAAGTTCTTTCCTCTAGGGTTTTCTTTAGAAGGTCAAGAAAACTGGTTCAAATTCTATGCCGTAAGAGGTTTGCCCTGCCTAGGACATAAGCTCTTTGTATCTCAGAATGTTAGTTCAGAATGATGACCTGCTTATGCGTATACTCAGTGTGTGGTATAGGTAATGCCTCACTAGGACAGATGAGCGACTGGAGCACTCATAGAAGGAGCTAGCAATGTGGTATGGTTTATATGTATCTCAGGGGCAGAAGCCACATTGGACGCACATGATTGCCATGCCATAGGCCTGGTGGCGGACTTTGCTTGTTGCATTCCAAATCCACTCTCCATCTTTACTTTCTTAACTAAACCTGGATTTTGTTCAGGGTATTAAAAATATTCACGTCATGAACTCTCTCGCAGCTACAGAGGTGCAAACAAAAGTCTACTGGGTAGAGATTTGGGAAAAGCTGTTGTTTTTCTGATGAAAGATGACAGCCCTAGCTTCTTTTACCCTTTTGCTCTTTCTTCTTTCTGTCTGGAATACAGATAGGATGCCTGGAAGAAAAGCAGCCATCTTGTGACTGTGAGCACCAAACCTCTCAGGAAAGATGACAGAACAGGAAGTTAGAAGAAACTTGGGTTCTTATTTAATTACTTGAGCAGATGAATCAGCCTTGAATTGCCTGTTTCCACAGTAGAAAAGTCAGCCTTTATTTGGTTAGACAGTACTAGTAATGTTTAATTTGTATTATGTGCATCTCCAAATTACATAGACCTTGATCCTACTCTTACCTCAATATCTTTATTGTCATTCCTCAGCTAGAAAAAAAATCAGTTAAAATAGCTTCTAACAGTATAAATCTTAGCTATAGCTTTTACTCATGAGCACACATACTATGTATCTCTAGCTTTCTCTTCCATACCACATGGGCAAGACTGTGGACAAATAAGCAGAATTCTATTTTATTTAATTTTCCTACCATTTAGAATGGAATTAATCATTCTTTTAAGATTTTATCTATTTATTTTAGAGAGAGAGAGATTGAGCATGAGAGAGAGCAGGGGGAGGGGTGAGGAGAGGGAGAGAGAGAATCCCAAGCATACTCTGAGCTGAGTGCTCAGCCCAGCATGCGGCAGGATCTCATGACCCTGAGCTCATGACCTGAGCCAAAACCAAGAGTTGGATGCTTAACCAATTGAGTCAGCCAGGTGCCCTGGAATTAGTCATTCTTACATGTAATCTACCTCAAGGCCTCATGTGAAAAAAGTTAAAATATGTACAGTTATACTGGAAGAATAGAACCCTTTGCATATAAAATATAATCATTGGTAATGTATTAATAGTTTGCTCTGATTAGCGCCAGCTATTTTAAATTTGTTAAATGTTCTTCAAATATGTTATGAAAAATTTTAATGAATTATGAGTAAAACTCCCTCAGAACATGGCTTTGCCTTTTTTATGAATATGAATGCAATCAGGTAGGTTTCTGTGGGCTCTAGAATTAAGCAGAATTAGGCCCCCAAAAGGATCAATCCTGGAAATGAGATAAAACACAAAGACCATAAGAAAAGGAAAAGAGGGATGGAGAAAGGCACAGGGAAACATGAGATTTTTGAAAAAGAAGAGAGCTTCCTCAGGAGAATCACTGAAGTGATCTTTAAAAATAGATCTCATTAAAGTGAAAAGACTAATGTTATCATAACTATGACCCCAACAATTGAATAATTGTTCTAATGAAGTATTTTAAAGCCATTATCTTTTGCAAAAAGAAATTGAAACAGGACAGTGAGTATGAATACAATAACGGTATAACTTGCCAGTGAATTCAACTAGAAATTTCATCAAATCCCAGCCTTATTCATCTGAATTTAGGGACCCACATATTTTGCACATTGATGTTCAATAAATATTCATTTTCTTTTCTTAATTAAAGAATAATACACTTGATCCAAATCAGTGGGTAATTATAAAATGACTTTCAGTGGCAACAAGAAAGGCTAGAAATAAGAAAATGCTATATAAACGTTTTCTTATCATGGATTTTTTTTTTTTTGAAGACTTTCACAGAGTTAGAACATTCTTAATTATAAGTTCTATAAAAAGGCAAGAGTATGCCTAAAGCAATATTTTTGACCTTTCACTGGGAGATAAAACTTTGCAAATTTACTTTAAAATGACCATTAGATTTGGAGACAATGTGATCACGTGAGTGTCAGTTTGGCAGAATGGTCATAAATTAAAGGCGATGACAAACAGCAATGTTCAGAGCAGGGAGAGATCTCTCGTGAGGGCCACAGGGGTCGGAGTGAAGCTCTTGTCCTCTCTAACATCTGGATTATTGATGGGGAGCATTAATGATGTGAAAGACAGAGCACACAGCATGTTAATAAAATTTGCAGATGTTACAAATTTGGAAGCTGTTGCACACACCAGGAGACTAAGAATTAATACAAATGGATCTAATGAGATTACAAATACACAGAGAAAAGAGGACAATTAGATTCCATTTAGAAAAGTGCAACTAATCAATCTGGGAGGAAGTACATGTTCACTCAGCAGGTCTGAAGACAACCCTGGGAAGTAATCAATTTAAACAAAAATGCAAAGCACAATAATACAACTGCTGGGATCTGAGAAGCAGTATTGCTCCAAGATCAGTCAGCAGTGCCACCTGCGAGCTTTCTTCCATGGAACCACCCATGAAATGAGTAGATCTGAGGGAAGAGGCCTGAAAGCCCAAGACTATTAATTTGGAAGTTAAGAAGTAAGAGCAGTTTCCTGGTGCCATGGCATTACCAACAACCATTTCCAAATTCCGGATTGAGCAGCCACAGGTCCACCAATGTGCTACAGTGTCTAAAGGAGGGATGCTAAAAATGCTATCCACAGAACAGGCCCATTCAGGTGCATGATCCAGGTCAACTACTCTTCTGATCCCAAAGGAACTGAGGATTTCAGGAGGTGGGGTAGGGTTGTGAAATAGTTTTGATCGTACTCAAAGGTATAAATATACCCCAGGGGACCCAAGACCAGCATAAAGGTAAAAAACACAGACTTCTGGTGTCAGCAGCATCAGTTATGAGTATACAACCTCGGGAAAATAATTTACTTTGCTCTAAGTTGTTTAGCTGCTATAACATATTTGACTCCTGTGTGCCTCCAGTTTTTTTCACTTATAATATAGATATAATAATACCTGTCTTTCAGAGTTGTTAAAGGATAAAGAATAACGTTTATAAAGTGATTAGCATCATCAGTACTAATGATTTCC
>NC_138372.1:131151275-131178030 GCF_054177405.1 Leptonychotes weddellii
ATATACAATGGAATATTACTCAGCCATCAGAAAGGATGAATACCCAACTTTTACATCAACATGGATGGGACCGGAGGAGATTATGCTAAGTGAAATAAGTCAAGCAGAGAAAGTCAATTATCATATGGTTTCACTTATTTGTGGAACATAAGGAATAGCATGGAGGACATTAGGAGAAGGAAGGGAAAAATGAAGGGGGAGAAATCAGAGGGAGAGATGAACCATGAGAGACTATGGACCCTGAGAAACAAACTGAGGGTTTTGGGGGTGGGGGGTAAGAGGATGTGTTAGCCCGGTGACAGGTATTAAGGAGGGCACGTACTGCATGGAGGACTGGGTGTTATACGCAAACAATGAATCATGGATCACTACATCAAAAACTAATGATGTATTGTATGGGGACTAACATAACATAATAAAATAAAATTTAAAAAATAAATTAATTAAATTAAATAAAAAAAAAAGAATTCAGGGAAAACAAGGAAGCTAATGTCCACAGAACAGAGTACTGAAGAGTAGAGATCTGTACCCAGAGAGAACCCTGAAGATCTGTAGAGGTCTCCTTTGGGTATTCAGCAGAATACTGATCGGCATGTGCATTGGAAAAATATGCAAGGCATTCAAAAGGACCACCTGAAAGAATTAGAAAGAGTAGTTCCTAAAGTTTACACAATGCTGGGATTAGTGCCTGTGCCCAACAATCAGGGTGGAAAATTCACAGTGTATTAAGTAGAAAATTCAGAAGGAGGGTAATAATTAGCCCTAGATAAAACATGGCATGGATCTTAAAAGAAAGACTTGTAAAGATCAATCTGTTTCTAAGAACTTAACTGCTACAACAAAGATCAAGAATGTTTATAAGAATACATAATATCTACCACATAACAAAATAAAATTGACCATGCTTGGCATCCAATTGAAGATTACCAGACAGGAAAAGAAGCAAGAGAATATGACCATGATGAGGAGAAAAAGCAACTAACCCAAACTGATCTAGAACTGACATAGATAGTAGCATTAGAAGACTAAGACTTTAAAAGTTTTTTCAAAACTATATTACATATGTTCAATAAGCTAGAGCAAAGGTTGAGTAAGCTAAAATAAAGGTGTATAAGATATTTTAAAAGATCCAAATTGAACTTCTAAAAATAAAAACTATAATATAGAAGATAAAGTATCCTGGATGGGATTAAAAGCAGATTAGACATTTTAGAAGAAAAAATAGTAAACTTAAAAACATGGCAGTATTAAACACAGAGAGAAAAAATGTCAAAAACAAACAATAATAAAATCATAGCATCAGTGACCTGTGGGATCATACAGCTTAAAATACATGTAATAGGAGTTCCTGATTTGGGGGAGGGGGAACAGAAAAATAAATATTTGAAGAAAAAAATGGGTGATTTTTTTTCAAAATTGGGTAAAAACCATAAAGCTGCAGTTGCAAGCATGAAAAACATGAAGAAAATTATATTAAGGTACATCATCATCACCAAATATAAGACAGTGAAAAAGGGAAAGTCTTAAATATGGCTAGACAAAAAAAGCACATTATGAACAGAGGAACAAGATAAGGATAAAAACAGATTTATCACTGGATATAACCCAAGTGAAAAGATAATGCAACATTATCTTTAAATACTTAAAGAAAAAAAAAAAAAACCTGTCAAGTTGGAATTCTATACCTCAAAGTAAATCTGAAATAAAGGGCACACAGGAGCTGAATGAATTTATCACCAGTAGACTTGCACTACAAAAAAATATTTTAAAAAAGAAAAAAGGCAGGCAGAAAATAGCACCTGGAAAGCTGTTCTACAAAAGAGGTGACGAGCACTGGGGATGGAACTCTGTGCTCTCACCTGAGGTAACCACATGACAAGCATGATAAAGATGATTAACTGGCACCAAACATTTTTCCCCTTTCTGTAGTGAGGATAGTTTCTGGGAACCTGCCATTAGCCAAGGACTGCATTTCCCCACCCCTTTTGCATCTAGTTGTGACTGTGTGGCTAGCAGAGTGATGTGTGTCACTCTAAGCCTATCAAGGGTACGGCTTCCTCCCTCTCTTTCTTCTTCTGTGGCAACCTCCACCACGTGTTGAATATGGCAGGCACACTATGGAAGGAACTTGTGTAAGAAGGAATTTGGTTTGCTTTTGTTCTTCGTTTCTAGGAAATAGCCTCTGAACCCTTGGAATTTCCAGAGTGATAGGAATATCTTTGTTATTCATGGTAGAGCCTTTGTTTATACTAATGAGATGACTCAGGATGGGGGCTGGTCATGCCAGAAATAGCAACTATGTGAATAAAGGGTCTGTCCTTTGAGCCATGTGATATCAGTCTAACCTCCAAGGAGGGAAGGAGTGTTGGAGGTTGAGTAACATGACCAATGGTTCAATATATCATGCTGACATAATGAAACCCCAATCAAAACTATGGGCCACAAGGATTGGGGGAGCATCCCTGCTTGGCAGTACTCTGTGGAATGTCACTCATCATTTGTCCAGGACCCTTCCAAATCTTGCCCTATGCATCTCTTCTTTGGCTGATTCAAATTTATATCCTTCGGCAAAAATAAAACTGTAATTGTAAGTATAGCACTTTCCTGTGTACTGTGAGTTGTTCTAGTGAATTATCAAACCTAAGAGGGGTAGTAAGAACCCCTGAATTTGTAGCCAGCTTGTCAGAAGTAAGTATGGCCAAGGGACCCCCAAACTTGCAGCTGGTATCTGAAGTGAAAGTAGTGAAATGGAGGACTGTCCCCTTAATCTATGAAATTCAGCTTGACTCCGGGTAGTAAATGTCAAACCTATGTCCTAAATCACCCCATGGAAGCCTAGGTGCCTCTCCACATTGAGCTGCTATATTAATAAAAGATGCACATTATAAAAAAATTAAGCCAGTGAGTTTGGGGGATTTATATGTTATAGCGTCTATGGTTGCCCCAACTGCATTACAGTTAGCTCCATTTTTCCTTCAGGTTTTTCTCAAAATTCCTCTCCTACTAAGTCTTTCTCCATTCACCCTACATATAATTTCAGACCCCCCACCTAACATTTCATAACCCCCTTCACTGTTTCATTGTTCCCCTTAGCACTTATTACTGTAGCAGTCCATATATTTTACATGCTTATCATCTTTATTTTCTGTCTCCCTTAGTAGAATGTAAGCTCCAAGAAGACAGAGATTTATGCCCCCCACTTGTTCATGGCTTTATCTGCTGGGATTAGAACAGCACAGCATGTAGTAGATGCTTACTGAATAAACACATGAATCAGGAGGCAGAATGTATTGGATAAACAGGATGCAATGAGAACAGCTCACAGAGTCTATTAAATTGCAAACAGCTCAAGGAGAGAAAATAAACTTCAGATAGACTAGTAACAATAGGAATTGAAAGAAAATGGTACATGCCTGAGTTAGTAAGAGATAGAAACCCTGGGGTTAGGTACCCATTGAGGAACCAACCGTGATGCGGAAGATCCTAATAAAATCTTCATCTTCAACAACCAGGGAGACTGAGGAAATTGTGAAGCAGCAGAGTTAGGGATGTCCAGAAATCCACGTAGGAAGAGATGATAAGCTCAATTTGGACATGGCATTTAAATGCCTTTCAAAATCACCTGGGCAAACCAACCAGTCCAAGAATGCTGTAGTCCTAAGGATAAAACACAGGAGTTAAAGCAGAGGAGTATTGTAGAGGAAATGTCTAAATTAATCAGGAATATTATAGGTTTATGCCAATAAGATATATTTTCTAACTCTTTGTGGAACAAAAAGAAATTGGTAAGCCAAACAGCTTTAATTCATGTCCAATTTATTTCTCTGGTTTATGTCTTTTGGATACCCACAAGTGAACACTTAGAGAGTATTAGAACGTTACTGAAACTATTATGTTAGAATACCTCAAACATAGAATTTCATGTATTATAGAGCAGCAGGGATATTTACTACCTTCAGCATCTTCAAAACTCTTGAGAATTGAATGGATCTTATCTTTATCGCTGAAAATAAACTTAGAGTACTTCATTATTGCTTCTTAATAACAAGCCCTTTTGCAAACAAGCAGGCCATGAGCAGAACTTAAGACGAGTAATCACATCCAAACAGTTTAGATGATCAATCATCTTATGTATGCATAAAATATTAAACATAATGAACATGTTAGGGAGCTATCGATCTATTCCAGTCCAAGTCACAACAAAACACAAATGGTTTCTTAGTGATTGAGAGCATTGATTAGACCCTAGGGTTTATACACATGAGTAAGTAGAAGGCCTTCAATGTATGACTTCCAGTAGAGACCAGGCAACTGAACTCCTGACTGCCCAAAGTTCACAACTAGCTCTTTTTATTGAATTAATATGGAAAGACTTTTCTAAATTAGGCCATATATTTACAACTGTCCTGTTTGCAGCGCCAATTATATAACCTCAAGTTTTATTCCATCCACAAATCTCCACAATTATGGATAGTCTGGTTTCCATTCCAGAAATCAGTCTACCATCTGGCTTACTTCCTTGCTCTCCTCTTTTCTCCCTTACCTTTTTCTTCATTCACTTTGCCCCTTCCCTCCATGTCCCTGGGGCCATGCTGTTCACTATCTTTGTCATTTCATTCATTCATGCTGTATCCTAGTCTCTCCGTGTGGATGCCCCTCCTTCCTTTTCATCCAGAGAATGCCTACCCATACTTGAAAGCAGAGTTTCTTCAAGCGCAGTCAGAATTACCTAAAGCACTTGAATTAAATAATTTGGGGAAAATGTCAGTTTTTACCCAGGAATTTTCATTTTTAACAAACACATATACTAGATCTTTCTGGGCATGTGTTGACTGGTTCCCTCCAGCACTGTTTTGCAGCAGATAATCAATTGCTCATGCCATTGGCTGGTCTCAGATACATACCTACAGTCTGACCACAGACTTGGGATGCTCAGTGATTGCTGCATACATATTGTTAGGCTTGCAAGCACAGATTTTGCACTTCTGTAGTTAATTTTCTCAGAACAGAGGTGGGGGACACAAATGCTTTTGAATTATTTGGGTCTCTCCACACCTGATGGCTCCTTGCTCCACATAGACAGCTGATTATTGCCGCTACCTCCATGTGCCTTTATAAGCACTGAAAAGAAGCACTGGGGAGCTTCTTCACTCAACTGGGTTCTTAATTTCGAGTTTATCCTTGCACTCTTCAGTGTTGATTCGACACTCAAACATAATGAAAATGACTTCAGTATTGACTTCATCAATACTTGAACTAGGTAAGTCTGTCATATCAGCACCTCTGGTGATTCTTATGCATACAAAAGTTCAAGAATTTTTTAGGTCTAAGTAGATTGTTGCAGTAAGGGGTTCCCATGTATTCATACCTTCCTGTATGTCCCTTTGCCATGTGACTTTGCCATTTCTCCCATCCCACTATTTCTCCATTTCTTGAATCTGGTCTTAGCTATGTGACTTGCTTTGACCAACAGATAACAATAAATGGTGCAGATGGAGGCCTTGTATATTGGAATTCACCCTCTCTTGCTTCTGGAAGCCCTTTCCTCATGTGAATCAGCCCAGGCTCGCCGCTAGATGAAGAGAGACTGCCTTAGAGAGGTTCTAGCCATTTCCCAGTTGTCCCAAACCCCTAGGCATCACAGGCCCCAACTAAGGAAACTATGGCCCCAGACATAGTAGTGAGCTCATTTTAGATCATCCATCCCCAGCTGAGTCAACCCAGGCTAGAGTCATAGAGCCAAACCACAGATTTGCAAAGTATAATAAATATTCATTATTTTAAGCCACTGTGTTTTGAGGTGGCTTGTTTCAGAGTAAAACCAAACTGATCCAAAGGTTTAGCTCAAAAGAATTTATTTCTTCACTTATCTCCACACCAGAACACACCCACCCTCTCTTGGTTCTTTCAGAGTAGTATATTCACAACACTAACAAGAGATATCATTATTTGAGCTGTGTATTAAGCCCAGAACTGCACTAATACTCAACATATCTGTAGGAAATATAACAGTATCCCATTTCATAGACATGAATACTGAGCCTTAAAAAGGTTATATGAACTGCTCAAGGTCACACAAGTAGTACTCACGGTAGGTGCAGTATTTGAATTCACTCTAGATTCTAGGTACCTTGAGATTCAAGACAATTTCCATTTGTCTTTTCAACCAGATAGTGGGCATAATTCTGGGAGTAACCCAGCTGCTTAATAAATACTTATTTAAATGAATTGACCTTTAACCTTATGCCTACTTTCCTAAGCCCTGGTTTGTCTTTGTTCAATTTTTACTTACCTCCTCATCAAAACAAAAACAAAAACAAGTGAACAAACAAAAAATTTTTTTTTGAATTTTTTGGGTCTCTCCAGACCCGGTGGCTCCTTGCTCCACATAGACAGCTGATTGTTGTCACTACCTCCATGTGCCAATCAACCAACTAAACAAACAAACAAAAAACCAAGAAGGTTGAAAATGACATTTTTATTGTCCCAAGTATTCCAAACTATAGTATCCTTTCGAATGGCTTCCACAGGTCCATTCCACTTTTAGGTTTTTTATGTTGGTTTTATAACCTTCCTATCATAGTCACACTGTGATGCATTTTGAATGACCAGATATTTCTATGACTCACTCAGATATAAGACCTTGATATTTATTTAAGAAGAATATTTCAAGAGCAAGATACAGGTAGAAACTATAAATATTGGTTTCTCCCTTACATAGGACTTCTTAAGTTTCTAAACCTGGTCCAGTCTTTCTAGGTTCATATCAACCAAACCAATCACTTAGAAACCATTCATGTTTTGTTGTCATTCCATTTAATGGAGAACAATGGCACTATCCCTGTCTTAGGTATAGGACATTTAAGACTGATTTCTGGGGCGCCTGGGTGGCTCAGTTGGTTAAGCGACTGCCTTCGGCTCAGGTCATGATCCTGGAGTCCCGGGATCGAGTCCCACATCGGGCTTCCTGCTCAACAGGGAGTCTGCTTCTCCCTCTGACCCTCCCCCCTCTCATGAGCTCTCTCTCTCTCTCTCAAATAAATAAATAAGATCTTTAAAAAAAAAAAAAGACTGATTTCTGTTTTTTTTCTCCTACACTCACACTGCTGACAAGTGTTATCTAGCTAATTCTCAGTGTGATCTGTGTGCATGTATGTATGTGTTTGTATTTGGAGGAGAAAGAACCCATGACATCACCAACATGAGACATGAAAAAACAAGGGTCTGGGAGGACATGAGTGGCAAAACAGGAAGAGTGTCACAACTCCCTTGAGTAAAGTTTTATTCTTCTTCCAAGCAGTTCTGGCCTTGATTTAAGATCGTCAAGATCTTCAAACCTTTCCCCAGGCATTTGGAGTTTCCAAAAGATAGATATTGCTCTCAGGCAGTTTTCCTTCATTTTAGGAGAAATACAGCATTTTTTATTCAAGGAAGCTTAAATCATTAAAAAAAAAAAATTAAACATATTCAATGCCCAAACGTGTTTAAGAATTTTAATCTGTCTTTTGTCCCATTCCTTAGAATTACTTTTCAAATGGTTTGGATTTAGCTAAACCTAAAATAGATTTTTGCCAAGAGTCTTTCCCCCCCTTAATTTTTAAACCCATGTGTATTTTAAGGGAAATTTAATACATATGCTTCTAATTCATGTGCACTTAACTCATCAGAATGTTGTTTTGTAAGACCTGTTTGAAGTTTAAGAAGTCTTTCTGGAGCCTTCCTTTAATAAGTCTTTTCAAGCCTTTATTCTTAGAAGCAGGAAGTCACATTTTGCCAGGAATAAATGAATTTCAACCCCCAAAAGTTCACATTTGGTCCAAAACTGACGGCCAGGACACTTTCTGAGTTACTTGCAAAAATGAGTTCTCTTGCCTCCTAGCATAAAGTTGTTTGATTTTTTTAAGCCCCAGACTCAGAAAACCTAGAGGAACTTTTATCCATCTCATTTGAACATATGAAAATTGTCAGTGATATTTGTGATCGAATATAACGTTCCAACAACTATTCTAAACACATCCTCAAATTCCTAAAGAACTGCTAACGGATTTTGCTAATAAGCTGATGAGATCGTTTCGTCAAAATAAAAACACAAGAAGTAGTAGATATCGAGCCAGAAATAAATGATAATTGAGGGGGGTTGGTGAAGTGAGATGCGGAGAGAGATCACTTACAGAGTAACAGATGACAACAGCTCAGTGATCTAAACACAGCGTAACAAGAACTTTGATGAGTTTTTATCACAGGTTCGTGTGTCAGAGAATCTGACATAGATGAAACATGAGGATTAAAGAAGAACAAAGGGGCTCAAGACAAGATGCTGAACAAATTGCCATTAGTGAGTTATGAAGACAAGAAAGACAACAGAGAAATGTGTGTGTTTAAAAAAGTTACCACTCGGGCTAGGATAATATCCCATCAGATTTATTTGTCACTTCCTGCTGACGGCCACAGCTGTTCTTTCTGATTTTCTCAGCGCAGGCCTCCGGGGTCTGGAGCCCACCCACACCCAGGGAGGGGGCTACCCTAGAACTGGTTGGTCAAGGAGGGCCAGTGAGAACCACACAAGACAGGAAATCGGAGTTACCTTGGCTTCTTCACAATTCATCCCTGTCAAGTAGAACTAGTAACCCTCATTACTGTAAACGGAATAATGAACACTCCACGTCTGATTTTGCTTTCTATTGAACAGAACGTGTGTGCAACCCAGTGAGCAGCCGTGAGGAGACTATCTGCGCTCTGGCCTGGAAGAATAAGCAGAGGCTAAGAAATATTGACTCATAAAAAGTTATGCGTATATGAAGAAGATTTTTGCCTGATTTGGAGGAAGTTCTCACTCAACTTCTCGCTGAGGAAGCGGAGAGAGGGAGCCGGGCCCCAAGGTGAAGGTGAAGCGGGGAGAGGGGGGTGCCTGAGCTCTGGAACAGCCCGCGCTGTGACGTCTTGGAGGCAG
Source organism: Leptonychotes weddellii (assembly GCF_054177405.1). Taxonomy (NCBI): domain Eukaryota; kingdom Metazoa; phylum Chordata; class Mammalia; order Carnivora; family Phocidae; genus Leptonychotes; species Leptonychotes weddellii. The sequence goes on from NC_138372.1 coordinate 131,160,226, forward strand.
GGCCCAGCGCAGCAACAAACATTCTCCTCCGGCTCTGCTCCCCGAACTCGCGAACCCAGACCGTCAATGGAAACCAAACTGTTACTTCATAAACTGTGTTTGTTCCTCCTTGCTTTGCATTTTTGCTTTTTGTTTTCCATGATCTCCCTCTGATTTTATCTCATCGTTTTCCTTGGGTTCTATTGTTTTTTTTTTTTCCCCCTCTTGTCTTCCCCTCCAGTCTCCGGATTACTTCGCATTTCCTTCATCCCGCTTGTATTTCTCACAAATCTGTTTCTCTGTGCCCTCATCACATTCCATCTGTTCTTTGTCCCCGGGTTCACCTCTTCCCCTGCCTTTGACTGGTCTGGCCTGCTTTTTCTCTGTGCCTAGGAGCACAAAGGCAGCTGCTCTTTTTTTTTTTTCCCCCTTCTTTTTCTGACATCCCTTCCACCCCAAGCCTCGGCTCTGCACAGTAAATTGGCAATGGCAGTAGAGATAAATCCACATTAACTCTTGCTTGACAACAGAGAAGAAGGGGAGAAATGTACACAGCATCCGGAACTGGCTCCATGTAGAGGCAAAGACGGACGTGACAAAGCCAGTGGGTCAGTTGTGATGTTAACACTTCCGTTCTCAACCTGTTAAGGATGCTGCAGTCCACATGGAGACGAGGCTTGACGCCGCAGGTCACCTCGCCCAGCTTCCCATCCCGTAGAGGCATTAGGCCTGTCGCATCCAGTGATGACCTTATGATTTCAGAAGTTCCCCTCTTCTGTAATTAGAAAGCAGTTATATTTAGAGCTTCCTCTTACTAAACTCGAAACAGCCTCACTGTGATTCCACTTATTGGTCACGGGTCTCACCTCTCGAGTAGCAAAGTAACAGAATCTTCACCATACAAACAGCTCTCTTGCCATTGACGTTTCTATGTTTTCTCAGCACAGGTAATGCTGGCCTTCTTTATCACACCATCAGCTCTGTGAGGACAGGTACTCTGTGTCTCTAGTTCACCTCAGTATCCCCAAACCTTGACAAGGTACCCAGCATAGAGCGGGCACTAAATGAGGACTTGCTGAATAAACCAATTAGCCCTTCTTAGAGAAGAGACCATAGAGCTGGGGGAGTTTAAGTAACATGCTCAAGTTCACCCAGCTGGAAAGTGAGGGAGCCCAGATACATATCCATCTAATCCTCTCAGCATCCACAGGCCATCGGTTTAGCCTCCACACTATTTTGCTAACAATATTCTTGGCATAAGTTGTAATGGCCACGCTCTGTGGATGCTAGGAGCACGGGGGGACCAGAAGGGGCCTGGGGTTGGAAACGATGGCCATGGGAAGCAAATGCCCCTCAAGCAGAGAGAGGCAGGGATGCAGCCAGTCCCACATGGTACCCAACAGGAATAAGAAGGACCAGGTTTACTTAAGGAGCAACAGGGTGGGATGCTCAGAGACCCAACCAACCACGCCGCGTCACATGGGAAACTGTCCATACGCAAAGGAGAACACTTGCACCAGGGACCTCGCCTGAAGTCACTCACATCTGAAAGTCATTAGCATAGAAAATTGGACCATAAACCAACTTGAGAAAGAGAAGAACGGTAAAACTTTACCGAGAGGCAACAAACACCTCTAACAGTGAGCTTGAAGTTTGAATTAGTTGAATATTAACCCAAGAGAGTGAGTTAACTTGAAAGGAGAGTGTCCTGAGTTTATGAAGTTTAATATTCTCTCCCATTACCCTACTAAAGGGAATAGGGATTCCAGAGCAAGACATTTTCTTTCTCTTTGGGCACATTTGTGCACTGTTGAAATTTCGTAATTCTTCTATTATTCAACTAGTTACTATAACATATTATTACTCACCCAGTATCTCTGTAATCCATAAGACATTGTTAAATTCCTTGCTGAATATACATATTTGTTGGAGTGAAAAAGTCATCTATATTTTGTGTACATGTATATGGTATATATTTCTATAGAAATATGGGAGTCTTTCATTCAAATGCTTGATCTCTTTTTTCTTTCCATTTTTTCTTGACTAGTACTTTCTCATGACAGTCTTATAAACTATGTAATATTAACATCTGGATGTTCATCCCCTGGTACATATCCATCTTTAATGGGTTTTTTTTAAAGATTTTATTTATTTATTTGAGAGAGAGTGAGAAAACGAGCAAGAGAGAAAGAGCGGGGAAGAGCCAAGGGAGAGGGAGAAGCAGACTCTTCCTGACCAGGGAGCCGGATGCAGGGCTCGATCTCAGAACTCTGGGATCGTGACCTGAACTGAAGGCAGATGCTTAACCAACTGAGCCACGCAGGAGCCCCTATCTATCTTTATTTGAATGATGAAGTGTTTGCTGATCTTCATTTGCCTACTCTTGAATATCACAGATCATATTAATAATTTTTCAAAAGACATAAAACCATGCCTTTAGTTTTAGTTTCTCAGCCAAATTCTTCTAGCATTAAATTCAAATTCAAATACATGTCATGATTTTTGTCAACATAAAAATACTGCAGGTATTTGTTCCATATTGTTTACTGTCCAGGAAAAGGGGATTATGGCCAACTTGCATTTCTTTTCATCTTTATGTCAAATAAGCTGGTAACGAGTCATGATTGCTGGCCATTCACTCTGGGGGAAATACAAGACTCTTCTCCTTTCTCTCATTTTTCCCCCATCCTCATTACACCACACCTCAAGAGAAAAAGACAAAATAGAATCTTCTATATTTCAAAGTGGGGTACTAATTCAGGGAATAGAGCTCTTAGTGCTCTTTGCCTTCATGCCTGTCTGTAGAACCTCAGTTATACTTCAACACTAGATACCCAAATGTTCCAAAGATGAGTGGGAACAGCCATCTGTTTCCCAGTATCCCAAATCTTCCTTTATATCAAAAGAGGTGTTGGGTGTGAGATTCTCTATCCCTATTGGGAGTCTCAGAAACTCCTCCAGATATTTTGGAGTGTGATTCTTCACTGGCCCCATATAACTTTTTCAAATATATATTGTTTATATATAGTTTACCAAGTTCCAAAAGTACTTGAAGTTCTTTTTACTTACCACATAGATATATTAGGAGATGTTTGACCAGAACAATGGAACCCTATTAAAAAACTAATTTATAACTTCTACATGTGCTAGCCACTATTCCTTTTAAAAATAATCTGTTTATTATTTTCATTGCTTAAAAAACAGAAGATCCCCACTTGACTGTCATATCTTCAAGGATCATTATATATCTGCAGATATCAAGGTTATACAGAGTCAAGGATAAAGTTGTTATTAACTTTCTGGAAGGGATTCAAGACTTTACCTGTCATGGGGACTTGAATTAGACAGGATGTTTCTGGGTTTTGTGATGATCTCAGATGCAAAGTTGCTTTTGTTTTCCCCTCTGTGTATAAAATGTATACGTTTACTGATAATGGCGGCAAGACAGGGTGCCAGTTTTCTTCATGCATTATCTTTTGGTTCCTGGTAGTCGCCCTGTGTCTTTTGTTTACAGGATCCTTGTACATACCTCTCCTACTGCCCTGGATGTGCTCCCCCATCTTTTTTCCCCAGCCAACTCACGTTTCTCCTGCAGATTATAGTTCAGTTATCACTACAGTAGAGAAGCCTTCTATGTCCACCACTCTAGATCAGATTCCCACTAACCAATATTCTTGATCTCCCTTAATTACACAGCTTTGCAAATTTCCTCTTCTCCTTGTATTAAGTAGCAGCTACCTCATGGTAGTGACTAACTTTTGTTTAGCACTTTGCTGTTTACAAAGGATTGTCACATATTTTTATTTCATGTGAACCTCAAAACCAACCCTTGTGATACATGGATGAATGCTAACACTTCCACTGAATAGAAGATAAAGCTGACCTTGAAAGCAAGGAGGAGACTTGCCTATGACCAAAACTTGCCTAAGATTTGTCCAAGGAGCTTCTGGAGAAATTCCATTATATTTGCATGCTATTGCCTCTAACCTGTTGGAGAAAGAACATTATGTGTGATTTTTCTTTCTTCTCCAGTGTATATTTTCACCAGATTTTTAAAAGTTGTTTTATTATTAAATCTCTAGTGTGGTTTATGACATGAGATTTTTCATATTGTTAGGGTAACTGTCACAGTATTTGATATTCATATTATAGTATTTGAGTATTTGTCACAAAACAAATAAATACTCGGCCAGTTTTCAATTTTCGTAACAGCCAGAGGCAGTGATAGCTGAGTTAGCAATAAGGAAGATAAGAAGTTTAGAGGGGAGAGCAAGGATCTAGAACAACTGCAAAGAAAGGTAAGCAAAGGTTCTGACAAAAATTTTTTTTTTCTTCCTCAAAACTCCCTCTATTCTGGTTAAATATTCTTTGATGTTTCAGTGCTCTGTTGGAGCCAGTCAGCACCAGCTCACAAAAGCCAGTTGTTAAATATTTAGAAGTTTTGTGAATTGGTAACTTAAAAATTGGCCATGATGAGAGCATTTACACCACAGATATCAGAAACACCGCAAGCTAGTACTTTTTCATCTTAGAGAATGTTTATGAGCACACCACTAGATGTTAACCACATTTATTACTAGAGATGATTTTTTGTAAGTGACGTGGCAAGAGCAATTAAAGAAAAACAATAAAGTAATAATAAATGTTCCTTATAGATTTTATATCTTAGAGGTTCTCGTATATTTTCTCATTTAATCTTCACAAAAAGCCTATGGAAGCAGTAGAAAAGGTATTATTTATTAACTTATTTTATAGATAACCTGAGGTGCCAGATATTGGTAATGGCAATGTTGAGGCTAAAATCAAATATTTCTGTGGCTTTGTCTGATATCTTTCCCACGTTATATAGCCTTAACCCCTGCTCACTGGGAGTGCTTTACTAGGGTAACAATTTGTGCTTTTGAGAGAACAAGGCAGAAACACACAAGTTTTATGCAGACTTTGCCATACTTGAAAATGGATGGGAATTCTGTTTTTGTTTTTCCACTGACAATCTGTGGAATCTGGAATGTTTTTCCTGAAAAAAGAACCCACATGACCATGTGCTAATGTGAGTTTTTTTAGCCCTGGTTTGCCACAACCCTCTGTTTGTTTTCTCTTAAATGTTAATTTCTAATTTGAAAAACCTGCTCAGAGAATAAACACTGAACTCTTCAAGACTATTTTTAAATATCTTCTTGGTTGCTTGGTTAATTGGAGCATGTATATGCTGGATTGACAGTTCTAATGATTGAATCTATTTATTTATCCTTAGCTTAGAAATATTACTGAGATTGTGGGGGGGGGGAGGGGAAAGGGGGAATGAGGGCAGCAAGATGGTGGGATAGAAAGTCCCAGCCCTCGTTCTCCCACAGAAACACAGATTTAACAATGATATAAGTAACACAATACCTTTAAGAGAAGTCCAAAATCCACTTAAGAACTTGCAGTACATCAGATGACACAGATCCAAGATCACACTGAAATGGTAAGAAGAACAATTTCTCTTTACTCATGTCATCCCCTCCCCTGAGCTGACACAATTCAGCAATTCAGTGTCAAGAGGAATTGTTACTTCTCTCGGGGGTGGGGGGTGCGGGGGTGTGTGTGGAGAGTGGACAGCTTCCCTGGGCTTTCAGTGTACTCTCTGAGGCACTGATTTCTGTCTCAACTCACACAGAGTGCAAAGGGCTGCCATCGTCGGGACAACAGTTAGGGAAATGGGCACCTTCCTGCAGCCAGTCAGGCTCTGCAAGTCTTCTAGAAAGTGCAGAACTGAGGCCTCTCCTGCAGGATGATGGGAGAAGTGGAGCATGGTTTCAATGTCCCAGCCTTTTAGTACCCTCTCCCAGGGATTGGTACTATAGACTAAACATTTGTATTCCCCTTCCCCTCCATTCATATTTTGCAATCCTAAACCCCTATGTGATGGTATTAGGAACTGGGACCTTTGGGAGGCTACTGGATAATGAGGGCAGATCTGTCATGAATGGGATTCATACCTTTATAAAAGTGACCTCAAAGAACTCCCTCAGCCCTTCCACAGTGTGAGGACACAGTGACAAGAAGGCCATCTATGAACCAGGAAGCAGGCTCTCACCAGACACCAAAACTGCAAACACTTTGACCTTGCAATTCCCAGCTTCTAGAACTGTGAGAAATAAATTTCTATTTGTTTATAAGTCACCAGTCTATGGTATTTTGGTATAATAGGTCAAACTTATTTTATGAAGCTAGCATTAGTCTGATACCAAAGCCAGATAAAGACACTACAAGAAAATAAAACTTCAGACCACTATCCCTGATGAATATACATGTAAAAGTCCTCAATATAGTATTACCAAACTGAATTCAGCCACATGTTAAAAGGATTATATACTACGACAAAGTGGGATTTATTCCTGGGATGGAAGAATGATTCAAGATATAAAAATCAGAGGGCGCCTAGTTGGCTCAGTTGGTTAAGTGCCTGCCTTCAGCTTGGTTCATGATCTCAGGGTCCTGGGATCCAGCCCCATGTGGGGCTTCCTGTTTTACGGGGAGCCTGCTTATCCCTCTCCCTGCCACTCCCCCTGCTGTGCTCTATGTCTAATAAATAAATAAAACCTTAAAATAAATAAACAAATAAATATCAATTAATGTGACTCACCAGATTAACAGGAGACTAAAAGTCACATGATCATCTCAATAGATGCAGAAAAAACATTTGAAAAATTCAACACATTTTCACGATAAAAATTCTGAACAATCTAGGTATAGAAGAAGTTTACCTCAACAGAATAAAATCCATATATGAAAAACATCAAAACTAACATTATAGTTAATGGTGAAAAACTGGAAACTTTCCTCTAAGATCAACAATGAGGTAAGGATGCTTACCCTCACCCCTTCAATTTAACTATAGTACTGGAGCTATATTAGTACATAAATACACTATAAATAATGCCAACTTTAGTCCTGGAAGTCCTAGACAGAGCAACTAAGCAAGAAAATAAAAGGCCTAAAAATTGGAAAGGAAGAAGTGAAATCATCTATTTCCAGATGACAGAATCTTATCAGTAGAAATCCTAAAGATTTCACAAATTGTTAGAATTAATAAATTCAGTAAAGTTACAGGATACAAAATCATCATATAAAAATTAGTTGCTTTCTATATACTAACAGTAAACTATACAAGAGGGAAATTAAGAAAACAACCTCATTTATAATAGCACCAAAAATCGAATACTAAGGAATCAAATACTAAGAATCAAATACCAAGGAATAAACTTAACCAAGGAGGTGAAAGACTTGTATGCTCAAAACTATAAATCACTGATGAAACAAATTGAAGAAGACACAAATAAATGGAAAAACAGTCCATGTTCACAGATTGGAACACTTAATATTGATAAAAATTTCTATACTACCCCAAATTATCTACAGATTCAATGGTTGAATCCATTGAACGATTATTAAAATCCCAATGATATTTTTATAGAAAAAGATGCTAGAATTCATATGGAACCACAAAAGACCCCAACTAGCCAAAGCAATCACAAGAAAGAAGAACAAAGTTGGAGGTATCACACTTCCTAATTTCAAACTTTATTACAAATCTATAGTAATCAAAACAGTATGATACTGCTATAAAAACAGGCAAAGAGACAAATGGAACAGAGTTGAAAGCTCAGAAAGAAATCCAGACCTATGTGGTCAACTGATCTTCTACAGGGATGCCAAGAATACACAATGAGGAAAGAATAGTCTCTTCATTAAATGGTGTTGAGAAAACTGAATATCCACATGCAAAAGAATGAAAGGGGACCCTTATCTTACACCATACACAAAAATCAACTCAAAATTAATTAAAGATTTAAAATAAGACCTGTAACTGTAAAACACTTAGAAGAAAACATAGGAGGTAAGCTCCTTGACATTGGTCTTGTTAATGACTTTTTGAATATGACACCAAAAGCACAAACAACAAAAGCAAAAATAAACAAGGAGGATTTTATCAAACTAAAAAAAACCAAAAAACAAAAAAACCACTTCTGTACAGCTAAAGAAACAATAGAGTGAAAAGGGAACCTACAGACTGGAAGAAATTATTTGCAAAAACTACATATCTGATAAGAGATTAATACCCAAAATAGATAAGAAACTCATACAACTAAATAGGAAAAAAATAACCCAATTTTTTAAAAATAGGCAAAGGACTTGAATATATATTTTTTCAAAGAAGACATATAAATGGCTAAAAATTATATGAAAATATCAATGTCACTAACCATCAGGGAAAAGCAAATCAGAATTACAATGAGATATCATCTGACCCCTGTTAGGATGACTATTACTAAAAACACAAAAGTTAACAAATGTTGGCAAGGAAGTGGAGAGATTTGAACCTTTGCACATTGTTGGTGGGAATTTAAAGTGATACAGCTACTATGGAAAATAGTACAGCAGTTCTTCAAAAAATTAAAAATAGAACTATCATATGATTCAGCAATCCCACTTCTGGGTATATAGAAAAAGAAGTGAAATTGGGATTTTGAAGAGATAGATATGGAGATGGCTTAAATGTTCATTGACAGATGAATGGATAAAAATGTGGTAAATACATACAATGTAATATTATTTAGTCTTAAAAAAGGAAATCCTGCCATATGTTACAACATACATGAACCCGGAGGACTTTATGTTACTTTGAGCGAAATAACGCAAATCACAGGATAAATACTGCATGATTCCATTTATATGACGTATCTAAAATAGTTAATTTCATAGAAACAGGGAGTAAAACGGGGGTTGCCAAGGGCTGGAGAGGGGGGAAACAGAGTTGCTATTCAATAGGTATAAAGTTTCAGTTATGCAAGATGAATAATTCTAGAGATCTGCTGTACAACATTCTGCCTATAGTCAACAATATGGTGTCAACCGTATTTTAAGTGTATTAAATACACCTAAAATTTTGTTAGGAGGGTAAATCTCAGGTTAAGTGTTCTTAACACAATTTTAAAAAATCACATTATAAAATAAAGACAGTTTATGGTACTGTGTTACTGAAGCCCCAGCAAACAAATGCAGACATATAAACATAAACAGCACTATCAACCAACTTCATCTAATTGACATTTATAGAACATTCCACCCAATAATAACAGAATACACTTTTTTTTATTGCAAACAAAACACTTACTAGGATAGACCATATTCTGGGCCATAAAACCAAGGACACAGGTCATACAAAGTCTGCTCTCTGACCACTATAAAATTAAAGTAGAAATCAATAACAGAAAGTTACTGTTTTCTTTTTCTTTTTTGATACGTAAATTATGTGCCAGTATTTGCACGTATTGTGTAATGTGAAGCTTAGATTATTGTTTTATAGATTTGAAATTATTACAATTTTAGAAGAATTTGGCAGAGGCCAAAGAAAGTGTTTTCCATTTTAACCCAGACAGGTTGTGGGCAAAAGACTTCATATTCCAACCAGAAGATTTGGGATTAAATCACACAAATATTTAAAGGCATGTGCAGTTGACTATGTATTATTGCCTTGTTTATCACCACAAAAAATAAAAACAATGTAAGTATCAACATTAATTATTTTAGTAACAAGAGAAAAATGAAGATGAAGAGGAAAACACAATCGAAATAAATGCTGAATGTGGAGCAATTACTAGTGCTGTAGTTCAAGTCCAGCAGTGACTCACCTTGTGCTCCAGGAAATTCTGCATTAGCTAAAAACAACCACAGAAGGGGAAAGTTATCCAAAACCATCAACTTTCAGAGAAGGTATAAAGTTGATAAAACATTGAATAATCCCATTAAGCCATAACAATAGTAAGAAAAACACTATCATTTTACATTGACACAGGAATCCCAACCTACAAGGTGACTTCTATAGTTTACCTCATCAAAGTTTTGATCTGTCTATAAAATAAACAAGATGTGGATTTGTTTTCAGAGGAAGAAATCAAGGCACAGACACATTACAAAAATATAAAAGTTGGAGCTAGGAACCAGTTTTTTTGAATGCCTATGCTACTGGATGACTCAGTTATGTGTGATTCATGATAAACATTTTCCTTGATCTGAAAACTAAAGTTTTTCATATGAATGTGAGTGAATTTGTTAACATATTTTATCCTATTAGTAAAAATGTGTCAAAAGAAAAAAAATTCTTCCAAATTACATCTGGAAAAGCATGATCTATGTTGCTTTATTATGGTCCTAAAGTAAATGAGTTACAAAGCTCACAAAAAAATCACAATAATGGTTTAGAACACAGGACAAATGGCGCATGAGTTTTCTCTCACATGCACCCATCCAAACTTCTCTTCCATTATTGGAATCCCTGGATCCCATTACAGTGCAACCCATGTAATGAATGCAAAAGTCAATAAATAAAACAAAATAATATAGAGCTGTAAGATTCTAAGTATTTTTATCTATACTGAAAAAATAATAAATGAAAGTACATTTCTTGGGGGGAAAAAAACGAAGAACCAGCACTGAAAAGAGTTTTTTCAGGTATGGCCCGGCTTTCTCATGGGATGCTCACACATGGTGCCATGGTGGTTACCTCATTGTCGGAAGGCAAACAAAATAGTGTACTTCTTTAGGGACACCTTTAGCCTTTTTGGTTTAGTGTCCATACAATGAAATGCACACAAATAGCTTTCAGGGTGTTCCCTGTTAGGTTTTGCGGCACCTGTTGAACAAAGGAGGTGCTGGTGCCCTAGTGAAAATATGACTTGTGCTTTATGAAAATGTGAATAAACTTGCACTGATCAAATTCCCCCACAGTTTTCCTACCACATTTTCTTCCACTGCTGTGTTTTCCCACCAAAATAGGACAAGCGTAATGCAATTGATTGAACCATATAAATATGGGTATCTTTTTTTTTGAAGATTTTATTTATTTATTTGAGAGAGAGAGAATGAGAGACAGAGAGCATGAGAAGGAGGAAGGTCAGAGGGAGAAGCAGACTCCCTGCTGAGCAGGGAGCCCGATGCAGGACTCGATCCCGGGACTCCGGGATCATGACTTGAGCCGAAGGCAGTCGCTTAACCAACTGATCCACCCAGGTGCCCAATATGGGTATCTTATATGAATGTTTGTTTTCATACCCAAGTAATAGGATGATATTTCAATCACAATGGATAAGAATTCACAATGTATCCTTTCTCAGACAGGTTGGTTATATAGGCCTATTTATTTAATACACAGTGGCCTTTTTCCAAGAAAACACAGTAACCTATTAACCATTTGACTCTATTTATCAAAAAGAACCAGTTGTGTGTTCATTGGTAATTGGTGTCTACATTTGCACATGAAGGTGAATTTAAATGTAAAGTTGTCACTAGATACCTAATACATTACATTAGATTGTGCAAGTTCTTTTTTTTTCTTCACTGCCTTCAATTGGCAGCAATTAATTTATAGTGTGTATGTGTTTTTAGCATCTGTGAAGTTCTCCTGTGGGTTACTCCATTGAGAGTAAGGCTTTACAAGCTGAAATGTGAATGAAGTAAAGCAGTTGTTAAGAAGAGATGGAAAACATTATGTCCTTAATTATGTTCCCACACCTGCATTTATGAATTCCATTTTTGGGGAGAGAGGGAGATGTGGAGGCAATTAAAGATGTTGCTGTATGGACCCTATTGGCGATGAGTCGTTACAGAGTTCACAGGGGCATTACAGCACTGAAGGACATCCAAGTGCCTAGAGAGAGAGAGAAGCACCAAGTACTTAATTACTGGTTGTGAAGTTGGAGTTAAAATAAAATCATGACATTAAGTTAATAAAATCCACATTAATATTGCTGCTGATGGACACACGCCTATGTTTGAAAAGTTATTTATATAAAGAAATGAACACAATTTCAGGGTTGTTTTTTTAAATAGTCATTCTGTTTTCTGCTAAGTGCATTATGAAATGGTATGAGGATTATTAGAGGTTAGGTTTCACAAGTGAGCTTGCTTAATTAGCCTTTACATTTCCCAACACTTCTCTTAGTTCGGGCAGCAAATATTTGTGCGCCATGTATTTGCTGAGGACCTACTGTGTGCTGTGGCCGTTTGACACTGTATCCAGGCAGATAATTTCCTCTTACAGGCACTTGCTCTACTGTTCAAGTAACTGGGAAACCAGTCTGCCTCTGACTCCTGGCTCCACCTACGTGCTCCCAGAGCAGAGGCCAGCTTGCTGTGTAACACTGTCTGCATAAAGGCTGTTTAACCCTAGGCCTGGTAAGTCCCTAGGGCTCCAGTCCATACGGCAATGAATGAGTTTCAGGCAAAATAGAAAGAATGTTGTGATTCTTTTGTGAAAGAAAGAGCTGTTCTCTCAGTACTCAATAAAAACTTTTGTGGTCATGCTTACCAAAACAAGACATGGATGGCAGCAGGGGAAAAGGCCACGAACAGCATTTCCCCCTGCCCCTCATACACATTAGACTGAAGACCCTCATGAATGTGGATATTCTGGACATGGAGCCATCATATAAAAAAATGCATGGTATATAAAGATTATACTTGCCATATTTTAAATCCTATAGTATCATATAAGACATTTAAATTTTTTCTTTCGTTACAAAAAATGAGTGATAGGAGATACCCTAAGACAGATGGTTAGGTCCCATTTTTGATACCATTAAAGGAAAATTGCATGTATTTTGCTTAGTGCAATATGAGAGATCATTTAATGAAAAGCACATTTACTAAATAAACATTTTCTGTGGAAGAGTTTCAGCATAAATATTTTCAGTGTAATTGAATTTTTCTGCTATTTGTGGTACTCATATTTTTATTTATTTATTTTTTTAAAAGATTTTATTTATTTATTTGACAGAGAGAGAGATAGCTAGAGCAGGAACACAAGCAGGGGGAGTGGGAGAGGGAGAGGCAGGCTTCCTGCTGAGCAGGGAGCCCGATGTGGGACTCGATCCCAGGACCCCAGGATCATGACCTGAGCCGAAGGCAGACGCTTAACGACTGAGCCACCCAGGCGTCCGGTACTCATATTTTTAAAAACCAACTAGTTCACCTTGGTATCTAGGGGGCTTTCATTATTGTTATAATTGCTGAAGTACGTAGAATAACAGTTTTACTGGTACCAACTATGGGCCACAAATTTCTTCTCATGCTTGACTCTTGCCAGCATCTTAAGAAATTGTGCTTCATGTTTCTTTTCAGTGACCATCACTCCCAAATTTGCATGAACCAGTATATTCACTTATTTCTGAAACTTGTTACCTCTTAACTAAAATGCACGGCTTCTTTGGTTTTATGTTTACGGAAAGTTTAGAGGCTTTCCAATCATTTATAACATTTTAGATCATTGTAAATTGGAAAATTCGTTTCAAACTTATTAGTGGAGAATTTCTCTTGGATTTTCTGGTACTACCAGACTCTGTATTGGCTCAATTGGCATCTCTGTCTTCCCCAGTGCAGAAGATATCAGCCTCACACAGTCTGTGTTTTTGTTTTTGTTTCTAGAACTTACTTCAGAGGATTGTAATAAGGATTAAGTAAAATGATCCATATCTAATGCTTAGCAAAGTGCCTGACACATTGCAAACTCTCAATAAATGCTAGTTTAACACACACACACACACACACACAAAGAGAGAGAATATGGTAATGCTGTTTAGCTTCAGATAGACAAGGCCTTCCCAAAGGGATTTTAGGAGGCTGTGAATTGTTTACTGGGCAAAGCACACTGACATTAGGTCTTTACTTTTCAGTTCTTCCTGACTCATCAATCAAATATTTGTTGACTCCCTACAGTGTGTACAGAACTCTTCTGGCTGCTTAGAAAGATGCAAAGTGGTATAAAATAGTTCATTTCTTTCAATAAGTTACAACCTAGCCACAGGGCTACCACTTCACTCAAGGAAAAGTAATTATCTTTAAACCAAATTGCTTTCTTTCTCTGAAGTCCTCAATTATAATAATGGAACTATGTTCAGTCATCACCAAAGAATTTAATCAAAGCTCCCAAATCCTGAAAACTTTCATTCATTAATTCTGATTTCAAAAACCATAAAGTATTTTCCCCTACTAAACAGCACTCAAGTTCTAGAACTCCTTAGTTCCTGATCATGGAGAAAATGGTGAGCTGAAACATGGCAAACAAATCTTGAATTAATTGTTGCCAGAATCACTACCCAGTCCTGTGATCATGAGTAACATATTTCACTTTTCTGAACCTCAGTTCTTATTTTTAAAACCAGGAAGCCAAAAACATCACAGAGCTCTCCGGCAGCTATAATAGACTGCAGCAGCTTTGCTGCCCAGGATGGAATGGTGCTCTTAGAAGTTTATCTCCACTGTGTTAATGTGGTCCCAGTGCTCTTGATTCCTCGATAATACATGCTTTAAAACTATCCTGAGAAGGATAATCACAATCATAATTTCACTTGGAAATTTCTTGGCTAAGTTGCAAAAATCATGAGTTATTTTTAAAACTGAAGCAGATAGTGGGTAGAATGATTCAATAGACTCACACATTTCCTGTCTTCATCCTTAGAGACTTTCCATGTTTGGGAAAATTGAAAAAATAAATATAAACATATGCTAAATATGCTTAAGTGAAAACATGAGTGCATCATACTTAAAAGCTTTCTATATATTTAATGTAGAGAAAGCACCCCTATAAATATTAGAAGCTATTGTCCTGGGGAATATAAATATAGGGAGAATTAGCAATCTTTAAAGGTATTGATGAAGGGTTAGTAAAATTTTTCTCTATGAGTGACCTGAAATGATTATTTGGATCACCAAATAGTAAAACTTTCATCTTTCACTGTGTTAGATTAATTTAATGCAAAGATAATTATCCATTGTTATCTCAAGAAAAAACACCCGTTTACTTTTTGTCCACGCACACATGCATCTACAACAAAATCAGTTACTTTTTTAAATCAATTTTCACTACATTGGCTGCCTCTGGATCTAAATAAAAATAAATTTTAAGAAATGAGAAGATAACTGTAAAATAGAAACTATTCCTTTTACTATTCCATTTTTTTTTTCCCTTTCAGGAACTCAGGCCCCACTAAGAATCCAGTAATCCTACTAAGATATGGAGAGGCTGTAAAGAGGAGCAATTGATTTTCTTGCTGAGAAGCGCTTCCTATAGACTAAGTTTTTGGAAACAGTAGGCACAATGACCAAAAAGACCCAAAGCATTGCTTAAGTTCTCCAAACCACCAGTGGGTCATTGCATGTAGGTCCAGCCCCAGTGGGTAGCACATGGGAGAGAGTGACCATCATGTGCAGCAGCTCATGTGCAGGTGTCCTATAATAATGACAAGACTGTATGGGCGCCTGGGTGGCTCAGGTCATGATCCCAGTGTCTGGGATCGAGTCCCGCATCGGGCTCCCTGCTCAGCAGGGAGCCTGCTTCTCTCTCTCCCTCCACTTCTAACCCCTGCTCCTCTCAAAAAAAAAAAAAAATGACAAGACTGTATTCTTGAGCAAAGTACTGTCCTTCCCGCAACCTCTAGAAGAGGATTCTATCCGTGGTATCCAGCATGATTAAAACATTTAGGGATAATGGGGGATACTTGCACACTGATCTTCAGAGCCCGCTTCTGGTCCTTGATTTTGCCCCATGCTTGCCACTTACTAGCAAGTTTCAGCATGTCACATTTCTCAGGGAACCAAATTACTTCAGTCTTGTTTCTAGCTCTAGTGCAATAGTAGCTGAAAGGTTCTATACCTACCCCCAACCCATCCCCCCTGTACCTGTGAACTTCAGCCAGGTACATGTTAGATAGCATAGTCCCTCATGAAGTGCCTGGTCTCCTTTGCATTTAAGGCTTAGTCATGTCTTCTGTTGACGGAGCGTCAGTGTTCTTTATCTACTTGGGACCCCCCTCTGACTTTGGTATAATCAGTGTTGAGTCTTTGGATACCTGAGAATTTGATTCAGGCCTATGACTGCCCTGCCTCCTCAGCCACAAGCATCACGCACCAGTGCACGGGCTGCCTGCCTTTCATTTCTCAGTTAAAACCTGGTACATGCATGGAGCACTGGGTGTTATGCGAAAACAATGAATCATGGATCACTACATCAAAAACTAATGATGTACTGTATGATGACTAACATGACATAATAAAATTAAATTAAATTTAAAAAACCTGGTACCTGCAGACTGAAAGGACTCAAATGAGGGATTCCTTATTCCAAAAAAGGCAGAAAAGTAAAGATATGGAAGTATAAACAATAAAACAAGGAGACTGGAATATAGCTAATAATAACAAAATAATAGTAATAGTAATATTAAACTAAGAAGATAAAGAATAACTACCTCTTAGGCACTGTGTTTAATGCTAAACACATTAAAGTATTTAAACTTAGGACAATCCTATGAGGAGATATGCTATCCCAAATTTACAGGTGGTTTTATGTTTGAGATAGGGAGGTTGGATAGGTAGGATGAGACAAGCAGAGATTTTTGAAAAACCTTCAGGTTAGAATTGAAAGAAAAACTTAACAGATGAGTTATGTCTGGAAACTGGCTAATGTCCAAGAGCAATCAGCAAATTAGTAAATCTTTCCCATGTCGACGAACCTAATGTGTGTTCACAGGGGAATGGTTTACACATTTCCTTGATGATGTCTTTATCAGAGCCAAATGCGACACTGAAATAGTCCTCACAAGTCCACAGAATTGAGGAAGAACTGCCAGTTCTGCACAGTTGTGACTCCTGGAGGACAGTGACTACGAATTGTTGATGCTTATGTCTCTCATGGCTCTTTAAATTGAGGCTCATCCAGGGTAAGTTCAGGCAGATTGTTGGAACATCCTGTTGAGGGGATTAGCACACATCATAAAAGATCTTGAACGATCCACTAGCAGCAGGGCTGATAAAACGAGGACCACGCATCTCTCAAATCTGGAAAGTTGGGCTATCTATGACAAAACTTAATGAAACTACCCTCTCATGATTTGGTGAACTGGATTTCTTTTCACAATTTGGAGAGCTGAACTTCCGCCAAGAAAGATGTATTTTGTAGACGTGTTAGAATAGAAAGCCAACTGTGAGTTTTTTGAAGATGACAATTTATTGGAAATGAGAGAGATTATCTTTCACATCACCAGAGTTACTGTGACTTCTGGCTTCTGAAGGCCAGTGGGGAGAACCATTAGGAGACCAGAGGAGGGTAAAGTGGGAGGGTGGGGTATTTATGCATTTGGCTCTCTCCGTGAAAGATTGTCTTGGGCTGCCTAAGTACCTTGACTGAAGGTCTTTGTCCTTTCAAGTTAGGCAACTGGCTCTTTGCTCTCATTCCTTCAGGCCTAGGAATGGTAACAGTCACCTCCCAGCTCCAACATTTTCCCCTGTGGTAACCTACATTTAGACACTTGAAAACAACCAACTGTGAAGAAACCCTCACTGAATTATCCCTCTTGAATGCACCATTTGTTTTCTCTTAGAACACTGACTGAAAGAAATTCACCTGCCCCCCACCCCCACCACCAGACATAGAGCAGCCCTAGATTTATTATGTGTCTTCCTTCTCCACCATCCTTTTTTAGAAGACTTTTATTTTTGTTTGTTTTTTTAATGTTATTATGTTATGTTAATCACCATACATTACATCATTAGTTTTGATTCAGTTCTCCATGATCCATTGTTTGCATATAACACCCAGTGCTCCATTCAATACGTGCCCTCTTTAATACCCATCACCGGGCTAACCCATCCCCCCACCCCCTCCCCTCTAGAACCCTCAGTTTGTTTTTCACACTCCATAGTTTCTCATGGTTCGTCTCCCCCTCCGATATCCCCCCCTTCATTTTACCCTTCCTACTATCTTCTTCTTTTTTTTAACATATAATGTAT
>NC_138372.1:131178530-131297580 GCF_054177405.1 Leptonychotes weddellii
GCCAACAATGAATCATGGAACACTACATCAAAAACTAATGATGTAATGTATGGTGATTAACATAACATAATAAAATAAATAAATAAATAATTATATCAATGTTAAGTTTGCTGGTTTTGATTAATGTATTGTGGTTATATAAGCGAGTATCCTTGATGTTAGGGAATATACCTTAAAATATTTAAGAGTAAAGGAGCATGATGTGCAACTTATTCTCAAATGGCTTAGAAAAAAAACACATGTAAGCATGTGTGCACACACACATGGGAAGAGGCAGGGATGAGATATAGCAAATGTGCCAAAATGTTAACAATTGGTGAATCTGCAAAAAAAAGTGTATAGGAGTTCTTCATACTGGTCTTCCAACTTTTCTATATGTTTCAAATTATTTCAAAATAAGTTTTTAAAAAATTATATAGGTCAAGTGTAAAGAGGTGTTATTAATGTTTGAAAGTTTTGTTAGCATTTCTTATGATATATACTGCACGGATGTAGGATGGGATCAGATGAAAACAACTTTTTGCCCCAGCCAGCGATTATTTTGTTGAAGGTTTGATAGTTTCTTGTCTGTTTGCTGTTGGCCAACACAATGACACTGTGTCTGGTAAGTATACACCACAATGAAATGGTGTTTGTCTTAATTATTTTCATAGGGGAAAAGTGTTCTAATTATATCCCAAATAAATGGTTGGCAGCTATTAGCACTTGGAAAACATCTTTTGATATAGGCTCAAACAAAAGCCTTAACAACTTGACATTCACTCCCACATCCACTGTAGTCACCGTCTCAGAGACACCAAAACAAATATGGCACACAGAGCACTGAAGCCAAACAATCGGCCTGTACTTTCTGGGATGTTGGGAAGTGAGGGACAGAGATAGAGGCCATGAGACTCTCCAGGCCATCTCCAGCTAGCTCAGGACAAGTCTCAGTCTTAGATACACAAACCATTTCAGAGAAGGAATAGAACAGTATTTTTGCTGGTCAGTATCTTTGGTTAAATCTCATGTTCATTCTTTTGGGTTCCTTTTATGAAAATCAAGAATCTCAAGCTAATATAACATTGTATGTTAATTATATTTTAATAATAAAAACAGTGGAAAAAAATGAGAATCTCTTAGTTGGTGGGAAGAGGTGAACCATATCTAAAAGTAGAAGTATACATTTTTGTAACAATCAAATGGATCATGCCTATGATAATTCATCACTGCACAGATAACAGGATAGTATGAATCACAGATAATGCAAAATTAAAAATATTTAATGTGGTCTGATTGTGGCTAACACCAAAGAGTAGTGTCTGATTATAAAAGGCTCACTGCAGATTGTGTGGATAAAGTTGTTCAACTTCCCTATCTGAATTGTTCCTTGCACCAGGATAACTGTTTAAGATAAGGAAACCCTACAGAGAGAGGCAAAATATCAACTAAAATAATGCCACCGTAAATTTGTGCTATTGTGCATATGAAGCACTTTAGTCTAAAATGTTCAATGTAAATGAAGATTTACTGCCTATAACTGTCAGAGGACAATACAGTCTTTCATAAATTTAAAATTAAGTTTACCCTCAGAGAAAAACCCTTGACCATGAGAGCTGAACTGTTTCCAATGCCTGAGTTACACCCTCCTAAGAAGCCGTCCATATAGGATGATTTATTATTTCTTTTGGCCAGTGGAGTATCAGTAGCTATATAATATTCTAATTCATAGATGTATAATGTCTTCATGAATTAAGAGCTTTGGAGGAGAACAATCTATGTTCCAGAACTCTCTGTTCTAATTACAAGCTGCATAAGATTTGTGCAAGCTTACTTGATCCCTCTTTCTCAGTTTTCTCATCTATAAAATGGGTGTAAAAAATAAAATGGGTATAAAAATAGCACATACATAATAGGACTATTGAGGGACTTAACGGGATCAACAGTTATATCTTTAGCGCCATGTGCGGTATTTAATTATTCTTAAATAAATATCGGTTAATTTTCTACACGCAGGAATGTAAGTGGATATATCAGGGCATTCCCATAATCTATACAATTTAAAGTCTCTGGACTAGAGTTACCAAATTGAAATATGACAAAAGGGAAGATTTTAACCTCACTAACTCCTTTATCTGTTTATCTTGATTTTCATAAGGTCTGAGTTCTCTTATGCTAATTCATACATTTAGGCATATGAAGTCTTAAAAATGGTTTTAATATAAGTCAACTGGTTTATACCTCATATTGCTTTGCCTCCCCTTTCTGCATCCCACCCCTTAGTTCCAGGACAAAAGAGAAGTTGGAATGAGTTGGTGCTTTGGCAGCCTGCCTTCCTTCCCTGGGTAGCAGCTAGCAAGACAAATACAGGTTGTGTTGTTTGTCTAAGATAGCATCAACACAGTCTGCAGCAGCATGTCAGCACCAGACCCGCAATGCCAGGGAATCGCTGGGAGTGCCACTGTGCTCGTGCCAATTTGCTGCCTGGGCTCCTTCAAAAGTCACATCAAAATATTTGCCAGTTTCTAAACTTCTTCCCCAGGCTCATGAGAGAGAGCTACCAGGACCTCTGCCTGGGATCAGATATGTGTGGTTCTCCACCTTCCCAACTTCAAACCTCTGTGAGCCCCTTTTATTCTCTGTGCCCATAGGACTCTTCAGCTGCCTTAAAATGGCATTTGTAATCATATTTGAAAGCTGTGATAGTTTTTAAGAAACATTCAATGGATTATCTAATTTGTTTATTTAACCTATTATGGAGAATTTGATTCCCATAAATATTTCAAAATTTAATAATAAATACTGTTCTGAGGATTCAAATGCACACAATTTATTTGGGAGTTGTGGAGAACATTACTGAAGTGATATAGTGACAAAGGGAAGAGAAGGAAGCCAATAAACAGCATGCTAAGTCACCACCATGCATCACTAAGGCTAAATCCTAAATGGGGAATGCTGTGAAACAGTATAAAATACAAGCCACATATGATGGCTTGTATTTTGTGTCACCTTGCCCAGGCTTTGGTATCCAGTTGTTTGGTCAAGTGCTAGTCTCAATGTTGCTGTGTAGGTGTATGTTAGATATGATTACAGTTTAGAATCACTAGATTTTCAGTAGGCAGATACCCCTTCATCCAATCAGTTGAAAGCCTTAAAAGCTAAGACTGAGTTTTCCTGAAGAAGATGGAGTTCTGCCTCAAGATAGAAACCCTGCCTGAATTTCTAGCCTGCTGGATTGCCCTGCCAATTTTGGACTCAAGACTGAAACATCAACTCATCTGAATTTCCAGCCTGCCTTGTAAATTACATACCTGCCAGCCCCTACATGAGCCAATTCTTTTTTAAAAAATCTCAATCTCTCTCTTGTTCTCAAAATGTATCATACAAAGGTTAAAAATGATGAGTTAGTGATACACCTTCTCCCTCCAATCATTAATTGAGAGCTGTACCCAAGGGTGGTAAAGCCCTGGTACTTTTAGCCTGTTACAGAGATAGCAGAACATCCTTTTTCTTCTGTACATATAAACCTTTTTAGCTTTATTGAAATATAACTGACATATAACATTGTGTAAGCATAAAGTGTACATTGTGATGATTTGATACACATAAATATTGTAAAATATTTACCACAGTAAGATTAATTAACACTTCCTTTACCTCACATAATTACTGTTTTGTTGTTGTTATGATGAGAACATTAAAGCTCTACTCTCTTGGCAACTTTCAAATATACACTACAGCTCTGGAAAAAGCCTGAAAAATCTTCAGGCACAGAAATGAAGACATGGATGATTGGAAGTGGGCTGGAGCACACCCAAGTGGTGGGATCCAAAGGATATAAAAGCAGCATTAACTTACCTGTTCAGTCCACCCCCTTGTACCTGCTTATTCACACTGGTAGCTCATCACAAGTTCTAAAACAAAATCAAAAGTGTAAAAAATATCCAGCTTTAGTGGGTTAAATTCCAGGCCATGTTGTTGTAGTCGGTCCCTTCCCACTATCTCTCTTCTATTCTTTCTCTCTCAACCTGCACTTCTGCTAGTCTTGGTTGCTTGCCTGGTGAGGAAGCCCAGACTATGATGTCTGTGCCCCTAGTTGTCAGGCCCTTGTCAGGTCATAGTTGTGTCAATTACCCACTTGTAGTTTTTACTGAATATGGAAGCAGTGAGAGATGCCCCACTGAATCCCCTGAGTTTCAGACATACTTCACCCTGACACCATTGTTAGAGGAAATCCTAGTTCTTAGAATCAGGGTCCTTTCTCTGTTTGCTGTCTACTGGCATGAAGGTCCCAAAACAACTACACAGAAGCTGTAAGTTTAGGTTTACTAAAAACTGTGCTTTCTTTGTTTGCAGATGATGTGATCTTATAGAAAATCCTACACACTCCACCAAAAAATGATTAAAACTGATCAACAAATTCAATAAAATTGCAAGATACAAGATCAACATATAGAAATTAGTTGGGTTTATATTTACTAACAACAAAACACCTGAAAAAGAAATAAAGAAAGCAATCTCATTCAAAATAACATCAACAACAATAAAATACTTAGGAATATGTTTAATCAAGGAGGTAAAAGACCTGTATACTGAAAACTACAAGACATTGATGAAAGAAATTGAAGAGGACACAAACAAATATTCATGGAGCAGAAGATACAATATTATTAAAATGTCCATACTACTGAAAGTTATCTATATATTCAGTGGAATCCCTATCAAAATGCTGATGGCACTTTTCACAGATATAGAAAAAAACTATTTTAAAATCTGTGTGGAACCACAAAAGATCCTTAATAGCCAAAGCAATTTTGAAAAAGAAGAACAAAGCTTGAAGCATCACAATTCCTGATTTTAAACTATACTTCAAAGCTATAGTAATCAAAACAGGATAGTACAGGCATTAAAAATACACACATAGGCCAAAGGAACAGAATTGAGGGCCCAGAAATAAACATGAGCATATGTGCTCAACTAATATTTGACAAGAAAGCCAAGAATATTCAATAGGGAAGATTAGTGTTTTCAATAAATGGTGTCAGGAAGACTGGATAACCACATGCAAAAGAAATGAAATTGGATAGAACTCTATCTTACCCCAGTCACAACAATTAAATTGAAATGAATTAAAGATTTACACATAAGGAACGAAACTGTAAAACTCCTAGAAGAAAAGAGCAAAAAAGCTCCTTGACGTTGCTCTTGGCAATAATTTTTTGGATTGACAAAAGCCCAAATAACAACAACAACAACAAAAAATTAATACATCAAACTAAAATGCTTCTAGATGGCAAAAAAAAAAAAAAATCAACAAAATGAAAAGGCAACCTAGAGAATGGAAGAAAACATTTGCAAATTATGTATCTGTAAAGAAACTAATATTCAAAATATGTAAAGAACTCATGAAATTTAGTATCAAAAAAAATATAATCTGATTTTAAAAAGGGGAGCAGAGCTGAATAGACATTTTCCCAAAGAAGACCTGCAAATAATCAACGGGTACAGAAAAGGTGCTTCACTTTACTAATCACAAGGAAATGAGAACCAAAACTTCAATGAGATATCACCTCACATCTGTTAGAATGACTACCATAAAAAAGACAAAAATAAGTGTTGGCGAAGATGTGGAGAAAAGGGAACCCTTGTGCACTGTTGATGGGAGTGTAAATTGGTGCAGCCACTACAAAAAACTAAGAACAAAACTACCACATGATCCAGCAATCCCACTTCTGGGTATACAGCCAAAGGAAATAAAAACAGAATCTCAAAGAGATATATGTACCCCATGTTCACTGGAGCATTATATACAATAGCCAAGATAGAGAAACAACCGAAGTATCTGTCAATGGGTGAATGGATAAAGAAGATGTGATACACACACACAAAAACACACACACATAATGAAATATTATTCAGCCACAAGAAAGAAGGAAATTCTGCAGTTTGTGACAAATTGGATGAATCTTGAGAGCATTGTGCTAAATGAAATAAGTCAGACTGAGAAAGACAAATACCGTATGATATCACTTATACGTGGAATCTGAAAAAGTGAAAAAGTGATAGTTACCAGGAGCTGGGAGTTGGGGGAAATGGAGAAATACAGGTCAAAGGTACAACTTCCTGCTATAAGATCAATAGGTTCTGGGGATCAAATGTACAGTATGGTGATTATAATACTGTATTATATACTTCAAAGTTGTTAAGAAAGTAGATCTTAAATGTTCTTATCACACACACACAAAAGAAATGGTAATTATGTGAGGTAATGGAGGTGTTAGCTAATGCTAGGGTGGTAATCAGTTTGCAATATATAAATGTATTAAATCAAAATGTTGTGCACCTTATGCTTACACAATGTACATGTCAATTATATGTCCAAAAAGCTGGAAAAATGGAAAAACTATTTTAAAAGGGTAAATAAAGGGGCACCTGGGTGGCTCAGTCGTTAAGCATCTGCCTTTGGCTCAGGTCATGATCCCAGGGTCCTGGGATCGAGCCCCGCTTCAGGCTCCCTACTCAGCAGGAAGCCTCCTTCTCCCTCTCCCACTCCCCCTGCTTGTGTTCCCTCTCTCACTGTCTCGCTCTGTCAAATAAATAAATAAAATCTTAAAAAAAAATTTTTTAAAAGGGTAAATAAATATCTTAAATGTTCTCACCACACACCAAAAAATAATAGTAATAAAATAAAATAATACTTGTTTTGTCCCCAGTAGATAGAATCCTCCCAAAAACCAGGATCTCTAGTCTAGCAGACAATAAAGTTGAGGGGACAGGAAGCACAATCACTATGAGGGTCACTGAGCAAGAGAGGCCACTCTTACTTCTACCCCTTGGTTCCTAGGTTCATGTATTCCACTGATCAGAGATACAGCACTATATAATAGTTGTGGCTTCAATGTCCTAATGGGATGATACTTCAAAGGAAGGGCATAAATGTGAGCTGCCCAGGTGCAGCAAATGTAGATGAGTTGGAGCTCTGGGACACCTCTGCCTGTGACTTCTTTGTACCTCCAGGCCTGTTTAGGCTTGATCCAAAATGTACTATTTCTATTTGTGCAGTGAACTATTGCTTCACCCACTTTACCTTATGATGGACTGTCAGTCTGACAATACTCAGAACAGGATAAGCATTTCTTACCACATCATTTAATATTCCAAAGTCAGGCATTCAGTATTCTGTAAGCAGAGAAATAAAGCAGAGAAATAACATGTAATGGCTATTGTTTCAATGTATACATCACATTCTTAAAGGAGTTACCCCAAAAGTGCAGGATATCCTCTCCACGTTAGTGCCTTACATGAGCCTTTATGAGGCCACTGCACTCAGAATATGGCATGGCCTCCTACTGATTCACTTAATATATTTATTGGTTGTTGGGGAAGGGGCATTTCAGGTTCTTCCACTTGTTTTTTTCCCCCTGATATTACAGTTCTTATTCTACTAGTCTGAGAACCAGTGTGAGATAACTGCCTACTGCCAAGTGTATCCCTCCCAATTATGCTTATAAGGAACTGTGAAAATGATCATCGGGCCAACTATAAAGTATACTTGGGCCAAGATTTCAACATGTCACATCTTAACAAGGAGCCATGATGAAAACAATTCACCACTGTATATTCAGTGAGTGGAGGAAGGGAGGATTATTTTAAATTTATTTTTATTTATTTAGACATTTTTTGACATTTTTAATTTGCTTTTTATTTTAATTTCGTTACAATTTATTTTATGTGCTTTTTTTTAGACCATGAGGAGCCACATCTGAACCTAATGAGAAGACTGTACATAACCCTGGTTTTGAACTAGACACAGTGGTTGGAAGGGATTTGGGAATGTGTTCCTTGGAGAATGGATATGTTCTTTGTAAGGGAGGAAAAATGAAATAGATACACGTTGACAAGTAGGAAAGATTGTGGAATCTAGTCGGAGTACTAAATGATATTCAATTCCATTTGATCTTCCTGAACACAGAGGAGTACAGCTCCCAGCAAACCACAGATTAGGTGAAATGTACACTGGTAAAGTATACACCACTTCTTGGCCTAGGCAGTAACCATGTCACATGACCTTCCTCTCTCTCACTGCGCTTGTTAGCCAGCAGAGCGCAGACTATCCAGGAAGGTCTCTGAGGAGGCTTTGGGAGGTTGCAGTGCCACAACGTGGAAGGAGTTGGAGTCCCTGTCATGACGAGGTGAACAGAGATATAAGCAGTAAATAAACTTTTATTGTGTTAAGCCATTGAAGTTTTGGGGAGGATATTTGTTGTAGTCAATAACATTGGTTATGTGAACACAAACCCTTTTCTGGAGTCTTTCTATTCATTATCTGGCTGGCTGAAGTCCTCTGTTTAATACTTTATTCAAGGAAGTTTAACTGAAACTATATTACTTGTTCTCTGTCCTACTTAAAAGTATTTATCTGTGGCTTTTATGCTTACATAATAGTTTTATTGGGTATAAAATTCTTTGTTTGTTTACATTTCCTTTCCCTGAGAACTTCATAGGTAATATTAAATTCTGTTCTGGCATTTAATGTCACCAGGG
Source organism: Leptonychotes weddellii (assembly GCF_054177405.1). Lineage (NCBI taxonomy): Eukaryota > Metazoa > Chordata > Mammalia > Carnivora > Phocidae > Leptonychotes > Leptonychotes weddellii. The sequence continues at coordinate 131,187,054 of NC_138372.1, forward strand.
AGAAATCTGAGACCAGTTTGAATTTTTATGCTTTTTGGGTGAATTAATCTTTTTTTTAATACTGGAGGCAAAAATAATTCTTTTTTTTTAAGATTTTATTTATTTATTTGAGAGAGAGAGAGAGCAAGAGAGCACAAGCAGAGGGAGGGGCAGAGGGAGAAGTAGGCTCCCTGCTGAGCAGGAAGCCTGATGTGGGGCTTGATCCCAGGACCCCAGGATCATGACCTGAGCTGAAGGCAGATGCTTAACCGACTGAGCCACTCAGGCACCCAAGAACTCTTTTTTTTTTAACAGCTTCATTAAGGTATGATTGACATAGAGACATTATATATGTTTAATATGTACAACATGATGTTTTGATATGTATACATTGTGAAATGACCACCACAATCAAACCAATAAATGTGCCAGTCACTTTCATATAGTTACCATTTTCTCTTTCTCTATGTGTGGTAAGAAGACTTATTTAAAACTATTCTCTAAGCAAGTTTCAAATATTCAATATGGTATAGTTAACTATAGTCATTATGCTGTGCATTAGATCTCAAGAACTTATTTCATCTGGCATAAATGACACTTTGTACCCTTTGACCAATATCATCCTCATTTCTCCCTCTCCCCAGGCCCATGGCAATCATCATTGTATTCCCTACTTTTCTGTGAGTTTGACTGTTTTAGAGTCCACATATAAGTGAGATTATACAGCATTTGTATTACTCTGTCTGATTTGCTTCACTTAGCATAATTTCCTCGAGGTTCATTCATGTTGCTGTAAATGGCAGAAATTACTTCCTTCATAAGGCTGAATAGTCTACTTATCTTATAAATCTATGTGTATCACATATATAATATGTATCTATATATATATATCACATTTTCTTTATCCATTTACCCATCAATGAACACTTAAGTTGTTTCCATATCTTAGCTATCGTGAATAGTGCTGCTTTTTTTTAAGGTCCATTTTGTCAATTTTTATCATTCTGCATTTATTTATTTATTTACTCACTTTTTATTAAGACTTTTTTTAAAAAGAGTTTTAGGTTCATAGCAAAATTGAGGGCAAGGTACAGAGATTTCATACATACCCCTGTCCCCAGACATGTATAGTCTTCCCCATTATCCACATCCTCCACATAGTGGTACATTTGTTACACCTGATAAATCTACACTGACACATTATCATCCCAAGTCCATAGTTCAATTACTGTTTACTCTTGGTATTGTGCATTCTGTGGGTTTGGACAAATGTATAATGATATGGATCTATCATAAGGTATCTGCATTTATTTTTAAGGACAGCGTGCCCTCTGCAACTATAGATTTAATTCTTCCTTTATTTTGGAGGAATTTCCTATGGTTATGTTGTCACAGTAGGAAGGATTCTAAAAATCACCCCCATATTCCACATTCTAATCTCTGGATCCTGGGATTATGGTGAGTTATTTTTCTCATGATTATGTTGCATTAAATGTCACAGTTAAACATAAATGAAAGAAAGAATAAGAACCATATGATCCTCTCAATAGATGCAGAAAAAGCACTTGACAAAATACAGCATTCTTTCTTGATTAAAACTCTTCACAGTGTAGGGATAGAGGGACCATACCTCAATATCATAAAAGCTATATATGAAAAGCTCACAGTGAATATCATTCTCAATGGAGAGAAGCTGAGAGCTTTCCCCATAAGGTCAGGAACACAGCAGAGATTGTCCATTATCACCATTGCTGTTCAACATAGTACTAGAAGTCTTAGCCACAGCAATCAGACAACAAAAAGAAATAAAAGGCATCTGAATTGGCAAAGAAAAAGTCAAACTCTCACTCTTTGCAGATGACATGATATTATATGTGGAAAACCCAAAAGACTCCACCCCCAAATCACTAGAACTCATACAGGAATTCAGCAAAGTGGCAGGATATAAAATCAATGCACAGAAATCAGTGGCATTACTATACACTAACAATGAGACAGAAGAAAGAGAAATTAAGGAGTCGATCCCATTTACAATTGCACCCAAAACCATAAGATACCTAGGAATAAACCTAACCAAAGAGGCAAAAGATTTGTACTCAAAAAACTATAGAACACTCATGAAAAAAATTCAGGAAAACACAAAGAAATGGAAAAACATTCCATGCTCATGGATTGGAAGAACAAACATTGTGAAGATGTCAATGCTACTTAGATTGCATTCAATGCAATCCCTATAAAAATACCGTTAACTTTTTTCACAGAGCTGGAACAAATAATCCTAAAATTTGTATGGAACCAAAAAAGACCCCGAATAGCCAAAGGAATGTTGAAAAAGAAAAACAAAGCTGGTGGCATCATAATTCCAGACTTCAAGCTCTATTACAAAGCTGTAATCATCAAGACAGTATGGTACTGGCACAAAAACAGACACATAGATCAATGGAACAGAATAGAGAGCCCAGAAATGGACTCTCAACTCTATGGTCAACTAATCTTCGACAAAGCAGGAAAGAATGTCCAATGGAAAAAAGACAGTCTCTTCAATAAATGGCATTGGGAAAATTGGACAGCCACATGCAGAAGAATGAAACTGGACCATTTCCTTACACCATACACAAAAATAGACTCAAAATGGATGAAAGACCTAAATGTGAGACAGGAATCCCTCAAAATCCTAAAGGAGAACACAGGCAGCATCCTCTTCACGTCGGCCGCAGCAACTTCTTGCTAGACACATCTCCAAAGGCAAGGGAAACAAAGGCAAAAATGAACTATTGGGACTTCATCAAGATCAGAAGTTTTTGCACAGCAAAGGAAACAGTCAACAAAACCAAAAGACAACCGACAGAATGGGAGAAGATATTTACAAATGACCTATCAGATAAAGGGCTAATATCCAAAATCTATAAAGAACTTATCAAACTCTACACCCAAAGAACAAATAATCCAATCAAGAAATGGGCAGAAGACATGAACAAACAGACATTTCTGCAAAGAAGACATCCAAATGGCCAACAGACACATGAAAAAATGTTCAACATCACTCAGTATCAGAGAAATACAAATCAAAACCACAATGTGATACCACCTCACACCTGTCAGAATGGCTAAAATTAACAAGTCAGGAAATGACGGATGTTGGCGAGGATGCAGAGAAAGGGGAACCCTCCTACACTGTTGGTGGGAATGCAAGATGGTGCAGCCACTCTGGAAAACAGTATGGAGGTTCCTCAAAAAGTTGAAAATAGAGCTACCCTACAACCCAGCAATTGCACTACTAGATATTTACCCCAAAGATACAAATATAGGATTCAAAGGGGGCACCTGTACCCCAAGGTTTATTGCAACAATGTCCACAATAGCCAAAGTATGGAAAGGGCCCAGATGCCCACTGACAGATGAATGGATAAAGAAGATGGGGTATATATATACAATGGAATATTATGCAGCCATCAAAAAATGAAACTTTGCCATTTGCAACAATGTGGATGGAACCAGAGGGTATTATGCTAAGCAGAATAAGTCAATCACAGAAAGACAATTATCATATGATTTCACTTATATGTCGAACTTAAGAAACAAAACAGAGGATCATAGGGGAAGAGAGGAAAAAATAAAAACAAGACAAAATCAGAGAGGGAGACAAACCATGAGAGACTCTCTTAATCATAAGAAATAAACTGAGGGCTGCTGGAGGGGAGGAAGTGGAGAGATGAGGTAATTGGATGATGGACATTAAGGAGGTCATGTGATATAATGAGCCCTGGGTGTTATATATGACTGACGAATCACAGGCCTGGTTTCAGAGGTACAGGCCTGTGATTCATGTTTAAAAATATCACAGTTGATCTCACAATAAGAAATTTAGGGTCAAAATGCAATCACATGAGCCCTTTTATTTATTTATTTATTTTTAATTTTTTTTTAATTAACATATAATGTATTTTTGTTTCAGGGGTACAGGTCTGTGGTTCATCAGTCTTACACAATTCACAGCACCACATGAGCCCTTTGAAAAGCAGAGATTTTTCTCAGGTGGATAGCAGATATCAGAAAGATTCAAAAAATCACAAGAGAAATTGGATGTGCTGTTGCTGCCTTTGAAGATGGTTGGGACTGCATGATGAGGAATGCAGGCAGCCCTCTCAAAGGTGAGAGTAACCCGCAGTTATCAGCCAAGAGACAGAGACATCAGTCCTATACCTGCAAAAAACCCTGAATTTTGCCATCAACCGGAGGCTCAGAAGCAGATTCTTTTCTGGGTCCCTCAGATAAGAGCACAGTTGGTCAACTCCTTGATTTTGGCATTGTGAAGCCCTAAGCAGAGAATTCAGTTGAGCTATGTTTGATTTCTAATCTGCAGAAACTATGAGATAGTAAATGAGTATTGTTTTAGGCTGCTAAATTTATAAAAAAAAACAAAACTTTGTTATGCAGAATGGAAAATGAAGACAACTTTAAAATATTTCTCCTATGTTTTATTCTCTTCTTCAAAACCACCTATTACACTAGGGTTGAATTTTCTTTCTGCCCAGTGTCTATTTTTCTGTCCATTCTTTGTTCATTACCACTTCATTTGGAATGGTTTTCTCAATCCTGTCTTTATACCTTACTGCAGTTACAGCAGTGCCTTGTCTCTCCTGTGCCACTTACAAAATGGTCTTTATAAATGGTATAAATGGTATTCTTTTTTCTTCTCCTCCATTCCCAAATTACAGCTGCTTCTGTTTATCTCCTTTGGTTGTCATCATATCTTCCCTACACTCCCAAATTTCTACTCTACACTTATACTTGTAAAATATTTGTTTGTTTTATAAGTCACAACAATACATTTGGTCTCAATTTTTTATATACTCCTTAGTAACATTTTTCTAGTGAATGTTCATCTGTCATTTGTTTTCCCTGTTTCTTTCTTCTCTTTTAGTTGTAATATTTTTTGTATAGACCCAATGCTTTTGTTTATATCCTTTTTTAATGACAGTAGTTCTCCCTGGACCAGCCATTTGGAAGAGATCTGTAGAAAGAGAGATCAGGTCAGAGTTCCAGCACAGCCGAAATTGTCCCTGGTACACCCCGGGGTTTCTTTGGATAAAGGGCTGTACATGTGAGCGAACTGTTTTAGTTTTCACATTTCCCCCACAGTACATTATCTATATAGGGCGGCTATCAACTCAAAGATGTCCTCTTCCACTCTGCCTCAAACACAAATTCTCTGCAAAGATACAATATCTATTGTTTTCCTCAACATCCCCACTGCACCATCCCCCTTCCCACATTTCATCACTGCACCCATGATGAAAGCTTTGACCACCACCCTACATACTCTGTTTTTATTGTTCCAAATAGGGCATTCTTTTTTTTTCTCTCTCAGATTATGCCTCCCACTTGGTAGAGCTGTTCTCAACTGGTTTTTCTGAGATCTACACTTTCTTGTATTCTTTCTAGGTATTTTTCCAAGCCCTCTTCATTCTGAACTTTCCTAAGCATATATTGTGGTTTGAGCCAAGCTTATAAATGGCATAGATATGAATAGGAAGAGGCTTTGACCAGGTTAGACAAATTTCAGACTATTAGAGTTTTATGGGGTTTGTTTGATTAAAAAAAATTTTTTTTAGGCAGGAGATGCAAGGGATGGTCAAAGAAAACAGTATCTTTAAAAAAAAGATTTTATTTATTTATTTTAGAGAGAACTGGGGTAGGAGCAGGGGAAGAAGGGGAGAGAATCTCATCTCAAGCACACTCCCCACTCAGCAGACAGCCTGATGTTGGGCTTGAGATCATGACCCTGAACGGAAACCAAGAATCCTGTTCTCAATGGACTGAACCACCCAGGTGCCCTGAAGAAAACACTATCTTTAAGATGTTAAAACAGTACTGGGTAAGGTATGTTTGTATGTGAGTGCATGTCTCTATAGGGGAAAGAGAAAAGGAGAAATGGTTAGGTTAACATTTTACCCTTTTACAAATACATAACATGAAGTAGCCATTAATGGACATCTGAAAACTCTTCTATGATAGAGGATAAGCAGAATATGAATGTACATAAAGCCATCAGAATAACTCATAAGTATTAAATTATAGAAAGAATTTATTGGCAAAAATTGCAGATGTCACCTAAGCTATTCTCCTGACTCTTAGAAAAATTATTCCTGAATGTTAAATTCAGGAAAATCAGTGTGATAGAGATGATAGCATTGCTTTCCCACTTTTGTAAATCACAAATACACTCCAAAATAACGTTTGAGCCAAAAGTTGTCACCCCAATCAAACGTTTGTTATCACAAAGAACCAAATAACTGTTTTCTTTCCCTTTCCTACGTAAGAGTAAATGAATCAATGGAACGAGAAGGTACAGAAACATGCAGAGCTCTATAGAACAAAACCTGAGTGTCAAATGTCATGTCACTGGGCTAGAAGAACCCGGACCAAAATGTTCAAAAGTAGAATTGCTACTAAAAACCTAAAGGTTCTGTTTATTATTATTTATCAAGTAAGATCTTCCCTTGGGAACTTTAGAACAAAATGCTTTAAAACCTCAAGTACATGTATTATTTACACAAAAACATCTTTGCAGTTTCCTCCAGCAGTCACACTGATCCAGTCGCTGACAGCATGGGAACTATTTGAAAAGTCATTTTTTTTCTTTTTATCCTTTTTTATTTTACAATTTTTTAAAGAGTTTAACTGTTCACTAAAGGCTACCCAGATGTTCTTTAGACTATCTATAAGCTCATTTTAGAATTATGTTTTAAAATCTTTTTCTTTTTGCTTTCATTTTCTTTCTCTAAACAATCTTCTCTTTTCTCTGTTAGTTTTTGTCTTGAATGAATATATCAGTAATAATCTCATTCTTAGTTTTATGAGCAGCAGAATTTATTAAATAATTCTTTGGGAAACTTCCATTGGCTTCCCACAGCCTGAGAAATAGTATTCTCCCTGACACATCTGCTACAGTATGTTTTAATCACATTTTTTTAACACTATGAGTGCAATGCAATGTATCTCATTAAGTCAGACAGTAGTAAGAACTCAAATAATGTGATGATCTAGTAGAGCAGGGTGAAGAGAACTGAAGAGAAAGGAGTGAAGGGCAGAGAGTAAGCATGTATGTGGCAAATATACAAATAAAAATCAAGGCACTCCCAGTCCCTATGGAAGAAGCCCCTTTTATTTTTTTAAGTTTTTATTTAAATTCCAGTTATTTAACATACAGTGTGATATTAGTTTCAGGTGTATAGTTTAGTGGTTCAACACTTTGATACATCATCCTGTGCTCATCACAAGTGTACTCCTTAATTCCCATCACCTATTTCACCCATCACCCATCCACCTCCCCTCTGGTAACCATCAGTGTGTTCTCTAGTTAAGAGTCTGTTAGGAAGAGCCCCATTTTAGATTATTCAAGAACTAGAATCAAAGGAGCCAGGAGAGCATAAATTCAGTCCTAAATGAAAAGACACAGCAAGTTCTAGAATGGGCCCATCTCTTGTTTAGTGAAGTGGTTCACTGACTTCAGCCCCTCTTCCCAGAAGCCCTTTAAGAAGAAACAACAATCATAATCGACATACCAAAAATTCTCCATAAGAGTAACCATAATTGACAAGCCAAAAATGTTCCATCCAATGGAGTTCTCTTCCTAGATAGGTCAGAGGTTAAATGAGGCAATTTCAATGGGCCTCTTCTGATTTTTAGATTCATTACTTTCCAGAATTATACAATTATTTAGGCTCTAGGGCAGATGTGGCACAGATCAAGAAATAATAACAAAGGACATGAGTCTGACTTTGTCAAATAAATGTTCTCTGTATCAGCCACTTGTAGTAAGAATTTATTAAGAGAATTTGAAGGGGCACCTGGGTGGCTCAGTCATCTGGGCATCCCACTCTTGGTTTCAGCTCAGGTCATGATCTTGGGGTTCTGGGATGGAGCTCTGCATAGGGCTCTGCACTCAGTGGGGAGTGATTCTCTCTCTTTCTCCCTCTCTCTCTGCCCCTCCCCCCGCTCATGCTCTTTCTCTTTCTCTCTCTAAAATAAAAAAAGATAAATCTTAAAAAGAGAGAGAGAATTTGAAGTGAGAATCCCAGCAGTGAGATTAGGAATATTTAAAAGTGGGGGAGGGAATTAAACACACACTAAAATAGCAAAACTATTCAATATCACTTACTATAACCCTAGTTAGCAAGTGTCATCAGCTTATATATTCTAATGAGCCATGGTAACACTATCAAATCATATATCATAGGTCTGTCACTAAGTACTCTTTATAGGACCTTAGGTTTCCTGGGGAGTCCCCACCACCCCAATAAGAGTCCCCAGAGTATCATATATGTCCTTTCATCAAGAAGTGTTTCCTTCTAGGCATTGCTCCTATTTCAACAGGCATTCCAACAGCTATCTCTAGATCGATTCTCTTTGGAGTCATTGTCTCATTGGAGGCATTTAGAGTCTGGATAGCACCAAAGTTCTCTGTGGAAGAGCACTGCACCATGGTCCCCCACCATGATTATGCTCTTAGTCCCTTATAGGGCATCTGTCTGGCCCTCCCACATAGATTGCCTGATAAAAACAAACAGACAAACCAAAAAACCACCACCACAACAACGTTCTCCAGAGGATAACCAGTCCAAAAGTCTACAAAATCTAAATATCACAATGCTATATATGCTACCATTAACATACCAAAAAGATTTTTTTGATGTGAAAGATTCTCAAATAGAAATGATCCCATCTGAAAAACAAGAGGAGAAAAAAAGACTGAAAAAATGGACAGAACTTAAATCATCTGTGGGACAATATTGCAATTTCTAATATGAATATAATTAGAGGTTGAAACAACTAAACAAAAACTTAAAAAATACATAGATAACTTGAACAGCACTTTCAACTACTTGACCTAATTGACATTTATAGAAAGATGAATATTATTATCAGTTCTTCCAAGAAGTTAAATGACTTAGAGTTATAGGCTAAATTAACACAGCTATTAAGTAGCAGAGCTGGAAATCAAATGCAGCAAGTCCAGCTTCAGAGTCTATATCTTAACCTGCCTTACCTAGTCATTGTTGGTCCAGCTATTAAATAAGGTGACTATCATGAGATTCTAAAAATTCCCTGAAGAAAATGCTAGGCTTAGAAAATATGTCAAAAGTTTTTATACATATTTAACATCATTAGTTGAGTTCATTGAGGTGAGATATAAGGGGGATTGAAAAGATTATTCCTACTCTCAAAATATCAATATATCCATTCCTTGATTCTTAGAAAGTCATAATCAGAGAATCATTACAAATTGCCATAAGATTTCTTGTGCTTGATTATAAGATAAGTGTTCTTGAGAATAACAAAACATTGATCTTATACTTTGTATCTTGTTATGAATGATTCTCTAAAACCCTCTCTTGAGTTTTGATTTTGATTAAGAATGTGAAAGGCTGTAGACAGTTTTGATAGAGGGGCAAGTGAAGTGGATTAGAAAATCAAGAATACTGTTGGGTAGGAGAAGTGAAGAAAAAATAAGTTGGGGATTTCCAGAAGTCCTTCTCTACTCACCAATTTATCCTAGGACCAACTTTGAAGAAAGTAATTTTTTAAATTAAACATAACAAACGAATATATAAGCATCTTGCTTGCCATATACATTCTGATTTTATTGCTTGATAAAAACACTGAAAGTTAGAAGCCAGCTGGGATTAGCAGGAGCTGCTAAGGATGCAAAGAATGATGACTACGGTAGGTATACAATTTGCTCTGGAAACTACCTGCTCTCCATGACCTGCCTTCAACCTATGATCTATCTTTCATAAATCTTAGAAGGGTATGCAAGGTGCACATAGCATTTATATGGCATTCACACTTCTACCAATCACAGTTTTCCCAAGCTAATATTTACTTGAATATTGATTTAGACCCCAAGAACTTTACCATTCCAATGATTTTTATTAAAATACATATTCTAGAGCTTCAAAGAGCAGCAATATTTATGACTTACTAATAAAGCAATCAAATTTACCACTATTTGATTGATACTCAAAGTTACCTTTTAACAAACCACAATTTTACAGCCATCTGTCTTATAATGTGACATTCTAAGAAGCAGAAATATAGTGAGAGGACTTTCAATTTCCTACAGCAAGTTTGTATGTAGGCTGGTCACACTCTTCCACAGTCTTTATCCATATGCCATAAATTAACAATTTGATCACACTCTTATCAAATATTTACTGAACAGATAGAATGTGTCCAGCTCCATATAGGATATAAGGGACAGGACAGTGAATAAGAAGCTGTATCTGCCTTTGAAGAACTTACAGACTAGTTTCTACTAGATCCCAAAGCATACATTCTAGTTCCATATCACTGGTGCTGTGAAGAAAAGTGTAGATGAGGCTCAGAGTTTGTAGAACAAGCCCCTGGAAGTAACATTCTTAGTAGAGACTTTACAGATGAAGAGATGTTATCCAGATGAGTTAGGAGGAAGACTGTTCTGGGCACAACAAATAGCTTGAGCAGACCTGAGGAAAAAGTAGAATGTATGGAGTGTAGACTTTAAATGACCAGTTTATTAGAAACCAGCAAAGCAAGACCTTCAAATCTATTCCCCAAAAACATAACACAATACCAAGGATGTACTTTTCTCCCAAATGACATGGAGCTTGGAGGAAGAGTACTTAAATTTCGGTCCGTTCCATTCAAAAATGTTTGAGTATCCCCATATACCAAACAGCATAGTGGTAGACAACTTGGAAATGCCTTGGGATCAGTGCTTTCCACTAAAGAAGATATATATACACACAATGGAATATTACTCAGCCGTCAGAAAGGATGAAACCACCATTTACATTAATGTGGATAAAACTGGAGGGTATTGTGCTGAGTGAAATAAATCAATCAGAGAAAGACAATTATCATATGGTGATATACGTGTGATATATATATGATATATATGTGGTATGTATATGATATATATATATATCAGGGTCGTATGTGTGATATATATGTGTGTGACATATATGTGAGATATATGTTTATATTTATATATATATATATATGTAATGGACTATTACTCAGCCATCAGAAAGGATGAAATCTTACCATTTACATTGACATGGATGGAACTGGAGGGTATTACGCTGAGTGAAATAAGTCAATCAGAGAAAGACAATTATCATATTGTTTCACTCATATGTGGAATATAAGAAACAGATCAGAGGATCATAGAGGAAAGGAAGGAAAACTGAATGGAAAGAAATCAGAGAGGGAGACAAACCATGAGAGACCCTCAACTATAGGGAACAAACTGAGGGTTGCTGGATGGGAGGAGGGTGGAGGGATGGGGTAACTGGGTGATGAGCATTAAGGAACGCACGTGATGTAATGAGCACTGGATGTTATATGCAACTGATGAATTACTGAACTCTATATCAGAAACTAATGTGCACTATATGTTGGCTAATTGAATTTAAATTAAAAAAAAACAAACAAAGAAAACACCTGTATGTGAAACATTCTAAGAGAGATACATGAAACATGAAACAATATGGACTACAAAGAAGTGCCAAAGGTAGAGGTTTAGAAAACTCTATGCAGTGACATTAGAAAAGGAAGGAGCTTGGGCACCTGGGTGGTGTAGTCGGTTAAGTGCCGGACTCTTGGTTTTGGCTCAGGTCCTGATCTTGGGATTGTGATCTTATGGTCACGAGAACCCCACTTTGGGCTCCTCACTGAGCGCAGAGTCTGCTTAAGACTGTATCTCCCTCTCCCTCGGCCCCTATCCCCCTCCTCTCTCTCTCTCTCTCTCAAATAAATAAATAAATTCCCCCCCCAACACACACACAAACCCAAGAATAAAGAAAGAAAAAAAAGAAAAGGAAGGAGTCATTTTGTACAGGTACCCTCAGGGCTGGCTATGCAGAGGATTGGAGGTGTCTTCCAGGCTCCGGAGGATGCATCAGGGCTGGTCCGAGCCCAGGAGAATACACCAGAATATCAGATAAAGAGCAGGAGACTGGAAAGCCATATTTAGCTTTTCTTGGGGAAACAGGTTTGTAGAGGTTTTGAAACAAATCATGATAACGAAAGGACAAAACCAAAGGGATATCTGGGCAGTTATGGAAAGGGTGCTGAACCAAGATTGGGAAATGTGGGTCCTACCCTTCATGCAGTCACTAATGCACTGTGTGACCCCAGTCCAAGGACTTAAGCCCTGTAGTGGGGGCAGGGGTCAAAGTTTCCTCATCAGTCACATAAAGGCATAGAGCTAAATGGATTTGAGGGGTTCCTTCTCACTTCTAAGGAGTCTTGTTCTCAGCTAAATCGAAGGCTCAGCTGTATCATTTTATACTAGGTTCCTCTGACTTATGTTAACACCTGAATGCCAAATTTATGCAGACTGGGTGGAAAATAGTTGGTAGTCCTTCAGTAGATTTCAAAAAGATTAAAATATCCATCTCAATGGTTCTACAAAATGTAGGAGATGGCTGCTTTTTCAAAAAGTCTAGCATCACTTTATCATAGAACTATTCATACTCTTTTCATACTACCTAGTTATATGTCCGCTTAACAGCAGATTATGAAATCTTTGATGGCAGGAGCTGTGTTTTATGCATTTTTATGTCTTCACCATCTAAGCTTAAGGTTTGGCTCACACTAATGGTTAATTATTATTATTATTATTATTATTATTACATGGCCAAATATTTTGAATTATTAATATATACAGATACTTTTAAAAGTATCATTTCATGTAATCTGCCTTCAAACCCTGTAAAGATAGGTAGTATGATTATCTTGATTTCACAGATGAGGAAGCTGGAACATATATAGAAGTTAAGCAAATCACCCAGGTTCATACAACCAAGTTCAGAGATCAGGCAAAACATATCAAACCCAAAGCATCTGGCCCTGAACTCATACTCTTAAGTACTCAGAGATGTTTGACAGATGCTCGTTGAATAAATGAATGGAGTACATTGATTACAAAGGGGAAGGGCATGTGACCCAGGGGTGGGAGGAGGTACCTGGAAGAAAGACTATGTCAGTCAGAGGGGAGAGCCATAAATAAAGGCATGGAGCAAAGACACTGCACCAGGGTAGGGAAGAAGCGACAAGCGGTTTGGTGGTGTTGGAGAAGACGGAAAGAAGGTTGTGGCTAAAGAGCTAAGCAAGGATCCTATCACACAGGGCTTTATATGGCTTGTGAACAGGCTGGGAAACCAGGACCTTGATGGCTCTGACGAGTCCAAGTGTTCTAATGGGGACAGAGAGACAAAATATTTGAGAATAGGGCTGTTCTGAAAAATCCTGGCTATGTCCATGTAGTTGCACATGAAACTCTTTAAGATCCTTCCTTTAGGGTGCCTGGGTGGCTCAGTTGGTTAAGCGACTGCCTTCGGCTCAGGTCATGATCCTGGAGTCCCGGGATCGAGTCCCGCATCGGGCTCCCTGCTCGGCAGGGAGTCTGCTTCTCCCTCTGACCCTCCTCCCTCTCATGCTCTCTGTCTCTCATTCTCTCTGTCTCAAATAAATAAATAAAATCTTTAAGAAAAAAAAAGATCCTTCCTTTACTTCGTGTCTTTGCTATTTCTTTTACCTCCCTTCTCTTCCTATTTTTCTTTACTCATTACTCCTGGGTCTTTAAAATGCAGCTTAAATGTCATCTCCTTTACGAAATTTTCTCTCTTCTCTTCCCCAGTACCTGCCCTACACAGCACTCTGTCATAAAACAACATTGTGTTGTAATCACCTGTTCACCCACTTTTTCAGTCCTTTCTCCCAGGCTGTGGACACTTTGCAGCCAGCTTCCCCTTCATTCTCCTGTTGGCCAGTTTTAGGAACATGATAAGAAGTAAGTAAATGCTGTTCAATCAGTAAATTGTTAATCTGGTTTTTAACGAACTGTTCATTTACTTGCTAATTTGCTTCCCTATGGCATTTCTATAGAGTCTCGATATAAGACATTGAAAATAACTTCCCTGCATTACATCTACCTCAAGACTACTACTTGTGATATCAAAATGTCTACACAGTACAAAATAAAGTGCAAAGGTAAGCAACTATATGGCAAATGCAGGGAAAAACCACATTCAGTTTAAACAATTTAGCACAAAGGAAAATACCCTAACCATCTAAGGTTTACTACCCAATCTTTTCTTCCTTCTTTTCTAATAAAGGCTTATTTCCTGTCAGCACACTGCAGTTTCAAAACACCACACCACTCTTCCTTCTTTATTCAACCTCCAACTGAGTCTGCCACTCAGTTCTCCTTAGCTCATCAGTGAGAAACATCTCCCAGGATCTGAATGATCTGAAGCCATCCCCTGTAGTCCCAGTATCTTCCTGTGATCATCCTGAGCCATTTCTCTAGGCCATTATTTATTTGCTGTCTCCCTCAGGTATTCAATGTTCAGCAAGTATCTACTGTTCAGGGTGCCGGACACTGTGCTGAGAACTGAAGATACGAAGTGGACAAGATAGCCACAGACCCAACCCTCACAGAATGTACACTCCCCAAGGGAATGAAAAAATATAAGAGGAGAAATACAGGTGCTACAAGGTCAGAGAAAAGGGCACTTCACCCTGTATTTGGTTATCAGAGGAAGTTCTGGCGTCCAAATGATAAATTCAGTTTAGCTAGGAAAAGGGAAGGGATGAGATGATGGGTTTTGGAGAAAATATAAGTAATTGAAGGTTCCGAAGTGGCTAGGGGTTGGCAAACTAAGAAACTGAGGGTAGTTCCAGTAATTAGAGCCCAGAGGCAGGAAATGTGATCGGGGTGACTAGAACATGCTGAGCCTTATACACCAAACTGAGGGGGTTAGTTTTTGCCTTAGGGTAACCGTAGCACAGGATTTAAATTGGGGTGACAGGTCAATTTTTGTTTAGAAAGATCACTTTGGTCTCCTTCCAGAGAAGGGATTGGAGAGGGACAAAACTGAGGCAGAGACAGCAGTGAAGAGGCTGGGGTGGTGATACCCATCAAAACTTGTTGGTTTTCTGCAGTTATGTTCATAAAGATGGACTGAAGATCAAATGGCAAATATTGAACATATGGGACAAGCTGGAATTGGTGAATAATTGGGAGTAAAAAGACAGAGGCTGGAGATAATGCCCTGGACCCCAATAAAATCCCTCCTGCCTGGTTAACCCAGTGTAACATGAATCTTCTCACTTCTGGGCTTCTATAAACACTGCACATGCTGTTCTCATTTGATATGTGCCCTGAATTCTGTGCTTTAACTATGGTTATCTGCCTGTGTGTACATCGCTAGTTCCACCCTTGATGGCATAT
Organism: Leptonychotes weddellii; assembly: GCF_054177405.1. Lineage (NCBI taxonomy): Eukaryota > Metazoa > Chordata > Mammalia > Carnivora > Phocidae > Leptonychotes > Leptonychotes weddellii. Next base: position 131,202,319 of record NC_138372.1, read on the forward strand.
GAAATATGACGAGGGCTGTGGATGGGCTTATTGGTTATGTTTACTTCCTCTGTGCTGAGATGTTTCAGAAGTTCTCTTTGTGCTGATCGCCTCCTCTATGCAAGCAGCCCTGAACGCTCTGGCAGACTTAGGATGTACTTCGTGCAAGCTCTGATTGTCCCAAGCATCCCTCCATCATGACATTTCATTGCCATTGTACCAGTCCCACTCGATCGCAAAGATTTAAAGAATGGTGTCTCATTATCTCTCCAACTCCAGTGCCCAGCAGAACACTGGAAAACATGGTGCAAATTTAGTATGTGTTGATTTAGCATAGTACTTTGTTTCACCGGGACTGCCATTGTAGGTGAGCAAATCTTTTTTTCCTGACATCAGTGAGGATTTGGTTAGAACAAATAGATGCTCTGCGTCTCTTAAGTCTATTAAGCATTTGTATTAATTGAAAATGAGAAAAACTATCATGGGAAATAATCCTAAACTGTTATCCCAGCTATTTATTCTGCATGTTGATGGAACCAATAATACGAAGGGCAATGAGTATGAGTAGGTTATGGTTTCCTGATGCGCCACACACCAATCGGATGACTCGCTGCAAGCCATTTGTAACGTCCTTCGCTTCGTATTCAGGCACTGACAGAAACTGAAGCCAAAATGCAATGATTCATTCAAAGTAGACCTGACATCCAAACCTTTCCAAGGTGCTCATCTGCATAATTGTGTTATTCATTTTCTCCCTTGCTCAGTCACTCCTCACTCTCTACCATGAAAATGCCCTGATAACGCATTCACCACTACGGCCCCCAATGCCTGAGAAATCAGAGCTGGGGGAGAGAGAACGACACAAATAAAAAGACCCTGGTGGCAGCACAGTCCCATCGTCGTGTCGTTTCCTGCCAGCCTGGCTTTCCATTTATGCCTGGGTGCTGGTCCTATCAAACTTCTGTCTTGTATCAATTTTTAGCAGCATGGATAATTTATTGCATCTAGGATGATAGAAAACCAGCTTTATACATCATTCAGCTTGCAAAAGATGTGTAGCTTCAGTTCCTTAATGGTGTCATTTTGGCTGAATGCTATTAACAGATTACCCCTGCCTAGGGCAGGGGAGCATGTGTGCCAGAAAGATAACCTTGTGTTCGTAATTTAATATTAACTGTTTTCTCCATAGTACCTCTTTCCAGTACATTAACAACAAACCAATATGGCCTTGTCCCCTGCGGTCATATTCTTCAGCAAAAAAAATGGATTACATGATAGCAAGTTTCTGAAGATTTCCAATGAAGTATTACAAATCACTCAACACTCGCTCTGCAGAAATGAAAAATAAACAGGCTTAGATTCAATCAAATTTAATTCCTCCAATTTAGTTTTACCGCACTTCAAAGGGTGCTTTTATTAATGTCTTGGTGAACAAATTTAACAGTCATTTTTCCTCCTTCTTAGATGAAAGTCTCCAGTTGTGTTCAACATATAGTGAGATCAAGAGACTGTTTTATTTTGTTTTTATTTTATTTTATTTTATTTTTTTAGTGACTACTCTGTCACAGTTTGATATAAAAGTGTAAACCATTTACAGAAAACTCTTTATGGAATTTGTATCCTATGCCATTCCCGGGAGCTCAATTTATATCCTGCCTTAGCTATCATAGCACTGGAGTATTAGTCTTCTCCCTTTGCAAGCAGCTCAGGGCGGTCGGAGGGCCCTATCAGTCTCCACCACTCACATACACAGGCATTATGAGTTTATCTCATCTTCTGCAGCAAGTGCCAGGCCCGATTCATTCCTTTAGGCTACTTTACTAATAACCTATTCCTTATCAGGGCCTCTCCACCTCAGCTTGTGATCAAAGACCCAATTAATGGAATGGAGAAAGGTGAAGCATTCAAATAATGGAGACAGCTGTTTTTCTCTGTTAGAGAAAATCCATTTGTATTGTTATCACACTCACAAGTTCTGCAGCTCCCGTTTAATTCTGTCTCCCTCTATTTCTGCTGATGATAAAAAAAAAAAAAAGTCACAATGAACTCCGAAGAGAATGGCAGAACCATCACCGTGTTTCAACTCAGTCTGGGCGTTATCGACTCGAAAGTGAAAATACAAGCAGATAAGGGGAGGAAATGTCCAACAAAGACCATATCAAAAAAAATTTTGTAGGTTTTTTTCAAGCAGCATTCTCTATTCATCATTCTGATTTTTTTTTGTTCCTTTTCAGCGGTCTACCTCTAGCAAAGCAGAGGCTAATAATATCTTGAGTTCCACATTAGTTGAAAAGTAATTAAAGGCAGAGAGTAATCATAATTGGATGGTGGGGACATTTTTATGAACTTCATGCACTCATGGGCCCAGGAAACCTTATGAGAGTGCTGACTTGAACTTGGATATTTTTCCATGAGTCACACCATTTTCCCCTAAACTGGTTTTTAAACTGTTTATTTTTTCCCCTTTAAACATTTTAAGCATTTCCTGCCCTCAGTGACACACATACTTTTCTTCACTGAGCCCCAACATGAAAAGATTCTATCAGTGATTCTCAAGACACAGAGTACGACCATGGCCCCGTCATTCCTCCACTGAAAAAATTGTGCTTCTCTGTAAATGCTCTGTCCCTCCTGCTTGGAATAGAGCAGGAAAGACCTTCTGGTTTTAGAGCTAATGCTCTGCTGTCTATATTGTCTCTTAATAAAAGTGAGCCGGATCAAAAGCTGGAAGAGAAACAAAGATAGTCCCTTGCTCTTACTTTGTGTGGAACATATTTCCTTGTAAGGGTCTAAATCCAGGATTGTTTTTGGTTTTGTCAAATACGAAGAGAAACATGTACATTGTTTTTCTCCCCTCAGGAGAATTCTCTTGGAAAGCAAGAATGAGAATCACATATTTGAATTCCTGCCTGAACACATATAACTAGCAAAATAAACACGTACAAAGCTACAGTATATGCAATGAATAGAGACAGCAAAATCTTAAAGGGCTGTTCTCCCAGGCTGATAGCTCACAGGGGATTCTGGGATGTGTGTGAGACAGAGTGGGGGGAAAAAAATCTATGCATTTGCATGTAAAATGAACATTTAAAAGAAGATTTTATGGAAATAAAGAATAATATGGACCGGTAAACAAGTTGGTCTTCCTGTCATTTTTCCTTGACTTCAACCTTTAGAAACAAAAATTTTAAATTGGCTTTCGCTTCTGTATTGGAATAAAACAAACCTTTTATTTTCATACCATAGATCTTTATATCCTTTTCTTAATGTTGAACCCAGAGCAAATAAATATAAAATAAAACCTAATCACCTTTCTCAAGAAGACATAAAATAGTAAAAGCAGAACTAGCAATAATTCCCCTTAGGCATACTAAAAATATAGAGACACTATTGTTGTTGATGGAGTAAGAAAACCAAAACAAATTATGAAATGCAGCTTTAATCCTTCAGCTTCGAAAAAAAGATCTATAGACCTTTAAGTTTTTAGTGTATTTTAACTTTATCTATATAAAGGCAATAACATAGTCATACAGTATCATTTCTCTAACAATCTCAGAATTATGGGGAGAAAATCTTTTTTTGTTTCTCTTATAGAAGGACTTTGTCAGTCAGGATATGCTAGATTATATTGTGGTCACAACCAACCACAAAAATCTCAGTGGTTTAAAACATTTATTTTTCATTCACACTGTGTCCAACAGGGGTCAGCAGGGTGTGCTGTCATCATAGACATTCAGGGGCACAGAATGACAAAGGCTCCATCATCTTATGGCGCCACCTTATCAATACGTTGCTTCAGAATCTACCAAGGCAGGAATGAGAGTGTGAGGAGCACGCCCACCATCCATAACATACTTTGACTTAGAAGTGATCTTCATCACTTCCACTCAATTTCATTGACCCAAAAAGTCACATGGCCACACCTAATTCCAAGGGGGCATGTTCCCAGAAGGAGATCCGGGTACCTTGGTGAGCACCCATGTCTACCACAGGAACTATCTGTGTTCGTTCCACTGATTAAGAAAGGAGAGTATATTTAGGGTTTAAACTTAATGTTTCTTGTACAGTCACTCATTCTAAAAGATGCTATATAATAACGTGATACCAGGGAACCCCATGTTCCAAGTTTGCCTTTCTATTTTTTTAAGATAGACGTTATGTGTACTATGATTGGGAAACATGATCTTACCCAGAGTATGACTGACTCTGTGATACAGAAAATTCATGCTGGAGTTTTACCTCATTATATAATGTCAAGTCCCAGAAGGCAAGGCACATATGCAGAATTTTCCTGATTCAAATCTAGTAGGTTTACTGAATAAAAGCACTTTATGTTATATTTGTAGCTAGATTATATCATCCAGCTGAATAATTTCTAAGATGGAGTATTCTGGCCCAAAATATATAAATCTACATTCTTTTCCTTCCTCCCTTCTTCCATTCATTCACATTTCATTCTTTCACCCATGGATTAATATATAGTCTGTAAATATCATTGAAGACCTAGTATAACCAGGCACATTAATTTTTCCATATCCAAGGATCAGGGAGAAAGAAGCTTCCTAGCCCTCAAGAAACCCACTTTAGGGAAGGAGTCAGAATATAAACAGTAACTATACCATATAAGAAGAAAAGAAGGAAACAATTGCTTTTTTTTTTAATAACCTACTACTACTTTTAATGATAATAGCTAAGAATTGTAAATATTTAATGTCAGGCACTGCTTGGTGCTACTCAGTTTATTTTTATTATACAAGTGACAGGAACCTTGAGAAAACATGTGGAGCCACCTCTTTCACCTGCATTCTGTTTGTTCTTCTTCCCACCTTCCCTGTTTCTCTGGTTTGCTCTACACCCAACCGCATGCCAAAGGCTCCCTCACCTGCCGCGAACACTACCTCTCACAGGGCTTGTCTCAGGTGCTTGTCTTCCTTTGACTCTAAATATCTTCTTCTCTTTCTCCACTTCTTCAGTACTCTATCCTATGACCCCCTCTCTTCAGTGCCATTAGGAACGCTGAGCCCCATAAGCTCTAAGGTTTATTAAAACTATGCTATGAGACTATTACATACATGAAAACGTCTCTATCCACTGATCAGCATTTATAATAACCTTTGGTTATCTGGAAGAACAAAGGTCTTTTGTCTCTTACCCTCACCAAGTCATAGCACTCAAACATGGTCTCATACCCAAGTTCTAGATATGTACCTCCAGTTACCGAAATTTTCACTTGAATATATGGAAACCTGTATGCTAAATTAACCCTAATCATCCTTCTTGAAACCAGATTCATCCCTCAAAATTTTTACTTTTGTTAAAGCTACATCCAGACATAAAATGTTTGACTCACCTACCCACCTCCAGGTCAATCGCCAAATACTATAAGATTCCTCCTATAAAATAAACCTTTGACTTTTCTTCCCTCTGCCCTTAATCCTATCCAGCCCTTATAACTTCATTTCTATATTCCTGCAAGAGCCTATTTATGTCTGATGGCTCCTCATCTGTCTTGCCTCTGACCACCTAACCCATTACCACAAGTCAACTTTCCTGAAGGGAAGTTTTTCATTTTTTGTTTCGAATTGCATTACTCCCTTCTTCAAAAGCTGTAATGGTTAGTTTTATATGTTAACTTGACTGGACCCCAGGATGCCCAGATATCTGGTTAAACATTACTTATGAGTGTGTCTGTGAAGATGTTTTGTAAGAGATTAGCGTCTGAATAGCAGACTGAGTAAAGCAAATGATCCTCCTGAATGGGGGTAGGCATCACTCAATCTGCTGAACAGAACAAAAAGGTGGAGGAAGGGAGAAAATAGGCTTTCTCTGTCTGACCTTGACCTGAGACATCAGTCATCTGCCCTTGGATGACTGGGACTTACCCAGCTTTCCCAGTTCTCCAGCTTTCAAAGAGCAAATCATGGGACTCCAGCTTCCATAATCATGTGAGCCAATTCCTTATAATAAATCTCATTAGATATAGATATATAATATTATATTTTATTTATATATATAATAAAATATTATAGATAATGATAGACATACATATATACAAAATGGTTCCATTTCTCTGGAGAGCACTGATACAACAACTGACAAAAATTTCTCATTGTCTGCAAAGTTAAAATCAATGTCCATGCCCAGATTTTAAGGCATTCCTTAATCTGGCACCTCCAATGCTCCCTCCCTGTCCTCCCTCCCAGCTATCTAGACTTCACACCACATGAATCCTCTGCTCCATTTGAGTTGCTTGTTATAGAAATGAATGCCGTGCTTCTTTCAGCCTACAAGTCATTACTCATACTGTTTAATGAATTGAAAAATCCACCCTAGTCTAAAGTACAGCCCAAATTCTACTTCTTCCAAAAAATCACACACTTCAATTCACATTTGTTTCTTCTATACCACTTGTAAACCGACCTACTCACTGTGGCCCAAGCAATGCATTGGTGCTTTGTCATTTGACTCCTCACTTTCTTGTTGGTTCCACATAAGCATGCCACATCTTTCCTATTGCACTGTAAGTTTCTTTTTAAAAAAATTTAAATTCAATTAGCCAACATATAATTCATAATTAGTTTCAGATGTAGTGTTCAATAATTTTCAGGTGCATATAACACCCAGTGCTCATCATAACACATGCCCATTGCCCAATTACCCCATCCCCCTACCCACCTCCCCTCCAGCAACTCTCAGTTTGTTTCCTATAGTTAAGAGTCTCTCATGGTTTTTCTCCCTCTCTGATGACTTCCCATTCAGTTTTTCCTCCCTTCCCTTATGATCCTCTGCCCTGTTTCTTATGTTCCACATATGAGTGAAACCATATGATAATTGTCTTTCTCTGATTGACTTATTTCACACTATAAGTTTCAAGTCAACTTGGGGCCATATTTCCTGTTTCTTTTCAACCTTTTACAGTAGCTTGCAAAATGCTTCACATATGAGGTGCTTAATAAATCGCTCTTGAATGAATGAGTAAAAAGATCTAAGAATTTTTTCAGTACTTGATCCATATTCTCTTGAGTCTTAAATTCAGATTATGTCTTTAAATCATTTTATAATCCTCTTGCATATTTTCCTAAGTATTATTTAACAACACAATTGTGTTTTATAATGTTAGACAAGAGCATAAATGAGAATACTAAATAAAGGATACGACTATGATATGGTCTTGAAAGGTTCTTATAGACAATAGTAGTATCATTAACAACATTTTTAGGCAGAGAAACATGTTTCAAAGTTCATATTAATAAGGGAATCAGTCTGCTCTGGAAATAACCAAAAGTTGAGAAAGTCTGTTCCTATGGGATTGGCTTCAAGCATTTGGAGGTTCAGAGTTCCCAAAACACCACCCCTTCCCTATAGTAATGAGAAGAGTCTCCTCACCCTAGTATAGCATTAATCAGGAATTTGTTTGTACAGAAAGTATAAGCTGGGAGGACTTGGGGATGCAGACAATAAAGCTCATTTTGATCTAAAAAATGAGAATATGTGCTCTCTGGTAATCTTCATTCCAATCTTACTCAACTTTCCTTTTCTTTTTTTCCTACTTATTACATAATTATTCTGCTTCTCCTATCTAAGCAGTCTCTTTCTGTTTTTAAAGATTCTATCTATTTATTTGAGAGAGAGAGAGAGAGAGAGCATGAGTGGGGAGGACAGACAGAAGGAGAGAAAGAAGCAGGCTCCCCACAGAGCAGGGAGCCCAATGCAGGGCTCGGTCCCAGGACCCCGGGATCATGATCTGAGCTGAAGGCAGATGATTAACCGACTGAGCCACCCAGGCACACCTAAGCAGTCTTTTTCTTTTAAAAAGCTTGAATTTGTTCTAGAGAATTCTATTCTTGGATTACATTTCCACACACTCATCCAGAGTAATATGTGTATAAAGATACCATGCATTTACAATTGCTTGAATTTATCAAACAATACTGTGTCATTCATATATAGACATATGTCCATCCTATCTCACTTGATAACAGGTGCTGGAAGGCTTCCTTCCCACACACCATCTCTCTGGTGTCAAAGAAACCACCCTCTGTTTAAAGAGGCTTGTGTATGCTGTGGGCAGGTAAAGTAATAGTTTTCAACAAATCCCAGACCTTGGGCAGGTCTCAATTCTTCCAGATGATCTTTAGCTGTCAATGACAGGCAGGTGTCAGTGGATGGTCCTCTCCAGACTGCAGTGAAAAAACTGAGCTCATGGCTCATTAGCCCAGACCACATACAGAGCTCACTCTAATGGCAACAATGTTCCATCGGCAACTTGGCTCCACTCAGCTCCTGACATAGTGGATGGGCTGAGCTGGGTCATCCTCTGATGCTGTCTTTCAGAGTCAACACTGGACCATTTTGTACCTCTGAGGGAATTAGAATAAGGCACTCTTCCTCAAGAGAGTTTCCTTTCATCTGTCAGAAAATTGTCATAATATCCTGATTTTGTGGGAACAAGATGGTCTTCTGCTATCTCCAGAAAATTGTCATATCGAATATACAAATCTGTGCTGTCTATCATGTGAATGGCACTGTCCTAGATGTGCTCGTGCAGTGTGCACCTGCACATCCATCCGTGCAATGCCCCGTTGACCTCATCACCCAACTCTTTATCTCATGCCTCTCAGTTTCTCCAAAGTCCTGCTCCATCCAACCCTTTTGTTTTTGGTGAGCTTCTTTGTCTTATTCTTAATCGGAATGGAAATTCTTCTAGTGTTTCTTCATGAACCCTGATGCTGGCTTTTGGTTTGAAGTACCTGTATTTTTCATCATAAATTTGAAATATCCATCTAGGTCTATTTGTTAACAGGTATTTTTTTTTAATTCAAAATAGGATTTTTTTTAAGATTTTTTTAATCTGTAGAAGAGTACAAACTTGTATTGCTCCTTTTGGGGGCAATTTGGTAATAATTACCAAATTTCAAATACATATCCTTTAACTCAACAATTCTAGTTCTAGGTATTTAACCTACAGATATCAAGGGTGTAAAATGTACACTTCAGGATATTCAATATAAGAAGAAACCCTCAAATAATCTAAGTATCCTTCAATAGGAGATTGATTAAGCAAACTGTGGTACATAACTATGAGAGAATATTAAACAGACCTTAAGAAGAACAGGTTCTGACAATATGTGTAAACCAGAAAAGATTTTTAAGATTCATTCACACATCCATTTATTCATCCATTTGTTATTTCAACAAATACTTACCAAGTGCCTACTTACATGATAGTCACTGTTCTAGGTATGGCTATTCCATAGGAATGAGATAAATGTGATCCCTGCCCCATGGAGCTTACAGTTGGGAGAAACAGAAAATAAACAAATCAATAAATAACATAATATTATACAGTAATTAGTGCTAGAAGGAAAAATAATACCAAACAAGGGAATAGAGAGTGGTGGAGGCAGTACTATTTTAGATCGCATCGTCTGGATCACAAGTCCTCTCTGAAAAGATAAGGGGCCAGATTGAAATGAGGAGGTAGGGCATGCAAATATCAGTGGGAAAACAGTGCAGGAGGGAGAACAGTAGGTTCAAAGACCAGAAGTAAGGGTGGTACCTGCCCATGTTTGAGAAATAGCAGAAAGGACAGTGTGCTCAGGGCTGGTAAGAGAAGAGAAAGGTAGAAGATGAAGTTGAAGATTTAATTGATTTTATAGGGCTTGACATCTTTTTTTTAACCAAAAAATACCATTACATTACATTACAAAAGGACATGAAATTTTCCTCGGTTCTTGGTAAAAGCTGTCAAATTGTTTTCTATGAAATCAACAACAATTTGAATATCCACCTGCAGTGTGTAAGTATTCCCATGACAGTGTATCCTCACCAACATGAAGGATTATAACTTTTGAAATAACTGATCATTCCCATGTGCTGCCTTCATTGTTGTAATTTGCACTTTGAAATTAAAAATAGTTAAACTTTTGTGATATTCAATGCTCTCTTTTACATATTTTCCAGATCCCAAATCATAAAGGGACCATATTCCTATCCACTCTTTCTGTGGCACGGCAAGCTCTCTGGCACTGTCATACAGTGAATTGATGAACTGATTCAGTGATGTGTTTGGGCCAACTCATACTAGCTAACAAGATCCAACTGTGAAATTTTCAGGAGTTTTGCAAGCCAGTTGTTAAACAATTCGTAGCATGAAATTGACTACGGTGGGAGTATTCACACCATGTAAATTGACAAATACTACAAATCAAGACTTTTTTTTTTTTTTTAGTAGAACCAGCTTACCAGCACACCTCTGGTTTAAGCAATCTCTTAAGTTACAAAATAATTAAGATAAAATTATTGCCGGGTACCTGGGTGGCTCAGAGGGTTAAGCGTCTGCCTTCGGCTCAGGTCATGATCCCAGGGTCCTGGGATCGAGTCCTGCATCGGGGTCCCTGCTCCTTGGGAGCCTGCTTCTTCCTCTGCTTCTCTCTCTCTGTGTCTCTCATGAACAAATAAAATAAAATCTTTAAAAAAAAAAAGATAAAATTATTGCCTCTGGGAATTATTTGAGGCATCCAAACCTCTATCAAGAGCTCAGTGCTTCCCTCTAATCCCTCTGAAAGGGATCCAGCCCATAATTTGCCATGGTAGAAGTAGGATTTTCCACAGGGGAAGCAAAGAGGTAAAGAGGTTAAAAGAACCTGGTTCAGTATGTAGTTCTTTTTTGAGAAATTTTCTCTCTCTTTCTCTCTGTCTCTCTGCCAGTGCCATTTGGGAGATATGTTGCCTTTTCAGATTTTTGTCTCCCAGTATCTCTTAGAACCAGGTTGCGGCTCAAAGCAGAAGAAAGAAAGAAGGAAGGAAGGAAGGAAGGAAGGAAGGAGAAAGGAAGGAAGAAAGGAAGAAAGGAAGAAAGGAAGAAAGAAAGAAAGAAAGAAAGAAAGAAAGAAAGAAAGAAAGAAAGAAAGAAAGAAAGAAAGAAAAAGTAAAAATGAGCAAGACACTGGGCCAGCCTTTGACCTAGGTGCCATGGAGGGGCACTGAGTAGGAGAGCAAACAAAGACTGAGGACCACTGCCTAGATTTTCCTTGTTATGGACAGAACATTCGTACTTCCCCACATTCATGTGTTGAAATCCTAACTGATGTGATGATATTAGGAGGTGTGGCTTTGGGAGGTGATTAGGTCATGAGGTTGGAGCCTTCATGAATGGAATTAGTGTCTTTATGGAAGGGTTCCCACAAGGCTCTTAGCCCCTTCTGCCATGTGTGAAGGTGTGAAGGTGGCCACCTATGAACCAAGAAGTGGGCCCTCGCCAGACACTCAGTCTTGCAGCATCTTGATCTTGGACTTCCTGGCCTCCAGAACTGTGAGAAATAAATGTTTGCTGTTTAAGCCACCCAGTCTATGGGATTTTGTTATCATAGCAGCCCAAATGGATTCAGACAATTCTCCTGGTATATTTTCGGTGTGGTGACTGGCCAGTGATTCAGAGCTTGGGGAACTTGGCTGTAGTGAGTGGAATTGTGTCCACCAGAAAAATAAGTTCCAAACTCTAGTACCTGTGAATGTAACTTTATTTTAGAGAAGTAGGGACTTGGCAGACATAATCAAGTTTAGACGAGGTCATACTGAATTAGGGAGGACCCTAAATCCAATGACTGGTTTCCTCACAAGAGAAAGGAGAGGGATACTTCAATAGAGAGATACAAAGGAGACCCAGAGAGGCAAGGCCATGTGATGGTAGAGGCAGAGAGTGTATGGAGGCAGCTATAAGCCCAGAGGTGCCGGCGACCACAGGAAATTAGGAAAAGGCAAGAAAGGACTTTTTCTTAGGACTTCCTAGGGAGCATGGCCCTCTAACACCTTGATTTTGGACTTCAGGCTTCCAGAACTATGAAAGAATAAATTTCTGTTGTTTTAAGCCACCAAATTTGTGGTACTTTGCTATAGCGGCCTAGGAAGTTCGTACATTGACATCTCTATGTCTCTTCTTCATGAGGAAACTAGTAGATTACCAAATCTAAAACCATGGTTTATAACTATCCCCTTCTCTATACTCTATAAAACAGAACATTATGTTTTAAAGGAATGCTTATGTAATATGGTATTTTTAGGAGTAAAATTATTTGGAAAACTTCATGTATTATAAGTAACTAGTAATGTGGATACACATCCATTTGTCAGGAGAACTGTTGCATCATGTTGTGTTAAATGCCATTTTAAAATCAGGAAGAACTGAGATAGAAGAAAGAAATATGAAAATGTAAACTTAGTATTGATTTCCTGAAAACAAACAAGTAGTGTGATTTAGGTTTAGTAATAATCTACCAAAGTAGTGGAAACATACTGAAAAATGTTTCTGTAAAATCCAGAGGAACTCAGAATAAGCAATAAACAGCATGAGTTTATAACAACCAACCCATGCCAGAGGAACTTGATTGATTTCCTTTCAGTTTCATTACAAAATTAGAACACAAAAGGAATCCTGTAGTAGACACTGTATATTTGAGCATTAGAAAAATACTTAATTGGATCTCATGAAATCCTGCTTTAAAATTGAAGTAAAATTGGCCTACACACAAACACATTCGCACAAATGGAAACGGGTGAGAGGAATATAAACAAGGAATAATGATAAACAGCAACAGACTGAGTGTATGAAAGAGGCATCCAGTGGTGAGTCAAAAGAATCAGGCTTAGGCAGAGTTCCGTTTAATATCAACTGTAATAATCTAGAAAAATGGATTGCATTCCATGTGGTCATTAAAATAGTATAGGATACTGATTAGTGGAGTCCTTGAACCCCATGGAGACTAGTAATCCAATGGGGTCAACTCAGCACAAAAATGTAGCTCAGATGTAAAATGAATTTTGCCATTAAGAAAGAGAGAGAGAGAGAGAATGATGAAGGCCTAGGGGGTAGGGATGGTGGTGGGAGGGGTTACAGCATCCAGAGACTAACTACACAATGATGAGTAAAACATAACACAATGGTGTTCAAGCCTAAACAAAAGACTTCATATTGATTTAGAGACTGGCGTGTGCTGCGTTGTTAGAAAAGCTCACTTGGGTCTGAGACTGTAAATAAATGAAGTCTACTAAAAAAATAAGGAAGTAGTTTTCCCCACTAATTTGTGTCACAAAATTAAATATCAGTGAGGACTTTTCTCATCTCCCTGGTAGAGATTCCTCAGCAGATTATAAAAGTAATTCTTACTGCTATATGTCTTAAAGTAATAGATCTCCCTCTGGGTATATAATAAAGTATGATAAGAAAGATTGTGTGGGTTGACTGACATGTAAGTAAATATCCATTCACTTAGAAAATATTTACTAAGCACTTACTATGTGATATAGATCCTTATGTAGGTGCATGTCATTTACTAGTGAACAAAATTAAGGTCTGCTCTCATACAGCTTACATGCTAATGGAGTTAACCAGAAGACAAACAAACACGATGCGGAAAAATAAATGGGAGTAAGATGGAGTAAGGGGGCATGTGCTATTTTAGACAGATGGTCAGGGACGGCAACTCTGAGAAGGCAACTCTTGAGTGGAAAACCAAATTGAGGGGGTAAACCATACAGATATATATGATGAGAATTTTCCAGAAAGATAAAATAGACACTGCAAAGGCAGGAGAATATTCAATGTGCTCAGGAAGCAGCAAGAAGGCCAGCAGGACAGGAGCAGGTAAGTCAGCAGGAAAGTGGCCGGTGATAAAGCCCAGAAGTAATCCGAGAGTAGATCCTATAGGGTTTTATTATAGCTGCAGTGGTCATAGACAACACGACTCGGGTCTGCTGTGTGGAGCATGGTTGCCTGAGAAATCCAGCTGTCATCCCACTGGAGTCACTCCCACATTTGCGCCAAGGCCACGTGACCTCTAGGTTGCCCCCCCCCCCCATCGATGCCTGAACACAGTAGGAGTGCACGCAGAGGCCCATTCCTGCCCACTGCAGGGCTTCTCAGAAAGTGGTCTTTGACTTGGAGACCTGTGAACCCGTCACTACAATGTCCAGCGCGGTCTTCCCTGTCCTCCATCGGTGCCCACCACCACCGCCGCTGTCATCTTCCCCACCTCTGGACAGAAGACACCGCTCACCTCTTGTCTATTTCTTCCCAAGTGTAGGATGGGTCCTTTCCCTGAAATCATAAAGCCCCTCGTAAAATAAATTGGGTCATATGTGCATCTAACTTATGTGAATCATGAATCAACTGCAATTACTCAGCACCAAGAAAAGAGAGAGGCAAGGGGGGTGGGCAGGGGGAGAGACCATTGAAATAATGAAGTATGGGCCATTCTGTCCACAGTTTCTGTCCATGTGACTATTCACCAAACATTAGTCTCAGGCCCTCACGCCCCTTATTGTGAGAACATTTTGCAGCTCCAAGTATAATTTAAAGACATGTATTCTGGGAACTTGATGCAAGGGGATCATGGATACACATCCGTAGTGTGACATGGTGCAAATATCACTGGGAAGGAAACTTAGAAGAGAGCCTCTGCATTGCACTGTCATTATTCCACAGCCAGGCATAGGCAGTCATCACACCCCATGGCCCAGACTGCAGGAAAGAGGGGCCTGCCCAGGCCCGCAGGCTGGTCACGGGGCGGCGTACCACGAGAGAATGTGCCCTGCGCCCACATCACTGTACAGCTTGGCCTCAGACAGGCTGGACAGCACCCAGTTTCTCTGAGAACCAGAAAGTATTTCAAGAGATGTCCAGGCTCAGAAACAGTGGTAGTAGTTACATCTTTTTAAGGCCAAAGTCTACACATGAGAGCCCAAGGAAGATCCTGACCCACCTGTACGTCCTGCTGACACCAGCTAACAGCCTTGCTGTGTCTTCACCAACTGGCTGTCCAGCTGAGCCAGCTCTCCGCTAAGCGGCCAGAAGCAAGGAGAAAGTTAACCTCCAGAGGCATTCAGCTTGTCTCTCAGCAGTACACGTAACCTCTAAATAGAAGTCGACTACTACATCTGATAAACAATCCAAGAAAGGCAATTTGATGGGCTTCCCTTTCTGTCCCATTCATTTTTTTGTGTTTCCCTGAAGCAAAATTACTCTCTTAGCTTCTTTAATACTATGTATATAAAAACTACAATTTCTGGGACATCTGGGTGGCTCCGTTGCTTAAGCAACTGCCTTTGGCTCAGGTCATGATCCCAGGGTCCTGGGATCGAGTCCCACATCGGGCTCCCTGCTCAGTGTGAGCCTGCTTCTCCCTCTGCTTGCCACTCCCCCTGCTTGTGTGCTCTCCCCCACCCCTGACAAATAAATAAAATCTTTAAGAAAACCTATAACTTCCATAGGTCTTGATATATATGCTAGGAGAGTGAGACTCAGAAACAAATTGGTTTTTTTCCTAAATAGCTCCATCAGTAAGGGGTAATATTTGTAACAGACATTTTAGTCCCTCCTCTCTGTCAAGCTTTGTCGTAAAAAAGTATTTCATTTAATTATAGGAGCTGTGATTTTTCTCATTTCACCAATAAGGGAATTGCAAATAAAGTTATTAAATGATTTGTCCAAGATCCAAGAGGCAGAGCCAAGATTTGATTCCAGGAATGCCTGAACTCAAACCTCAGACTCTTCATAAAGCCCAGAACGAGGCACCAGCCCACCTCATCCTGAGGCCCTCCTCCCTCCTAGCCACGAAGAACCTTGCTATTGCGCTTGTGATGAGAAAAGTTTCTGAACTGGGAGGCATTCTTGAGCAAAGAGTTTGTGATCAACTCTCCCAAAGAAGAATCTCTACAGATATTTTTGGTAATGCAGCCTTTGCAAACCTATTTATTTAAATACTTATGTAGTGTGTGCTTGGTGTAAATGTTTTACAGAGATAAGCTCATTTAATTCAATTCCCATAATAAACCTATGAGGTAGAAACTTTTATCTCCATTTTACAGAATCTTGCCTAAGGTCGATAGCTCGGAAGCGGTGAGGGGAGGCTTCAGCCCAGGCGGGGAGGCTCGCTGTCAGTGTTCTTTGCCATGAGACCCAGCGGCTTCTCACGCGCAGCCTGGAAGCAACTTTCCTGTGGACATCCCTTGGTGGGAAAATG
Organism: Leptonychotes weddellii; assembly: GCF_054177405.1. Classification (NCBI taxonomy): domain Eukaryota; kingdom Metazoa; phylum Chordata; class Mammalia; order Carnivora; family Phocidae; genus Leptonychotes; species Leptonychotes weddellii. The sequence continues at coordinate 131,218,317 of NC_138372.1, forward strand.
ACAGATGAGTCCTAGCGGAAGCGAAACGATTAGCAAGTTGTTTTCTTAAGGAAGTATTCCCCAGCCCCCCTTCCCTCCACAAGGCCAGATCCCGGCCCCATCTCTGTGTTCCTTGCCTGGTCTCCTCTCCTGCAGACAATGTAACGGAGAGCTAAATCATGACCTCTGAAGCCACACAGAGCTGGGTTTGCATCTCCACTCTCCCACCTATCAGCTGAGGAAGCTTAGGGATATATTTAGCCTGTTTGGGCCTCAGTGTCCTTAGCTCTAAAATGGAGCAACAAAAACAACTGTCGATAGCAAACTGCCAAAACATCATAGGTTTTCTGTAAAGCTTAAATTAAGTAAGATAGAAAAGCATTTAAGTGGTAGTAAGTACTCAATAAACTTAGCGTTTTTTATCCTTGCTATCACACTCTTTTGTGATTAAATCTCTTTACTATCTATATCCCCCCAATATACAATAAGCGCCTTGTAGCCCCCGTGTTTGACACACAGGAAACATTCAGAAAATATTCATTGAGTGAACCATGTCCTCATTCCTCCTTCGGAGATATTCCTTCTTTTAGAAGCTCTTCTCTCCTTCTGAGCTCACAACGCCGCTCTTAATATTCCCCGTGGAAACATCGACACAGAGCTGTCCCCAGTACGCCTCGTGCCGTCGCTGATCCCGTAGCACGCTCTACGTCTGCACGTATGTGAACTCCAGGCTTGCTTTCTCCACAATTTCTCTCTAACCGCGCAGGTTTCCTGTATGATGTGCCTGTTGAGTACAGTCTGAAAATGGAGAGTGAATGGAGATAATGTGGTATATTATTTTGTGGAATATAAAAGATAATTCCTGCATTCCATTCCAGATGTCTACACAAAGTGAAGTTCTTTTTTTTTTTTTTCCACGATCTGCTTGTCAATAAATACAATTTTAGGGAAAAATGCTATTTTTTTCTGCATATATATTTAAATGTTTTCAAAGTTGTTTTTCAAAGAGGAGTGATATTGCCCTAGGGAAAATTATGTGAGATACTAGGTCTAGAGCTTTTTATAACAAGTGGAGAACAGTTACATTCACCATCTTAATGTTACTTTTAAACTAAATCTCTAAAGTGGGACAAGCTCTAAGAGAGAATCCCTTTTTCTGGCCCTCGTCATTTTCTGTTTCTCTCCGTTGACTCAATGTCCTTTCCCATGGTTCAGTTATTCACCTGTCCTTGTCCCTGTAAGGAATGAGATGAGCAATCCGCCTAAACTCTGCTAGTTTGTCAGTGGACTTGGCCTCATTCTGGATCTCACACAAGCACTGGAGGACAAGGTGTTTCATAGAGCACAGATCATTCTCTTCAATGACTTCCCCTGCAGAAACCAATAAAGCTTCCAGTCTCCATTTCAATTGGCTCACTATCCTTACCATTTCTATCTGTATGTATCCCAGGCTTTGTAGTGAAAATGTTTTTTTTAAGAAGCCCTGTTCCTACTAATCATCTGAATATTACTTTTTAAACAATTTTTACAGGTAGTGTTTGCAAGGTTCTCCTTTAAAATTGCATTGTTTCTGTCACGCTCTCCTTCTTTACAAGGTTAATATAAACCTTAGACTTGTCATGATCTAATTTAATTATTTTGAACTTTTGGACCTCTTGTAGGGCAGATGGACACTTAGTTACTGGGTTGTTTGATGTGCCTTTTGATAGGTGACTTAGCTAGAAGACTCTCATCTCTACTGGGACTAGTTCCAAAGAAAGTTTTAATGTTTATACGACACTCAAATTCAAAGACAGAAATAACCTGTGACAATAATAAGCCAGAATATATATACTTTGGAAATTGGTTTGCAGAAGGACTTTGTAAAAGGTATTAAACACTCACATTAGTCTGTGAATTTGAAGAACACAGGAAGCACAAAGAAATCTGGCAAAACAAACTCACACATGTTCTTAAAGAAAAATCTATAGTTCCTCCCTTACTTATATAACTTATAACCTACATAAGTAGTTCTTTCCACTACATAGATGGTAAAAACAAAAAAGCTCTTTTTCCACTGCTCCTAATAATTGAAGATGAAGCTAAGACCCCAAGCCACTCCAGGAAAACCTATCTGCACCCTAATATTTTCGTTATCACTCTACACGTTTAACGTACTAAATTCTGTACTAAATTCTGTCAGCAAGGTAGCATGTCCATCCACAACTGCTCCAGTCAACAAGGCCAACAGTTCCTGAGAATGTAGGAGTCAAAACACTGGGGTGAAGTGGCTGCAATCTATTTAAGCAACTAGAAACCTTGCTGAAAAGTACTTAGGTAGAAAGATTCTTTGACATGACTGAGTTGAAATCACATCAATTCACATTACTGCTCTGCTCTTTCTCAGACCACACAGTGGCTCCTACATGGCTCCTCATGGCAACTCATATCAAACCTAGCCCTCATACTTCTCTCTCCAAACTTATCTGGGTCTTTCTCTTCCAGCTTTTTCATGTCAGCCATGATGGCCTTCTTTTAGTTCCCTGAACACATCGAGAGCTTTCCTTCATGTGCAGCTTCTGTACATGCTCTTACCTCCACATAGAATATTTCCCTGCCCATTCCCAAACATACACCTGCACGCCACCACCAGACCCCACCTGATTGTAGACTTTTTTATAATTGTTCTTTAATTTTAAGCTAAAGTATCACCCCTTAGACTTTCCCTAGCCACCCTATAAAAGTAGGTCCCCTGAATTCATTATCACAGTATTCAACTTGTTTTCCTTACAGCGTTTATTATAATTTATAATTATATATATGCATGTAAACAAATTTAAACAAAAAACATATATATTTCCTTTGTTTATTTATTATCTGCCCCTCACCCCAGCTCAAAAGACTATGCCTGTTTCTCATTCTACCTCCAAGTACAGCACACATCATGTAATAGACACTTGGTAAAGGAATGTTTAAGGTACAACTAAATGGACAAATGTGAAATAGGAACTACAAAGGGGATACAGAAAGAATGATAAAACAATACGTCTGGTAGTAACCATCTCCTAAGTATTTAAAGATCTTATATTCAATGTCATTGTCCCCTACCAGAGTTCCTCAAGCTTCTCAGCTTAATAGAATCACATGGGGGTTTTTTTTGTTTTTGTTTGTTTGTTTGTTTGTTTTAAGTACCAGGTGCATAGGCTTCATCTCAAAGCAATTAAATCTGAATCTCCGGGAGATGCATACCATGTTTTGGTAGTTTTAAAAGTTCTCTAGATAATTCTAATGTGCAACTAACTCTAGCTTATTCCAGTGGTTCTCAAACGTGAACTGCATTGGAATCCTGGAGAGTTCGTGAAAACATAGAATAACAAAATAAAATTTAAGTGAATAAATAAAACAGAGTTTTGGGTCCCACTCCCAGAGTTTCTAATGAGTGTGCATTTCTAATGGGTTCTCAGGTGATGCTGAAGCTGCTGGTCTGGGATAGTTTATGCTTTCAGGTAGTTTGCATTGGGCTTAACTCTTATGGAGGGAAACAAAAAAGGCTTGAAATGAAAATAACAGGATGTTTTCGGCATAGTTTCCAAGCTAATCGCTTCCATGTTGCTCACAATTGAGTAGAGATGCCAGAAGTCACAGAATGCCATTCAGCTGAGGGATGGAGGCACCAGGAAAGCCAGTACGTTGGCAACATACACTGCACTAATTGTATATAAAGAATCATGAGAAGAAAAGGCCGAAAGCCTCCCAGTGAAGAAAGACGATGCCATGTGTCTCCAAATTGCTTATAACTTCTCTATCAAGGCAATCATAAACTCAATTCTACTAATAATGCCATCTTTGAATAGACTGACTTCTAGATGTGATTTTAAGAAATATCTTTACATCTGCATGCAGCATGCAGCCTGTTGGCTTTTAGTAAGTTAACATGCACTTGGAGTAGCAATTAACTGTGCCATTGCTTTAAACTTGTCCTTAATGTCTAATAATGCTTCATCTTGAGTGTTCCAGCAGTCTGAGGGGGTCAGTTTCCCGGGTGAAGGCACGGGATGCAATGCATCTTTAAATGCAGCCAGGCTGATCTACACACTTAAAAGCTTCAGTACATCATTTTGCAATCACATATCTCAGGATAATTTATACAATCAATTAAAGAGCATTATCAAGGGATGATTTGACAACTGTTGCCATGCCAACCAGTGAAGTAGACAGAGCCTCCGTGTTTAAAGGCTGCACCTGGTGATGGATGTAGCAGATTTTGAGGACTCAGACAGAATCACAGATGTCCAAAGGTGTGGAGAGAACATGATTTAAAGCTTTGATGTTGTGCCATTTTTACTGGCAAAAGGGTGTTGATGGCATGTTGTTCACTTTCTCATTAAAATTCTGTCATTTTTCACAGTGTTCTGCATTCAGAGCTGAAAACTGAAGTGAGAATGCACTTTACAGACTGATAAAATATGATAGCAAAATGGATGATGTTCATTTGCAGGCTGAATTAATTTTTTTAAAAAAGTTTGTGTCAGTGCATTTATGAAAAGCCCGTTAATCAGACACAACTTTATCAGCCTTAATGGACATATCTTAAACACTTTTACATTAATAATTAAAATTTGGGATGACAAATGGTTTTCAGTGCATTGAGCTAAGAAGTATTTGAAATGGGTCATGACAGAGCACAGCAGAAACAGAAAGTACACTTTTCCTCACCCACAGTGTCTGATTTCTTGAAGCCAGTGGCCATGATCGAATCAATAAACCTTAAGATTTTGCAAGACAGACTGGTCTTTTCTCTCACTTAGTTATTCCAGAAACCAAGGGAGGTCCAAGGGCATTCCTAAGTACAGACCTTATACTGGTGAGCAACCGAGGTGAGACTAGAGCTTATTATCTATAGAATCAGCAAGCCAATTCTCCTTCCAGCACGCCATAATTCCTTGCCCTATTAAAGCATGCCTTTCATAAACCAATTGATTATATACTGATAAGTGTGATGGATGCATGCCAACAATATCTCTATTAATAGTGTGATGGTTATAAATTTAGACTCTACAGCCAGACTGTTTGAGTCTCAACTCCACCACTTGCTACCTATGTGACATTGGGCAAGTTATGTGATCTCGTCCTGCCATAACAGCACTCACATCTCAGGATTGCTGTGAGGATTAAGTGACTTACAATATGTAAAGCCCTTACAACAGTGCCTGAAATATTTATCCTCATGGTCGTTATTATTAAAATTATCATCATTATCACTCTATTGCCTATTAAGGCTCTTAGCCTTGCTATAAACAGTTGTTGAAGCAATCACTACTTTTTGCTTTCCATTCAAGAACATGAGTTGATGTGATGTGGGGAGTAGATTGTGAAGTCCAACCAATGATTTATTGTATTGAATGATCACAGGAAACGTTACACTGAGATAAAACAACTTAACAGAAATGAAAGGAAAGGAAAGGTGGCCAATATAGCCTAAGAGGCAGAAAAAGTGTTGGTATCATCTAATGTTCTATAGCAAAACTTAGGTTCCTTCCACCACTCATCCTTCCTGGGCTGAAACAAGCTAGGCTAATAGAAGGGAGTCTTTGTAGAACATAAAAAGAAGCTGGGATGCTTTAAAGCAAAATGACTTCCCACAGCTGTGCTCAGAGGTCATTTCAGCAATAAGCAGGTCTTTTAGAGGCTTCAGTTTGAGACTGGATCTTGAAAGTCTGCTGTCCTTTACCCTCTACTCTCAGAGGCAGGAGGACACTCTTCTCTGCTTGAGGGAAACTAAATGAAACCAGAAGAGTGATGGCTGAGCAAAAAAGAAATGGAACCCTTCGTGCCTGGGTGAAAAGAAAGGGTAAAATGTGGGGAGCACCACACAGCAGATACTCCCCGTGCCAATCCCAGGAGGCCCATGTGAACTTATAGGTGGACTCAGGAGAAAAGTAAGGTGTTTTAAATTCATTCTCTGGATTCTTGGTATGTGCTTAATCTTCTTTTAGTAAGATTTTCTTTTTCTATGATGGACCATGCCTTCCCATCTTTCCAACATTAAATGCACAAGAAAAGGGGACAATAACTAAAAACTAACATAACCGAAAAACATTCAAAGATAAATGGTTATCTCGGATGATGTGCAACACAATAATGATCAATTTAAGAGTAAACACTGGGTGCTCAGCAAACTTTGATTTCAGTAACCTCAGCTCTTAGAGTCAAAAGCTAGTGTCCAGATCCAAAAGATCATCAACATACTGTTGCCAGTAGGAAAGACTCGGGTCGTAAGTGCCTTCAAAAGGCATTGAAACTGTCTTTCAAAGTATACTAACACTATAGTTGATTTTGAATGCCTCTAAATTTCTCTCTAAAGTTGGACACGAACGATCATCTGTAGATAGATGTGCCCATCTACAAATGGACACGTTTCCATAGAAGACCAGGTACATAGGGGCAGTTAGGACATAAAGCACTATAAATATGTATGAACATGTAAGTAAATACCATTGATTTGTATATGTGATTATGCCACCTACAGATTATACCACCTGCATCATTGGTTCTTGACTTTTCCTCTTGGTGTTCACCTTTCCTAAAATGAGATTTAAAAAATATCTTTGGGGGCGCCTGGGTGGCTCAGTCATTAAGCAACTGCCTTCGGCTCAGGTCATGATCCCAGGGTCCTGGGATCGAGCCCCACATCGGGCTCCCTGCTCGGCGGGAAGCCTGCTTCTCCCTCTCCCGCTCCCCCTGCTTGTGTTCCCTCTCTCGCTGTCTCTCTCTGTCAAATAAATAAATAAAATCTTTAAAAAAAATAAAAAAATAAATAATATCTCTGTATACATATACACAGGAACATACAGAGTCACAACACACTGTATAAAAAAAGTGCTGTGTAGGAGGGGAAGAATGAAGGGGAGGAAATCCGAGGGGGAGACGAACCATGAGATACGATGGACTCTGAGAAACAAACTGAGGGTTCTAGAGGGGAGGGGGGTGGGAGGATGGGCTAGCCTGGTGATGGGTATTAAAGAGGGCACGTTCTGCATGGAGCACTGGGTGTTATGCACAAACAATGAATCATGGAACATTACATCTAAAACTAATGATGTAATGTATGGGGATTAACATAACAATAAAAAATTTTTTTTAAAAAGTGCTGTGTATGTGATATTCAATAGTCTCTGCTCTCAGGAGCTTATGATAAAGTTGGAAAGAAAATAACAAATATATGAAAAGTTAGATAAGAAGGCACTGAAATAAAAAGGATCACGAGGTGATTTATACATATTTGCCAAATAATCGGTATGAAAAATGCATAGAGTAAGGTTAATATTTTTCCATAAATGAGAGCTTTTTCTCTTGGGCTTTCCACTGATTACACTTCCCTTTCTTTTTGAGAAGTTTATTTATTTCCAATTTTATTTTAGGTATCAAACATGTATTTTTGCTTTTGATATAAATAGAAGAAATGTCAATATCTCATTATTTACACATGTTCTTCGGTATCTTGGAAATAGTATAAGGATTCTATGTTTAGAACCCTTGGAAAAAGAGTTTGCTTTCCAGATATAGGTTTCAGTTCTTTCTATGATAATTGTCAACTTTTCTTGTGGAGAAAGAAAGTTTACTTGCTCATTTAGCAAATAAGCATTTAACGAAAGTCTACCCCGTACCAGGCCGCAACATTACAAAGAAAGAAATATAAGCCATGATTTCTGCCCTTAAAGAAAGATTGTTTAAATGAAAATAAAAAATGAGAACTAACCAGTCATCAATCCCCAGGGGCCACTGAGTGGTGCAAAACTTCTGAGGGTTTAAAAGTTTCAAAAAATCTCCCAACTTGCTTGATATCTGTGTTGGTCAAACTTGGGCATTTGTTTTGTTTTGGTTTTGGAGGGGCAATTTTTCTGGTTGTTGTTGTTTGTTTATTGCTATCTCCGCAGATATGCTGTGAACAGACCAGAAGTTTGCAGCATCCTGGGAAGTGGAGGCAAGGCCCTCTGCATGCTTCTGCGCTCCTTTCTTTCTTCCTCCTTTCCTTCTGTCCTCTCCTGGGACCATTAAACTCACCTCTTGTCTTCTGGAAAGAGAGGGAAGAAAAGGAGTAATAAAGGCACACAGAGTAAGATGCACAGGCTCATGAGACCTGTACCACAAGAAGGACAATGGGTGCATTGTTGCAAAGAATTGAATATTTGGAGATGACTCTTTTCACTTGTATTAATCACCAGTCACTGTTCAAGACACTGGGGACATAGCCCTGCCTAGAAGACAAGTTAGAGGGTGTGTGTGGGAAGCTCTCCCCAAACAAACGTGAAAGCTTTAGGCAAAGGGATTTCAAAACCAGTGGTTAAAGGAAATGAAATACACATGGAAAGAGAGAGATAAAATGTGAATTTAGTTCAAAGTTACTTTACGACATACAGATGACTTGACTTATAAAGAGCTGAAACACAAAGTAATTATAAATTTGCTCCTAAGACAAAAATATACTAAAACAGTGCTAAGATTAGCCTTGTGTCCAGTAAAGGTTTTTATCTCCTCATCTCTTGGATCTGTCTCCTTCAAACCTCAAGTACAAACACTTTGAAAAGAATGATTGCATATCTTGATTTCATGGTGAACCTGAGAACTTTTCACTCTTCCCTTCAAATTTTCAATGCCACCAGGGCAAGAAAGATTAATCCTTTCTAGATCCCACAATACCAAGTCCAGTCAGGGGGCACTAGATAAGTGATTTTTTATTTAAAAAAAAAAAGTGGCTCTTAAGCATTATGAGTAGAAACTGTGATGTCATAAATTTGAATCTTATTTTAAAAATGCATTTTGCAGTCTTCATTTTGCTATTATAAAACTAGAGTTCCTCGGTCATAGGTTTGATGCCCGATTGATGAGAAATAGTGTTAATAGTTTTAGTTAATTTAAATACAAAATTCGTTTCTTCTCAAAATCCTATCTCAATTGTTTTATTTGATTTCTACAACAAGCCCTCTGGGCTTCACGAATGAATTGGATGGGCAAGATGAAGGACAGGAACTGATATACATTGGTAGTTAAAGTGTGTCAGGCCCTGTGGTGGGCTTTACGTATGTTGCCTTATTAAATCCTTGTATGAATTCTATGAAGGAGCTTTGCTCAAGTCACTTACTTGTTCTGTGACTTAATTTATTTATCTGAAAAATGAGAATAAGAACAGTATCTAACTTACAAGATTCTCAGGAAGATTAAATGAATTAATACATATTGAATTTTTAGACTAGGGCACATTAAGCGTGTCATCCTTGTTACTACTATTACTGTTGCCATTTATAACAGCTCCACTTCTAGATGGAGAAACTGAGGCTTTGGGAAATTAAATAACATAGACGAGCTAAAGAGTTGAGAGGGAATTTGAATCCAGATCTATCTGACTCGAATATCCATACTACTGCAGCTTCCAAAATCCTGCGGAGAATAATGTTTATCCATTCATTTGATTAACGGTGATTGAATCCTTAGCTTTTTGCCTACTCCCAAACTGGGTACTTTGGGTGATAAAGGGAGGTATAAAAATAACCCCCATGGGAGACACACCCACGTTGTAGGACAACAATGAAATGATGTGAGATGCATTTCAGAGGGCAGGATTAAGTTCAATTCCAAAAAAGCAATGTAGACAGTAAGTGTTTTGCATTTTGTATATACAAGGCAGCACTCTGGGTGGAGGTGTTGGAGACAATGCAGTGGAGAATGTTGGAATTACCCTGGACTGCCAAAAATAAATTCTTTAAAAATGAGAAGAGTGAAAATAATGATCATGGTTTTAGGAGATGTAGCCATAATATAAGTATGTCAATACTGGTACAAATAGTGTTATTTTCTTCCAAATATTGTTAGAAACAGAATTCGTATCAAATATCTAAAACTCAGAGGCAACACTAAGAAAAACAGAGAATACTAGAACTAAGTAAATGTCATAGAATGTGAGTGCCAAGGGGTATGAATCTCTTACGGAAATCAATATCATGGGAGATGGGTATTGACAGCGCATCCCACCTCTCATATATGTAACAGACTCTTTGGATAGGAGTCAAGAGCAAGCAACATGGAAACTGTAGAACAGGCGAAGAGTGTGCCATTAGTAATGGGGTGCCCTTGGCAAGGACTTGATGGGAGATCATCTAAGAAGCCAGTGAGGGTCCTAATGACTGCAGGTGTGAAAAGAGGGCCAATCCATGACACATAATGAAAGAAGTCCCCTTCCAGCTGGGACAGTCTTTCCAGAAAAGTACTTGACTTCAGGGAGTTACGTATCACTTAAAGAAAATGAAGCAGGGTTGATCCTGTCCTGTCAGGGAAAAACCTTGCAGGACTTACTTGTCCTTTTCTAGCTCTGATTTCTCTGACTTCCTATTTCTCAGCAATAAAGGTTTTTAAAGCTTATTTAAAAAAAAGAAAAGAAAAAAGTACTCATAAGGATTTTTAAGTCATTGAATAGCTCTTATGAAACAATATCATGATGAGTTAAGTGAAAATTAGAGCCACATGCCTAAAATTTCCCTGAAAAAAAATACATATATCCTTTAAAATGAAGGAGGAAAGTGCCAGGAAAAAAATATGTTTTTAATTTGTTTGAGTTGAAAACATTTGAAACATATTTTTAGACATTTGCCAAGGACTTTCCAAAAACCATTGGATTTCTCATAACCCCTAAAAGATGTCTTTCTTTTGAGGAATGTCAGGGAATAACTGCTCATTTACTAACTCAAAATCTCATCTTCCCTTGCTTTGGACCATTACTATCTTTTTTCACACCTGCAAGTTTATTTTGGGTCAAAAATAAAATATTCATAATCATGGCTTTGGGAAAAGAAGGAAAAACATTTCACTTTTCTATCTTTTAATTTTTCAGGAAGAAAGCGTTAATGACCCTAAGAAATTTGGGGTGAGTATTGGAGCTACACGTAGAAAAAAATGGATGGGGGCACCTGGGTGGCTCAGTCGTTAAGCGTCTGCCTTCGGCTCAGGTCATGATCCCAGGGTCCTGGGATGGAGCCCCGCATCGGGCTCCCTGCTCCGCGGGAAGCCTGCTTCTCCCCCTCCCACTCTCCCTGCTTGTGTTCCCTCTCTCACTGTGTCTCTCTCTGTCAAATAAATACAATCTTTAAAAAAAAAAAAAAGAAAAAGAAAAAAATAGATGGCCATTCTTATAATTTAGATGATCACAGGTTAGTGACAGACCTAAATGCTGCCTGCTGTCAGAGGTCTCCATAATGGTCACAGTTAAGTTTTCCATCTCTTTCTATATGATTTGAAATTTGTATGAGGACAACCACTAATACCCTGAGAGGTTCTATAGAGGAATTTCTCCTATGACAACTGTTAATGGGCCCTCATCTCATCCATTGGTTAACAGAGCAGATGAGTTTATTAGACCTACTGCTTGACCTTTGGCCCTAACAGCACAGTTATAGAATCTCCAAGTCATAAATCTACATGGTTGTACCATGCCAGAGATAGTGGGACTCTAGGCAGGAAAGGTTTTAACACGTGGCCTTGAGTGTGTGTGTGAAAGAGAGAGAGAGAGAAGAAAGGAAGAAAAAGGAGAGAGAAAGAGAGAATGTGTTTGTGTGAATGTGTACGAGTATATGCATGTGTATGCAGGTGGAAGGGGAGGGAAATGACTTACATGACCAAAGGGTAATTCATTAGGTTTTTACCTCAGAGGAAGCTGTGGTATAATGAAGAGTCTTGTGCTTAAACCTCAGGGGTCAGAATTTAAATTCCATTTATATCTAATTATGAGGCCTTGAGAAAGTGCTGAATGTGTTTGTCATATTTCCTTCCCCACTTACATTTCTCTCAAAGGGAAGCTTCCCCTAACGAAAGACCCTGGTGGTTAAACAGCAATATTGGACTTTATAAAATACCCTCTTCCTGAATGCAGCTGAATAGACCAGAAGTGCATACATGATCTAATGGCAACCAATCGCCTTGAAATTCAGTGACCTGTGAGTCTGACTCAAAGAAATGGGATGAGCTAAAAAGATTTTCTCTTTCTTCTTCGTTCTCTTCATAATATGTCCTTCAGTGCTGGGAGCCATTATTAGAAGTCACAATGTATAACAACTGAAAAAGACATGATGACCTAAAATATATGAAATCATGATTTTAAAAGGAAGCACCAGGTACACATGATAGAAACAAGGAGACAAAGGGTGATTGTATCATGTTAGTGACAAAGCACTACCTGGTGGTCCATGCCTCTGACATCCTTAGACATCCAGTATAATGCCTTGGGTCCATCTTCATGACCCAAAACCTTTTGAGTCGTCTCTTCTTGGCTCTTCTCAAGATTTTCCTTTTTACTCCATATATATCCCAACAATCACACCCTTTAGCTGAGTTTTCTTGGAGGGTGCATGGCACTCAAAACTAGGTGCCTAAATGAGTCTTTTGATGACCATGTACCTCATAACATAAACTCTTTTAGGTTACAACAATCTGGTAGAGTTTTGATAATATCCCTTGTTAGCAATTAGATAGGGTTCCATCTTCTCCACCAGCCTTTGTCAGGGGAGGGGTTTATGCTAATCATAACATCAAACCAGGCTAACCAGAGCAGGCAGATCTTGGAGGGTGTCCCCAGTTCTTAAACCCAGTTTGGGTATTTAGCTGGTGGTCTCACATTGTTTCTTCCCGTAAGTCTCATCTCTGCTATGGTCTTTGGGACCTCTTGTAGGCTCATTTTCTTCTGAGGTTACAATCAAACACAGACTCTCTGGCTTTGCTTTTATGTTCATAATTTCTCTCCAACCAACACTAAGCATCCTAGCCTTTCTGGATTTATCCCATACCTACTCTTTCCATGCACTGAATCTTTTCAAGAAAACTTTAAAAAATAAAAGGAGATGGTCATAAGAACTAAGCACCCATTCAGAATTTACCTGGAAGTACCTATTCAGTTGTCATATAAAAGGAAACATAGCTATCTCTGTTTAAAAATTAGAATTGGCGAGAGGGGAGGTGCACCTGGCTGGCTCAGCTGGTAGAGCATATGACTCTTGATCTCGGGGTCATGAATGCAAGCCCCATTTTGGGTGTAGAGGTTACATTTGAAAAAAATTAGAATTTGGCACAGATTATTAGTCTCTCATGCCTCTTTGTGCTGGGTATGGAGTTCATGACCTGAGTAAGTGAGTAAAGATCAGAGAAAATCATAGTTGTTTTAATGCAAGAATTGTAACAACAGTGGCAACAACTATTTTTAAGTGTTAATATGCATAAGCCACTTTATGGGTCATTTAGTGTTCACAACTAACTTATTAGGAAAGTATTATTCCCATACTAATCTTATTCTAAAATGAGAGAGGTTGAAAAAAATGCTTATAGTCATAAAGTTAGGACATGGCAGTCCTGAACTACTAATCATGATCTAATTCCAAAATCCTTGCTTTTTTGCCCTACAGCATAATTGGTTTCTTTTGCTTTACCTCCTCTTTTAAAAACAATCAAATCCACCTCTTTAAGCCTTGTTGACACCAGCGGCTGGTGGCAGAGGTCGCCAAAAACACTCAATTCATTCCCTCCAGCAGGTTCCCCTGAACTGACTCCCAGGGTCCACATGCTGGAATGAGTTTTCCTTTCCCTTGTGCCTTTGGCATTCGGGCAAAACCTGACCATTGTTTCTATAACCAACCCTAAACTAAGCTTGAATGCCCACCCTGTGAAATAATAACCATCTGCTTGATCAGAGACCTACTCAACAAACACTGTACCAAGCCCATGTATGATGCAAAAGGGACAGCTGGGCTAACTGAAATTGGGTGTCCAATGTGTCTCTGATTTTGATCTTTTGGAAAATGAGCTCTTTGAAAAGATTGGGTAAGAGAAAAAAAATCTTACATTACTATAGCACTTTATAGTTTATAACTGTGGCTCTCAACTCTATTTAATCTATTGGAATTACCTGGAAGTCTTAAACATACTGACGCCTGGCTCCTACCCCCAGAATCTTGATTTGTCACCTGAGCATTGGGATTTTTAAAAGCTTTCCAGGTGATTCTAACATGTTGCAATTTGGGAACTAGTGGCTCATACCATGTCCACTCCAATGACAGAGAACTGTGACTGCAAGCAGATGCGACTCCACCTTACATTTGAGTCAGCCAGACAAAATGCATAGGCTCTATAGTCAATCTGCACTTGCTGGACTTACAAATCTTGGCAAGGTTTCTGGTCTGTAAAATGGGGATAATAACAGTACCTGTAGTGTTGAAAGTGTTTGGAAGCTTAAATAAAATCTGGCTTAAAAAGCATTTTGAAGAGTAAGCATTTTTTAAGTGCTAGCAATTATTTTTGTTAATATATAACTCAATTGCATCCCAAATCATATTGTGTCACAGTTGTTTAGTATCTGTTTCCTCATTGGCTTTACAAATTCCAGGCAGACAAAACCATGACTTTCATCTCTCTATTCCTAGTGAACAGTGTAGGATTTGGTCCACTGAAGACAACCAATTAGGATTTGTTGAGTGGATAAGTGGATAGATGGACTAAAACAAGTGGCATAGTGGGGTGGAAAGGATAATGGGACTGAAAGCCAAAGACTAGGGTTTGAACTGTGCCTCTGTCACTTGCTAGCTGTGTAGACATGGGAAGTTCTCTAGCTATTTGAGGGCTTGATTTCTCCATCTGTAGCCGGTAGCCAGTGATTTTGATCACTTAGCATGTGCTGTGGTCTCTGGTAAGCATTGGGGCTATGAAAATGAATAAGACAGAGGCTCCTCTATGGAGCGGCTCCCACATCTTGGAAAGAAAAAACTATTTCCCTCTTCTCTTCTTTTCCCGTTCTGAGAACTGGCTCAATAGTTGTTAAATAATAGCAACTGTAATAAGACAATAGCATCTTATTTCAAGAGCTCCTATAGTCATAGCCTTACTACCCATCTTGGTTTTTCCCCTTAAATAATAGTATAAGGTGCTAGAAGTGACACAATCAGAAGCTTAGCAAGATGCAAATAACTGTTAAACCAACCTGCGAATAAATAACAGTTTTTGAGAGCATCTATCACATTCATTTCATCTGAAAAAAAAAAACATTCCGTTTTTAATAACATTCTGTGAAGAATAGGACAATAAAACCTTTACAAAGGCTTCACATGAAGACTTTCTTTGAGTTTATAGGCAGTCTATGTGTTCAGAGTGAGTATTTTAAAATGTTTAAGTCTTCAGCCCCAATGCACTTTTCATAAATGTTGAAATGAATAGGTATTTAATATGACTTACTGAGATAATTGTCTAAATTAACTGAAATCACATAAAGAGAGAAAAAAATCAATCATGTCTTAACTTTCTCACATAAATCCTATAAATATTTTTAAATCTTTCTCTGCACATGCTCTTTGTTTTCCATCAACAGGGTCAAGGCATGTACATGTGCATTTTTCCTCCTTTGTTTACTTGATATACTCTCAACAAGGTATTTTAGAAAAATTGCAAACAGATCCAGATTTGAATCTAGCCTCTAATACCTACTGGCTGTGTTATCTTGGGCATGTTAAGCAAGTAAGAAATATCATCCCTTGTTTACTCACCTGTAAAACAGAGATATTAGGATTTACCTCTTGGGATATTGTGAGAATTTCATTAATTATTTAATTATGTATCATGAATTTTATTGTAATTTATGTAATTGTTTTATTAATTTAATTATCTATCATGTGAGAACATTTGAAGCTATACCGATGTCCCATAAACATGATGTTCCCTTCAAGAGCTCCTTCCATTCTAATCCACAACCAAACTTTGCTACGTCAAATGGCTTATCCACATTAACTTTCCTTCTAGAGAGCAATGTTCTTTGGAAGTGAAGGGATCCAGAATATACCACTGGATATTTTGGTTTTTCTGTCTTTGGTTTTTCCGAACCCTCCTTGTCTGTGGAGCCATCAAAGAACTCATCTGTCACAAATCCCCTCCCTGGGAGTTTCAAAATCAGGGAAGACTGACTTCTATCACTGCAGACAAGAAGCTGGCACCAGGATAAGGAATTACCTTAACAGACATTGTCACAAAACTACCCCATCTCCCATCTCTTCTCCGAAGGGCCCATTTATCTTTCCTAAAAGTCATTTGTTTTCCCTCAAGTGCCCATCCTCCCCTCCCCTCTATTAAGATAGTATAAAAGACCCAAATTCTAACTGCCTCTTCGAGTGATTTTTTTTTTTCTGTGAACATCCACCTAAGTATACGAATAAAAATGTCTTTTCTCTTGCAAAAAAATTTTAAAAACCCACAAAAAACAAACCAACAAAACAAAAAACTCCTTAAGCACAATTCTCACTATGTCAACCAATAATTTAAAAAAACAAAACAAAACAAAACAAAAAAAACCTGACATGGCTTACCCATTGCCTGCATAATAAATTCCACATTGATTAGCAGGTAGATCTTCCCACATCTGGTCCCAAACCACGAGCCTTCCCCAGCACAACCACCACAGCCTTCTCCTCCTCAGACACCTGCCCTCTGCTGCAAGCATCCTCATTCCCCAAACACAGTCTCACTTTCCGCCATCTGTGCTTGTGCTCACTCTTTTCCCCTTATGTCCCACAGCATTATTTTTCTTTCTTATATAAACTGAAAATATTCTACCTAATACCAAATTTTTTTTTGTACAGATATCTATCTTCCTAACAGTATTGTAGTTTTCTTGAAGGCAAAGAGGTTGTCTTACTTCTCTTTGCATTCTTCCCAACATTTAGCAGACAGCTTCACTCATAATGGATGCATCCTAGGAACTTGCTGAATTGCAATTACTTATTTGACATTAAATAGACACAGCAATAAGTGAAATCTGTTTTTCCATTTTTCAACTGATTATGATGAGAGATATTAACATGAGCTCCAAAGCAGTTGCACTCAAAGCTAACAGAACTCAGTAAGTTTTCATCCTTGCAAAGCAGCTGAGATAATATGACCAGTTGTCAAAAGAAGACTACATAGAGTCCTGGATGAGGTTAACTAACTGAGTTCATTGAATTGCCCTGTTTTCAAGAAGATGTGAAGACATCAGGGACAGAAGACAACTCGGACTAAGAGTTGGGCGCAAGGATTCTGGAGCCTCACTGCCCAAGTTTGAATTTTTACTCTACACTTTCTGCCTTGGGCCCTTGGGCAAGCAACTGTCCTCTGTTTACATCATCTGCAAGTTAAAGATGGACTTTGTGTGAGGAATAAGTGAGTTGATATGTGGGGAGCACAGAGGATAGTGCCAGGTGCTATATAAGTGTTTATAAACAAATAAGAGACATGTGTCTTACAGAAACTCCATAAGAAAAGGAAAAGTCAAAACACAGACAAAAGAGATGATAGTTGATGAAGCAAAGATCTATAACAGCACTTTTTAAATTAAGTTTTAATTTTAATGTCAGTATAGTTAACAGTGCTAATCTTAGTTTCAGGTGTACAGTGTAGTGATTCAACAATTCCATACAACACCCAGCGCTCATCACAAGTGCCCTCCTTAATCCCCATCTCCTATTTCACCTATCCTCCCACCCCTCTCCCCTCTGGTAACAATCAGTTTGTTCTCTATAGTTAAGAGTCTGTTTCTTGGTTTCTCTCTCTTTCTCTCTCTTTTTCCTTTGCTTCTTTGTTTTGTTTCTTAAACTCTACATATGAGTGAAATCATACAGTATTTGTCTTTCTCGTCTTATTTTGCCTAGCATTATACTGCATCCATGGCATTGCAAATGGCAAGATTTTATTCTTTTTTTTTTTAATTTTTTTTTAAAGATTTGTTTATTTATTTATTTGAGAGAGAGAGAATGAGAGACAGAGAGCACGAGAGGGAAGAGGGTCAGAGGGAGAAGCAGACCCCCCGCTGAGCAGGGAGCCTGATGCGGGACTCGATCCCGGGACTCCAGGGTCATGACCCGAGCCGAAGGCAGTCGCTTAACCAATTGAGCCACCCAGGCGCCCCAGCAAGATTTTATTCTTATAGCTGAATAATATTCCTGTGTGTGTGTGTGTGTGTGTGTGTATCTCACATCTTCTCTATCCATTCATTTATCATGGACAATTGGGCTGCTTCCATAATTTGGCTATTGTAAATAACGCTGCTATAAAACACAGGGGTGCATGTATTCCTTTGAATTAGTGTTTTTGTAATTTTTGGGTGAATATCCAGTAGTGTGATTACTGGTAGGGTAGGGTAGTTCTATTTTTAACTTTTTGAGGAACCTCTATACTGTTTCCCAGAGTGGCTGTACCAGCTTGCATTCCCACCAATAGTGCAAGAAATTTCCTTTTTCTCCACACCCTCACCAAAACTTGCTGTTTCTTGTGTTTTTGATTTTAGTCATTCTGACAGCTGTGAGGTGGTATCTCATTGTAGTTTTGATTTACATTTCCCTGATGATGAGTGATGTTGAGCATCTTTTCATGTGTCTATTGACCATCTCTATGTCTTCTTTGCAAAAATGTCTGTATAACAGTGCTTTTTATTGTGTGATTCCCAAATGATCTATATCAGAATCTTCTACAGGGCTTAGTAAATGCAGATTTCTGGGCCCTATACTAGAACTACCTATCAGACCTTGAAGTGGGACATAGGAATCCAGGAATTGCATTTTAAACATTCCCAGGTGGTTCTGAGACAGTTTATGAACTCCTTGTCTAGAACCCTGCTGCTCAAAATGGACCCGAGGAGTAGCACCAGCCTCACCCAGAAGCTTGTTAGAAATTTGGAATCTCAGGCCCCACCCCAAACCCACTGGATCTGAATCTGCATTTTCACTGACCACAGGTGAATTATAGGCATATTAAAGTTTGAGAAGCCTCGGTTCTAGAAGATAAATACTTGGGGAATTAGGAAAGGATTTATTTTACACAGGAGAAGGGGACCTCTTCCTTTAAGATGAGAGAGGAATAAGTGATAGAAGTTGTATATATATATTCATTAATTGATGCAATAAATATCTTTTAGGTGTCTACCACATGCCAGACACTGAACTGTACTGAAGAACAAGGCAGACATGTTCTCTATCCTGTGCAGTATATTGGCTAAGGCAATGATGTGACAAATAAACTCTGAAACCTCACAGGTTGAATCCCATAGAAGTTTATTTCTCAACAAAAATCAATGAGGATATTCCTGATTGGCAGGTGGAATTCCATAGGGTCAGTCAGGGACCCAGGCCCCTTCTATGACTCTGCCTTCCCTGGGGACCACAGTCCCCTCTGAATCCTCTGCATATGGCTGGTTAATGGGAAAAAAGTTTTCAGAGGATCTCATGGGAGGTGTCCACAGGCCCTGCCTAAAAGTAAGGTACATTCCTTCTGCCCAAATGCTGTTGGCCACAGCTCAGACACATGGCCACCCGAACTGTAAGGCTGGGAAACGTAGTAATGTGTGGCCAGCAGGGAGAGGACATAGGGTTTTGGTGAACACATGGCAGCCTCTGCCATGTGGAACTTACTATCGAAAGGCTGAGGGTGCAAACTACAAGGGAGAGAAATAAAGGGCCAGAAAGAATGAAGTTAGCGTTGGCAGGCAAGCACGAAAGCTCAATTAGAAGAGATATTTGGTGCATGAGTCATGTCAGACAGACTCCTTTTCAAATAAAAGTGAAATTTTACTAAATTTACAAAAAGTAGGGGCGCCTGGGTGGCTCAGTTGGTTAAGCGACTGCCTTCGGCTCAGGTCATGATCCTGGAGTCCTGGGATCGAGTCCTGCATCGGGCTCCCTGCTCAGCGAGGAGTCTGCTTCTCCCTCTGACCCTCCCCCCTCTCATGCTCTCTCTATCTCAGTCTCTCTCTCAAATAAATAAATAAAATCTTAAAAAAAATAAAAATAAAAATAAAATAATAAATTTACAAAAAGTAGTTTTTATGTTAATTTATCTAATCTTGGCAATAACTCTGTAAAATAAGTACCATCACTTCCTCTACAGATGGAAAACGAAGGCACAGGGAGATTAAGTAACTTGTCCAAGTTAGGAAGTAGCAGAGTCAGGATTCAAATTCAGGAGCCGATGTGCTTAACCAGTAGGCAACACAGTCTCGTCCTGGCTGGCCTCACACAGCTGGGTTCTAAGAGTGTGAGGAGCTATGTGGAAGCTAACAATACAGCAGACAGCATTATTTTTACACAGACAGAACTTATACCAAAGTGTGGTATTTAAACCAATAAACAGAGCATGACAAATTACACCTGGGAAAAATACATATGTGCTTTGGTTAGTACTGATATCCCTATCCATGATATTTCTTTTGGTTCTAAGCAACAAAAAGCAATTCTGATTAGTTTGAACAAACAACTGATTCTTCGGAATGATACCAGGTAGCTCATGGAGTAATAATAAGGCTGATGAGGGAACCTTCCTCCGAGTGCTACTGCGAATCTTGAGTTATGTCATTTCTGTGTCTTAGCCTAGTCTCTCCTGAAAGTAAAGCCCGAAATGAAGGCTTATGAACAGGTGGAATATTTGAGAAGTGATCTCAGGGAACTAGGGAAAGCCAATACTAGAAGAAGGTATTGAGTCGGCCACAACTGTGGACAACTTCTGAGGAATCTTATAAAATGTTCTCAAAGATATCTTCCCAAAAGCTACAAGGAAAGTGCAGTATCGTCCATCCATCTTTGGTCAAGAGTGGCTCCATGGGCATCAACTTCCCTTTCACTCTGTAGTTATGAGAACATCCCACATCAGAGAAGCTCCAGGCCAGAAAGCAAGTGGTATTCCTGCAGGCCCGGAAGAAGGAGATGTCAGTTTGCACCCAGTAAGGAGGTAGATGCCACAGAACTGTTGCTGAAGCAGTGGCCAGTGGAAGAGTGAGGCTAAGAGGCCACAAAGCAGCTGATACTGTATGCAGCCTGTTCGGCATACTATTTCTTGACACATAGAAAGTACTGAGTGGGGCGCCTGCGTGGCTCAGTTGGTTAAGCGACTGCCTTCGGCTCAGGTCATGATCCCGGGGTCCCGGGATCGAGTCCCACATCTGGCTCCCGGCTCAGCGGGGAGCCTGCTTCTCCCTCTGACCCTATCCCCTCTCATGCTGTTTCTCTCTCTCTGTCAAATAAATAAAAATAAACAAAATCTTAAAAAAAAAAAAAAAAAGAAAGTACTGAGTGAACAGTGGTCAAGCAACAAAACCGGTTCTGTGGATGCAGAGGGAAGAAGGGTCCCCAGGTGATGCTGCCATGGTGGGGGAGGGAGGACATTTTCATTTTCAGTGGCACTGAAGAGCCAGCCAAGTGGTCTGGTCTTTGGAGATGTACCATGATTCCTTATTACTAAATGTCCTATCCTTCCAACAGCACTTCAATTTACATGAATGTTAATTACTAAAAATTTAGCCCTATAATGATGTAATCAAACAGGCAGTCCTCAGCCCTGAGTGGATAAAATAAATTGCCCTTCTTTCAAAATCACTTATATCCAATCTCTACACTTTTCCCTTGATTGGAAGACTCATACGGACAAGTGCAAATCATAACGCAAAGCCATACACGTGCGTAATGCATATAGTTTCTTTCAATGAAGGGTGCTTGATTAAGGGAGGATGACGAGAAAGATTAAAATGGGGCAGGATTATCTCTGGAGCATCTTTTAAAAGTCTGCTGGTCAGAGATAATCACCCGGCAACTTTGCATTTCAGAGTAGCAAGACCTTTCGAACTGAATTCATGATGAAAACATATGCTCTTCTTGTTAAACCATCATTGAGTACATCTGGAAATTAAAACTTAGAAGGGAGGAAGACCAGGCATTTTCTCTTAAAGGAGAAAAAAAGTTTCTTCAAACAGGCTAGAGAAGAAAAGGGGGAAATGAAAGATTTTGATCAATTTTAGTGGGTTTTTTTCCCTCTAGACAGTTTGAAACGGGTCATATCACAGAGCTTTCTTGCTCTCCTCACCTCTCCCAGCTTGGTATATTTCACCATAGGAAACAGTTTCTGGTCCTGAGAGTTCAGATATTTAGAGAATTTGCTTTGCAATCAGAGGGAAAACTGAAAAATCACCATCCCAATGCTTGACATGCATTTATTTTGCCATGAAAAATCTGGGTAAGGAAGAACATTTATGAAATGAAAATGGTTTCAACAAACTTGGATTAGGATGCCTGACTTTGGCAAATTACAGAAACTACCTGGTTTCTGTAAAGAGTCAAAAAGAGTCAGTTGGGCAGGAAACAGATGTCTGTTTCAACTCCCATTGGGCTGCCAAAGAGAGGATTGTTTCAATCGAGGCTTGTTGTATTAACTACAGAAACATAAAGGCTATAACAATTTCAAACTACTTTTCTCAGGGACTAAAATGGCTTAATTAAATAATTAAATTATATTCTTGAATGGCAAAGGCAACCTCCTTACAAAGAAAAACGGATGTGTGCCCTGCACATTGGCAGGAATATAAGGAGGTAGTGCAAAGGGTAAAACTAACTACTGCTCTGTAAGGTTTCAAGCGGATCATCTATGCATCTAATTTTACCTAATTTTATCATGTCACCTCAGAATTTGGTCCCATATGAAATATGAATGGATATTTAAAAATGTCTTTAAAATGACATTAATATAAACCATTATATAGAGGTAGGCAGTGGCCATTTACCACGTTTTTCTTTTGTGCTCAAAAGAAAAATAAGATATGATAAATCTTAGCCTCAGAAAGATAAGAAGTACTACAAGTCAGCTAGAAATAGCTGTTCCTACTTCCCTGAACTACTGTGGGGGGCAGCCACTGGCAACGGGCCACGCACAGCCCGTGTGGCCTCCCCCAGCGGTCTTGGAATATGAGATGAGGTCAGAAAGGCAGGGAGGAGCCAGGTCAAGGGGAGGAAGAGCATCCAGAGGCCAGACCTGGAAGGCTTTGTAGGGGTTCAGAGATGTCCTTTTTTCTAATTGCTGTAGAAAACCACTAGAATTTTAAGTAGAAGAGTGACAGGACCTGATTAATCTTCTTTCAAAGGTTGTTCTGTTTGCTGTGTGGAGAATGGATTTTAGGGAGCAAATATTGGAAGCTGGGAGTAACGAGACTGAGCAGGATGGCAGACCATAGTGGAGTTTGTGTGTGTCACTTTGCTTAACACTTTGCTTAAAGGGGTTTCATTTGTCTGGAATTAGTGAATCAACTTAGAAATGCACTTATTTCTCCTGCTTTACCATCTATACACATACAGGGAATATAGATGGTTGCCAACATTAGAAACACAGCTGTTGCATGGCTTAAAGAAAGAAAAGGTTTATTTGCCTCCTATTGCAAGAAGTCCAGACGTACCTTATGGTTGCTTGATGTAAGCTTTACTTCCGGTTCTCTTAAGTCCAGCCAGGAATAAGGAGAGGCAGAAGAGAGGATAAGGTCTTTCTCTTAACAAGGATTTGACCTTTGATGCAGAAAGGTCAGGAAGGTATTTTTACCAAAAACAAAACAAAACAAAACAATACCCACACACATTTGCCAGAACTGTATCACATGGCCAACCCTAACCATAAGGAAGACTGAGACATGAAGTATTTTTACCCAGGCACTTTGCCCTGGACAAAACTGGAATTCTCCTAGTGAGAAAAAAAAAAAAGGAAGAGTGGCTAATACATAGGGACTAGTGGGGTCTGCCACTCTACCAGGGGTACTCTCTATCCTATGTAGCATATGTTCCCCTAAAACATAGCGATCAGCCACAATATGAAAATTGTGAACACATGTGCAGATACCACTTTAAAATCCTAATGACACTGAAGATAGGCTCATCATCTGTAAAATATATACTCAGTTTGAGAATAGAATAGATTGTACTTGGAATGTGCTTTACTCTTCCCAGGCAGCAAAGTATCTTGCCATCCATTACATCGTGTTCCTTAGTCAACCTATGATGGGATTGATGGAATTGCAATTGCTGAATCCAGATGCGGACATTTTGGTCACTGGCTTTTGGTGCTATTATTTCCTCCTATCAAGGCATTCTGTGACTAACATCAAGGTTATACTAAATGAAGCCATCCAGAAGGAGGTTAGAGGGCTCAGGAATAAAAACAGTTTTAAAAAATTAGAATGACATACAAAAATATATAGTTAAATTTAAGTTAGTTTAGAACTAGTGAAAAATAATCAAATTTCTAAGTCTATAAAGATGGCTGCAATGAGCTAAACATTGGGGAGGGTTAGGGTATTTCTCAAGTGTTAAAATTTTATACTATTGTTAAATGTTTAGTAAGAAGCTATCTTTTCCATATATATATTTTGTGCTTCCCTACTCTCTATTATAATTTTATGCACTTTTACGGCAAGTATTTTCCAGTTTTCCCCTCCAGTTTTATAATTAAGTCAGTGGGAAAATAGCACTCTAATTGATGCAAAGTGTCTTTATTCCATCAAGGGTTTTCTCTATATTCCCTAAAAGGTATAGAGGACTGATCTTTGTGAGTTCTGGGATTCTAGCTCTAGTTCTGGGATTCCACATTTCCATTCTCTAGACATATTCCTAGATCTTATGAAAATGTAAGAACTAAAGCATGTCTGACCTGAAGCATGTGTATGTTTTACTTGAATAGGAGTGGGGTGGAAAGAAGAGAGGTTGACTGTTTCAGTCACTCTTAACAAGTACACCACCGTGGTAGCTAGTCTCGGAAGATGGTCACCCTGATGAACCATGCCTCCTGGCATGCAACTCATGCATAGTCCCCTCCCCTTGAGTCCAGGCTGACAATCTAAGGCTAGCATGTAGAAAACCTTGTAGGTTCTGCACAAAGGGGTTTCTTTGGAACACTTGTTTTGAAGGAAGTCACTTGTCATGTAAGAAGACATGTGAGAAGAATCTACCTTAAGATTTCCATGTTATGAGGAAGCCAAGACAGCCATGTGAGAGGCCACATGTATAGAGAAAGAGAAAGGCCCAGCCTGAGCTGTTCCAGCCATCCAGACCACGCCCCAGACAAGTGAGTGAGGAAGCCATCGCGGTTGTCCAGCCCTGCTACCATCTGACAGCAAACACATGTGAGACTCCAAATAAGCACTATTGAAACAGTAACAGAAATTGAAACAACAGAAATGTATCGCCTCACAATTCTGAAGACTTTAAGTCCAAAATCAAGGTGTCAGCATGGTCATGCTTTCTCTGAAAACTCTAGGGGAGGATCCCCTCCCACCCCCGCTTCTTCCTAGTTTCTGGTGGTTGACAGCAATCCGTGGGATTC
Source organism: Leptonychotes weddellii (assembly GCF_054177405.1). NCBI lineage: Eukaryota > Metazoa > Chordata > Mammalia > Carnivora > Phocidae > Leptonychotes > Leptonychotes weddellii. The sequence continues at coordinate 131,243,445 of NC_138372.1, forward strand.
CTTGGTTTGTAGGTATATTGTTCTAATCTCTGTCCCCATCTTCACGTGGTGTTCCCTCCCTGTGTGTCTATGCATAACTTTCTCTTTTCCTATAAGGACACTAGTCATTGGATTAGGGTCCACCCTAGATGAATATGACCTCATCTTAGCTTCATTACATCTGCAAGGACCCTGTTTCCAAATAACATCATATTACAGTCCCATAGTAGGTTAGGACTTCAACATATATTTTGGAGGATAAAATTAAACCCACACCATCTTCCAATGCCTCTTTACTCAAACTGACTACCACAGTCCCACACATTTTCCCTCCATGCTCTCTCTGAATTCATCTCTGAATGTTCATTGTATTTCTCTGTCTTACGGGTCATGCTCTCTCCTCAGGGCCTCGAACATGCTCTGTTCCTTTTGCCTGGTACTGTCTTTCCTGAGATAGCTGTTCTCCACCTCCCATCCTCTTTCACCCTCTTCAGTCCCTTGCTTAGTAAGGCCTTCCTTGACTACCCTTATTTAAAATTCCTCCACTATCCCCCGACCATCTGACACTCTCTTCTTGGCTCCATTTTTCTTCCCTTCCAAGGTTATAGCTGTTATCATCCCCATTTCACAGTAAGTTGAAGTATCTTGCTCAGAATCATAGAGCTAGGAAATGGAGAAGGCAACTCCCTACAAGTTTACTCCAGAGATTATTCTCTTACTAAGTGTTCTGTGAAGTCTCTTGGTGACTATTTTCTATAGTTAATTCATTATCCACCTGGCTAGGATGTAAAAGACCCAGGCTCAGTGACAACTAACAGATGTCCTATGAAGGATAAACTACATTTTGCCTCGTTTTTAACTTTTTTGTCAACATTCATAAAAGTCTGATTTTCAATGAAAGATTCAGGGCGGAAATTCTGAACATGAGAGTATAAACTGGTATTTTTATTTTCTTTGACCAGTGATCCAGAAGGCTGACTGAGCAATAAATCAAGGAGAGTTTATATTTTATTGAGTTCCCATCATGTCTACAACACCGGGGGGTCCTGGGACTTAAGGAACAGCACAGACCCATAGTTAAATGATTTATTTCACCAGGAAATATTGTTTATACAAATCAATCAGCAATAATTGTCAATGGCACCATTTCTGAACAAACTCTGTTTATTGGCATGATGTCACATAGACAATTATTTGTATGATGTCACACGCACACACATACATTTGTTTATTTGCCTGATGTCACACCAAGAAAAGGGTCACCCATGGCTAAAGAAGTTTCTGGGAATTACCCAAAGCTATAATATTATTCATAATAAAGAGTTACCATTCACTGAGTACTACCCATGTGCCAGTCACTATGGAAAGTGCTTTTGATGTATTGCTAATTTAATTTCCATAACAACATTGAGGAAGGTACTTTATCTCTGCTTTCCAGATGAAGAATCAGAGCATCTGGGATATTCAATAACCTGGCCCAAAGTCAGCCAGAAAGTCAGGATATGAAAATAGCTCTATAAGACTACAAAGCAAGACTATACAGAGATTGTGCAGTACATTTATTAACCTACGGTGAAAAATAGGAACAGAGCAGCCAAGAATATTCATGTTAGCTAGCTACAGACACTGTATCCCCTGTAAGAATGTCTAGACTGGTAACCATATTACTATGAGACATGGTATTTATGAGCATCAGGACACTTCTATCTTGGGCAGTCTTCAAAAGGCACACAAAATCTTTTGTTTTCCATTTTCTGTATTTCGTGCAAATCATCATCTTTTCATTATTTTGCAATTTGCTTCAGACTTTTCCACTACAGCTGCAAAAATGATAGTTTTCATCCTATCAGATGGAATACTTTCAACAGGTCAAAAAAGTTTTTCAGAAAGACACTGGCCATCTTGGTTGAATTTGGGACCACCTGATCTCTTGCTAAGCCACTTGTAAAATATCCCTCCCCCTCCTCCTCCAACTCAGATTTACAAGGCTCTGTGGCCACAACTGACTGGTGCTGGTGGCTGATCTCATAAGAGAACCCAAGAGTAAAGGAAGAAGAACAAGTCAGGATTCAGGATGAGGTAGCATCTGAGCTGAGTCTTAGAGAAAATATCATGGTTTTGTGAATGGAAAAAGTTGATAAAGGCACTCTAAGCACAGAAGAAAAATATTAAAAAGCAAAAAAAAAAAAAAACCTATGCATTCAGAGAACTGTAAGAGTTTAGTGCAAGGTAATGAGAGAATCAATAAGACTCAGTGAATGGGCAGATGTTGTAGACAAGGGATGGTAAACTGATTGGGCAATACACCATCCATTAACATTGCACTGGGGCCCAGGAGAAGGATTAGAACATTAGCTTTTATATATTGTTGGGTTTGGGATTCCAAACGGAGAGTCCTATGGTTGAGTGATATCCTCCAGCACAGCCAGCAGCCCAGAAAAAAAAAAAAAAAAATTGGCCTATAGGTAGTCTGATCCATAATTGAGGGTTTGCAGGCCAGATGAGGGGAAAAGGCTGAGGGCCTAGCATGCTGGCCACAAAAGGAGGAAAGTGGTATAATGACCACATCATCAAGACCACTGGAGAATGAAGTGAGCAATAAACTGGGAGAAAGAGGGAGGGCTTGAGGGATTGGAGGTGTCTGTAAAAAACAACACAACAACGCATGTACCTACCTATGAGTGAGGCGCTGGGCAGGTTTGAAAGTCAGAGGCTTTGTCTGAAGTTTGGTACCTCGTGGTTTAAGATTTCCAGAGTCGTAGAAGTGATGGCAACATTTCTAGTGGAGAAAGTTTATGACATTACCAAACACACCTCTACTGGTTCAGTCTCTGGTAGTTAACAAAAGGCTGAGTGGTTTTCTTTTCTTTCTTTTTTTTTTTAAAGATTTTATTTATTTATTTGAGAGAGAGAATGAGAGAGAGCACATGAGAGGGGGGAGGGTCAGAGGGAAAAGCAGACTCCCCGCTGAGCAGGGAGCCCGATGCGGGACTCGATCCAGGGACTCCAGGATCATGACCTCAGCCGAAGGCAGTCGCTTAACCAACTGAGCCACCCAGGTGCCCCGTTTTCATAGAAGTACATGAAATCCATGTGGTGGTCTTTGTTTTCTTCAAGGCTATCCTAATAAGTGGTCCCTGTGATCAATTGACATGTGTAATTTCTGCAACTTCCAGCTATTTGATAGAGAACTATTTAGTAGTAACCTCCTCCAGAAGTACTGAACAGACAAAATCCATCTATGAAATATGTTAATCAATAATGTAATTTGTTCTTTCACTCACCATATGGAAAGTACAGTAGAGTATGTCGTTTCCCAGATGTATTCGAGATTTTGATGTTTCATTTTTCTTTTCTTGAAGGGTTTTCTGATACATACTTTAAAGACATGATCCCTAAGTTAGGTTTTGACCTGTTGAAAGTCAGGCTCTCACATCCCTAAAAACAAATCACATGGAAGACATGTTCAGCTCTTGAGACTGCGCTGTGGGGACTCAGAAGGTGAGAGCTTTGCCAAATAGTTGCTGAAAGGCAAAGAGTTGATCTGCCCTAACATTTTTAATGCAAAGCAATTTTCTCTGCGATACCAGATTTAGATGAAAATCAACTCATTGAAAACTCATATAATAATTGCAATTCCCTTTGGGAGCAAGTTCAAGGGAAATATTACTTATGAAAATGAAGATAAATTATGAAATTAGAAATCAAGCTGTATCATAGGAAACATGAAACCAGTTCTTGGTACATTGTACTTGGATTTTTTGGGGTAAAATTGCTTCAGTCATATCTTAAACAGATAACCATTTCAACCAACAGAAAGACAATACCATTCACTATTCAAAAGAGAGAACATATGTGATTTAACTTAAATAATTTTTCCTTGAATGTCTCTAATCCACCTTGTTTAGATGTCTCTTGTCTACCTTGTTTAAATGTATTACTTAAAGATTTCTATAAACCATAAACCACCAAGACAATGAAAGCTTTAACATTAACCTTGAATGAAATAATTATTAAGAAATGTTTTCTTGGGGTGTCTGGGTGGCTCAGTAGGTTGAGTGTCTGCCTCTGCTCAGGTCATGATCCTAGGATCTAGTCCCCAGTCAGGCTCCCTCCTCAGTGGGGAGTCTGCTTCTCCCTCTCACACTGCCCCTCCCCCAGCTCATGCTCTCTCTCACTCACTCACTTTCTCTCTCTCAAATAAATAAATAAAATCTTAAAAAAAAAAGAAAGAAAGAAATGCTTTCCTATCCTAAAAAGATTACATCAGACATGGCTTATATGTACTAAAGTCGGAAAACATTATTATTCTTCTATACTCAGTTTCCTCATCTGTAAAATTACCTTATGCAAATGAGAATTAAATGTGGTAATATGTGTGAAATGTCCTATGCAAAAGTCCTAAATGGTAGCACATAAGATAAATCTGGAGGTAATTTTCTTTGAGCCACTTCTCAAACCAACATTATAGACTCTTTGCTTACCAATATATTTAGGATAGCTATTTAAAACCATGTAGAACACAATAGTGTTCTAAAAGTGTTCCCTTCACTAATCCTTAAGAGAGATATACCATAGGGCGTCTGGGTGGCTCAGTTGGTTAAGCAACTGCCTTCGGCTCAGGTCATGATCCTGGAGTCCCGGGATCGAGTCCCACATCGGGCTCCCTGCTCAGCAGGGAGTCTGCTTCTCCCCCTGACCCTCCCCACTCTCAAGCTCTCTCTATCTCATTCTCTCTCTCAAATAAATAAATAAAATCTTTAAAAAAAAAAAAAAGAGAGAGATACCATAATGTTTTCTTCATACGACTGGATAAGACTTAAAATGTTTAGAAAAATGGAATGTGATGAGAATTTTTTAAACTCCATTAGTGACCTTTTCAGACTGGGAACTTTTAAAAACTTCATCATTAAAATTTCAGTGTCTTAATCTATTCAGTCCTCTATGAAGAATGCCATAGACTGGTTGGCTTATAAACAACAGAAATTTATTTCTCACAGTTCTGGAGGCTGGAAATTCCAAGATCAAGGTCTTGGCAGGTTCAGTGTCTGCCAACATCCCATTTCTTGGTTCACAGATGGCTGTCTTTTTGCTATATTTTCACATGGCAGAAGGGGCAAGGGAGTTCTCTGGGGCCACTTTTTTAAGGCACTAATCCCTTTCATGATGGCTCCATCCTCATGACCTAAACACCCTCCAAAGGCCCCACCCCCTAACACCATCACATTGTGGATTGGATTCCAACATATGAATCTGGGGTGGGGGAGGTAGGGAGAGACACAAACATTCAGTCCATAGCACTCAGTGGATAACATGTCTCCATCTGATGTTGTATCAGTATATTGTTATTAAAGTAAAATTGGCACATAGACTATTGTTCATCATGTGGCTCACCCTCCTAGTCCTTCATCTGAAGACCGCCAAAAAGCTAAACTAACTCTTGACCAGGTGAGAACAGAAACATAGGAAAAACCCAGAATTTGGAAATACTCACGTAGGTGATTATTTCATTTAAGTTGTACTATAACCTTTTTACAGCCCTTAAAAAATTCGAATGTAATGCTCTTGATAGTAAGACATGATTTGGGTAATTAGAAAAGAATGAGACCAGATTCTATGATATGTTCTTTCTTATTATGAATGTGGCAAACAGTGAACACAATTATAGAAGTGCCAGTCTTTGTTGGCAACTAGAAAGGTTGTTTTTCTCATGAAAGAAATGGCAGAGTTTTGTAGAATCCCTGTCTTTCTGCAGCTAGAATTTCATTAAATTCATTCTTTTGGTATGTCTTGATCACTGACTTTTCATTTTCCCTTGTCAACTCTATGGGTGTGCCCCCCAGTGGTACCTTGCAGGGGCCAAAAGTAGAGATTATCACTTTTTTTTTTTAAAGATTTTATTTATTGGGGCCCCTGGGTAGCTCAGTTGGTTAAGCTTCTGACTCTTGATTTCGGTTCAGGTCATGATCTCGGGATCCTGAGATAGAGCCCCACATCCAGCTCCACTGTCAGTTCTCAGTCTGTTTGTCCCTCTCCCTCCCCAGCTTGCTGTCATGCACATGCTCTCTCTCTCTCTCTCTCTCAAATGATTAAATCAATAAAATCTTTTTTAAAAGATTTTTATTTATTTACTGAAAGAGAGAGTGCAAGTGGGGGGAGGGGCAGAAGGAAAGGGAGGAAGAATCTCAAACAGACTCCAAACTGAGCACAGAGCCCGATGCAGGGTTTGATCCCATGACCCTGAGACTATGACCTGAGACAAAATCAAGAGTCTGACGCTCAACTGACCGAGCACCCAGGCACCCTGAGACTATCACTTTTCTGAAGGAAGAAATCCTACCCAGAAATTCTACTTCTGGGAAATAAAACCACTATGTTGAAGAGATAACTGCACCCCCATGTTCATTGCAGCATTATTTACAATTGCCAAGACATGGAAAGAAACAATCTAAGAATTCACCTGCAGAAAAATGGATGAAGAAAATGTAAGATATATATATATATATGATTTATTTATATATGATTATATGTAATTTTTTATATGACATATATAATGGAATACTATTCAGCTGTAAAAAAGAAGGAAATCCTGCCACTTGCAATAACATGGATGAACACTGAGGGCATTATACTAAGTGAAATAACTCAGAGAAAGACAAGTACTATTTAATCTTGCTTATACATGAAATATAAAACAAACAAACTCATAGAAAAAATATCAGATTTGTGGTTTCCAAATGCTGGGGGTGAGGAGTGGGAGTATTGCATGAAGCTGGTAAAAAAGGTATGAACTTAAATAGTTATAAGATAAATAAGTACTGAGAATGTAATGTATGGCATGATGACTGAAGTTAACATTGCTGTACGGTATCTGAAAACTACTAAGAGAGTAAATCCTAAAAGTTCTCATCACAAGGAAAAAATTTTTTTTAGCTCTTTGAGGAGATGGATGTTAACTAAACTCCTTGTGGTGATCATTTCACAATAGATGTAAGTCAAATCGTTATGCTGTTCACATTCAGCTTACACAGTGCTGCATGTCAGCTATCTCAATAAAACTAGAAAACGGAAAGAAAGAGAAAATCCTATAGTCTCAGCAAATTATGAATATATCAATTTGTTAAAGACTTTTGCCAAATTTCATGCCAGTTATTTTTTTTTTTTTTGACAAATTGTAAATTTTGGTGCTCTATACAAGGAGCAAGCGGGCTCTCCCACAATTGATGCTTGGTACACACTGACATTTTCTTAGAAACTCAGAGATGCAGCAGAAGACTGGCAACTCTTATGGATAACCACTCTATGGAGAGGAACTGTGTGAATTCACCTAGATTCAGTTTTATTAGTGTACATACTGGATACCAAATGAGAGGTATTTAAAAAGGAGATAGGTTTCAGGTTCCTTCTCTGTCATCTTAATGATTTGAAGGCAATGCTTAAAAAGTAGGAAGTGTAGCTCTCTGCTACCAAATACAGAGAGCTAAACATTCCCTGTTTCATTGTTTTCAGATGGATAATTAAATGATCTGGTGTCACTATCTGTCTACGCTCACCAAAGCTGATCTGATCAGCTAGTTACAATAGTTACATGCTGGCTCCAAGGCAATCACCATCCTAAATAGCAAAAAATAAAGTTAAAAATAGTAGTTGTTGGGAGCGCCTGGGTGGCTCAGTTGGTTGAGCTTCTGCCTTCGGCTCAGGTCATGATCCCAGAGTCCTGGGATCAAGCCCTGCACCGGACTCCCTGCTCAGCAGCGAGTCTGCTTGTCCCTCTCCCTCTGTGGCTCCCCTTGCTTGTGCTCTCTCTCTCAGATAAATAAATAAAATCTTAAAAAAAAAATTCTGGCAGGTGAGTGTGGAGATTTATTTGTCTCAGCCATCCAAGACAAGCCTCCTAAGTAAATTCCCTTGCTTATCAAACCTGCCACCTACCAATCTGGAGTGGTCTGCTTCTTTCTTTGGTCTCTCCTTACCCTCCTTGTGCAGGGGCTAATTTGCAAACCAACAGTAGCTGAGTTTCCACGTGATTTTCATTTTTTAAAAAGTGAGTCAAAATTAATTATTCTAAAACCAAAATAATCACTTTTAACCAGTGGCCTCCAATATTTAATTGGCAAGTATCTGTCAATTCTCCATATGGAATCAAATCATTCCATTATCCAGAGTTGCATTTTTCTCACTAATCTTCATCTGATTTTTATAAGGAGCCAAATGACTTTGAATTAAGTAACCTGTGTTTGTTTCACTGAAACTATCCTATGGCTACCACAGGCAGTTGGCAATGATTCGTTTGAAAACACTCCAAAATCAGTTGGTATGGGATTGGTACAGAATTGGGCTTTGGAACCTCAATCGGCCATGGTCATAAAAGGTCAAGTGGACCCAGAAGTTTCACTGCATAAAAGCTTGTCCAACCTGTTCTTCAGACTGCCTTAGTATCAGCAGAAGGGCACTGGTTGTTATTGTCATGAGCCATTCTTCCTTTGACCCATTTATCTACTTATTGAATCCAGTTATGGATGAAGCGCTTTTTGAAGCCATGACCTCAAACATTTTTGTAAGGAGTTGGGTTATAAATAAACTATGATAAGAATAATAATAGCTACTATTGACAACCATCCATTTATACCTTAGACTTTCAAGAAGCCCATAGAGATTACCCAGGGTTTTAGTTTAACAGTGGAGATCCAGGATAGTTAGGCGAGTTAAATATGTGTCAGGTGAGGGTGAATCTATAATTTCTGATTCTCTGTTTCACATTCTCTCCACTATTCCAGGATGCTGCTTGGGTCACGTGCCTCGGATTTTTTAGGGCAATGGTTCCAATTCTCATCCTGTCACCAGAATGAACAGCTGGAATCCTATCTTCTGCCAGATTATCACTAGGAACCGTGAAGGTAAGGCTTCCCTTTCTCTCACCCTGACCCTTTCACAAACCTGAAAATTTTCTTTTTTTTTTTTAAGATTTTATTTATTTGAGAGAGAGAGAGAGAGCAAGAGGGCACAAGCCGGGGGCAGAGGGGCAGCGGGAGAGGGAGAAGCAGGCTCCCCGCTGAGCAAGAAGCCCGATGCAGGGCTTGATCCCAGGACCCCGGGATCATGACCTGAGCTGAAGGCAGACGCTCAACTGACTGAGCCACCCAGGCACCCCAAACCTGAAAATTTTCTAAACAAAGATTCCTGTTTGATGGATGTTGTTCAGATAAACAAAAAAAGTCTACATTTGGGTTTTTAACAATGAATAATGGTAAAGATATTTCATAATGTAGTCAAATGCTCATATCCCATTCACACGGTTTGTAGTTGCATTAGAAATCTGAGAGTTGTTTTAAGTATCTGTAGCTGGCAAGAAAGAACAGAAGGAATCCAAAATTAAGGATTAAATCCACCCAAGAGGCTATTATCCAAAGGAAACTCCTTTCATTCTCTGATAAAGACTTCCAAAGTGAACAACAGCCAAGGCTTTTTCCCCCCACCTCCTATCAGAGATTGTGTCCCTAATTTTAAAAGTCTAATAGTTCTGGCCTCTTTCTGGATCCATCTATGCTCTATCTGGACTCTCTCTGCCAAAGAAACTCAGGGTCTGGTTTTGTTCAATTGTACTTTGCTCTGTGCTTTCTTTTTATGTACCCTTTAAATGGTCATTTTGACTATAGTTCTCATCAAACAAAAGATGTCTATCTTTTATTGTTTGGAGATACTGCCTCTCAAAGCATTTACAGCAATAAGAAGAGAAATTCCACAGGGACTGGCTACCATAAACATGTTCAGGTTAAAGATATGTGTACATATTTTATATTTGATATATTCAGTTCCATGTATGAAAAGGCCTAAGTAAATTTATGATGTTCTATCGTAAGCTATGTGATTTTTATAGGCTCCAAGGAAAAACTTTTGCTTCTTCATATCAGATGTATATCAAACAAAAGACGCTTGCCTTCTAAATGCACCTGATCGGACTGAAAGTCTAAGTATTTAAGCAGTATTTTGAAGTATACTCTGATGCCAAAAAATGCATTGGTTTTGTCTAGGTCTCCTCTGTCACAAGATTAAAGATAGATGGAGTTACTGTCCACTTTATTATCAATCCTGCAGTGTAACATGCAGATTATGTGATTTGCAAATTTGGCCTGCCATGATCTGGAGTCAAGAATGGTGGAAAGGAGTGCGTGTCCCCAGTGATGCCCACATGAGCTCCTCCTAGGACAGAGGTGGAGACGGTGAGGCTGAGGGCAGAACACCACAGGGATGCAGTCTCTACGGGCCTTAGTTGATGAGAAGTCTTGGGCATATTGCCAGAAGGTTCAGGGAGCTGTCTCTGGTCAGCCTGTGTCGGTTTGAACCCAGCTCCGTAAGTGTACAAACGATGTTCTCTTAAACAAGAGAACTCTAAGTCTCAGTAGCTGCATTTGTAAAATGGGAAAATAATCGTAGCCACCTCATAGAATTGTTGAGATTTAATAAGAATAAGAAACGTACATAAAGTTCTTGTTCAGAGACATCCTTATAAAATAGTAGTTACTAAATCAGACTCTAGCCTCAGAGTCTAGCCCAAGTTTTCAACATAAACCTGTAACTTACTATCTGTGCAAGTCTCTTAACTTCTAGCCTCAGTTTCTTCTTTAGGAACATGGAAATAGTAAATAATAACAGTAGCATTGTTGCGTGGATGACATGAGTTAATTCACATTAGGCACTTAGAAAAGTGCCTAATGCATGATAAGTGCTCCAAGATACTAGCTGTTCTTATTAGAGTTCCTAAAAATGTTAGTTGGAAAGCATCCAGAGCCAAAGAAACAGTGCTCACATTCAATCATTTGCGTATCTAGTTCCCACAGCAAAAGGAAAGAGAAACATCCTCTCTCTCAGTGCTCCCTCTTGTCTAAACCCATTTGGCCTGCTCCGAGGAAGAAGAAGGTGTACTTGCTTTGGTTGTGGGGGAAAGGGGAGGGGGCGCACATTCGGCTCTTGCATCCTGACCCATCCTGACCCGTCTGTGTAGCCATACCTCCAGAATGTGGTGTGCGTTGCCCTCCAAGCTCTGACATCAAATGGTTTCAGGCACCTTCATTTCCCTGACCGGTATTAGGAAGGACTCTCTGTTGCCTGGACTATGTCGGAGAGTTCTTACTTAGACTTTCATCTTTATTCATGGAGTCCACAGGTGTGGTCCCCACTGTTGGTGAGCAGTGGTCTGTGGCTCGGCACTTGACAAAGGTAATTTTACTGGATGATGAACCTTAACTAGATGTTACAGCTAACAACTCCGTTGTCTGTAAGTGGATAGGGTTTGAGATACAGCCAGGTGTACCCGTCCTGAGAAGAGACAATACTGCGGGGTGTGTTACCAGTGTAATAAAGCATGTGCTTGCTGTCAGTAATATTTATCTCCTTAAAAGATACACATGGTTGGCAATACAGTTCTTTGAACTGTAGCATATTAAGCCCTTGGACTCACGGCTTCAGCTATATCAATATGATGAGCATCTTACCCAAATGTTAGCCTTTCTCACTTATCACTCAAGGACATCCTGAAAACGCAGGGCTGTGTATGTGTAAGGAGGGACGAAGGTGGCTTGAACAAAGAGAGACGGAGGGGTGCAGAAAGGACTGTGGGGCTAGATTTCGGTAGAAGGCAATTCCCTAAGGAACTTTTACTATTATGGGGTTCATAATCCATAAAACTGGACCTTTTTTTTTCCAGAGAAAAAAGCATCTACCATCTTGTGAAACTGGGTGTCTGTAAATTTCTCCTAAGTTTCTCAGCAGCAAAAGTTGTAATTGCCATTTTGTTGAGGTAAGAGGACTTTCTATATAGTTAATTTACTGCATGTCTCTCCAGGCTAGGAATGCAGCACAGGACTCTTTACATTAACTGAACAATCAGATGGTAAGAGAATCACTTGGGCCATTCGCTGTGTGAAGTGAATATTTTTTGATGATAAAATAAGTAATTCCATATGTACATGAACTGTTAGTATTTGATTCCTGTTTCTCTTGTAATGTCCTTGGTCTTTTCTTTTGAATCAATTAGGTCAGTCTCGGGGGAATAAAAAAAAGAAAAAGAAAGAAAGAAAAACAGACCATAGTTGAAGCCAGAACACTCTAATACTGTCCACTCAACATATGGTGTTTATAGATCTTGAAAACAGAGTCAGGAAGAATGCTTCAGCTTAGAAGGGCTCTCTCCACATCAGAGATGGTTTTAATTTGTTAGCTTTTTAAATCTTTGGTCCTGGAGTAGTTCTTATTACAGTCAATAAAATGGTTAGTGAAATGACGGTAAAATACCATAATTATATTCATTAAATAAGATTTGTATGCCCCCACTGGTATGCAAATAGGCTACTTTGTACTGTTTTTTACTTTATATATGTAAATATACATATGTGTATATATATACATATTATTTATATATATATACTACTATATATTACATATAAATATATGTGTAATATATTTATGTATATAAATTTATGTATTTATAAATTATATTTATGTATATATAAATATATACATATGTATGTATGTCTATTGGGAGAATGGTAGATTAGCCAAAGACAGAGGACTCACCCAGCAATTCCACACCCCTTTTAAGGCACAATGGGAGAAGTTGCCATGCCAAGGTAGAGCTAGCTAGAAAATCTCTGCTCTCAGCCAGGGTGGCACCGCTGACCTTTGACTCCACGGGAAAACCCGCCCTCTTTCCAAACCCTCTTGGCCCAGACAACCCAGCACAGATGGCAAGAGCAGCTCTCGGAGCCAGCTGGTGAGAACAGTCAGGCAGACATCTGCAGGTGAAGCCCGGGAGGGAATCACGGCTGGAAGGTCATTGAAAGTCGTTGCACAGAAAGGCTGTTTCCCCGGCAGCAGAAATTACCCTGTAAGACCTATGCAGGTCCACATAGGCAGTAGGCCAAGGGCAATGTACACCACATACTTACACCATCTTAAGAAGGGGATCCAGAGCCTGGTGTCTATTAAAATCCCAAACACCTAAATCATATCTGACTCTAAGATTATAACAAGCTTCCATCTAAGGTTCTGAGCACGAAACAGCCCTAAGAACAAGAATGTTAGCACATTAAAATCACCTGGGGAGTTCTTAAAAACCCCAGTGCCCAGGCTATATCCCAGACGAATTAAATCAGAATCTCTGGGGCTGGATCCAAGAATCAGTACCTATCTCTAGCTCCCACAGAGGACAGGGATCAGATGTAAAGGATCACTCCCCCAAGCATAAGCCTGGAGTGTTTTCTTAGTGTGATGAGTTAGGAGAGGTGGAGACTGAGCTCTGGACTCCCAAAATTAAAACTTAAGCTAATGGCTGTAGAGATGTCATCTTCTTCCAAGAGATTGTATTTTAAGGAAAAGAGAACAGGAATAGAGACCTGATTATAAGCCCCAACTTTGCTAGTCACTTCAACTGAGAACCTCAGTTTCCCGGTCTGTATAATAAGAGAGTTGGATAAATTGACCTCCAAGGTCCTCCCATTCCTCCTATTTCTGTTGTCAAATTTTAGTGTAAAACTTTGCACAGTCTGTTCTTTTCTTTCTAAAATCTGTTAATTGATTTTTCCTGATGATTAGAAAGTAAGAATATATAATTCTCCCTCCCCCACCTTTCCAAATATCATGTAATTGTATATAAAATATTTTTAAAAATTAAAAAGACACAGCTCTGTTCTCATCACTTCTATTCAGCATATAGGAGATTCCAACCAGTGCAACTAGAGAGGAAAAGGAATTATAAAGCCTACAAATTGGAAAAAAAAATAAAACTTTTTGGTTGAAGGTGATATAATTGTCTATGTTGAAAATCCAAAGAATTTACCCTTCCCCCAAAAAAAGACTATTGGATCTAATGAGTGGCTATAAGGTCAACATTCAAATATCAGTTGTATTTTTATATTTAAGCACTGAAAACTCACAAATTAAATTTTTGGGGTACTATATAACACAACATCAAACAAGTGAACTAGTTAGAGATAAATCTAACAAAAGTTGTATGTTAAATCTAAGAAGATGCATATGTTAAAACTACAAAAACACTGATGAGAGTAATCAAAGTATATGGTGTTCATGGATTAGAAGGATCAAAGTTGTCAAAATGTCAATTCTTCCCAAACTGATCTATATAGATTCAATGCAATTTCAATCAATAACCGAAAAGGTTTCAGTAGAAACTGAAAAGCCAATCCTAACATATGGAAATGCAAAGGATATGGAATAACCAGAACAATTTTGAGGGGAAAATAAAAAAGTTGAATCATTCACAATACCTAATTTCAAGACTTACCATAAAGCTTCAGTAATCAGGACAGTGTGACAAGACGAATTCGACTTTCAGGGTAAGGTGGGGGCAGGAGGAGATGGACTGAAGAAGGCACCTGAGTCACACTACATGTGCCCATTAGTATGGACAAGGGCCCCACCTATGCATTGGACCTATTTTTGTAAATAAAGTTTTATTGGAATACAGCTGTGCATGCGATTTGCATATATACTGCCCATGGCTGTTTATTATCACAATGTCCAAGTTGAGTATTTGCAACAGAGTCAGAGGCCCTATGGATATGTTTGCCAGATATAGCAAATAAAAAATATAAGAAGCTCAGTTAAATTTGTATTTTGGATAAATTAAAAAAATAATTTTTATTATACATAGGACCCATGCAATAATCAAGACATACTTATACAAAAAAAAGTTTGTGATTTATCTAAAATTCAAATTTAACTGGGTATCCTGTATTTTATCTCTATGTACAAACTCAAAGACTAAAATATTTACCCCTTGAACCTTTATAGAATAAGTTTACCAACTGCGGGTTTAAATAAAGAAGAAAACTTTCTTTAAAAATTAATTATATTGTCGGGGCGCCTGAGGGGCTCAGTCGGTTAAGCGTCTGCCTTCAGCTCTGGTGATGATCCCGGGGTCCTGGGATTCAGCAGGGAGCCTGCTTCTCCTCCCTCTGCCTGCCGCTCCCCTTGCTTGTGCACACTCAATGTCAAATCAATAAATAAAATCTTAAAAATAAAATAAAATAAAAATAAAAATTAATTATATTGTCAATATTTTAAATCACTTCAAATTGTTCTATCATTAAAATAAGTCACAAAATTAATAAAGCATAAGTGTATATTGAGCTTCTTTTAGCTACCAAGGTTAAAATTATGACACGTAAATTCTAACAAGTTCACTAAATTTTTCACCAGCTTCAAAACTCCTAGTAAACCCCTCAAAATGGGGGGCAGGGGAAGGATACACTGTAATTTGGAGCAGTGGATCACAAATATACACATCAGATTTACCTAGGATGCTTTAAAAAAAATACAGATTCTTAGGTTCCCACCCCAGAAATTCTGATTCATTTCTGCCTGAAATGAAGCTGGGAATATGTTTTTTATTGCTAAAGCTCTTTAAGATGATTCTGATAGAAGCTGGAGGACTACTGACTTACATGCATCCGACTCAGCCAGAAGGCTTGTTGAAACACAGTGCTGAGCCCCACTCCACAGAGTCTGATTCAGTAAGTCTGCGTGGCGACTCAACAATGTCTAACAATGTTTCCAAGTGATGTTGTTACAGCTGGCTTGGGGACCTCATTTTGAGAAAAAAATGCTTTAGAGAATTTTATGTACCTAATTTGTGGCTTTCTTAAGTTCAGATCTAGATTATTAACTAAATCAGTAATATACAACATAATGGACTTCGTTACCACAAAGTGGATTGTATTATTATCCCACCAGGCTATCAATTTACCTAAACAAAGGATGAAAAAGTTTTTATATGTGTTTTTCAAACAATGTATTGTCATACCCCAGAATGTTCGAATCTTATCAAAAAATATTGAGAATGTGATCAAACCCGTAAGTCTTAAATATGCCATGGAAGGGTTATTGTAAAAATAGAACTACCTACTAATAAACTAGTTTGGCAAAGTAATGAAATACTTAGCAATAAATTTAACTAAAGAAATGAAAAACTTATTCAATGAAAACTACAAGCATTGTTGAAAGGAATTAGAGATCTAAATAAATAGAAAGACATCCCATGTTTATGGATTAAAAGGCTTAATATTGTTAAAACAAATTAATCTACAAACCCATCTTACTTCTTTGAAGAAATTAGCAAATTAACCCTAAAGTTCATGTGGAAATGCAAAAGAACCAAAATAGCCAAAAAAATTTGGAAGAACAATGTTGGAGGGTTCACATTTCCCAATTTCAAAACTTACTTGAAGTCCACAGTAAACAAAAGAACATGGTACTAGCATAAAAATAGACATATAGAAAAATGGAATATAATTGAGAATCCAGAGCTAAACCCTCACATTTACAGTCAACTGATTTTCACAAAGATGGCAAGACAATTAAATAGTCTTTTCAACAAACAGTCCTGGGACTGCTGGGTATTCTCATGGCAAATAATAAAATTGGACCTCTATCTCACACCATATACAAACAGTAACTCAAAATGATCAAAGAACTAAAACTAAGAGGTAAAAATTATGAAAATATTAGAAGAAAACTTAGATGTCAATTTTTGTAACCTCAAATCAGGCAAGGGTTTCTTAGCTACAGACAACAGCAAAAGAAAAAAATAGATAAACTGGATGTACTCAAAATTAAAAACTTTTATGCTTCAACGGACACTATGAGAAAGTGAAAAGGCCACTCCCAGGAGAAAAGTTTTGCAAATCATATATCCAATGAAGGACATGTATCTCGAGTATACAAATAGCTTCTAAATCTCAATAATAAAAAGACAAATAAGCCAGTTAAAAATGGGCAAAGGATCTGAATAGGTAGCTCTCCAAATAACCAATAAGCACATGTGAAGATATTCAGCATCATCAACCAACAGGGAAATGAAAATCAAAACCAGTGATATTCCACTTCACAACCTCTGGGATGGCAATAGTTAAATCACACACACACACACACACACACACACACACACACACCACAGAAAGAGAGAGAGAAAATAACAAGTATTGAAGAGGATATGGAGAAATTAGAACTATTATACACCACTGGTGGGAATGTAAAATGTTGCAGCCACTTTGGGAAACACTCTGGAAATTTTTGAAATGCTAAACCTTTAGCTACCATATGACCCAGCGTTCCATTCCTAGATATTTATCCAAGAGAATGAAAATATGTGTCCACCTAAAAAAGTGTACAAGAATGTTCACGGCGGCATTATTAATAATAACCAAAAGGTGGGAACAACCCAAATGTCCATTAACTAATGACTAAATAAATAAAATGCAGTATACCCCTACAATGGAATATTATTCAGCAATACAAATAAAGTATTGGTACATGCCACAACATGGTTGGACTTTGAGAACATGATACTAAGTTCAAGAACCAGTCTCAAAGGATCACATATCGTATGAATCTATTTATATGAAATGTCTAGAACTGGAAAAAGTATAGAGTCCAAAAGTTGATTAGTGGTTGCCTTAGGTTGGTAGGAGTGTGGGGGATTAGAGAGTGACAGCTAAGGGGTGTGGGGCTTCTTTTTAGGGCAATAAAAATGTTCTAAAATTGATTGTGGTTAAGGATACACATCTCTGAATATATCTGGAAGGTGTTGAATTGTACACTCTAAAAGAATAAAAGTCACTAAAGCTTCTAAAAGAGAACCACCAATGTTAAGGACATTGTCCTGAAATAAAATCTATTGGGCATTTTGAGGTTCAGGCACCAAGTTCTATTTTCTAATTCTATTTGAAAACATGCCCTTGAACTTACATTGAATTGCCTGTTTCTTGCTTAATTTTGCAGTTTTCGTAGTAAAACTTCAGTACCACATATTTCCACTGTTTGTGCAAATAAGCAGCCTTTGCTTCAAATAGATGTTTCTATTAACACTATGCCTAATTATTGAAAATAAACATGTGCAAATATGAGCTTCTGCTGACTGCCTCTCAACCTATCTTTTCCTCCTGCTGATTCATGCTGAGGGGCCTCGGCTTACTAGAGCTTGCCAGGGACCCTGGTTGGAATGAACATGCCCTTAACTGGCAGGATTGTATGGAGTCCATCTTGAGAATTTAAATTTAAATGTTTTCATCATCCTGATAAAGGAAAAGCATAAACGTATATATGTAATAAAACAAATAAGGAAAGTTCTACTCAAAATAAAAAGCTCAGCTCATGAAAGACTGCATTTTAAGATAATCCTCTTTTTTTTTTTCATGAATGCAAGATCAATGTCCCCAGTCAATGTCCCGACACCAAGGTCATGAACTGTGTGTTTGTGTCGGCATGACAGAATATTTAAATAAATTTTAAAAAATAGCCAGACACCTAATAATTTGACTAACAATATTGACAATTTCTGAAGTGTGCTAAGAGCTTCTTTTCTCCTTTTTGTTTTCCTTTTAAGTTTTCAAGGCATTAATCACCTTCCTTTCCAATAATTTGTATTCCACACCATTTTTGAGGGTGCCACAAATTTCCAACCCTTACTTTCACACATTGTATCGGGACCATTCTCATACTAGGCCGATGAACTATCATGAGTGACTGGGAAAGTGTTCTCACACAGCACATAATCCTTGGAGGTTTCTACCAAGTGGAGCACAGATACTCCTTTGTAATAGAAAGGATTTAAGTCAATATATGGAACCAGTATATGAAATAAAATATTGTATTTTCCCTTCAGTGATAAAAAACATGAACACGAAAGAATTTAGCAAGATAATACACGCCAAAGGATCCTGTAAATGGCAAGGTATTATCCAGAGATTAGTTAACACTGGTTGTAATAACAGTAACAATTTCCAAGAACATATCCATTGTTTCTCATTTGTAAGCTGCGAGAGTGGGGGAGTTCTTAAGACTAACATGTCAATCTATAGAGTTCCAAAGATATGAAATCAGAAATCAAATCAAATTTACGCAGATTTGGAACCACAGCATATTGCCATTTTCCTAGAAAAGAAAGTATGTTTTGCTTTCCAACACGATTTAATGGTAAAAGATTCTGTCACTGCTGAACCTATGGAGACCTAGAAGATCATCAATAAACAGTGATAAGTAGGTTCACTCCCAAGGAAAAATGCCCAGCCTCTGCTAATGAGATTTCCTAGTGCAATAATGAGCCAAATTTGATTTTATTTCATTCAGTGACTTCACAGCCTCTAAATAAAAAGTTCTTGCAAACTTCTGCAGTTTAAAAACTATAAGGGTGATCAAAATGGGGTTTTTAAGTAAATGCTTTAAGTAAGTTGAGTACGAATATCCTCTCTATAATATTTGTTTTCTGGGAAAACAAACTTAAAGTTCAATTGCTTGGAAGAAAGGGAATCATTAATAGTAAGAAATAAGGGCTTCTGGATTTCGACTGATCCCTCCTTCCTCCCTATGAACTTATAGCTGTGAATGATTAAAAATACTTTTTAAAACTTGCTATTTAAATGAAGGTACAAAAACAGCTGATAAATAGTTATGTTAAGCCCCAAACTAAAAACTAATTTCAAAATACTGTGAGGCCCACATACCCACATCTCTTCACTTTGTGGTTAATAAACAAACCAACCAACAAAGCTAGGTTGAGCAATTCCCCGGCCTAAAATTTGTTCTTGTGTCTATTTTTTTAGGCAATCATATAATTTTTCTCTTATTTTTGTTAGGTGAATAATAAAGTACTTGTAATTTTTCTGAGGTCCCCCCCTCTAAATTTCCAATAATTGAATTTTTAGAATTAATGACTTAATTTTTAGACTAAAAATCCTGAAAATGCTTGGTTCACTATGGAACTGTAGGAAAAATGCCTCAAAATATAGAACTTTCTCTTACTTCTTCAATAAAATAATATTCTATAGAATCCAAGACTCCACAAACAGCAAGAAACACCAATGTTTTATGTGCATTAAAAAAGAAATACCAGTTAAACTGTGGTACCGCACTTCTTAAAACTTAACACTTCTATTTTACATTTAATCAAACATATCATTGAGACTTACTTGGACATAGATATTTATCATCATATTCCTATATAGAAAGGAAAATATAAGCAACATCAATCCATTATGGCCTTAGTAAATCTTGGCATGTGGCAGGCAGTCCCGTAACATACATCATCAGTAGCAAAATAACACAGCTTCTTCTTTGGGGCATCTTCCTTTCTAAGATCCCACAAAGCATGTGGTTATTGCATAATAAGAAAGTGTGAAATTGTGGCTATTCCTTCAGGGATGAATATTTGCTTCACTGTATCACAGTTATGCTTCATTGCCCTGTTTCTGCATCTTTCTGTTTTGATGCCAAATCATAGTGTAATACGTTTGATACCATTCTGTGTAGCATTTATACTCAACACATGCACCAGACTCCACTGAAATAACAAGAACAGCAATGACCAAGTTCACACATAAGCAAACAACAACTACTATGTCATGATTGGCCCCTGAGCATCGACTGTTAGATGTAAGCTGATTTTAAAGATGTTAAAATGAGAAAACAGGTGAATCTTAGAATTGATGGAATCCAATAACAATCCCTTTTATCTGTGTCACGTTGGCTATAGCCTGAACTTGGTAATGAGATAGACATGGGTACTGACTCAGTCATTTCATGACTGTGTGATGCTGGGCAAATTACTTAACCGCTCTAAGCCTTAGGTCTCTCATTTAAAATATGTATTATAGTGATAGCTACTATACAGAATTATTGTAAGGATTAAACAATATAGTTTCTACATTAACTGCTCATTAAATATTAAGTACTATGATTTTTTATTATAAGCATTACCTGTTTGGGATTTCACAACTAGCTGTGAGGTAGATAGGAAGACAATATTATCCGCATTTTGCCATGGGAGAGAACAAAGATTAAAGAGATTATAATCTGCCAAGATCACAAAGCCAGTAAGTGACATGGTGGGAATATTAGCACGTCCTCCTTATCTCCCTCCCTGACAGAAGCTGGTATATGTACATAAATGGTCCTATTCCCATTTAAAAAGTGGAACTCACTTGAAGAAGATAAAAATGATGTGAGCGTTGTGGATGCTTCTGGTCCTCTGGCAGCCCACTCCTCTTCCTTCTAAGAACAATACCCCTTCTCAACTTTTAAACCATGTGCTTTGAATTGGGCCTCAATTCCAAGTTCCAGGGATGGAACAGAAGGCCTGGATCTAACCACTCAGAATTTTGAATTCCCCTGGCTGCAGAGGTTGATCCAGGAATAGGCACTTAACTCAAGGCAACTAAATCAGAATAGATTAGAGCTAATCTCAGGACTTTTCTTGGAATAACCAGAGGAGGTATTTAAACAGACAGGACATTTCCCTTCTCTGTTTGGCTTTAACTAAAGGAGGTGTGAGGGCTGGAGCAGCTGCTGCTGTCTTGTGACTACATGGATCCTACAAATGAAGCCAAAACGTGGAAGAAAGCATGGCCAAGCTGGGCAACAGTTAGACACCAGCTATTAAAGCCAACATGTGAGCTTCTAAATCCAACCATCTTGAATTTAGCCCTAGTTTTTAATTCTCAGTTATTTGAGACAGTAAATTTCTTTTCTCTGCACCAAATTATAACCTCGGCCTTTTGAACAAGGGGCTTATTAAGGTAGGGCAGTATGAGCCAAAAAGGATATATGTTTGACAGGCATCATGACTGCCAGGTCCAATACATAACTCTTTATCTTTGTTCTGGAAAAGCAAAATTATCCCAATCGTAATGATTGAACACCACCAATGGGCAGTGTATGCAATTCCAAGAGCAGTAAATGAATGTTTACGGTGTCAGTTTCCATGCCGCTGGCCAAGCATCCTGAGGGCTTTCTGTATTAATTTATAGTAAGCAACACTGTGGGAAGATTTGGTCTGAATATATTTAAGTATCTTGTGATGCGAGTGACATACCTAGGGAATTGTTTATTCTAACATAGCTAAGTCCACTCTGGTGTCATCATGCATTTGAAAGTGGTTGACACTGTGCAATTACATTTGCTGTCTTTTAAGACTCTAAAACCTGACTAGTAAGAAACCCAAATGTAATTAATCCAACTAGCTAGTTTCGATACTTTATTTAGACTTACAAAATCTGTCTGTGCTACAGAATAAGATCTAGGCTCATCCAGGCAGCATTAGCACTAATATGTGAATATAAAAAAGGCAAAATAGTAAATTCAAACATCTTTTTTGCTAGGTAAGTAGTTAATTTTCTTTGCTAAACAGTAAAATAATATTTATTGAGAAATTGAGTCCATCCAAGATTCTCCCAGGAGAAATCAACAACAGATGGGACATTTGTATACATATAAAGAAATCTATATGTCCCCACACTTTAGGATTTCCACTAGCAGAGGAATTACAGTACTATTTTGATTTTCACATTCCTTTAACACACTGACTTAAGTTGTTGCTTTAACATAGCATTTTTTAAACTATCTACTCCCACCACTAATCCACGTGTTGTAAAAATGTTTGTACACAGAATGGGGTTCCAAAGAGAAACAGATTGTGACTTAACACCATACACATGAAGTTTAGTTGGATTTTATATATAATTATATACAGTAGAGATAATAAATCTGCATAGGCACATGTGTTCAATAAGTATGAATATTAACATATACACACACACTTCTATTTCATATGTTATTCCCTTTTCCTTCATTACAGACAAAAATCCAAGGGGAAAGAATACACC
Source organism: Leptonychotes weddellii (assembly GCF_054177405.1). Lineage (NCBI taxonomy): Eukaryota > Metazoa > Chordata > Mammalia > Carnivora > Phocidae > Leptonychotes > Leptonychotes weddellii. The sequence continues at coordinate 131,266,097 of NC_138372.1, forward strand.
TCACCTTTGTCACCTCAATACATGATCCTCATATACTTTCTTTTGAAACAGTAATTGCTACGGAATGTTTTCCCTCGATATGGCAGATGAAGGGTTAAATTAAAGAAACCTTGACAGCTTGCCATCCAGTGAAATGAGGAAGGAAAGAACTGGTCAGCTGTCCTTCCTCAACCCTCATGGAGCTTTCTGCTTCTCTTTCCTTTTCTACCCTTGCTGTGAGGTGCAACTTGTCCATCAGTTACCGATGATCATTCAACTTTCATAGGAAGACAGTAGGAATGAGGTAGAGTAGTAGGTGTGATCTGATCTTTATTTTCCTGGATGGGTTTTTCAAACTTTTAAAAATAGTGAGAAGTACACTTCCTATCACAAATCGGTGCACAGAAATATATGTGTAACCAAGACAACAATTTCAACCAATGCTGATGCGCTCTGATACTTCCTATTTTATTTTATTCTGTTCTCTGCATTTTATTTTCTTTCTTCAAATGCTAGTTAAGAACCACTAAATTGATTGCATGATCCTTTATTAAGTTATAACCTTAAAGGATTTTAAAATATTGTATCTAGAGATTAAAGCAGCTTAAGCTAGAAAAAGCCTAATTCTTGACATAGGTTTAAAATCTGGCTTCAGCACTGATTCACCATGTGACCCTTGGCAAGTTACCTCGGTCTGTGTGCTCAGTTTCCTCATCCAGAAAATGGAGATAACATTCTACTTTGCAAGATGACTAAAAGGGTCAGTGAGATGCTGTGAAAATCCAAGCCCATTCTCTGACACATGGTAGACTGAAAGTAAATATTAGTTCCTGGACAATTTATTAAATCTTAAAAAGCATGACAGGGAGCAAGTTCTTTGTGGAAACACTGCTTTTCAAACCCTTTTAAACTTCTCTTTCCTTCCTTCTCAGTCTTTTTCACAAACGTAGAGACAAAACATTTGTTTACATTGGTCTCCTACTCTGAGTGAGAAATCACTAGAGTAAGGAAAATCTCATATCTCAGAACTTTCCACAAATGTCTGTGCAGATCAATCTAGACAATTAACAATGCTTTGGAATATCAGAGTCAGACTTCAGTATAAACTTCAAAATCCTTGGAGTGACCCTTATCCATCATGGTCTGACCCTGCTCTTCTTCTCCAACATTCTATCAAACCCCTTCCTTCACCTTCTAGAGCATACCTGATTTAATCCTATTAGCTGCTACCTTATCATGCTCTGTTATGCTTTGGGTTTTGTAAATGCTTCCTTTGTGCTAGTCTCATCACCTCCCTCCAGCTCTCCATTCTGCCACTTACCACCTAGGAAATCTTGCACAAGTTACCCACTAAATATTTCTAAATACACTTTCTGCATCTATAACTAAGAATAATAATATTTACATATGAGGTTTCTTGCAAAGATACAATGACATGGGGGCTACATATTACCTGGTATGTAATGAGTGCTCAATGAATGACGACTTTTAATATTATTTTCATTTTTATAATGTTTATTAGTCAATACTGAGTGTAAGTGACATCTGTTCTAGCAAATCTTTGCTGACCCTTCTGGCCTAGATTATGTGCACTACTTCTAACTCCCCTAGAACTCTGTGCAAATGTCTTATCAGTCTTCTTGCACCATGTTCTAAATGTAGATTTTCTTGCTGCTTTCCCTACAAAACTGGAAACCTCTTGAAGACAAGAACATGTCTTTCAGCTTCAAATCTAGACCACCAAGGCAAACTAACAAAGTGTCTGGAACATTACAAGGTTTTCAATAATTTTGTTTGTTTATCTTGTTTGGTGGGTGACCAGAATACAAAAGTACCATCTCTACCATATCTTTTAAGAACTAAAATACCGTAAGAAAAGAAAGACTGTTGGAGTAAATACTGTTCAAAATGAAAATGCTCTTCTGCAATTTCAAAGACACCGTAGTGCTAAAGAATTATTTCATTTTTAGCCTCCTCATATTTCTTTAGAAACCTGACAAGTGAGGACTCATTTTTTCAGTGACTCTAAAAGGTATTTTTATTCATTTAACAATTTATTGTGTGCCGGGCACACTGTTTTATGTGCTGGGGATATAGCAATGAGCAAAATAAAAGTCCACACCCTTGAGGAATTTACACTCCAATAGGCAGATATAGTCAGATAACATAAATAAATATATAAAATATAATGTAAGTAGTAATACATGCTATGGAGAAAAATAAAGCACAATGAAAGAATACACAGGATTTCCTGTTCCGGGAAATCCAGGATTTGTTATGAGACAATATTTGAGCAAAAAAACTGAATGAAGTAAAGGAGTGAAAATGTGTTTCGGTCTCTTAAACAGTTTTTACCCTTAATTCTAAAATTTTCCTGGCTTGAAGATGTTAATGAACTAGGGAAACAACTTTGTCATCTCAAGCAATTGAAGGGGAGACCACCTTGGATGCCTAAAGTAGCATACCAAGCAAGAGATTTCAGCTTAAATGCTAATTGGATTCTCAGCCATGACCTTACAGGAACACACTGAACTCTATTTATAATTGCTATGTCAGTGACTCTATGACTTAAAGAAGGTGCTATGTGGCCTATGGCCCTTTTATGCCAGAAATTTCTTTTATCTATTCATAAAAGCTTGAACTCTGACCCACATTGGCTAGGTTACTTGACTGAATATCTTACTTATTTGGCCACTAAAATTTGTAAAAGTCCTTTCCATCTAACTTAAATACCTTAAACTTGACCAACTCCTGCATCTTTTTCAATACTTCCTATATCCTAAGGCTGCATGGCTCCATTGAGAGTAAAATGATCTTCTAGCCTGATGTTTCTCACTCCTTTGACTATTTGGTTACAACAGCAAGGTCTTTCCATTGACCCAAATTTGTTTTTGAAAACTCATGTAAAGCTCATGTGAATAGAGTTATTGCAAAATACCTACATTAACTCTTTCACTTCTTAAAATGCCTCCACTGAAGTGCCCTAAGTTGCAAACCACATACAATTTCTCCAAGGGAGACTTCTAACCATGTTCAAGGTTATAAGACATATTTGCAGGATTGTAGGGAACTGAATTTGAGTAAGAGGTGACAAGAGTTGAAATAAGCCTGTGTTACCCTGATAATTAAGTAGCATTGCAAACAGATCAGTAGGTAAGAAGAGAAAGAACTGCCTTGGTTCAATTTGCGTCTCATTTTGCATATCAGTGAAAATGTCTGACCTATGGGTTAAACAATAAGATCCCACCTGCTGTGGATACTGCAACTTACATTTCTAAATTCTTTGGGAAATGTGTGCCAATACTATAGGAGACTTTATAATAGACTCACCTCTTAATGATAAGTGTAATTGATTAGTTATTACTGTGGCCAAAAATTGTTAATGCTGTATTGCTAGTTCTTTCATAGAAGCTTAGATATACATGCAAATTCATCTTATATGATTTAACATGCAACAATATAGATTGCAAATTTCTCAAATGTACATATTTTTACTCAGAGAGGTACAAAATTCCATGTGCATGTACATGACATAAAAATATTCAGTTAAATTCTTGAAAGAATTTCTTCCCATCTTTATTCACCAGTCACCTTTCTACTACTTTTTCACCTTCCCAAACAAACAAAGCTTCAAGAACATATTTTTGTGTTAATGGATTTTGGTGGGGTTGGAGGGGGGGTTGTGCAGGCAGAGAGTGACAGTAACTTAAATTATAAAAATAATTACCTTAATTCTCTAATTAGATATGTATGTGCAACACGGCTTCATTCAAGCTGAAAGTTTGTCTAATATTAAAATAATATGGAAGGTCAGTATCATTCCTTTACTATATTTAGCAATTTTTTTTAAAGCAGCTGGAGTTGTTAATTGGCCTTTTTGTGATGTAATAATAACCAGATCAGTATTCCCCAAACTTATCTATTCAGATGATTCACTAGAGCCACAGTCCAGACTTACTGATTCAAAATTTCCAGGAAGGAGGTCTGAGTTTCTATCAAGAAAATGAGAGGCATACTTTTATGTTTAGGCAAATTTGGGAAACCAGAATAAGTTATTGATGAGTTGCAAATAGAGGCTGAGAACCTTCACCTTGCACACGTGCAAATCATTTCTTATAGGTCTTTCTTTTGACTAAAAGCCAGAATCAGGAGATAAATGTGATCATCGTTGACTCTACTGTTGTAGCAAGGAAAAAAAAGTCCTTCCAATAAGTGATTTCATAGTCCCTAAAAAAAGTTATCTTTGCTTGGAGGTAAAAGTGTCTTGAGGATTCACTCTGGATGATAACATTGAAATTAGGAGAGCCATTGTAAGAAGATCAAGAGGGGCTTCTTCTTTCCATAAGTCATGAGTCCATCAGAATGAGATAAGAAAGAGAAATGACATTTTGTTTTAGTAAAATAATATTGCAATGCTTTATTTACTTTTTTGTTCAAAGAGGGAATATCTTTGACCTGGTTAGTACAATGGGAATCTTTTGCACAAAACAAAAACAAACAAAACAAAATATACACACAACTAGTAAGTAGGGTAAAAACATTCCTAAATCTACATAAAATGTATATATTTTTCAAAAATCTGACTGAAGGCATAAGAGAGTTAACAAGGCAGTGACAGTGTGACATCTCAGAGAGAAGAAAAGCACAAAGAAGGGAGCCCAATACTCAGCACCCCTTGGGGAAGTTGCTGATTCTCAAGTAGAAACTGAGAAACTGAGAAGGTGAACAAAATTCCTGGATGTCTCACAAGGCTGAGGTAAGAAACTGGAGTTCAGGACCCATTATGAAAGGAGAGTCATCAATGTAAATACCCTAGCTTTTAGTTGAGACCCCTGAAGGTTACACCTTAAAAATAAAGGCAAACCAAAACAAGCTCAGCCCTAAAAAGGCTGAAACCTGTCTTTGAGTCAGCTTAATCCTAATTGGACTGAGATGACCCACTTGACTCTAACTGCCTGCTATGGTAGCATAAAACTTCTGGAAAAGAACACATCCAGAGACTCCAGTTGTCTCTACAAATGTTTACATTCAATATTTGTCATTAAATTAAAAATTACAAGACATGCCAGGAGACAAGAGCTAATAATCAAATACAAACAAGCTAAACAAGCATATAAATAAAATAGGTAGTAGAAATAGACCCATGGGTGATTTAAGCGATTGAGATATTATAAGCACCAGACATAGTCTCTTAAAAATATATGCTTTTTGTACAGGATATTAGATGACAAAATGAAAAATTTCAGCAGGAAAGTGAAAATTATTTTTAAAAAATCAAATGCTAATTTTAGTAATGAGAAATACAACTGAAAATAAGAACCCGATAGGTAGATATAATGGTCAGGATCTGGGAGAGAGAACAACCACCAGGAATTTGGATGGAGGGAATTTAATATGAAGAATTGTTAACAAAGTATGAATTTATTAATTAGGTAATTTATTAAGTAGGTGAAAGAGTAGAATAAGAACTCTGAAATACAAAACTTCAAGAGTTGACTACCACACATACAGTGGGGATAGAGAAACGAAGGGAAGACACTGAAATGACTAAGACCTAGAAACTTAGAGGAAGAGCCCTGTGGAGCTGAAACTCAGGCCTCCAAAGAGGAGGCACTGGCCAGCTGGTCTGGTGTCTCTGAGCCTGGGACTCAAACTTCTGAGATTGTGAGGTCTCTGATGGGAGAACAATGAAGCTAGTTCTGCAAGAGATGGAAAAACGGCAAACCGGTTTCAGCAATAGTACAGGAAGTCACTTCAAGAAACATGGCTGGGAGTAATGCTCAAAAAATCTGCTTGGAGAAAAAAATCCCATAGGAAGCCCACAAGAGACAAACAGGAAAAAGCAAGCCCCTTCTTCCTCCTCCAAACTTGCGCTCTCCCTCTAGAGCTGCCTCTTGTCAGATCCTAGCACAGAGCCAGCTGACAAAACAGAAATGTGGTTTGCAGAGTCTCAGTTCAGCCTCACAAAGCACAGTACAGAAGGGTGGGTTTGGAGCTGAGAGGCAATAACATAATTACTGACACAGTAGATTTAACAGTAGGATAAACTCAGCTGAGGAGAGCATTTGTTACTTGGAAGATGGGACAGAAAAAAAAATCTCTAGACAGAAGCTGTAAAGAAAAAGAGATTGTGCAGAAAAGGGCATAAATTAAAAGGTCTAAAATACATGTAATTGGAGTTCCAGAAAGAGAAGAGAGAGAGAACAGGACAGAAGCAATATCTGAAGGGGATAATGACCAATAACTTTTCCAAAGTTGGCAAGAGACATCAAAGCACAGATTCAAGAAGCCTGATAAACACTGAGAAAAACACATCCAGGGACATGATTGTGAAACTGAAAATCAGAGACCAAGAAACAATTTTTAAAAAACTTTCCTAGAGAGGGGAAAAGATCAGGTTTCTTTTTTCTGTTTTCTTTCCATTCCTAGAAAATGGTAAGTGATCCTCATTTTGGTGATTGTTACCATCAGTCTGGTGCCTGTGCCTCAGATGTCCTTGATAGGTCCCTTTCTCTCACTCCTATATTCCAACTTTCCAAAGTGCATTTCATTGTTGCTCCAAAATACATCTCAAAGACATTCTTCTTTCTATCTTCACCACTATCCCCCCACTTTCAGCTACCCTCATCTCTAGCTTGTGCTGCTGAAATAGTTCCCAAACTCTTTTCTCCCGTACCCATTCCAACTCTTTTAACCCATTCTTCAGACCACAACCAGAGAAATGTTTTTTAAGTGCTAATATGATCCTGTCATCTTCCTAATGAATACCCATCAGTGATCTCTGAGTGCTTTTAGAATGAAGGAGCAAAATCTCTACCATGGTCTACAAATTCACTTTGACGTCTGCGACTCAGCAGTCTCAGCTGGCTCCACTTTACCCAGCTGCCCACACTCCACACCTGCTTTTAGATACACTGATGTCAAACGCTTCTTCTCACGTCAGAGCCTGTATCGAGAGACCAGACAGCATACGAGTTAAGAGTATGAATTCTGGAGTCACGCTGGATTTGTACCCGTGACCCATCAGTTGTAAGTTGCTTAACTTCTCTGTGCCTCAGTTTCCTTATCATTAACTGGAGATGGTTAGATTTAAAAATAATACATATATATGGTACTTAGCACAGTTTCTGATACATAATAAGTGCTCGATCAATGTTAAGCTCTTAGTTATTCTTTTCTTTATGTTTGGAATCCTTAATTTCCTTCACTAAATTAACACATATTGATCCTCCAAAATTCAGCTAAAAGTCCCTTCTAAAAGGAAGTCTTCTTAGACACTCCAGATTTAAATCAAGTGCCTCCATTCTGTGTTTTCTCAAAGTACCCTGAGTATCTCCTTTCTATTAGTTATTACTTTTCAAATTCGGGTTTTCAATTACTTGTTTAAAATCTCTCTCACACACTAAATTATAAGCTCCGCCGGTGGACTTGTCCACTAACGTACCTGCGCTTAGCACAGTACCTCTCACATGGCTGGTCCCAGTAAACAGCTGATGAATTAATGAATGAAGAAGTTACTACATGTAGTACAAAAATAGTATATAGCATTGCTTCTATCCAAAGAAAGTACTTAATTTAGTCAAAGAATTAAAAATTAAGTCACATGAAATAATTAGGAAACAATAAAGAGAATGTAGCCATGAGCTAAGTGGAAAGACAGAGATTACTGGTGGCCAAAATTATTAAAAATTTTAAAAGTAAGAGGTCTTTCACTAGATATTAAAGATTGAACTGTTTAGTGTTTTCAGTACTATGACTTTATGAAGACCCATATGAAGAAAACTATTAAACTCTATAAGGGACATATAAAAAGTTATGAATAAATGGAGAAACATACAATTTTCCTGAGTGAGATGACCCAAATACCATAATTAAGAGGCTTACCACGATTCCAGTCAAAATCCAAAATGATTTTATTTTTGATAAAATAATTCTAAAATTCATCAAACAATAGATAAGAAAAAGAAGACTAATCAAAGGGACCTGCCTTGACAGATATTGAAATATATTTACAAACCTCCAGTGATTAAAACAACACTGTGTTGTCACAAGAATCTGCAGATAGATGACTGGAATGGGACAGGCCTACATCAGATATTTCATGTACATATGTAAGAATTTAATATATAACAAAACAAAGGAAAAATGGATTAACAAATTATGTTTAACAAATTTGGCTAATTATGAAAAAACTCAATATAGCTTCTCAACAAAATTAATTCCAGTGGATATAAGAGTTAAATGTAAATAAAATATAATAATAAACTATAAGAAAATGAGATTATGTGCTCATGAATTTCAGCAGCATATAGACTAAAATTGAAACAACATGAATTTAATGTGCAAATGTTTTAATCATTCCCTTTAAAATCAAAACAAAATAACAAAAGAAGCAAATATAAATAAATAAATAAGCAACTCATCACAGTGCAAAGAAAAAATGAAAGTAGCAAAGACCAATGAATTTCACTGTATAAAATTTTTAAATTTCTGTTTGTTGGAAAATGTAAATAAAAATAAAAATTGGAAAAAACTTGAAAAACTAAATTTGATCAGGATTTAACACGCTTAATATATAGAGATTATAAAAATTGATAAAAAAAATACTCCTACATCCTAATAAAAATGTAGGCAAAAAAAAGAAAAAAGAACAAAAAACTCTCAAAAGAAATTAAAAGAAGGGACACCAGGGTGTCTCAGTCGGTTAAGCATCCAACTCTAGATTTTAGCTCAGGTCATGATCTCAGGGTGGTGGGATTGAGCCCAGTCTCGGGCTTCCGTGCTCCTAGCAGAATTGGCTTGAGATTCTCTCTCTCTGCCCCTCCCCCCAGTCAGGTGCTCTCTCTCTCTAAAAATAGTAAATAAATCTTTTAAAAAATAAGAAATTAAAGGAATTAAGCATTGTTTGTTTTTTTTTTCCCCAAAGAAATTAAAACAATATTGAAATACCATTCTCCAGGGGCACCTGGGTGGCTCAGTTGGATAAGCATCTGTCTTCGGCTCAGGTCATGATCTCAGGGTCCTCAGATGTAGTCCCACATTGGGCTCCCTGCTTAGTGGGGAGCCTGCTTCTCCCTCTTTGTCTGCCAATTCCCCTGCTGTGTTCTCTCTCTCTGTCAAATAAATAAATAAAATCTTCAAAAAAGAAAAAAAAAGAATACCACATTCTCCATATATCGAATTGGCAAGATTTATAAAACTAGTAATACCCACCGCTGGTAAGGATTTAGTGAGGCAAGTGTTCTCATAGGCTAGTGGTAGGGTTTTTAATTAATGCAATCTTTCTAGCAAGTAGTTAGACAATATGCATTAAGAGCTAAAAGAACCTTTTGGCTCACGGGCCATTTTTAAAATTTTTATTTGTGAATACTAATTAAGGGCATGATAAATTACATATATAATTAGTACATAAAAGTTAAATATTAATAACTAAAATAAAATTGTCCATATATTAAGTTGTTAATTTATAAATATGCACAAAAAATACTAAAAGGAAATACACCAAAATGTTAGCGGTAGTTATGCCTAGGTGATGTGATTAGGGTAATTTACTTTCATTCTTTATCTTTCTATTTCCAACTTTTTCCCCATGTTTTTATAATTAGGAAAAATTACATCATAAAAGAGCAAAAGCCATGTAATATTAACATAAACCGAATCATTGCTCACCTGTCAGGGTCTGGCTTGTGTCATTTCTGTCTAATTCATTTTGTGGTCTTATTTATACATTAAAGGACCGAATCTCTGCCCTGAATAGCATCAAACATACAATACGCTGTTAATACATTTTAAATGATTATTTGAGGTGAGAGATAATAACCAGCAGGTGAGAGCCTGAATTTATCAATTCAAAAGCAGAAATAATTATATGAGGTATTTAAGTGGCCCTCACCTCTGTACATACATTCATTGTATCAAGGTAAAGCTCTCGACTACTTCATTTATAAGGCAAAAAGAAGCCAGTATCTAATAATGTGACTCACTAATTGAATAAAAATATTAATTTGGGGGTTTAAAGATTTGCAAACATTTTCTAAAGTAATTTAAATGATTAACCCTATCATTCCCTAATTACATTTGTAAGAAATTAAGACTAAAACATAGTCAAGTAATTTTAATGAGATTCAATCAGATATATAGTTGTGTTGCTCACTTTGGATATACTCTCCCATGATTATGGTATGTCTGTAACTGATAAAGAGAAAGAGCAGATTCCCTGAGCTTTGCCAAAATCTAGTTGAGTTCCTCAAATTCCATGTGTTTTTCTTTCTGATACAATTATTAAAAACATCTTGTTTATATTAAAGAAATCACTATGCAGTAGATGAGAACACAAAACAAATCAATCAAATTTCTATTTTTCATTTCTCCAATTGTTCCTTATTGGAAATGCAGGATAATTAGATCCAATACTGCAGATGGTAATTAATATCTAGCAAAACAGGGCAAGGAGTACATGTTCTGTTTTCTAGGTAATACTTGTTTTTCATAGACCCTCAAATCTTCACTTTCTACCATTCTGTATTTTTTTTTTTTTTTCAGTTTTCTCTTCTATCTCCTAAAGACCCCTGTGTTATTTTTGGCCTCCATCTAAATGGTAGAGCTAGGGAAAAAAACTAACAAACAAAAATCAGAAAAAAAAAAAAATCAAGGGTAAGAGTAAGACTACTCAGTGAGGACTCCTAGTTCTATACTCTGCTTACGATGCGGTGCTCGCTGTGCCATTTCTGTGGTTTCCCACAAGCTCCTCTCTGCTCTGTGTCCTCTGGTAACAGAAATGGCACAGCGAGCGCCACATCGTCGACTCCATGCTCCAGTATGGGTGATGGGAAGATAGGTGCAAATTATTTCATTGAAATGTCTTTTCTCCCAAGAGTGCCACTTAACTAATGCTAGCAATACAGGATTTTATTTTCACTGTTAATTCAACAAAGATTGGCTTTGAGGCACTTAAGTAAATAGATGAAAATATTTGCCATGTAAGTATCTTGAAAAATCAGGGATAGGAGATGGGAGAGACCGCATGGTTCCTTTAAATGGTAAACTTGAACTCCAGTTAGAAACTAAATATTTTCTATTTTGCCATAATACGAACAATATTAGAAGACATACCCTGGTAACCCCCGGAGTTGCAGAAAAACATAGGTTCGTATATTAGTGTACCTAGCCTTTCAAAGTCAATTTTTTTCCCACATGAATTAATCAGTTGACTATAAAGACCAAATAGCTTCATTGACTCATGGTTTTATAGTCTCAAAATATTCTCATTCTCACTCTGCCGAATCACTTGGAAAGTATTGTGTGCATGTGTCTGTGTGTCTGTGGTGAGGTATTAGGAGCAAAAGAGACTGAGATTTGACACCACCAGGGTTTGTTTTTTTTTTCATTGACGTGACCACAGACCAATAGAGAATCCAGAGACCATGATGCACCTGACATTTACAATACTGAAATCTATCACAATGTTTATCTGAGAGTCCTGGAAGATAACAAACGTGAATATGCATTGAAAGGTGCTATACATTCTTGCCATGGAATTCTGAGACACTTCACATAGATTGCAACTCTCAAGTTTTTATGCTATTTGTTGCCTAAGGAGGTCACGAAAAGATTTTTATTTTGACTCTTTTTGTCCAAAAATTAAAATTTCGTTTGTCTAAAAAATGCACGTGAGAATACTAGGAGAGAGTATTTTACCCTTCAGTGATTTAACCTTTCAGCTGAGGTTGTGTTCATATGTAAATGGTGTATGATCTCTTTCAATTTCCCAAGTTCTGCCTCCATTTGTTCACAAATTCATATTTAAGGGACAAAGTCAATGCTATGAGCATCTTTCAGCTCACATCTTCACAGTGGCTAAAAGGGGTGTACAAGTAAAGAAAAAAAATTAGCCCTCATTGACTGCCAAAAGTCTCTTCTTGTATTGTAAAAAAAAAAAAAAATTTAATTGCATTCACTGATGACAAGTGTGGGTGCATTTGGCAGACAAGGGGAAAGGACTTTGCTGTGTATCTGCTGTTCAAAAATTCTTCTCATTCTGCTAACACTTTTCCTCTTCATGTCATCAAAAATAATTTTTTACTGATTATGTTGACACCCTCATAATGCCAGAAATTTTCTTACATCTCAGATGTAACTGTCTGTCATGATCTGCATTCAAGTGCGTTGTCTTTTTTTTAATATAGCATATATGTATAAAAAGTACTTTTTGAAACTAACAAGTTCAAGTTTTTCTTTGCTTTATGAAGACTAGTTCACATCTACCCAGGAATGGACAGGCAACACATTCATTTTTAACCTTCAGAAACTAATTTTATCTTCCTGACCGGTTGATGCCTTAAAACATATTAAGCCATGTTTGTTAGCTTATGACACAAAATGGTATAAAATAAGACAATTTTAGAAGGTGAATTACTTCTGTCATTTCACTTGCGAAACGGTTTCTTTCAGGATATTTTTAATTTAAAGGAGATATAATCTGCCAACAATAAAAATGGAAAAAAGAAAAATTCACTGCAGGTTGTTTTATGTAGTAGCTGTGTTCCTGAAAATATGTTCAGGACACTTTTGCAAACAATATATTCATTGCTATCTTCTTGGAACAACTCTTGATTCTGCAATGTTTCTGATAACTGTATCTTTTACTAACTGGCCTTAAACTGTCTACTACAAGTGGTAAAAGAATAAAATTTTTTCTTCAGATTGCAGCATATGGTTTTTGCACCCTCTGCAAATAATTCCCCACCTTCTCCTTCCTCAATTCCTAATAGAATTAAATAGAATATTCTTTCGAGCAGACAGTCGCATAGATAAATTGAAAATAGAAGGTTGATCATTTCAGGGGCTTTGTGCCTTCTGAACCACATTCGACTGCCTAGAAAAATGATCACCTCTTCAAAAAAATTAGTCAATAAAATGCAAAACAAGACAGGTTGAAGAATAAAAGAGACAGAAAAATAACAGCAAAATATAAAGCCTGAGGGAGAAATATATTTATTTTTCCCACAACACTGTTAAAGGAAAATTGCTAGAACAACCTGGTGCCTGATGGAACTCATTTAAAGTGCACCTCCTGAATCATTAAATCTGTAGGTTGAGTCATAGATCTATCTAGTAACCACCACTACGAATAGCACACACATCAAACAAATGCCGAATAGATTTTGCTTGGCACCGATATGCTGCTAGATCAGTTTTCCTATCAAGCATTTCAGAAACACAAGTACTCTAGTTTGCCAGAAGAATTTTCCAATGCTGTTAGACGTGGTTGGGTACAACCAAGGGAAACATTGGAGACCAAAGGAAAAGAGGGCTTCACTGTAGAGGGATAAAAATGCTATACTATGTCTCTGCCCCAGAGGCACTTACAGTCTGTTCAGGTGGCATAATCATACTGTGATTAAATTTTTTTTTTTTAAGATTTTATTTATTTATTTGAGAGAGAATGAGATAGATAGAGAGCATGAGAGGGGGGAGGGTCAGAGGGAGAAGCAGACTCCCTGCCAAGCAGGGAGCCCGATGCGGGACTCGATCCCGGGACTCCAGGATCACGACCTGAGCCGAAGGCAGTTGCTTAACCAACTGAGCCACCCAGGCGCCCCCATACTGTGATTAAATTTAAGACAGTGTATTACTCCACAAAGTGTACAACTACAAGATATGGAGTAAGTACTGATTATAATAGGATTCGTGGGGAGAGATAAAAAATTAATCTTAATTCACTGACATCAACAGAAATATCAAAATACAATGGCTCTCCACTCATACACTTATTTACCAAAGTCTTGCTTAAATCTGATTTAATTTAAATAATTTTTCTACTTAACATTAGAGTTTTACTTGCATTCTTGATTTGCAATGTTAAGTATTTGTTCACTGGTTGGAACACCATTTCCTCATGATCAAATGGTCTGTTAATAAGTCTCACCAGTCCGAAATCAGCGGCTTGACCTCATGAATGGGTATAAATTCTTGATGCGGTTGGGGGGGGGGGGCAGAAAACAAACAAACAAAAAATGAAAAACAATGGCTCTGAGCCTATACCTATTTCATTTCAGGACATTAAGCTCCCCTGCCCACTCCTTCCAATGAACTATGAAAATCATGAAAGAGTGCTCAAAACAGTCTTTGAGCTGCTGTCTCCACATGATGTTTACCGTATTTTTTTCTCTCTCGTTTCAGTTTCCACTTTGTTGTGTTTGCTGTATGAAAAATGGTTTGAATTAGTCACGCCGCTAGGGAGGTGGGCAGGTCCTCCTGTGTAAAGACCAATGCCCATGCCAAGAAGATTGGAAGGGACACACCTACCCAAATGGCAGCAAGGAGAGGTAGGAAGGACATACCCAGGAAGGCTGGAGACAGGGCAACATGGTGTTCCATGATTCATTGTTTGCATATAACACCTAGTGCTCCATGCAGAACGTGCCCTCTTTAATACCCATCACCAGGCTAACCCATCCCCCCACCCCCTCCCCTCTAGAACCCTCAGTTTGTTTTTCACAGTCCACAGTCTCTCATGGTTCATCTCCCCCTCCGATTTCCCCCCCCTTCATTTTACCCTTCCTACTATCCTCTTCTTTTTTTTAACATATAATGTATTATTTGTTTTAGAGGTACAGGTCTGTGATTCAACAGTCTTACACAATTCACAGCACTCACCATAGCACATACCCTCCCCAATGCCTATCACCCAGCCACCCCATGCCTCCCAACCCCCACCATTCCAGCAACCCTCAGTTTGTTTCCTGAGATTAAGAATTCCTCATATCAGTGAGATCATATGATACATGTCTTTCTCTGATTGACTTATTTCGCTCAGCATAATACCCTCCAGTTCCATCCATGTCATTGCAAATGGCAAGATTTCATTCCCTTTGATGTCTTCATTTCTTTTCTATTATGAATTGAATCTCTTTCTTCTATTAAATTTTCTAAATGTTTATTGCTGATATATAGGACATGGTAGGCCATTTTGTTAGTGACCCCTTTCATCTTCCTTCTCTGAATTTTTATATTACTGTATACATATCAGTAAAATAATGCTGGGCTCTATAGTGTTTTGTATTACTATCAAATTGTTTCATGTAGGAAAACACTTTTTCTAGATGATATTTTAGACTCTTCAAGGGGAGGATTATCTACCATCTATGCTTTTTGTCTTACCCTCAGTACTTAGCACAATATTTAAGAAATTCCTGTTGACCTTATTAGACATCATCTTATCAGTTGTGTGACAGGTACTTTGCAGAGAGCCTATGACATAGGATTCTAGGTATCTCTAGGTTATGGAAGTGATTTCCAGAATCACATCCAGCTTAGATCTGGGAATTAAATAAGCTAATGTGATTGCTTTGGAATTGGAATCAAGAGAGACAAATCCAAGAGAAAAATCAGGTGAATAATCAATAGAACTTGGTCAAAGTGTGCTTTGCTTTTGTCCATATTCACTAATGCACATAGAAAGTCACAAGTGAGATAGAACTGAAATAGTCTGAAATAGTTATGTGTCTTCCTAAATTCTTCCAGCACAATTAGAAGCTGCAAACAACATGGGGCTTTGGTTTTTCATGAGGCTTTAAAAACCAGGGCCCTGGGCCAACCTCCAGTGCCCCCTGCACATCCTCCCCACCAATTAAAGAGATTTGGACATCTGAAAAATAAATAAAATAAAATAAAATAAAATAAAATAAAAACTAAACCACTTTAACCTTAGAAGTAACCAAATATTGAAGGTACTTTAATACCAACATTACAGAGCTCTGGAATTTTATTCTAACATGCTCTATCTCATTGCCAAGAAAAGTAAATCTTTATAGTTAGAAAAAACATTTTAACATTCTGAATCTAACATTTCACCTAATTTTAATTCATTTAAGCATAAACCTTTGGAAGAAGTATAGAGTTTTGGTCCTGGTGAGAAATTCTATTTATTTATTTTCAAATTGTTTATTAAGAATAACATAACAGGTACAATCATGAAATCTTCCTACTCAACTGAGTGCACTAAAGCAAACAAAAATGTTCTTAAATTTAGATCTAAATTCTATCTTCTTCCTCACATTACTCTCATTCCGTCAAAGCCCATTGGCCAAGGCAAATAATATTGCCGTGTCCAACCTCAATGTCAAATGGGAAGTTTAATTCCACCATGTGCTTCAAAGACAAAGATGCAAAATTTTTTGGTGAACAGCAGGACTACCACAAACACTTCAGAAAATACTGGGCTGAAGAACAGTTTTGGTGCCTGTTATTGAGTAACTCAGAAAACAGAACACATTTACAAAACATATGCTTTCTGGCCAGGGAATGATCCCGGGGTTCGCCCAGTCTGTCAGTGTTGCCAGCTTGGCTTCTTGGCTTTACCAGCCGCATAGTGTAATCTATTCCAGGGGAGCCCTGAGACTCAAACACTGGCCTGGTCCGTTTGGTGATGTTGCTTCCTACCAATCGGTGGGCATGCTAATAACATAAAGCAGTAATACACCAACCTGCTTTGAAAGCTACCAGCATTCCAATGTATATGACCGCCGCGAAACCTCTCTGTTTCAGTCCCTGTCCCACAATCGCTGATGTTATCATCAGAAAGGAGCTATATGGCCTGTCAGTGATCATTGTGTTACAGTAGTCTCCACTCATTACAAATTAGCCCCATGAAAAATAGCGTTAAAAACTCTACAGATCTGTTTCCTTATCTCTAAAATGTGTGGGTCTGGGGCAGAGGTTTCCAAAGCAGAGCTCGCTCCAAGAGAGGAAAGGATGCCAAGTGGGCTGGACTTGGTTTTGTTTTCCTGGCTTCAACTCCATCACTTCTGGATTTATCTCCCTTTTATAATCAGATTTCTTGTATGACTTTGCCTATACCAAAGGTTCTGTGGTAATATATATATATATATTTTACATTTTGAGCATATTTTCTTTAAGGTTCCCCTCAGCCTTGACATTTTAACATACCTCGATTGCCAGTTAAGATGGCACCTTTGACACAGTCTGGACGGGACAAATGAGGGTCGGTCAGCCAACCCAAGCTGCTTTCGTTCGATAAACCATGGGAATCTTAGCTTTAGTCTGTCTTCCTAATGACAAAGAAAATAAACTATTTCCAAGAATGTAAAACTGTGCTGGCATTCCTGCTTCGGAGTCTTGCTGTGTGACTCCAGTCATTCTCCACAAGTCTGAGGAGCTTTGCTTATCCCCCTGAAGAAACACAAGCTACTGAGGTCAAACCAAAGCCATACAGCTGGTGTGTACGCAATGTCCCCACGTGTCATGGTGCCTCTGAACTCCAGTTCAGTTCCCTCAGCCCCGCCCAAGTCTGACCGGGCTACTGATGAGCCAAAGGATCCTCTAGTCAACACATACTGAGAACTGGAGTCTTAAGTCCACCCAGTTTCAACAATGGACACTTGGGATATTCTGTACTTCCCACCTCTTTTAACACCCATTATCAGGCCACCAGCATTTGGCATGAGGATTATAATAGGGTTTCCTCACAAGTAATAGTTCTGATATATTGAAAGAATGCCTCTTGGAATAAGAATAGAATTCTGAGATCAAGAATGGATTCAGAGGAAAAGAATACATTTGTTAGTGATGTCTGTATGGAAGTGAACATGCCACAGATTTGTCATCCTGAGGCCTTACCGTTTCCATGAGAAACTTCTATCATCAGCCGAGATGGGGCACGTTCAGGGTGGGATGGCCGTCGACGAAACTTCCATCATCAGCATAGCAATCTTGCCACTGGTCCCTTTGTGTTTCTTATACCTGGAAGAGAAATGAATGATGCCCCATGTGTCAAAATTCAAAATCTGGAGCAATAATAATGGGTGACCAATAAGGTATCATAAATTGGATCTGAGATTATTGCTTAGTGTTGTTTTGCCTTACCTTTGAATGGGGAATACAGTCTGTGTTTGACACTTTCACAAAAAAGGGATAATTGGTATTATTTTTGTTGATTTAATGAGAATTTACATTTATCCCCTTCAAAGTTATGCAATGCAATGCATTAGCATTAACTTTCCATTAAATATTTTTAAATCTTTTTTTATTTTTCAGAATAAAAATGTACATGTTGACATTTCAGAACTCAGTAGCATAGTTAGAAATAAAAATTATGACCACTTAGAGACCTTGCGTCAGCACAGTTTACAAGGCCAAGAAGCAATCCCAACTCAAAAAGCTGAGGTAGATTCTTTTTTAAACCAGTTTGCTTCTTTTAACCAATCAATCACCATAAAAACACAGTTTAAATTTCCAGATATAAGGATTTGTATTTCTGGTAATTAATAAATAAACAGAATCTGGGTCTCCTTGCAAAGAAGACATCTAAATGGCCAACAGACACATGAAAAAGTGCTCAACATCACTCAGCAGGGGCGCCTGGGTGGCTCAGTCGGTTAAGTGGCTGCCTTCGGCTCAGGTCATGATCCTGGGGTCCTGGGATCACGCCCCACGTCCGGCTCCCTGCTCAGTGGGGAGCCTGCTTCTCCTTCTCCCTCTGCCTGCCACTCTGCCTACCTGTGCTCTCTCTCTATCTCTCTGTCAAATAAATAAATAAAATCTTTAAAAAAAAAAATCACTCAGCATCAGGGAAATACAAATCAAAACCACAATGAGATACCACCTCACAGCAGTCAGAATGGCTAAAATTAACCAGTCAGGAGATGACAGATGTTGGAGAGAATGTAGAGAAAGGGGAACCCTCCTACACTGTTGGTGGAAATGCAAGCTGGTGCAGCCACTCTGGAAAACAGTATGGAGGCTCCTCAAGATGTTAAGAATAGAGCTACCCTATGACCCAGCAATTGCACTACTTGGTATTTACCCCAAAGATACAAATGTAATGATCTGAAGGGGCACCTGCACCCCAATGTTTATAGTAGCAGTGTCCACAATAGCCAAACTATGGAAAGGGTCCAGATGTCCATCAACAGATGAATGGATAAAGAAGATGTGGTATATATTTTTACAATGGAATATTACACAGTCATCAAAAATTGAAATCTTGCCATTTGCAATGACGTGGATAGAACTAGAGGGTATTATGCTAAGCGAAATTAGTCAGTCAGAGAAAAACAATTATCATATGATCTCACTGATATGTGGAATTTAAGAACCAAGGCAGAGGATCATAGGGGAAGAGAGGAAAAAATGAAACAAGACAAAACCAGAGAGGGAGACAAACCATAAGAGACTCTTAATCTTAGGAAACAAACAGGGTTGCTGGAGGGGAGGGGGTAAGGAGATGGGGTAACTGGGTGATGGACATTGGGGAAGGTATGTGTTATAATGAGCCCTGGGTATTATATAAGACTGATGAATCACAGACCTGTACCCCTGAAACAAATAATATATTATATGTTAATTTAAAAAAGGAAGAATCTGGGTCTCTTTCTGTTTAAGACAGGAATTGCCTCCAGTATGTGGCAACAGCCAAATCCAGTCATATTTACTCAGAACGAGCAGGAGTGTGAATTATGATTGTTCTTCCCATATATACCTTTGGGCTGGGATTGTATTCAGTGTCCAAAGAAACACCTGAGGAAACTCACAGCCAATTTAGATGACAAAATTCTTTATTTTTAAAGATTTTATTTATTTATTTGAGAGAGAGAGAGAGAGATAGCAAGAGAGAGAACACGAGCAGGGGGGAGAGGGAGAAGTAGGCTCCCTGCTAAGCAGGGAGCCGGACGTGGAGCTCGATCCCAGGACCCTGGGATCACGACCTGAGCTGAAGGCAGACGCTTAACCGACTAAGCCACCCAGGTGCCCTAGATGACAAAATTCTAAGCAAGATGCTGGATGCTGCTGTATCCCAATTTAGGGACTCTGCTCTATTTGTCAAGACTGAAAGAGTAAAATAGGGTGAAGTCCAGCTAGTTGTTCACCAAATTGTATCCCCTTTCTTCCTGGACACACAGTTATATGATATATTTAAGACAGATATATTCAAGCCTTCCTTGCACTTAGATACTGCTTTATGAGACTGTTCTATTCAATAGAATATGGGCAGAAGTGATGCATGACACTTGGTTGTCCTATCTTATAGATCTCTACTATATACAACCATTCACTGTTTTTTTTTCTCCCCATCTATTGGCTAACTGCAGGGGACTCCCAAGAACCCACAAAAGGGAAGAGATGAAAAGCACAAAGATCTAGGTCCCAGAATTGCCACTTGGATGAGAAGTGACCAAGAATGAGTTGACTGTTGCCTAAGTATTAAATAAACCACAAATGTGGTAAGCCTCTGAAATTTTAGTGTTATTTGTTGCATCAGTTATTCTACACTGACTAATCCAGCTAGTATGACATGAGGGACCAATGATGATCTTGATCATATTGTCTCCGTTAAGATTCCTGAACAATAAACCAGTAAGTAATTATCATTATCAACAAATCACAAAAATCAAAGTGAATATCTACATAAGCACTATAAGGAGAGCTTACTTTTACTAACCACTCCTCATATGCCAAGCAAAATATAATTTTGCTATGCCTATTTACAGATCAGAAAAATGAAAACCCAGATGATTAAATAACTGGGTCAAGATAGTCAATGAATAATAAAGCTAGGACTCAAATCTCACTTTGACCACAAATCCTGCACTTCAAAGCACTAGGCTCTCAGTTCTCACACTCTTCCTGTCTCTTCTGACAATCTTAGAATCAGATTGACCTATCTATTTTATCACATTAAAGTATGCCTATTGCTTGATAGGACTCATTACACTTGATAGTTCTGAATTCTGAACCTGGTGAAAATTACAGTTTTGAAATTGAAATCTGTAATCAAAGATCTTGCTTACAA
Organism: Leptonychotes weddellii; assembly: GCF_054177405.1. Classification (NCBI taxonomy): domain Eukaryota; kingdom Metazoa; phylum Chordata; class Mammalia; order Carnivora; family Phocidae; genus Leptonychotes; species Leptonychotes weddellii. The sequence goes on from NC_138372.1 coordinate 131,286,888, forward strand.
GCAACATAACCCACTTAAGCTAGTTTAAATAGAAAATGAGTTTATTAAAAGCCGTTAAGAAACTAATGGAAACTTCAGAGGCTGGAAGTCTTACATCCAAGAAAAATCCCCAAATTGCACACTAAGCCTTGCCAAGAGAGGCCCTTCTAGGCACAGACATGGCTGATAACACCGTGGACACTTCGTTTGTGTGTATCATCACTATCCCTGGGATACCTGCCATTACCGCCTTGGGAATGCCTGATAGCTCTCCTCCGTGTTCTGCTATTCTCATGAGAATACAGATTCAATGCAGCAAGTACACCTGGTTTTTCATGATATCCCTTCCGAATAAGAGCAGTCCAGGAGAGTGGTTCTGTTTGGTAAAGCCTACGCCCACTAGAGGCTGGAAAACAGAGTTTTGGTTTTTCAATTTGGGAAACAGCCCAAACAGAAGTCTATTCATAAGCTGCTCAGTGGCTACAGAGGTGACATGTGTCCACTAAAATGGTAGCCCCAAATCACATGGAGCCAAGATTACAGGGGAACAGAAACGATGTCCTTTTAGAGGAAGCTGCTTCACAGAAAGAACAGAGCAGAGGTCCAGAAAAAACAAAAAACAAAAAACACAGCCTGAGGAAAGACAGAGGTGCTGTATGATGACTTCTAAGTTTTGGTGAAGTCTGGCTGTCCTTGCTCAGATGGGTTTCCATGCATTTTCACAAGAAAAAGATCTCTGCAAGTAGTGAACACCTTCAAAATGATGACATGAATAAATAAGTCTGATAATAAGACTCTCAGAGAACAGAGGGAGAACTGTTTTTTGTTTTTATTTATTTATTTATTTATTTATTTATTTATTTATTTATTTATTTATTTATTTATTTATTTGAAAGAGGGAGAGAGAGAGAAAGAGAGCGAGCAGGGGCAGGGGCAGAGGGAGAGGAAGAGGGAAAATCTCAAGCAGACTCTGCACTGAGCAGAATCCAACGCAGGGTTTGATCTCACAACCCTGAGATCATGACCTGAGCTGAAATCAAGAGTTGGACGCTCAATCAACTGAGCCACCCAGGTGCCCCAAAAATTCTGTTTCTGTTGGATTTAGGAAGTGCTCTTAGATGGTATATAAGACCAGGGAGTTCTGACAGCCTACACACTTGCTTTGAATCCTGGCTCCACTGGTTTCTTATTGCCTCACTATGTTGTAAATTCCATGAAATTATGAGTCATTCGCATTCGCATCTGTGCCAGTTACAGGCCCTGCCTTGACACAGAACTGAGCAATTAATATTTGTTGAATAAATTCTTTCAACCGGTAATAGCAAAAAAAAAATGGATTTTATTTATTTAGATTAAATACAATGTACAAGTGACTCCTTAGCAAGTGGGAAGATAAATGCATTGACAATATGGGTTTCCAAAAACCCAAGCTCAAAGGTATCATTTCTAGAAGGGTTGCTTTAGAGAATCAATTTTGTATCATTTTTAATTGCCACACATGCACAAATTGGCCTCAAAACACCGTATAATGATCATGGTGGTTATATATCACATTGACTGTGACATTGCCTCTCCCAAGTCCAGAGCTAGTTAACATATAATATTCACTACCACTCTTCCTTTCCAATGTTTGTGTCCAAACATTGTTTCTTAAGTAGTCATATTGATCATATTGATTAATACTCCTGGTAGAAATGATGAAAAATTATCGATTTGCTCTTGTAAACCTCATCTCTAACTACAATATCTGGAGTGTTGCTTCCTTGAACTCCATGAGAGCTCTCTCCTCAGACCTCTTCCATTCTTACTGATTACAACTGCAGATGGAAATCAGGTGTGAAAATCCATTAAGACACCTCACAACAGGACAGACTTTGACTCTTATTGAACTCTGATGTTCTCTCTTCCTTAATTAAGGCACAAGAACATTTTACCATGGAGAGAGAATGACTTAGATTATGGATCTTATTCCTTCTAATGGCATGCATTTCACCCAATTGGGGGATAATACATTTCTTACTTCGTTGCTTTGCAAAGAGCCACTTACCCAGTTCTTCCAAGGGAAGAATGAAGAGCGTGATTTTACTTATAAAGAGCGCTCCGTTATCCAGGCTACAAAAGAGAAATGAAGTATACAGCTGTTCCCCCAAATTATGACATGTTTTTTCACTAAACATTTTAAAACCCAAATAAAGAATAGCATTTAAATGAGTTAGCAACATAGAATCTTATTTTAGAGCTAGAAAAACCCTTAACGTTTGCAGCACAAAAAAGCAAGAGTGCAGGCTTTGGAGTCAGATGGCCGAGATTCAAAGGCTGGCTGTGTGACCTGAGGTAATTTAGAAGACCTCCTGCGTCTCCGTATTTCCTCAGGTATCATGATAATGATAATGATAACTCTTTATAAAAGTAAATCATAAAATACACTCAAAATAAATTTAAAATACATGAAAATAATAAAATATCACAACTATAATAATACCTACCTCATAGGCCTTGTGAGGATTTACTGAGATAATGCATTACAACACCTATTAGCACTCAATACATGTTCCTGATGTATACATTATTTTACAATACATACTCTGTGCATTTCCATCCCATAATATGAATAGCATGCGAAAAGAAAACCAAAAGTACTTCTCATAACCTTTCCTGATCGTTTGTAATTAGATGAATAAGCCTCAAAATCTGTATTTTCTAAAACCTTCACTGAGATTGTGAGGTAAAAGAAAAAAAAATCACTTATCTCTATGGAGAAAAAGAAATGCCAAAACACAGAGTTGCTCCAGACGGATGGTCGTTTAGTACAAACATGCAGACAGGACAGTCTCTTGGTCTCTGGAGTTTGCCAGCTTCTTTCCACTAAAATATTCACAATAGCAGGACCATTAGGTGAGGATTCAGCCTACAATAGTTTATTTAGCTTTTGTTGATTCTGAAATGTAAATGATTAGTAAGAATGAGGACAACAAGGCATTATCACTAACATCCAGGATAAAGGCTGGATCTACCAACTCTACAGAAATAGACACTTTATAAGCAAAAAAGAAGGGCATTAGGAATTGGAAAGCCCAGCAGATGCAAATTAGATTGCATTTTTCAAAATAGGACTGCTATCATTTTCAATGAATTTCCAGGGTATCAGGCAAGAAGGAAGGAATAGTAGAGCATTTTCTGCTCCTTTCGAATTCTGCCTTCTGCTTGTTTTTATATTTAGATTTTTTTAATGCATTAAAAATGGTAACAGCAATCAATTATTGGGTCCTTACCCAGTGCCAGCCATTCTGCTAAGTACTGTATGTGCATTATCTCATTTAATCCCCACAACTAGTCTACGAGAAAGCCAATTCATTTTTCTAATATCACAAATGAGGAATCTGAGCACAGAAAGGTCCTTGTCCAGGGCTGGTAAATGGTTCATCAGTACTGCAAGTGGATCCAAAGCTGGGGTGTTAACCACTATGCAAACTACCTCTCAATAAGAACACACTAACTGAGCAACCCCAAGAATACCAACTACCTTCCCTATCCTGAAATTCTGAGTCTAGTGCACGCACAGGGGCTGGATGAGTGGATGGGTGGATGGACCGACTCCATTCTTTTGCATACATTCCTTCCCATTGCCAGATGTGCACCCGAGGCTATACTTCTTAGAGGCTAGCTTTCTCACTTGAAGCTGGAGACGGAGAGCAGCTTGCCAGTGAGGGGTTTGCCTTAGAGCTCCTGATGCTAAGTCCTGGAAATCATGGCTGGCCAGCAATATCTCTTGGAGAAAGTCACCCCTTGAAAACTGTGCCTTCATCAAAGCCAGGTACAGTTAAAGAAGCCACTGTAGATGTTAGTGATTTAATCCATTCGGGAGGCATTCAATTGAAGATAGGTAGTATGCCACGTAGGTAAGCTTCAACATCAGTTCTGAGACATTACCAGACTTTTCTGCTCATTAGCTTTATAATGAAGAAAAAGTAATTTAACTTGTTTGAATCTCATTTGTAATATGAGGATGGTATAATATTTCATTTACTCCAAAACGCACCTTCTTTGACATTTTCCATATCTGAAATTTGAGGTGTTTTACTATGGACGGCATCTCCCATTCTCTGCTGGGCAAGGGGCAGTGGTGACATATTTGTTATCACCTGCATGCGTGCAAACAACATTCACAGGATGGGTGGCAATGGAGACAACAGAGCATTTGCTACATGGACCTCAAAGTATACCAGGAGTACAAGACCAGTGTGCTGATAACGTGGTTAGAGACACAAAGCAGAAACACATAAAATCTTCACTATGAGCTCATTTGCAATTCATAATACAGTCTCCTCTGCTTCCAAAAATTAGTTGGGCCAAAGAGAGGTGAAGTATCTTGTCCAAGTTCATACATTAGAACAGACTTGGGAAAGTCAGACTAACTTGGGTGAGACAGACTTGGGAAATAAATCTATTCCTATCCTGTGCTGTTCTTAGCCACTCTCTTGACTTTCCAAACTGCCCACGAGAGTGAAAAAAGCAGCACGGGTCTAAGTGTGAGGAGTTTGTGAAGGAAGTGATCTTGTTCGTGCTACAGAAGAGAATGAAGTGGGGTCAGGGGGCCAACAGGGACTTTTTCCACTAGATGGAAATATCAAGAGCACTCCAGTGGTAAAGAGGTTGCGGACAAAGGCACAGAGGCTAGAGGAAGAAAGCTAATTTATCCATAAATAAATAAGCCCTAGTGGCAAGGAGATTTGCTGAGGACAGTCGTGGGATCTAGAAGTGGAAGGAGAGAGGGTGACTAATTACAAAGAGCCTGGAATCCAGACCATGATGAGCAGCCTTTATTCTGGAGACAACTGAGCTGCCAAGGAAGGTCCCTCTCTGAATTCATCAAAACTTAAACGTTGAATTTGGGGAAGACCATCAGTTAGACTGTTGTGGTAGGTGTGCCTTTGGAGATGATAAGGAACTGACCTTTGTAAATGAAATACAAGGGAATAGACTGCCAAGATTTATTTCCTTGTGAAGTCCTGTTTATGATAAATGTGATAGATGATAGGGGAAAATATATTATAGAGGCTCTTATGAATAGATGTCTTTGTGAAAGTGTTCACATAAGTTTGGGGAATGTCAGAGTATACGAAACTACCTTATTATTCCAATGGGAGACTTCGCAGATCCTTTAAGGGATACAAATTATAACATTGCCCATGTGTGGATCACTGAATGCTTTTTATATCTTTCCCCGGGGGGTGCCTGCTAATGGCTCCTGGAAGCAGAGTTCCAGTGAACATAGTTTGAGAAATGCTGAGTTACTCATTGACCAAGCTACAGCTCTCTTATTAGTGGTTTCTTTCCAGCCTGGGATTATCAACCTAAGACCTTTTACAAGCATATTTTGTATTTTGACCCAGAACCACAGGTGACCAAGTTATTGAAATTAACTTAGATGACAACATTGTAAGAACAGTTCATGAAGGTACATGAATATTCTATATAGTATATGCAAGGTGTGTGTATGTTATGTGTATTACACAAATGTATGTGTATGTGTACTCCTTATATTCAGTTCAATTCCACAGTGATACCTGGCGCCTACTTTATGGAGAACATGTTAAATGGTTGTAATAGTAGAAAGAAGAACCTTGCTAACATCTTTCAAAGTCTTTGCTAACAGAGCAAAAAGAATGTATTACTTGCCATCAAAATGGGCAGTTTGCACTTACCTTAATTTTACTGTCTGTGACTTTGTCAGCAAAATGCACAATTGTAATAAGTGGAATTGTAAAAGGCTGCTGTTGGTTTTTTGCAGACTCTCTATCCTTCATCACATGCTCAGAAGATAGGTTTTAAATACAGTATCCACCATCTAAAACAAGTTTGCAACAAGTTTAATTGGGAATACAAAAATCTTTCTCTTTGCCAAAGACAATATTGACTTCATTTTCAAGTAAGCAAGGAATCAATGATTTATTTACTTTTTGCACACACAAGAAGTTGAGCCATCACCAGTCTCCTAAGAAATGCTATTATTATGAAGCTCTCCCTCCCTTTGGAGGGTGGGGTGGCGGGGAGCGGGGGGGAGGGCAACACAGCTTTCCTATGTTTCAGCGAAATTCCGGAGTAGGTTTCTGCCCAGGCATGCCATGTTGGTTTTGGCATCTGTGCTTATACTCATGGAGTCGCCTCTGCTAGGAATGTTCTCTTGGTCTGTCTTAGTCCGTTGGGGCGGCTACAACAAAATGCCACAGGCTTGGTGGCTTATAAACAGCAGAAATTTATGCTCACAGTTCTAGAGGCTGGAAGTCCAAGATCAGAGCATCATCATGATCAGATGAGAGCCCTCTTCTGGGTCGCAGACTGTATCCTCACCCTGTGGAAGAGCTGGGGATGTCTGTGGAGTCGCTTTTATAAGAACATTGATCCCATCATGATGGTTCCATCCTTGTGACCTAATCACTTCCCAGGGCCCCCACTTCTAATACCATCAGCTTGGAGGTTAGTTTTCAACATATTGATTTGAGGGGAACACATTCAGACCATAGCATCTTCACACCTTCTTTTTTGTGGCATCTCCTTGCCCTCATTCCTATGTTGCTCCTTCTGAGAGCATTCCCTGAAATCAAGGCAGACTTTCCCCAAATTGAGTTATTAACTGAACTGATTTGGAAACCATGGGGCCTCTGCCCCCATCCTGTGGTGACCACGTTCTTGCTCCAGCCCTTCGGTTGCATACGTCTACTTCTTCAATAAGCACAGGATCACCATGACTCCACTGTCACCATCAGTGGTCCCTAAATGTGGCTGCAGATCTTGCTTACAAGAAAACAAAAATGTCTCATGTTTCCTGTAAGGCCCTGCAGATCCTGCCTCCTGCTTAACTTGACCTCAGCCCTACTGCCCCCTTCCACGTCCTGCCATTCACAGTTCCTCAAGCCCTCTAACTCACTCCCATTTCCAAGCCCCCCCACACCTATTCCCTCTGCGAGCCTGGCATGCTCCCCACTCAGAGGTTCATGTGGCTCACTCCACATCCAAGTTTCTTCTTCAAGGTCACTTCCTTGGAGGGGCCTTCCTGCAGTGGCCATCCTAATGAATACAGGGCCACTGTATTCCATCACTGCTTATGGCCCTATCCTGCTTGATATTTCTTTCTAGCACTTGTCAGTAGCTAAATATTTATCTAATTACTTGTTTATCTTTCTCTCCTACCAGAATATAAGCCCCAGGAGGACAGATATGTATCTTATTTACAAATGTCTCCCTAGAGAATCTGACTCTGGAGGTCAGCAGGGAGACCCAGAAATCAATTTTTAGACAGCCCAGGTCATTTTGAAGCAACTAAGGAGAACAACATTTGGAAGGCATTCATTGACATCAGACTTTACCAAGGTGGTGGTGGTCATTGGTGGTTTATTTTGTTGTTGTTCATTTATTTTGTTAGTTTTTTGTTGTTGTTGTTGTTGTTGTTTTAAAGAGAAACCTCTTTCTTTCCCAAGCTCAGAAAGCCCATGACTCAATGTTGTGGTGATCTGCCAGGAATCATTTAAATAGTAATAATGAGAGCTGAAGAGGGTAATGGAAAGTAAGAACTCCCTAGAGAAATGGGATAATCTCTCAGTAATTGAGATATGATTGTATACTGAAGAAAGTATATGCTAACCAGTTTGCTGAACCCCAGCGTGTGAAGTATGATCATGATCACATTTTGCCCATTTTCCTTCTCAGCTCCTGTCACAGAATATTTATGTGGCACATTCCCTAGTCTTTTCCCCACCCTCCATGTCTACAGTATCGTCACCACTTCCTCTTAAGTGGCTTGGTGGATCATGTTGACACATTCAAAGGAAGTAGGATGTAACCTTTGATTGTAATATCCACTGCTTACGTTAGTTTTTTCTGGGCCAGAAGTAGCTCTGGCTGAGAGGATCTGCCGGATCTTGGAGATCCCTGCACTGTTGGAGCGACTCAAGGGCAGCAAGTCCCTGTCAGTCTCGCTGGCACGTGGGGGCCATATTGCCTAGGCTTTGGTTCTGAGAGAACAAGGGTGAGCTGGCCTTTTCAAAGCTTCACAAAGGAGCCTTCCTGGTATTGTAAGGAAGGCAGGCGGGAATGGTCTGAAGAAGAAAGTACTAAGGTAAAAGAAGGGAAATGGTTCCAAATATAAAAAAGTCTGTTGTGTACAGACCTAGGAGAGGAGACAGAAGACCCAAAGAGAGGAAAGAAACCCAAGGCAAATGGGGCAGAGGTGGGAATCCAGATCCTAGAGGCGCCCTAAGTGGTCAGACTAGAGCCTGTGAGGTCCCGGCTACACCGGTTTTCACTGTGGGCTGATCACTGTCTGAAATCCCAAAGTATTTTCCAATACCTTGCTAGTGGTGTCCTACAGGAATAAGAGAGAACTGTAACAGATGTGTGTTTGTCGCCGATAACCATAGTCATCCCGTCACACAGTGAACTGAGCGGTTCCCTCACCCCTTTGGCATTTGTGTCCTCTGACGTTTGTAAGCGGTGGTCACACTGCCTTGTATCCCCCTCCGATCAGCTGCAAATGGTTTGATCTTCCCTCTTTACTCCCTCAAGCAGTTAAATCATTTCCCTGGTGCTCTGTTCCTCCAGCCAATTTGTCCATTTCTGGGAAAACCAGCACCATATCATTCTAGCTGCAGACTCACAGTTATATTCACAATTAATATTTATGGAATGCTAACTGGGTGCTTGGCCCTGCATGAGGCCCTGGAAAGGGCTCCAGTTGCCACTGATTTATGTAGGGACCGCCATGGCGTCCAGGCAGCTGTGTGCTCCCCACTGTCTCAGATTCCCACTGGGTCATTTATCTCTTTCTTGACAGTGCAGTACAGAACTCCAACAACAGAACACTGGCATTAAGAACTAAGAGCAGATATTCTTTCTCTTACCTGTCAGAAGCTTTCCCCTCATTCAAATGTGATTTTTAGTATAGTAAAAAAGACAATTTTATTGTCTCGATCTTAAGTTCTTGCGATGCCCCACATATAACGTTGAGGAGTTTTCAACAAATGTTACCTGCACTTGAAAATTCCAAAAGTGAAGAAGTAATGAACTTGGCCCTACATCCCTGCTTATATGGATGGGGAGGTGAGATGGGGGAAAAACAAACAAAAAAACCACTGTCTGTATTTGTCTGACTCAGTTTCCCCAGTATGACTGAGAACAGACTGACCAGGGACAGATTTGAGCAAACAGAACTTTATTTATTCACCTTGGAGTAAGGGTATATATACCCATACAGAATAGTGCCCCTTTGCTCTTTCCCTCCCCACCCACTGCAGAGAAATAGCTGTATGTTCTTTCATGGCAGACACATTCTTTTATAATATCAAATACATCATTAAACACTTCTAGAAAAAATGGGGCCCGCCACCTAAAAGTCTCTAGATTTGCTCATATTTTTCATATAAACTACAAAGCATTTCCCATTTGCCCAACATATCCATTCGCATGAAAATGTCACAGAGGTGTTTTCAAGAACTACTTAGAAGGGAACTATTTCAGTGGGTCCCATTTCTGTTCTTGTCTGCTAGTTTCTGGCCTGTTCCACTTGGAAGAGAAAAAAAAAAGATACATGAACATGGATAGGGAAGGGATAAAAAGGATACGGAATTTAGGTCAGGCGGGTTTGTCTTTTGTGAAAATAAATCATTGAGTATCCGACCCTATTGCAGATGAGTGGGTTTAGAGGTGCCCGTTATTAAAATATTTTTTTCCCTGTTTCTGGAGTATGATATGTGAGAAAAGCCACATTTCCCCGGAAGACCGGTCTGAGAAGCCACATCCTGGGGGCAGGAACCCAGCTGGCTCATGGGGGAAGCTGAATGGATGGTCGCAAGCCACCCTCCCATTTAACCAGCATTTACTTTCACGCCCTCTCTCCAGACACAGCTTTTTTGTGCACAGGCTTGGTCTTCCTGTTCCTTGCAACTATTTTTTGGCCCACAAAGTCGAGAACATTCAGAGGGAAAAGAAATTGCTGCTACAATGTGGTACATACATTACTAAAAAAACAAAACAAAACAAAAACACGAACCAAAACAGAACCGAAATCCCGTGGTTCCGAAAATGACACATAAAAATGAGCAGGGTTCACGGGGTGGGGACAAGAAGGGTTAGGGCTTCAAGCTCTGACCAACTTTATAACTAGAGGACGTGAAAATAACACGTCAGGGGGGAGGATTCGGACGTCCTGGCAAAGCTAGAAGCTGCCACAGCCAACGGTGACAATGGACAAAAACCAGAGTGAAAATGCTGGCTACGCTTTATTAAAGAAAGGTGGCGGACGGGGCAGATGGAAGCAAGCTCTGCCCCAGCGGGTCTGCCATTCAGGTGTGCCCAGGGAGCCGAGCACCACAAGAGCCAGAGCCTCCTGAGTTTGGGAGGGACCCCCCGGAGAGGTCGACCAGTGTAGGCGTTCATTTCTAATTTCATCAAAATACAGCCAAGGGGCCTCTGTGGCCCCGCGCATGCAGCTGCTAACTAACCTAAGCCCAGCACGGTCTCCGCTCCTCTGGAAAGACGTAATTCTCCCTCCACACCTCTTGCCTGGGTAGCATTCTGCTGAACCAACCTGACCTTCGGCGTTGTTCTGACATCATTTGCTATTCACCAATCACGGATAGGCCAATTCCTGTTCCAGAGACACGCTTCATAGCTGGATGGCTACAGATGTGCTTCAGCCCCACGGGGGGGGGGGGGGGGG
>NC_138372.1:131298080-131340580 GCF_054177405.1 Leptonychotes weddellii
GAGTCCATCGTCTCTCATGGTTCGTCTACCCCTCCGATTTCCCCCGCTTCATTCTTCCCCTCCCGCTACCTTCTTCTTCTTCTTTTTTTTTTCTTAACATATATTGCATTATTTGTTTCAGAGGTACAGATCTGAGATTAGCAGTCAATCTCATTTTGCGAACAAATAAAGGGGCTCCTATAGGCTTTTAAAGTGCTGGGAGCCTCTAAACTCCAGAACTCTGGTTTAAAACGTAGAACTCAGCTATACATTCTTATTTCTTTACCATTCATTAATTATGGCCCAGTGAAGGGGCGGGGGGAATTTAAGAACTCAAACTATGGTCAGTGGGAGGGGTTTTAAGTGAACATAGTTGAGGAGATTTAGAGACTTGGTTTGTATGTTAATGTCATAAATAAAAATGGGATTAAAGCAAAGTAATTTTTCTCCTACTTCGATTTAATTTATCCAGGAAAATATTTCGAGAGATGTGTACCTCTGGATCAGAGGTTTCTACCATAACTTAGAAGCCCTTCTCTGTCAAAATTAATGCAATCACATTGTGTGTGTAATGGTCCTAACAAAGCCATGAACAACATGAGCCTGGCCCATCCTTCAGAGGAGTGAAGTATGATGCTCAGCGCCCACAGTGAAGTTTACTTCCTTGAGGTTTGGCATTTAGAATAATGCCAGCTGGATCCTGGAAGAAACTCAACAAATAAGCAAAATTCCTAAATTATATCAGAAAATCCCAATTAGAGAACAGAGACCTGGATCGAAAACAATATTTTAAGGAAATTAAACATCTAATCTGAGTCAAGTGGCTTCTTTAGGAAATAGCCTGGTGTGAGTCTTATCCTTTTTCTGGCAGAGGCTCAGTTTGGCAGACACAAGGGTGGTAACTGCCCAGCACTTCAGATTGAAATCAGATGTAGGCAACCTTCTCAATTTAAGCTGATTAAACACACAGACTAAACCAGGTAATTACAAATGCATGTGCTGGGGAGTGGAAAGAAGGGACAGAATGGGAACTTCTTTATTTTTTAAAAGTGTTTTCAAAGATGGGAACAATTTTATAAATAAAAAAGTGGAATGATGCCAAATACAGAAACAGATGTTTTGGATCATGAAGCTGCTGGGAACTGAGCTTTCTTGCCTAGCATCACTGGGTTCTGACCCAGGATTCAAGAGCTCTGGCTAGTTTCACCTCTAGCCCCATTCCGAGGTTGTTCGATTCCATTCATTTACCACCCACCCCCGGGGGACAAAAACAACCTTCAGCTGTAGGAAAGTACAACAAAGAGCAATTCAAATGAGCTAGTGGGGGGGAAAAAGCTACATATTTTTATTGCTCTTAACACGGCATGGCAATGAATGTGTGGGGAACTTCAGCGCAAGAGTTCCATTTATAAAAAAAAAAAAACTCCGAAGTGCATATTCCTTTTTAAAAGCTCATTAGAAAACAGACAAAGGAATTTCTATTAATACATTTCTCTGGGTGGCTCTACTGAATTTCCTGTTGGCTCATCCATACTTGCAAGAATGATGCCTCACCGGGGGCACTCGGCCACTCAACCATCACACTTCTGGGGACAGCGGAATGTGTAGAGTCTCGTGAGTACCCTAATTTGGATCATTTGAAATTTCTAAGCTTTCTGCTGTTCACAAAGGTGGAAAGTGCAAACTGTGTATAATACCCAGGGGTGTATCAACAATGGTTTAATCTAATTTTAATTTTTCAATTTATGCTTTTTATATTCAGGCTAGTATTTCCTGATAGTTGTTTGTTCGTTTCTTTCTTTCATTTTTCTTCCTTCCCTCCTTCTCTTCCTTCTTTTTCCTTTCTCCGATCAATCCATCCATCCATTCATCCATCCACCCATCCATCCATCCATCCTATAACTGAGCTTCCCTCTCAGTCCTCTAAAGAATGATGCTGGCAACTGAATTACCGTGACATGTAGAAGGCTCAAGAATACCATTTCATAGCAAATTTCATTTCCAAAATTCATGGCACTTTATAGTCTTCCCTTATTTGTGATATTATTATTCCCTTTCTGGCATAAAGAGTATTTTTCCCCTGATCTGAAAAATGGGAGTCAGCCATTAACCAAAGTTAGGCTGTGACTCCAAGAAAATGAGGCTGAATACAACCCTCCCTTTTGCTAAATGTGCTAATACTACAGATGGAAAGGGAAATAATGAACTGAAGCTTCGAAATGCCAAAGTTTTGTGTCAAAGATTGTTGCTACTTTGTTTCATACCAGCCATTCTCTTCATCCCTAAGAACAAAATTGTTTCCTTCTTCCTATTTTAGATACACTGAGAATGGTCTTTCATAGCCCTACCTGGAAAGTAATATCCTTTCTGGTTCTTTCTGTTGGCAATTCTTTTTCCAAGAAACAAAACATTTTCTCCTGATTACTTTAAGTCTCTCCAGGTCTATACTCACCTACAATTCTCCAGAAAAACTCTTGCATGCAAATGATGCTCAATGAGTAAAACTGAATTATTACAATTAAAATTCCCAAAATATAAAGAACTCTACAACACACGGACTTAAATTCACAGTAAGATCACATCTTACATTGGCCCTGCACAACACAGTTGAAATCCACTTTCAAATACATTCTGCAGCTTAGGAAACTGAGGCCCAAAGAATAAATAACTTTTACAGTAAATGACTTGCCTCAGGTCACGCAGATATGAAACTATATAGCCAAGGTTTGATTCACCCAGGCCTTTGGACTGCAAATCAAACACATTCCCCCAAAGTGCCACACTCTGTCCATTTTGGATATTTCTTAGAGCCTGTCTTAGCCGGAATAAGGTTAGAAGGGTGCTTCACTCCTGAAGGCAGACAGAGGTTGGTGCAGAAAGCTGGAGCTCCAAAGACAAAGTATCATGGTGTGCAATGGAAAGAGCTTCCGATGTTGAGTGGCTTCAGTCAGCCTGTCTCGGGTTTCACTTCCAACTACTTCACTTAGTGGCCTCAGAACCATGGGGCGAAGTACTTAACCCCTCAAGCGACAGTACCTACAACACGGGAATGATATAACTGCATGGTTGTTGAGGATGATGTCAGGGCTAAGCACGGTGCCTGATGTTCAGGAAGTCCTGAATCAAATGGCAGAATGTAACAGTCTTGGCACTGGCCAGAAGAAAACAAGACAATCTCAATCGTTTCAGGGTACGTGGCCCCATGCCTCCCCCGACAGACACTGACAGCTGCGTAGAAAACACATCAGCTTACCTCCCCTTCCGCTTCATCAGTGACCACTTTTTCTGTACCCTCACTGTCCTCAGACCTTCAAAAACTTCGCCATTACTGACCATGTCCCCATTCCTCTTTTCTGAATTCCCCTTGTTGAAATTCCCTCTAACTTTTGTGTTGAGATACTCAAATTCTGTTGTTACACTGTAACCTCTTTTTCTGTTTGTTCATTTCCCTCTAAATATTTGGCAGGAGGGGGACGCCTGGGTGGCTCAGTCCGTTAAGCGTCTGCCTCCGGCTCAGGTCATGATCCCAGGGTCCTAGGATCAAGCCCCACATCGGGCTCCTTGCTCAGCAGGGAGCCTGCTTCTTCCTCTGCCTGCCAGTCCCCCTGCTTGGGATCTCTCTCTGACAAATAAATAAATAAAATCTTAAAAAAAACCCTGATTCTTTAAAAAAATAAATAAATAAAAATAAATATCTGGCAGGAGGGGGAAGCTGGCATAAAGGTAAGAAAATCTTTTCCTTCCTATGCTCTCCCTCATCAGCCCTCCTCATGGTTTCAGCTATCAGCTGTAACAAAATGACACTCCGACCTGTTTCTCCAGCCCTTTTTTATTTCCTTCCTGAGCTACTTTCTGGAACTCCATTCACCCACTAATCTACCACGATGCTCCCGTCACCCAAGTCAGTATTCCCTAAACCTGACTCTCTGGTGTGGTCTGCTTCAGTCACTGGCAACACCCACGTTCAAGACTTTATCATCTTATTAGAAACTCCTCTTTCTTTGATTCAGTGCCAGTCCCCACAATCCTGCCTCCATGGTCTCTCCTCCTAGCTTTCCAAGCTCACAGTTACTATGCAAGTTCCTTCCCTGCCCTTCCTGGTAGAATAGCTTCTTAACTGGTTTTCCATTTCTCTCTCTGATACACACTGCTCACCTGGAAGGTGACTTGGTTATAAAATACTTCTACTCATCTCAACAACCTTACAAACTGAGACACATAAACATTACCCTAGTTTTACAGAAATGAAAACCAAAGCTCTAAGAGGTGAGTCACTCTAGACCATTCCAGGTCCAGCACTCCATCCACTATACTGTGAACATCTGTGGATGCAAACAGCTGGCCTTTTAATATGAAACAACCACAAAAAATCTTATTGTAACATAGAATCACGGTTTATGCTCTGACAGCTCCAAACTGTTCTTGGGATCAGTGGGTCTGACAGGATCACGGGGCCTAACAGGAACCATGATGTGAGACTCCTGGGCTGTAACTGTGTCGTAACTAATTCTACAGCAGCTACTGAGGTCGAGTTTCTATAGTTTGGTACATACTGCACAGAGTCCACTGGGGGTGGTTCCATTAATTCTAGAAGGAGTAAAGAAGATGAACCTCCCAGAGTGACTGGCTCACACTGTCAGGGCTTAGCACGTTCTGGAAATATAAAGCTTTGATCAGTGTTTCCCTTTAAATGCAACAAAAATGTCCAACTTCAACGTAAACTGTGTGGTTCTGCACCTATATTGGAATAATAGATAAAGGCCATTTTAATCTGGAGAGAGGCGGATATCAATTTGGTGGCTTAAAATTCAAAACTATTTAATAGTATAATTATTTACTCTTTGTTCTCTGCCCACTTGCAGTCATTCGCTTCTATCCCCAAGCTAGAACTGGTTATGGATCTCAAAGAAGAGTTGTAGCAGGTTCTTTGGAAATAGGCCCATTCTGACAGTGTTCATTGGGGAAAAAAACTATATAGGGATGGGAACCAGATATGAATATGAAAAAAATAAACAGTTTAAGATGGCCAGATTGGGTAAATTTCCTTTTTTTAAATTTTGATTTATAATGCTGGCAGTGTATTCTAGGTGCAATACGTTTTATACACTACAAAAGAGAGAGAGGGAGAGCATGAGCAGGGGGAGGGGCAGCAAGAGGGGGAGCAGCAGACTCCCCGCTAAGCAGGGAGCTGGATGATGTGGGGCCCCAGTCGATCCCAGGACCCCCGGACCATGACCTGAGCCGAAGGTAAACGCTTAACTGACTAAGCCACCCAGAAATTATCATACTGCTTAAATGTCTGCCCCAAGCCCAGCATTGTTCTACTATAATAACAATTATTAGTCTATAAAACCAAGAAAAGTTAGAGAACTAGGTAGGAATAATCTGAAGGAAGTCCAATGAAGAAATAGATACACTAATATACAATCAGGAAAAAAAAATTCCTCTATTGCCATGTGGCTGTTAAGAAGGCAGCCCGTCTGGGTTGAGGGCCAGCTCACACTTACTGCTGAGACCCTGAGCAGAGGCCGAACCTCCCAAGACTCAGCTTTCCTCGGCTGCAAAATGAGGTCAAGAGCACCGTCTACACTACCTGGACTCACAGGAAGAGTAAATGTGCTACAGCACAGAGAATACAAGAAGCAGTTTCTACTACGCCTGGTAGAGTTAAATATTCACCGCAGGTCTGCCAGTTTCACCTCAGGCCAGACAAACTTCCTGCCACCCCCACCAACTATGCTAAGTGAGGATTTCTGCATGCCAGGGAGAGCCTGGTGTACAGGACTGGCCTGTCCTGGCATGAGCATCCCCTTTTCCTCTGAGAAGAGCCCCAGGATAGATGATAACCAGCCCCCCCAACCCACCTCTGGGGCAAATAATACTTGTGCCTAGTCATTCCGGACTCTACACCTTCTTACTGCTCTTCTCCCCAGTTCAAGATTTTCAACTCCTGTCTCCTCCTTCTGGAATTTTTCCATTCTTTACTGCCTACTTTTCAGAAGCACTGGTTTTCCTAAGCAGAATGGGCATTAGTAGGTCCATTGTACATGTGTGAAAACAGGTAGAAAGAGGAAGGCTAAACTCAGAAATCATAGAATGAGGTATTCATGAGCATCAGCCCTTAACACAAACAGCTCAGAAGAAACTCAGTCTAGAGAGCTGGTCTTCTGATGCTGAAGCTCAGATTCCTTCTTGAAGTCCCTATGAAGGGGAGAATAATTATTTTGTGCATTTATATTATCTACATATGCATTTTTGTAGTTTCAGATTAGATCATGTATGATCTAAGTAAGAGATGGGTACATGTCTATAATAGCAGATGGCTTCAAACTAAGGGAGAGAAGGGAGAAAAAGACTTGTTTCAGTCAGAAAAGCTTAGTGTATTTTGTGATGCAGGACTGTGGGAAATATGAGCAGATAATGATGCCTTGCATTTACAGCTCTCAAAACACTTTGAATTAAAATGCAGGAATAAAAAAAAATCCTCAAAACACTGTGTGTCAACTATTCTTCAATAAAAAACAAAAACAGACAAAAAACTTCTAAACACTCCTGCGAGTACGGTAGCAAAAAACACCTCATTCCTTAAGAAGACATAAAGACTCACAGCAGTGAAATGATTTGCCCCCGGGTGCTTGAAACAGTAACTGAGCTGGAGCCAGGATTCAGGTCCTCCTCTTGGATTCTTTTGCCCCCATGCACCTGCCCTGGAGCTTTGCTAGCAAAAGATGACCATCAAATCGCCTGAGCATGGCCTTTAAGTGGTGTGGCCATATAATTCATTATACAAACCAGAATACTTGAGAATAAAAGGGACCATTTGGTAATTACATGGGACAACAGGGGTAAACCAGGACTGTGTCACTCAAACTGGGAGGTATGGTCACCCTGTACTCCGCCTTTACATACTACTCTCCTGATTTTCACATTGAACAGCACAAGCTATTTAAGACTTTGTGCTATTTACGCTTTCCAATTCACAGAGGCAATATGTCTAGCTGGATTCAGTCATTGATTTGAGTTTCTTAAAATGTTTTAACTTGTGTTGTTTATGCACACACAAAAAAATGAAGGTTACCTCTTCTATCAACCCTCTCCCCCAAAGGAAAAACATATACCCCGGGCAGATCAAAGCCAGTTGAGTTTCTGAAGATTGTTCAAGTAAGATCCCCTGACGTGTATATCCCAAACCCCTCTTCTGGACGCCCTCTTCTTTCTTCCTTAACAGCCAACCCATCAAGAAATGCTGCCCGTTTTATCTCATGGGTTCCCGGCCAACAGATACAATTTCCTCCACCCCCAGTGCCACCATCAAGCATCTTCATCCCCATCTGTCTCCTGAAACAGATTGGTTCCTCCTTTTCGTTTCCTCTAGCTTCTCTCCACACTGCAGCCTGAGTGAGCCTTCCCAAACACTCACCAGCCCCAGAGCCCTCCTGTTCTCAAAGCCTGGCACGGCTTCCTTTTCCACCTTTTCTCTTCCACCTGCACAGAGGCGCTGCCGTGCCCCCTGCCCAAGGAAACAGTGATGAAGCAATGGGGGTGGAGGGAGAGGGGAGCAGCTGCTGACCAGTTCCTGATTACCCTTCAGTACCACACGAAATGAAACCCAAGTTCCGGAAGCTTTCACACTGAACCTGTTAAGACTCTTATAATTTAGTGATGTGCCTCCTCTAATGAACTGTACTCTACCTGAAAGCAGAGGTATCATCCTCCCCGGCAGAGAATAAAAGCTCAAAACTTTGTTATTGAAAGAATACATGAATACATGGAGAGGAGTAATTTAGAGTTCTACGTATTGAATCACAGACTGCCCTGGGCAGGTCACAAACACGACTTTTTTTTTTTTTTTAAAGGAATGCCCATTAATTTCTTAGTACAGTTTTTAAATCAATGGTTGCTATATTTAATGGGATTTTTTTTAAACCAATTACTATGGCAGCCAGACCTCCTACGTATTTTTCTAAGAAAACAAAGAACAATTTATCAAATTTCTACAGTACAATACTAGATGGGTCTTATTTGGGGTTGAGTAGCTAAAATTCAAGAAAACCCCCTGAAACAGAAGAGAGTTCTGAGAA
This sequence comes from Leptonychotes weddellii, assembly GCF_054177405.1. Lineage (NCBI taxonomy): Eukaryota > Metazoa > Chordata > Mammalia > Carnivora > Phocidae > Leptonychotes > Leptonychotes weddellii. Next base: position 131,306,141 of record NC_138372.1, read on the forward strand.
GTACCTGAACTCTCTTCTCTGCACATCAGCTGGGCCAAGCAGTCTTGGCCTAAGAGATGCCCACCCTGGGGCCAACCATGGTGAAGGCTGGAATAGGGAGTTATATCCTAGCCCAAGAGAGCCAAAGTTCTGGTTCTGTCCCGGAGGGGCCCACGGAGCTTTATAGACTTGAGGTGACTTGCAAGCATCACTGCTTTTATCAGGTCACTTTTATCAGGTCATTTCTATGAAAAGGCGTATATTCCTCAGTATGAGGAAAGAGCAGACTAAAGAAAAATAATGTGTTGGAGTCAAAGTTTTGCTCTCACTCATAAATTAAAAGTAAAGAATCCCTAAGGGGGAAAATAAAAAAAGTATTTACCTATAAATTTGGGCAAAAGGTAGAGCTGACTAACCTTACTCCACCAGGCACTCAGACTATTCTCAGACCCCGTCATTCCTCAGAAGAAGTAGCAACATTAATTTAGGGCTAGGGGATTCACTTCTGTCAAGTCCTTGGTCAAACCACTTTTATAGTATGTGTGTGTACAGACTTTTGTCCAAGTCTAGAGGAGTCTCAGCTTCGTTCCAATGAAATCTCTCTTCCACCTTTTGCTCTCCTATTCTCAGGAAAATGTTTACATTGCTTTTGAAGAAAAGAAACTCAATTAATGGAGGGATCAAGCCCCCCACCCTGACTCTAAGTTTTTAAAGAGGTACTCCAGTTTAAAGAGAAGAAAAGTAAGAAATCAGGCTTAAGTTGCCTTTTAGATGATCTGCATCCAAAAATGACCATAAAGACCCTTATGTCTATAAATGTTAAATACTAGTGTCAAGATCATGTATTTTTCTGGATAGATGTCAGGAATAAAGGTACAAAGCTTTTAGCCACTGAAGGAATACAGATTTCCCAAATACAAATACAAAAATTCCCAAATATTTCCCAAATACAAAGACTTAGTTCTCAATTTCTTCCTAAACATCCATCTTTAGAATTTAGTGGCCTACAGAATACTCTTACTATACGTAACAGCCCTAAAGTGTTGTGTAAGTGATAATGTTTCAGTGAAGGCAACTACTGTGCTTCATGGTGTTACTAACTTAAATGGAGCAGGACAAATTCTCTCCAAAGGATGTTGTCGGAAATTTAAAAAAAAACAAAACAGAAAATAAGGTCCTTAAATATCTTAGCCACAAGATGCCAATAAAATTGAATTTATGTCTAGCTTAATTCGACAATGGAAAAGTCAGCAGTTAAAGAGTAAACTTCCCTTTGTCCCTCTTTTCCTGAGAAACTTTCAAATGTTGAAAATCAATTCCTTTTGTCCCCTTGTTATTCATCTGCTACACATTAAATAGAAACTCTGGGCATCGAGTGATTCCCGCAGGGTCTTTCATCTACAGAGATGCCTGGTACAAATTAAATTCTTACTCTCCCTCACAAATTATAGATATGTATCGTAGTAGACCATTGATTTATCAGTTGACGCTCTTGCTAGTTCAGCTCGGTGAGACTAGCTAACTACGGTCCTTTATCTGAGTTACTGTAGGGTGGGGGATGATTGTGAGGCCGCATTAATTAATGCGAAGCATTACCATGTTGTTCTGACTTTGCAGGCTCTATTTTAAAAAGCATTCTGTTAAGTACCGTGTTTTAGTTACTTCCCAGATCCTTGAGCCATCTGGGCTACGTGCGTGTATTTTAATACACTCAAACAAAGCACCTCTGGTGGTGAGGTGATGGACAACATCGTGGTTATTACAAATCATGTGGAAAAAAGAGACTGTGCAGAGGATCGCTTAGAAAGGTTGAGCTGATGCAGAGGCCGTCTTCGCAATGGAATTTAGGACCAATAGTGAAGGGAGGGGCTGCGATGCCGGCCCCACAGTACCTCTTTGGAGAGCATGTCTGCACAGGGCATCTCTACCGAACCCCTTCTATTAGAAGGAAACCACACACACATGCTGACAGACACGTGTGACACAGCTGAGTCCGAAGCCTCTCAACAGTGCTAGGAAGTTGTGAGCACTTCCCACCAAAGACATTAAAAACCTTTCTTGGCAGAGTCGTCCTTATAGGTCTTTAATAAAGACAATATTTGCTCAAGCTCTTGATGGATTCCACAAGTGCTAGAACTCCCCCCAAATTATTCTGATCCCCACCCCGCCAAAGATCGGTTTGTCTAAAATCCAATACCCGCTTTTATTTGTGACCTCCTGGACTCAAACCCGAGCACTCGCATTAGTGGAAATGATCTGCTTGCCTTGGAAGCCCCTGCCAGCCCCTCACCTCGCTCGAATCCTCCTGCTGATTGATGACGGCCAGCGCGTCCTCCGCCGCCTGCCGCTTGGCCTCCGCCACCGTGCGCTCCATCTTGGCGCGTTCGGTTGTGATCATGTCATGGGCTTTCCGCTCGGCCTCCGACACGGCCTTCTGCAGCTCGGTCATCGCCTGGCGCTTCACCTCGTTGACCGCTTCCTCTGCGTGCCAGGCAGGCCGCACCGGACAAGAGAACATTTCCCTGTTAGCGCAGGACCCTGGATACTGATTGCTGTTAAACACAATTCTATGGGCGCCTGGGTGGCTCAGTTGGTTAAGCGACTGCCTTCAGCTCAGGTCATGATCCTGGAGTCCCGGGATCGAGTCCCGCATCGGGCTCCCTGCTCGGCAGGGAGTCTGCTTCTCCTCTGACCCTCCCCCCTCTCATGCTCTCTATCTCATTCTCTCTCTCAAATAAATAAATAAAATCTTTAAAAAAAAAAACAAAACACAATTCTATAGAACGGGCGTGACTCCCATCCCAATTATTGGGCAGTTCTCCTGGCTGTCTAAATAGCCAGCAGCTTTCTGAAATTCATTTTGGAAAACAAAGGGTGAGATCTTTTTTTTTTTTTTCCCTTTAACTTGCATGTCTGGGAATAATTTTTATGCTACTATAGCATCACTACAACTTTTCTACCAAACTAGTACCTCCAGAAATGATTAGGAGACCAGACTTAAGTAGCTAAAGGACAAAAGTCACCATCAGAAACCTGCCTGGATAATTCAGACACATTAAGGTGGTTTGCCACAAGGCCACAGGTTTAATATGCACATAGGGAGTGCATGTTAAAAAGCGTTCAGAAGAAAAGAGAAAGGGGATGGATTTTACACATATCCATACCTAAGTGCTAACAATTATTTTGCTGGTGAAACATACAGCACAATAGTAAAAGGTAATTCGTATGGCAATTATGTCGACGTAGACCTTGGAAAGAAAATCCAGGATGAAACAGATGATCTGGCTTTTCTTTTTCCTAAGTCATTTCCTGAGTCATGTGGATTTACGCCCTTTCAGGCTAAATGATAGGATTCTTTAAAAAATCATTTTCTCATTTCCCAGTTTTAAGCTGTTGCCCATCTACTCAATCAAATATATACACAGCTTCGCATAACCAACTGTTGCACTAGACAAACATAATTGAATCATACCAGAGGCCAAAACAATCAGGCCTGCCTACAAACCTGCAAGGTGTCAAATTAGCTCTTTATTTTTGGCTGTGGAAAGGGTGCAAAGATTTGACTAATGTACAATATGAGATTGACAACTAAAACAAGTAATTTCCATTTAAAAAAATTAATTGTTCTAATTAACAAGGGAAAATATCCTCCCCCTAAATTAGTTTATCTAATTTTCATCTTTATTCAAAGCAAAATGACAATGATTAATTGAAAATTTAATAAGCAGTAATTATTAACTTGGCAAACCTAGTACCAATTAACACTCTATTAAAACTAATTATGACATGTTTCATTCAAGTGTTTGCACTTAATTGTTTCACCCACTTAAAAAGCACCTTAATTAAATGTTCTGTTTAATTAAAAACATAGATTCCTAATAAAAAAATATTTTACTATAGATTAAAAATGTAAGAGATGCAAATACTCCTATGGTTTCTTAAACGTCTATGGTTTATTTCACACATCTATAGCCCAGGCCTTGAGGATCATCAAAAGCCCTCCACTAGTAATTAGCTGGCATGACTTTTTTAGCCTCTGTCACGCCAGCCACATTATTTCTGAAGTTCTTCCGTCTGTAATTACTGTCTGCTAGGTTTTATAAACTAAAATATAAGGGAAAGATCCAGACTGGAAATATTAACTAAAATATGTTAAGCCTTTGTTGGTTGCTCTAAGATATGCCATTTAAAATCTGGATAGAAAGAGTACTGCACAGAGCTTGCAGCTCTTTCTTCACCAGGAGGTGAAAAGATGCCTTTATTACCCTATCATACCAGGGAAGTACTGCCCTTCTAACTAGACAGCCAGGGTCTAATTTAGTTTGAATATTCAAGGTGAATTAAAATTCTATCTAAGTGGTAATACAGGACAATAATTTTTGCTTACGATCAAAGCTGTAGCTTGACTAATTGTGTATGCAAATCAGGCAATTTATATTTAAATTATGCATTCCTATTCTAATCCCACAGGCATATACAGATCAGCAAAGAGAGTTGGTAGGACATTTGCAAGGTGCTTGAATATTTATTACCAACTGCAAACATTCACTGATCGTTTGAAAAAGAAATATACTGAAGAAAACACTCGGTTGTGATTTGAAAACCATATTTACGTTAGATTTTTCCCTCGATTTTATGAAGACTTTTCATACCTTTACGGTGTGTTCTGTTATTTTTGCTGTTGCTTTTAAAAATAGTAATTATAGGGGAAAACGGATGTGGCCTTCAACATTTGTTAGGACCCAAAATATTTTTTTATTTTTAAAGATTTTATTTATTTATTTGACAGAGAAAGACACAGCGGGAGCAGGAACATAAGCAGGGGGAGTGGGAGAGGGGGAAGCAGGCTTTCCATGGAGCAGGAAGCCCGATGCGGGACTCGATCCCAGGACTCTGGGATCATGACCTGAGCTGAAGGCAGACGCTTAACGACTGAGCCACCCAGGCACCCGAGGACCCAAAATATTTAAAAATGTGTATTGTTACGCTATTACATTGTTATACTCTTACTGGGGTAACATGCAGAATTTGAATGGGGTTTGTGAGTTACATACTGTTAACGTCCTGATTTTGGTAATTGTACTATAGTTACATAAGAGAATGTCCTTGTTCTTAGGAAATACACACTAAAATGTTTAGGGTAAAAGGGCATCAGATCTGAACTTACTCTCAAATGGTTGGGGGAAAACATGCATAACAGAGAAAGAAAAGGAGGGAAGGAAAAAGGAAAAGAAAGATATTGAACCAAATACAGTAAAATAGGGAAAACTGGGTAAAAAGAATAAGGCAATTTTTTAATACCATTTTTTGCAACTTTTCTGCTAGTCTGATATCATTTCAAAATAAAATGGTGCTAAATATTGTATGATATACTTTCATGCACAGAACATACTTTCTGCAATTATATTTCCTGTGAAAAAGGATACCCTGGTTATACTACATTGAATTTTGAGAGCTCTACCCCTTTGATATTTTTCAAATGCTTTAAACTTTCTTTTATTTACTTATCTTTTGCCACAAAGGTAATGTATAATACTTTGATTGCAAAGACATACTTTACAGGTTTTCTTCCAAAAAAAATTTTGCCCACAGCAAATTTTAGAATCTTGGGGAAAAAAGCTTTCAAATTGTAACAAGCTGAGTGCAGATGTCACATTTTGACCTCAGTGTTTTCATCATGCTGGATGCCTTGACACTGTGAACACTAGAAATGCTTTTTAAGACGCCTATAAAGATAAATATTATAAGCAGTTATTCAAGATTTCCAGATGAAACTGTCGCCTGTACTTTGGGGATTTAACATACTCCTTAATATTAGCATCTACCCATAGAACACTATCCCCAAACTGTTTTTGTGCAGCAGATTAGGGATACTGGTGTGAGAATAACACAATACACACATGTAATCGACCCCACTTCCAAGTCCTATTTTAGATTGAAGCCCTAAGATAGAATATAGGCACATCTAAAAAATGTTCTGGGCATTCGTTTAATAAGGTTTAACGCTTCTTAGAGAGTCCATGGACATAACAGAAGCAAGGATTGTTCTTTCTCTACTTGTGCAGCCCCCACGATGTCAAGTATACCCAGAATTAGTTTCCGAAACCCACAAAACAGTGAAGAAAAATAAGAGTGGACTCAATAGATTACAACATGTCAAATTTTTAAAGAACCTGATTAAGTGGCAAATATATAGTGCAGTTTTGAATCTGCTTCCAATTGCTTACCACTTATGGTAGGACTTCCTTTGTGCAGAGCTATTCAAGTTGACTTTCCAACAAAGGTGGTATATTCAGAAAAATCTGCTCTCGCATAATAGCAGTCAAACAAAGACTTGAGCAGATAATAGCACAGAAAAAGAATTTGGATTACACAAGGCTTTCCTGTCAATTTTTCTTTATGAACTATCAAGGATTTAACTTCAATACACATAAATAAAGGAAATGCAGAGAAAGACTCTCTCCCTCAACATAAAATGTCATCCTTCTGCTGTCCAAAATGGCAATTCTTTGTGTCTCTTGTTGGAATAAGTTGCACTGACAGCTTAAGAATGGGGAAGAAATAGTGGTCAGAAAGAAGATGTAGCAATTCTTTTTCCAGCTAGGTGACACGCGGCACATTTTAACAGCTTGGGAGTACCCCATGACCCAGGAAGAAATCTTAGAGGTGATGCTGTAAATCTGGGAAGACTATGCAGCTTAGCAACATATATAACCTTTAAGCTGAATATCTACCTGATTTGCATATTGGACATGCAAGAGAGCCTTCTGGTTCTCAATGTAAGCTACCAGGTCTAGCATACTATCAGATTTTGAAACTCCTTATCACTCTTACAAAAATAGGTATTTTTTTTTTTTAAAGATTTTATTTACTTATTTGAGAGAGAGAGAATGAGAGAGAGTACATGAGAGGGGGGAGGGTCAGAGGGAGAAGCAGACTCCCCCCCGAGCAGGGAGCCCGATGCGGGACTCGATCCAGAGACTCCAGGATCATGACCTGAGCCGAAGGCAGTCGCTTAACCAACTGAGCCATCCAGGCGCCCCAAAAACAGGTATTTCTTAGAAAATCTTTAAAAACACTTGGGTAAGAGCCAAATGATCAGAGCATCAGCCAAGTTGTAAAGAACTACGGACAGAGGTGGATCAAATTACAACCCCAAGAGACCCTTTCCTTCACTATTTCCCCTTGATTAGGGATCCCAGCCCTACACCCATCTGACCCTTTGCAGAAATAGCATTTTCCAGTTTCTCCAGTCAAACTATTTTAATAGCTGGAGTTTAGAGCAGCTCAAAGCCACAGTATGTGTCTGGCACATCATCTTTAACTCTTGAAACAGGTTTTATGCTTCTCTCCTGAGTCAGTTTTTGCAAGGTTTTGGCTCAACTTTTCTAAGTATTGGTGTTCCCCCAAGATTCAGCCAGATCCAAACCTTCCGCAGTCAGTGTGTCACTGGGAACTTTAAATCAGCCCCAAAATGGAGACCAGTATCTCTTAATAAAAATCTGATCGTGTACACAGGAGGAAAATATAGAAGTTTAGCAACTTTGTCATTTAATTTAGGAAACAATTTAGTTCTGGTCACTGAATATTAATTAGCCCAGAAGATCAATTTTAAATATTGGTTGTAGTCATAAGTCTGGGAGTACCTCAACAAAACTAGTTTTGTTAGGATTTTTTAAAGAATTTTGGAGACGTGCCAATTCTATCTCCACTTTTAAAAATCAGGAGAAAGGACTGACGTACGCAATTTAATTTCTAAAACATTAGTTTTTTTTTTTTTTTTAAGAGTTTTGTTGTTGGTTTTTTTTTTTAAGATTTTATTTATTTGACAGAGAGACGCAGTGGGAGAGGGAACACAAGCAGGGGGAGTGAGAGAGGGAGAAGCAGACTCCCCACTGAGCAGGGAGCCCGACCCGGGGCTCGATCCCAGGACCCCGGGATCATGACCTGAGCTGAAGGCAGACGCCTAACGACTGAGCCACCCAGGTGCCCCTAAAACATTAGTTTTTCATTAAGAGTAAAGCGCATGCAAGCTGAGACCTCTTACACAAGCTTTTAGCCCGAAACTATGAGAGCACCTGAAAAACAGGGGTTTACAACAGAAACACTGTCCGACGGTCAATTACGTGGCACTAGCAGATGTTCCTCGAATGAAAACTATTCCGTGTTCTAATCAGGTCCGGTGGAAGGATATTAATTAGGATTTTAAATTTTTGGCTTGTGGCGGGGGGACTGTTCTGTTTTTGCTGTCGTTAGCAGGAAAGGCCCTCCTTGTCGCTCCTCCCATCGCTGCATGAACACAGCTGGCACAACACTAGACTCGTGTTTTTCAACAGTTCTTACCAGCTTTCTTCCAGATCTCCTCTGGCACGTATCCAGAAGCAGGCCTGTGAAGGAATTCCCGATGCGCATCTAGGAAAAGGATGCAAAGCGGGTGGGGAGAGGAAGAAAGCACCATAAGCACGTTATGTCATTACACAGAATAGAAGCAAGCAACTTCCCATTCTCTTGGCTGCTCTACAAAAACATCATTCTAAAAGGCTGAGCATTTCACCTCTAGAAAATAAACACAAATAGCAAGGCCAGTCATCAGAGCTCAAGGAAAACAGAAGGTCATTGGCTTAAATGCCTTGTACGCTCAAAATTAAACAACTTCAGTGATTTCATTATCCAACAGGATGTCTGGGAGCACTGCTCCCAGAACCCCGCCACTCTGAGAATTTCTACAGGCATGTTTATTTTGTTCAAGAAAATAAATCGTATTTGGGAGTTCTCTTTTCAAGAGTCAGATTGGTAGTTAAAAAAATCAAATCTTAGGCTAATATAATTTTCACATAGCTCTGATACCACCACCTTTCAATAAATAGTGAGCCTTACTCCATGGTTAACCAGTTCTCCCAATGACTTCTTAAAAATCTCACTGGACACTAAACATTTTCACACAAATCGGATCGTAAGGATTTGACATGGGTGGAAGGAGGAAAGAATCATGAGAGTGGATTCAGAGATATTCAGTTAAAACAAGATTAGTACGTGCTTTCTAAAAGAGCCAATGACGTTTCACTTTAAATGAAATGCTGTGCTTATCCTTGTCAAATTTTAAAAGTTTGAGAAAACAGATCATAATAAGTTGATGTAGGAATGCTAACCTCCAAAATAACATGTTTGTGGAAATGACAGGACACCTTTTACATTTTTCTATATATGATAGAAAATAAACTGAAAGTGTACAGTCTTCCATAGTTAAAATATGTACTACACGTCTTCCATATTGAATTTTTCAACGAAAGCCTATGTATTTAGAGGTTTGGGGGCAGGAAAAAAATCATTTTAACTTTTATAAATAGAACAATCATTCAACCCGTGATAAATTTCAAGTAATTAAGATAGTCCCTTCATTCATAAGAAATGTCAAGTACCAGAATATAGATTATGGAAAACAGAAAAGCACACTCAATTTAGCTAGGTATATATATCATTTTACATTTGAATGCCTTAAATAGGTCTGAATGTTTTGATTCCTTGCAGGGTACACTGATAGTGGCTAAAACTGAAGATTTCCCCAACTATTCTGAATTAGGAAAAGCTTATTATAGCTTAATGAAGGGCATCTGGAAACTCTCTGTATTATCTTTGCAATGTTTCTTAAATCTGTAATTATTCCAAATATACAAATTCTTAAAACTTTACATTATAATTTCATGATTACATGATAATCAGATGCACTTGAAATACCCATTCTCATGATTATTCTCATGCACACAGTGATTTCTGTAAGGAAAATGATGAAAACCAAAATGTTTTTATTTAAGTAATTTTCATTCATAAAACAGCTAGATAAAACTGTGGTGCACACACAACTTCAAGGAAATGTGATGTGGCTAATTAGATTCATCAGGATTACCTTCCACACCACTACAACTATTTCCAGAAGAAATAAAAAAAGTGTAATCAAGTTCACATTTAACCATATGACACAATGAAACAGAGAGAAACCTATGAGAGCTTTTAAAGACGGTTTTCTAGGAATAGATTTTGGCTTTAGTGTAAGAATAGATATGTAAAGAAAAACCATGCCTTCTCCAAAGTAAAAAACAATTTTTTTTTTCCATTTATTGGATTAAGACAAGATCAACAGCTTGGTAAAAAGTATTTATAAATGGTCAATCATTATTACAGGGAATGGAAAGGTAATGTTAAGTCACCCAAAGGCCATGCATGAAAGAAACTACCGCCCCAGAGAGCATAAGTAAAAGAGAGTTCGTTCTAGAGCTCAGTGAAGTTGAATCTTGGCTTTGCCACCTACTAGTCAGGTGACACTGAGCAGGTTAGTTTCTCCATCTCTTAGTCACCACATCTGTAAAGTGGGGATACCAGTACAACATTTGAGTGCACTGCTGTGGAGACTGAAAGAGGTACTTCCTATTACATGCTCAGCATGGCACATCCCAAATTCTCACTGGACTTTAGATGTTATTACCCTCATAATTGTTATCACTGTTATTATTTAGTAGGCTGTCCAGTAAGAATGGATACTTATTTCCTCATCAATAATTAAGGTGGAAACAAGCACCTTAAAGTTTCTTTTTCTTCCAGCACTTAAATCCACATAGCACAAAACTTAAAAAGAAAGGAAAGGAAAAAAGAAAAACAAAAAAACCTCTCAAGAGACTTGGATTAAGCAATATACAACAGTAATTTTTTATTCACTGAGTATATGTCACTTGGGGATAGAAGTTATTTCCATAGTTAGTAGTTCGCTTAGTTCTTGTTGGGAAGTCCTCAAATTTCTTACATGATATTTGTATAAATTTTATTTAAAACTCATAAATATTTATAGTCCCCAAATTTACTCAAAGATAATGTATAAGGCTTAAATCAGGCGCCCACCTTCCCAGGAGCTGTACAGTAGATTGTGAGGGTCCATATACCACACTGGAAAGTTACGCAATATTTCAAGTTGGCTATATATCCCTAAAATTCTCAGTGACATATAGACTCAAACTGCACCTGACCTTGAAACCCAACAGAAACACCAAAGCCAATCAAGTAAAACTTTTCTTAATCCCTACTTTCTAAAAGAACTTCTTTTCAAAATAAGAATCTAAAGGCAAAAATATTTTTATATTCACAGATTTACATATATATGTAAATGTATATAAGAATGGAGCGATCAGATGTACTCCTCAGAATCTATTTTTGATACACTGATGAATACTACAATCGGAATACCTCAATCGCTACAGAAACCAAATGACTAATAAATATACTATCTTCACTTCTGTTGAAGTAGCAGCAATAACAATGTCTTTATGGGCAATACTGAGTTTAAAAAACAAAACAATCCTGAAGTTGCTCAATATTACAAGAGACAACTTCCCTCTGAGGACTTCTTTAATTTAGAATATTGACTGCTCTAGACAAACCTATGTAAAACACCTTACGTTTTTTTTATTTTTTTATTTTTATTTTTTAAGATTTTATTTATTTATTTGAGTGAGAGAGTGAGAGAGAGAGACAGCACAAGAGGGGGAGCGGGAGAGGGAGAAGCAGACTCCCCGCTGAGCAGGGAGCCCGATGCGGAACTCAATCCCGGGACTCCAGGATCATGACCCGAGCCGAAGGCAGTCGCTTAACCAACTGAGCCACCCAGGCACCCCGACACCTTGTGTTTTTAAGGCCCAGATTTCAAAGCAGCGAATTTTTATTTGCCATTAAATCTTGACCACCTATAAAACATTAGTTGCTATAAAATGGATAGTTGTATTAAAATGCAGTCATAGAAACAAAGACAGAAGAGCCTATAGGAGATGGTTTAAAGTGTGAAACATATATATATGTAACTACTGAAAAACTGCAAAATTATAGAAAAGTCCTAAATTGAGTTTGGCTTGTTTTGGGACCCAAATTGTTTGGGGGTGAGAGGAGAAGGAGCCTCCAGAAGAGAACATGTCTATGAAGAGAGGGACTGCGTCAAGGTGCAGGAGTAGTTATAAGAAACGTGGAAGAACAGGAAAAGCAATCTATGATGTAGGAGATGCAAGATGCACTACACTTACGACATAATGGGACCACTGGATACTAGAAACAGCAAGGGCTGCCATCAATACAGATGAAGGGATGAGCTGATAGCCTTTGGAGAACCAATGGGACCTCATTTGACCCAGGACAGCAAGGCTCAAAGCTTGGCAGTACCTAGGTATGGCCTTCATTCTGTAGTGGGCAGAATGAGGCTGAGAGCATGATAATATCTATCACAAAAAACCACCAAAAGAAAGGATGGGTTAAGTGAGTTCACCTTTACAAACGCTAGTTATTATTTTTAAGGATAATCAATTCAGAAACTTCAATATTATGTTTCAGAAGCCCAAACCAAACTTAGAAGCCAGAACTACATTAGGATTTCTGTTTTTAACAACAAAAATACCTAGTAGGAGGCAATCATCTCTTCTTGTTTTTAAAAGATGGGTATATCTATTACTCCCATCTTTTTAAACCCAATATACTTAAATACAGTGGGCACTTAAGATGAATGATCTTGAAACGAATTTCATGATGTGATTTCAAGGAATCAATACAAGTATACAAAACTCTAAACTTGTATATGCAGATATACTCTGAAAAACATGGTTGTGGTTTTTATAATCTGATAGTAAGACAGGATATATTTCTTTGGTTGGGAGCAAACTATTTTTCCATAGTCTTGTATTATGAATTAGGGTCCCAAAGGCACAACAGATTTAACTGTGTTTAAGACAGAATTCCCCTTTTCTAGTTTTTCTGCCTGTTAAATAACGAAGTCACCTAAAAATTACTGTTCGATGTATTTTCAGAATGAAAAAAATACTTAAGAATCTACTCTAATTTTATAATCTTGGATGCGAAGCAAGTTGGTTTCATGTACCCCTGTCCTTTAAAGTTCCTTCTGAGATTACGTATTAAAAGAACAATAGCACCCATTACTTTTATCACATCTACTTATGGGTCAGGCACTGTCCCATATGATTTATACCTATTAACTCATTTAATACAGAAACATCTATGAAGTATGTATTATTACCATTTGCATCTTATAGACGAGGAAACTGAAGCACAGAGAATTACTTGCCAAAGGTGACAAAACTAGGAAGAGGAGGAACTAGGTGTCTGAACCCAGAAAATCTGTGCTTTTAACCTTCATGCTAGATTACCTGAGGTTTTAGACAGTAATGAGAAATTCTGTAATTCAATTATATGACAATCATAAAGCTTGCTGGCCAGTGGAATTTTAAAATACCAATTTCCCTACCAGTCTACTTGAGGCAGGGATGGTATTAATTTGCCAAACTTAGAATTCCTGAGCTTTTTTATGAACGATCAACTGGACTTTTCATTCCATTTAAAACAAACAAAATGCCTCTTTCTGACATTTCTCTTTCTGGCAAGAGTCAAAACCTTACCAAAACACACATGAAAGTATTTTCAAAATTTCATACATTCTCATCACAATATCCAAACATTCAAAAAATTAAAAAAGGGAAAAATGTATTCCTATTTCAGAGATTTACGCCGCAGTCTCTGGATACTTCCTTTAACTCTAATGGTATAAAGAACTTCTTGAGAAACACAGAGGGAAAGCACACAAATACAAGATGAACTATAGGAAGATTCTAGAATAGTACACAGCCAGTAAAAAGAAAGTAATTTGAAGGAAATAAAATGTCAGGAGCCAAGAGAGTGATATGAACAGCACACTGAGAGAAAAGAGGAATGGAGACAAAGGAGGAGAAAAGCAGCCGCACAGAGACCCAGATCAACACTCAGGCCCATGAAGTGCTAACCAGCACCTACCCACCTATTTGGACAAAAGCAATTCTACTTCAGTGACCCTATGTGTCGATTCTGATGGCATTAGCTTCTCTTGGGTGAAATTCACCATGTAACAAAACTTAAGTGTACAAAAAACAAGTCATACTTTGAAAATAAAGACAATTGTTTTAAAAATTAGCTTTCTAATTTTAGTACTTGAATACTTGGAGTTTTCCTGGAAAGTGGGTAATAACAATAAAAATAATACAAATCTATGATCTCAAGGAAAAAATCTAATATTCTGAAGAGTCCTTCAAGATACCAACCTGTTTTTGAGTCAAAACAACATTATGGGCTCAGTGTGTACTCAATTTTAAAATTGTTCAAGAGGCTATACAAAATAGCCTTTATTTAATTAATATCTAGGGAAAACTCGCCAAAATTCAATTAGTAATAGATGAGTCATATTCTCTTACTAATCCCTCACACTGACTTAACACTATAGATATATTTCAAAAGTGAGAATGGGAGTAAGTTTAACAAGTACAACAGAGTGGTCACGGAGGTTACGTTCTCCTCTGTCCAGTCCCCAAATGCAATTTAAAAATGCTGAGTGTGTGTGTGTGTGACTGAAAACTGCCAATGTTTCCAAGCTAGGCAGGAAACCAAGGAAATATTTTGAACTAAAGATATCTCCTATAATATTATTCTGAAGTTCTGCAGGTCTCATTTGACCTCTGTAGCAGCTGCAGAAGAGAGAGAATTGAGCTAAAAGAAACACAGGTAATGTAACTGCAGGCTACAGAGCTCTATGTGTACATAAAGATACAAACACAGCCATAGTTCTTATCTATGCACACACACCCCATGACACACTTTCTGGAGGCAGAAATGAGACTCATCCGCCAGTAATCTCTGATCCTTTCTTTACACATCAATACATTCAACTCCAAAATCTAGGAGAGAACCTTCGAAAACAATGTGTATGAGTGTGGTCCATGATTACCAACCACCGTCTGTCTTAGAGCCACAGCCCAGCCCCACAAAACAAAACTCAAAGGCTTCGAGGCTAGGGAAGGGCGCACAATGAAAGGCCATGCGGGATGCTTAAACTTGCACACTGTGTGGCTTTTGACAAGTTACCTCTCCAGTTGGGATGGTTTCTAAAAGGCAGTCTAGGGTACTGTGGCCCTAACGAACATGACTGTTTATTAAAAGAAAAAAAGTCAGAGTCCAAACAAAGAAAGGAGCTTGTAGTCTTTGAATAATACAATCTACAAAAGCTTAAAGCCAAAGCAACCTTGTATGACCAAAACTATGAATTCATTAAGCATCATCGGAAATAATGTAATTTGGGTACTCCTAAGAAGTTTTTAAAACCAACTTTATTCTTTAAGTTAACAGGCAAACTAAACCCATCGTCCTCGAAAACAATATACATTTGCATCACCAGAATGTGTATGCAACAGTGTGATGATATAATGTGTCCTATATTTTGTGGGCTGAAAATAACTCACTTAGGCATGAAGTCCCATCAGTTTCTGAACTTTTTCTTTGACAGCAGACAGCAGATAATACTAATCCTGTCAGTTCAGGGGCCGTCTGGTCACTAGCTGTGGCCCCGCCTATCTTCTCCAATATATCAAAAGTTCATCGAGGGAAGGAAGGAAGGATTTTATTCCTTTATTACATTGCCTAACACAATGCCTGGCACATAGTAAACGTTCAATAAATAAGTACTGGCTCAACAAAATCAGTTCAATAAAGTAGGTTAAACTGAACACTTTTACTCTTAAAATTTTATTTAGTTAAGGCTTTCAATTTTTGTCTACACTGCATGGTTACAAATACCCCCTTTATTTGTCCTGAACAGATCCATCATGATTAATAAGTTTTTGTTCACAGTAAGGAAATAAAAAACAGGATACTTATTCAACTCTGCTCTAAATAGTTTTACATGGACCGATGTTGGTTCAAATTAAACCTATTTTCATTGCTTGCCTTAATGTATCCTAACAAATGCACATCTGTCTTTAAAACATGCTTTAGAATAGTACTTAGTAAAGTAAGTGACTTGGAATCTTTCTTTATATAATACTTATTATGGTAATAAGCATTCAGCATTCAGGGATTAGCAGGAATCCACAAACCTAAAGCACAAAGGGAACTTTATTGCCTAGGAATAATTTTAATAAAAAAGATAATATGATCAATAGCCAGGTAATAGACAAGTTTTTAATTTTTAATAATCAGCCCAGAGTGATAATGAGGCCAAAGTCATGAGTTTAATCTACACATGTGTAATTAGTTTTGTTTGCGGTGCAGACTGCGCCCTGAGTGAGTTGACAGGTGTGTGGCTAAACAAATAAGAAAACTGAGATGAGGGAACACGGATCAACACAAATCCGTATCCACTAAGTTTACTCAGATGGTACCCACGTGTCCTAGCCAGCAGTGTAAATGGTAACATCTTGATATTAATTGAGACAAAAGTTCACAGGCTACTCAAAAATTCTCCCAGGTTCAGGCTCTCTTTCCAGTATTTGTGATGATATTCTATTTATAACCTCGACAATCTCCATATATCAATATTAGATATGGCTACACATTAAGCATTCAATTTCTAAAGCACAACTATAATAACAGTTGTATATATAACTAGAGTCAATAAAGGCTTTACACAGTCCTGAAGCCCGTATTACACTCTATGTTAACTAATTAGAATTTAAATAAAAATTTGAAAAAAAAAAATAAAAGGAAGGCTTTACGCCATCTAGGTTAAGGTCAAGTCACCAGAAGACAATGCTCCCTTCATCACTAATTTGCAAGTGCCAGCAGGCAGACTATGTAACCCATTAAGGTCTCTCTTCCTGGTTAAGTGTTTTATGAAAATAAAAGATACAGCTGGAAAACAAGGCTGTCTTAGAGACCGTGTCTTCAGTTAAAAATCAGACAACACGCATCCAACACGGTGTGCAGGAGCAGAACTCCCTGGAGAGCTTGCTGCAGCCTCAGAGGCTCGCGGTGCCCTGAGATTTTGTTCTGGCACGCTGGGGGGCAGGGTGCAGAGAGCTGGGCTGTGCAGGGGCACATGTCTCCCTGACGCGGGTGAAACCCTGGCCCAGCCTTGAAGCTCTGCCCCGAGCCCAGCGTCACCCTGGAAAGAGGAGCTTAAGTTTTGCACCCGCCTCTGAGTCAGCCAGTCCCCCGGCTTCCTCTCGGAGACACAGGGACTACTGGGGATGTCAAGTGTTTACTGCTCTAAAAGGTCCCACATACCCTTTATTTTTGCAAAGACCCCACTGAACGTGAGATCGGCACTATGAGTGTGAGAACTATCCGTTCGGCGCGTCCACCCAAAGGAAAGTACCTAGCGCGACCGGGTCCGGGTTGACGGGGCTCTGCTGCCGGGAGTGGCCGCCTCCGCCGCCTCCGCCTTTCTTCAAGTCCTCAGCGTCGCTGTAGCGCCGGATCCAGTAATTCAGCTCCTCGCGGTCGGCCTCCTGACACCGCCGCAGTACAGTGAGGGACCGCCGCGTCTTCTCCACCATGTCCATGATGCAGTTCAACAGCTGTGGGAGGGACGGGCACGGGGGAAGAACACAGCCATCACCACCACGGAACCACTCCGGCGGACAGCGAACCGATTACCGCGGGACGATGAAGGATGCCACTGTGTTCCCGAAGGCTTCCTTCAGCCTAGTATTTTCAAAGGCCGGATTTGAAATGGAGACCCGACAGAGGAGTAAACTCAATGGGAATGAGAGTAAAACGTGGGAGGCGTGAACACAACTCACGACAGAGAGTTCGGCTGGAGGCACACAGCCAAGTTCCCAATACTAATCCCATTACTGTATAAACCCAGTGACCCATTTGCAATAAAACAGGAAGCCACGGATCTGGCTCTGAGGGTTCCTTTCCACGACCTCACATTTCTCTTACGTTAGTGCCTTTGATATCAACGTAGAAATCAAATCCTGTATTTTATCGCACATCTTCCCATTCATTCCTTTCTTCAAGGATAGCACAGAACATAATAACCTCAAAGCATCCCCAGCATTTCTTTTATCATATAACCCCACTCCGGCTGTTTCTGAAACCTATTTTAACCTAAGTGATTACCGACATCTTACATGGTCAAGATGTTTCCACTCCTCTGCCCATTCTCTGTCTGTTAGTCTGTGATCAATCATTTCTTCTTGGCGTGTGCCATGCAACCCTATGAATGCAGAGAAGAAGGCTGATCACCCTACAGCAATCAGGACACCATCCATACACACACAGGCACTCAGCAAAGACTAAACCAAAGGATGTGAAGATGTATTCGATTTTGAATGGAGACGTAAGTCAGACTCACGTTCACAACTGCCTAATGGGCTCTTCCTAGAATGATAGAATGTTAAAAACTAGGAGGAATGTTAGAGGTCATAGGGTCAGAACCCTTTCTTTTAAGTAGGAAGAAAGGGGAGTAAAGTGACACCAAACACTGAGTCAGTCATCCATATAATGTTCCCAAATTGAAAATACAAATATATACTAACTCTTAATAAATATGAGAAACCACAAGGAGACATTAAGTGGTTTCAAAACGTGGCTCTCTACCATTAAAAATAAAGGCAGCATAAATCACTTTACATGGGCAGGGATATGCTTTTCTAAAACGAGCACGGTACAATTTTTCCACATTTCATTAGCCACAGAGAGGCAAATGAAACAACCCTATTGCATATACCTCCATGATGAAATTAGGCCATGAAGAGAGGGCTTGCAAAATATGAAAGCAATATACACTCATTTGATTTACCAAAAAAAAATTTTTTTAAAGAAATACACTGGACGTCATTTAGGAAAAAAAATGCAACATACCAGGTATAATTCTGGACAAATATCTTTTTTTTAAAGATTTTATTTATTTTGAGAGAGAGAGAGAGCTCATGTGCGCAAGTGGGGGGCGGGGGCAGACGGAGAGGGAGGGAGAGAATCTCAAGCAGACTCCCTACTGAGCGTGGAGCCTGACCCAGGTCTGGATCTCACAACTGTGAGATCATGACCTGAGCCGAAATCAAGAGTTGGCTGCTTAACTGAGCAACCCAGGTGCCCCAACTTTGGACAAATATCTTAAATCCAAGCCAAGAAACCAAAAATCCCAATCTGAAATCTATAACCTTAAGTATTAATGCTTGTTAGCATCACAGTTAAGGTACAACACAAAAAGGTGACATGGAAAAGCTTACCAAGTGAGCAACAACAGCAATGGCCATGAGCAATTAGGTAGGATGCTCATCAAAACAGAAACAAATGTGTCTCACTGAGAGGATAGGGTGGAAGGCTATGAGCAGAGATACCGGGAAACGTGTTGCTCATCTTACAAATTCATTATGGAGGAAACACCTTAGTTTCTACCAGAAAAGAAAGGCATTGGACTATGGCAATATTTTCCATTTTAAATGATTAAAACCCCTTTTTGGTTAGTACTTCTCACACCATTACTCTGAATAGCAAATTAAGTCTGGCATGGTTTGGGCTTCTAGGCACCTAGGTAGGCTCCTTCTCAAAAGGGCATCATGGGGGAGTTAGAGGACAATGAGACTTAGGAGATACCGCATTTCACTTTCCGTGAAGTCAGAGTGGTTAGAAGTCCCCTCTTTTACCTGATATAGAGAAATAAAGATGGGTCACATGACTCTTTTCAGCCAACCATGAAATGCAACTTAATTTATAGCTGATGGAGGCGCACAAACTCGACGGAACTTTCTCAGATTAAATAAAAAGCTAAATATAAAACACTTCACATCATTCTTATCTAATTAGAACATGTTCGGAGATTTTTAAAGTTAAAATTGTCAATGCCACCTATTGGTAAAAACGTAAAATTGCAAATATGTGTTAATTTGCATAATAGAAAAGACACTGGGGGAAAAGAATATTTAGTTATTACTCAGTTGTGACTATTTCAAGTTGAAATGTTTGCAAATATGTAATTTTTGTTGACTTATTTGTTGCTTGTATTTTAGGAAATAAAAACACTACCGCTGAAATGAATCATCACAGAAAACAACCAGAGAGTGATGAAGATATAAATATGGCATCAACTTTCACAAAGGAGGCATCTTACTATTTGCTTTTAAGGACCAAGAACTCCAGAGGTCTCAAAAGTTTCAGGAGCGCCTGGGTGGCTAAGTCAGTTGAGCATCTGACTCTTGATTTTGGCTCAGGTCACGATCTCACGGTTGTGAGATCCAGACCTGGGTCAGGCTCCACGCTCAGTAGGGAGTCTGCTTGAGATTCTCTCTCTCCTTCTGCCCCTCCTCCCACCCCACTCCTGTCCTCTCTCTAAATGAATAATAAAATCTTAAAAAAAAGTTTCAAAAATTCAGCAGACCTATGTCAGTGATGATACAAGCTCTAACACCTGGAGTAATATTGATGAGCCATAGGATGTCTGTGGCTAATGAGATTCCAACATTTGTGGAATACTGCTAAGCTTCATCTCATTAAAAAAAAAGAAAAGTACATTAGAAACATGTTTGAGCCCAAGTACTTGGTAAGAAAATATATCATTTGCTGCTTCTGAACTCTGAAGGTCATTTGTTAGATAGAATCAAATCTTTAAAAAGGAAAATCTAAGTCAACTCAAAATTTTGCATTTATTAATTTCTCTATTTTAGATACTTAAATATGCATCACCACACAATTTTCATTTATATTCATAATACCAAAGGGATATACTAGGGGAAAATAGCTCATAATCATTAAAGAGCATATTTCCATTTGTGGGCAATCTGACAGTAATGTTGAATCCTAACTAGTTCTTATAGTTTAGAAGATTTGAGCTAACTAGACTAAAACTCTTAAGTTTACTTATAAACTAATGCTGTTTGTAAAGGTATTTTATTAAAAGATTCTAGTGAGTGTATGTCTCTACATAATAGGCATTTATAAGTCACTCTATACGAAGTATACCTTTATGACAATTTTTATATTCTCAAAATGGCAGCCTGATGTAACACCACCATTTGTTACTCATACATGAAGATTTTATTTTACATTAACACACACTAAACTGTGCCAGACTTTAGGGATGGTTAAGTAGTTGCACATATTTATAGAGATTAGCACTATTGGTTTTATAAGCTAATATAATTAAAAGGTAAGGAATGTGGTCTGAAGAAAAATCACATAAAACCAGTAGATATAGATATAATTCATGAAGGGATAGTTTACATTACCAGATGAAAACATAATCATTGCACATAAGCCTAATTACTTCCTTGCTGATTACTTTATAGTGCACTGGCACTGATATTTTATAAAATAGCATTTGCTGCCTAACAAAGAGGCCGTTTCCTAGCACCTACAAAAGCAGGGTATCTTGAATTGGTCTTACAATGACCTGGTGAGTCCACTTCTATTTGAAAATGAGCAATCATGGTTTGGGGGCCTAAAGTCATAAATAAATGGCAAGACCTTTACTTAGAATGAGGTTGTTACCACATTTGATGGGAGGGGTCAAAATATTGATCCAGGTTGAAAAATGACATAACCACTTTCGAGAGCTCTTCAGAAATAGTACCTGAGAGAACATGAGACAGACTGGCTATTAAGAAAGCACAAATGATAGGCTTAGCCATTTGTCTGACACACTATAGAAATGTAGCAGTGACTGTTGTGGGGAAGCAGAACTACTTTTTGACTGTCTCACAACCAGGGCCTCAATCATCGCCCCTCCCCTCACCCTGAGCCTCCTTTTCTATTTTCTGAACAAAATTTGGTGGGTTAAATGTAGAAAAGGCAAAAAGACCCAAATATGGCAGCCCTGTTTGCTAGCAACCTAGTGAGAAAGCTTACATAAACTTCTGCTCATCACATTATCTCTGTCTCTGGCTAAAAACACTGTGCCTGCTATTCAAGCAGTGTATAACTGGCTGACCACTGTTCCCAGAGTTCTGCGTCCTCGGCCCTGTGTTCTAGTTTTCCACTTAGACTTCATCCGCTGATATTTCCGCTACCCTGCCCACCAACTCTACGAGTCAGGAAAGCTTGGCAGCAATTAGCTGACTAAAGATGTCCTACTGGTAAGTGGTGGACACAGGAGATGGAAAAAGAAGAAAGGAGTAACGATTGCTCTCAGTTTACCAACAGCTCGATTTGCCAAAATCAAGAATTAAAAAAGAGCCCGGGAACAGTGCTCTGATGCTGTTCCCTCAACCCCTGATCTCGTGGTATCAAATCTTACCTTGTTCACTTTCCCTCTTATTTTGCATGGCAGATATTTGTTCTTTAGAAGGCAATGTCTCCTAAATGCTTCCCTTCAATAGTTTTATGTAAAGAAGGAATGAACACAAGGAAACAGATCACATATTTACCTAAACTCATTCTTTCTTTGGTACTTTGATCTATGACACAAAACTGTCAATACTAAATTTAATCACTGTCACTTGCAGGTGAGAAAAGTACCAAAACCATTCCTCAAAGAACATCTGTTGATTTAAGTCAGAGACATCAGTCAATCTCATATTTCTCAAATACAGAGTACTGCGAAGACTGGAAAAATCAAATTGAACTCTAAGACTATCTGAAATAAAAGTACAATGAAAGAAAAGAAACATGTTAACATTTTAAAAAATACTCGTGGCAGACAGGCTGAATATGAAATCTCTAATGTTAAAAAAAGAAAACTAGCTTTGGGCCGTGGCAGTATCGTAGCCAGTGAGGTTTATCCGAGGCGCGATTATTGCTAATTGAAAAAAAGAAAACTAAAAATTCACTTTGTATTTGTTGAGACTTTTATATTAATTTAGATATCCCTTTCCAAAAAAAAAAAAAAAATTAGTCTGCTATCATAAAGACCGTAAGTAATTAAGAGAGAGAAAGCACAGCTGTTAAAGAACATACTCTTATTAACCAACTGTTCTCATAAAGGAGACAATATAAAGAGAGAGAATTTTTACCCCTATCACAGATTTCAAGCCTCAAGTTCAGCTGAGAAGTAATGATGTGAGTCTTCAAGCATCCAATACCATTTAAGAAGTGAACAGATCCTTCAGTCTTACCCATAGGTCTGTTTCTGTCCCTGAGGTCCCTGTGGCTGGGGTGTCGATAGGAGTCCCTGTAGTGGTGGGCAATGGCCATATCATCCAAACGGTAATGCTGAGGTGGAGGTGGGGTGGGGTGAGGCAGGCCATTGGGCTGGTAGGATAAGCCGTTATTTGGACTGTACCGTTGGCCTGGGCTAATAGTGCATGGTCGCTTGCTTGGATGTTCTGAGTGCAAAGGCTCTCTGTCAAAGCCATTTTCTTTGGTTCTAAAGGGGGAAGAAGAAAAAATTTCATCATGTTATTCAGAAGCCAGCATAGTTCAGATACTCACATGTGAACTTACAATATAAACAGGATATTTATTTACTGGCCAGGAACTTTCTAAACTTGGCTTCCCAGAAGACCTCTGGGAATTCACTGAAACCCGCGCTGAGGCCTAAGTCATCGCAAGACCACACACATGAGAAAATGGGTTCACTCCTCACCAACTGGCAGATATCTTTCCGGTTGTAGCTCGCATGTGTGGTGAGGTCACAAGTAAGAGGAAATTTAATCTCCCCCTCTAGCTAGCGCATTTATTCAAAAAAGACGAGTACTTGATTTCAAACAAATTATCCTAAAACTGAACTGTCTTTGGTGAAGATCCATCAAAGTTGGTATGGCATCCCTCTCCTGATGAAATCTGAAGGGATTCCCATTCCATTTATCCAACCCGGCATCTGAATTTCATGTCAGAAAACATCTAAGAGCTAGCTGTGTTGTCCCATAGAATAGCTACATGCGGCTGTTTAAGTTGAAATGGAAGCTAACGTTTAAACTTGGTTCTTCATGAGCAGTAGCCACATCTCAAGTACTCACCATCACTGCCTGTGGCTATGGTATTGGACTGCACAGATAATGGTACATTTCCATCGTCACAGATAGTTCTACTGGCAAGGTCTGATCACACTGAACTAATACAGTAAAGCAATGCAACGTCTGGGACGTGGATACGGTCCTCCCCGGCAGTCAGAAAGAGCTACCTGGAAGTGAGCCCCTTGCCCAGAGAGCTGGTGTGACCTGTCATCAGGCCTCTGGGCAGGATGGGCACACCCTGACTGCACTTCATGATGTGATATACAGAGCTTTGAACTTGGCTTTCAGAAGGAATACGGTCTCCAAATGAGGCCCTGATAACTAATCACTGCTCCTAGATTCTCACACAGAAATAGGACTAAAAAAATATCTGGGGCCTGGATATATCTCTGTTCTTAGAGACCAGAGACTAACTCAATATATTCAGTATAATAGGAACGAGTCACATCCCAACTTTGACCGAAATCACAGCTCCTACACTGTTTCCTTTGTATTCAGCTCTCCTCACAAGACCAGCACTCTATCCTTAGACCAGTGATAATATCTACTTTCCCCAGGAAATTTCTCCATGAGAATTCTACCAAATCACAGTAGTTGTAGATTTCTACATGCCTTTTGGATTTTAGGTTGGTAACAATAGCATAGAGGCCTTTTAAGACACTTTTCCTAGTTTCCTAGATAGAGTCTAGGATACTCTCTGTCTGATAACACCAGACGCATCTGCATGGAAACTAACTCAACAACAGAGATACGGAGATCAGAGCAATAAGATCCTGCCATGAACCATCCTGTACGTCCCTTTAGGGTAGTGCCCCAGTGACAATTTACACACAACAGACTGAGAAGGAAAGAGGAGTTAGAGGCAAAAGGCCCAAGCACACAAAGAACTGCAGAGTTTAATGTGAAATGAATATATGCCCACTACATGCTGAAGAAAGATGCACTATTCTAGCAATAGGAGCCTGGTCAACACTGGAAATGACAGCAGGGCACGGTCCCCAAGAGAGTAGCAGCCAGAAGTCAATGCTGCTCCCATCAAAGTAGGTATCTGATACATATGGACTCCATCCATCTTGATCATTGATATCAGATGAAAATGCCCAATATATCTCAGATACTACGTGAATGCACCGCTTTAAAATAATTTTTAAAAGTGAAACGGAACAATCTAGCTATCAATTTATCTTCTAAGAGCAAATTTGCCATTCTAATCTATATTTTTATATCCTATACATTTCTCAGTAAAACACTTCAACATTCAATGCACATCACCAGCATAAATCAGTTGGCAAATACTGAAGACTATTAGTAGCTATGAACACAATGCTAACACAGCACCTACCTTACCGGCAGGGTGGTGTAGTGGAAAGAGCACTGGACTGGGAATCAAGAGACCTGAGATCTAGTCCTGGCTCTTCCACGACTAGCTGTATGACCTTGGGCAAGCCACTTAACCTCTCTGGACCTCAGTTTGCTCATCTGTAAAATGAAAGGGTTGGACTAGATCAGTGGCTTTCAAACTGTGCCACCTGAGGTGCTTTTACGGGATTCTGCAGGCAATGAAGAATTTTCCCCCCAAACAATCAAGACTTCAAGGGCCAGAGGAACCCACTTATTCTTCTCTGTTTTACAAGTGTTTGGGGTTCCACCTAAGGTTTCATTTTAAAGGACAAAGTCTGCTGCTAAAATCAAGTTTGAAAACCACTGGACTAGATGATTTCTGAGGGCCCTCCCCTAGTTTGAAAGCTCTGAAATTCAATTATTCTGTATTTACATCTAAATGGCATAGTTAAGACATCATGGTTACGACTGAAACACACAGGGTTAATGCTTCTCTGGCCAAACTGTGTCCAAGTCAACCACTTTAGCCAACAGAGAACTTCTCTATTCTTTGCTTTGAACAATTTATTTGTAGCTGTGTGTGTGTGTGTGTGTGTGCACGCAAAAATAGAAAATATCCTCTAAATACCTTAGAGCAGTCCCTGTTGCATTTCTAAATATGCAAACATCTCTGACCCAGCTGTCAAACCACCTTGACTTACAGGTTTTGCCTCTCCTTGTTCAATAACAGCAACACACAGCATTGGAAGAATTCTCATAATTTTCAAAGTGGTTGGATATATGTTATTCACCTTCACCCTCAGATCAGCTGCCTGATCAGTGCTATTACTTCACTGACCCATTATTATGAAAAAAGAGGTTTTTCCCCCTAAAGCAAGGATGGTAATATCTGAAGCAGGGCTAGGTCCTGAGTCTGTCCTATCATTTCTATCAGGACCCTGCTGTCCTATCCCTCTGCTAGCTATCAAAACAATAAAACTCATCACCTCACAAAGGTAGTTATATTTTAAACAGCAAAGCATTAAAACATTCACGGCTCATAGAAACAAAGCTATGAAAGGTTTCCCTGGTGCTTCCACAAATCACCCCGTCTGGTTATAAAGCCAACCCTATTCAAAGGATGTACGTCCAGAAAGGTAACTAAAACATCTTAATTGCTATTTGTCTGTCTTCGTCTTTAGAAATGCCAACAACTATCTACACCTCATTTGCTTGAGCAAATTCCAAATTAGCTCTTTTAATGTTGCCCTTCCAAAGTGTATTGGGCTAAACGAACAAACTGTCCCATTACTTTTCATTGTCCCATACCAGCATACTCTTGAAATAACTCAAATTCTAGTGGGAAGTCCGTCATGTCTCAGAGATTTCTGGAAGGCATTTTTTTTGTTTGTTTTTTAAATCAGCCTGAGAATATTCTCTCTCCCTACCAAGAGAAATTTTCCTGAACATAATCCAACCACTTCAACATTTAGATCCCAATCACTTCTCAAGAGTCTGATGGCCCTAATAATAAAGGGCCACTCAGGACTCAACTGTGTGACCTTGGGAAGGTTAACCTCTGGCTTCAGTTTCCTGCCCAGTAAAATGGGATGAATGGGAAATAATAAACGTTAAAACAAACACAACAAAACTTAACAGACAACCTAAATTACATTCTACCCCATCTCAGGCTGTTCCCTCGCCCCCCAGCTCCTCAATAACAGAGGCTATGAACAATTTTGGAAAGAAAATGTATGGTTTTTAAACATTTTCCTCTACATAAAATATTTCAAAAGTCGTGACTAGCTAGTGTGCACCGATATTCCCTATTTATAAAAAACAGTGTAACATTCAAGGAAATGAGGGAAAAATGAAAAAAATTATAAAATCATGACAATAAATGGAAGGAAAGGAGCAATCCCCGATATGACTAGAATAGACTTAAGTTTAAAAAAATTTTTTTTACGTGGGGAAAATATCACGATAAAGATTGTTCTAGGGAGCGCAAATCAGTACAGCATAATAAGCCTTAAGATGGCAAGGAAGAAACTTAGTAATTCTAATCTTGCTCCCTGTATAAATAAATACCTGCTTTAGGGGCTCACTTTTTTGAGTTATCACAAGTATTTCAAAGAGAACATATCCAAACTGACCTCATCTTTCTCTGGTACCTCCCGTACCAGTCAATTGTCATCCAAGCAGAAACTTAGAAGTCATGCTACAACTTTCTTCTCCCAATCAAGTCCTGCCAAGGGCCTTTTAAGCATCTCCAGCACAGGTCCCTCTGCCTAGTCCAGGACGCCCTATCTCGGCCTTTCACACCACTGTCCCACTCGACCAGAGTCTCAGCCAGAGCCAGGGCAGACATGCCAGCAGACACTCACAACAGTAAGATACATATATTTATTCTTGTATTTTAGAAGTCCAGATTTAAATCTCAGGAGGTAATAGCTCTATGTTTAAAGAGCCCAAAGACATTAATAACTTAATATTAAGCACATCTTCCTTCCCTTTTCTTTTTTTTTTTTTTTAAAGATTTATTTATTTGACAGAGAGAGACACAGCGAGAGAGGAACACAAGCAGGGGGAGTGGGAGAGGGAGAAGCAGGAACCCCGCTGAGCAGGGAGCCCGATGAGGGGCTCGATCCCAGGACCCCGGGATCATGACCTGAGCCGAAGGCAGACGCCGAACGACTGAGCCGCCCAGGCGCCCCCTTCCTTCCCTTTTCTAACACACGTGATCTATTAAGGTTTCCACAGACTAACTGAATACTGAATCAAAAGGGGGGTAAAATCATTCTCGACATCATATTTTCCAAACACAAATCAGCAAAAGGTCTCTTCAGGAATTGTTAGGAACAAGGTAAGTTTAGATAAAAATTTTACATACCACCTTTCCACCGGTGTTGAGTAAGGCATCTGAAATAAAATATATTACAAACTACCCTGCCTCCTTAAAATGAAATTCAAGCCAAATTCTTCATGACACCCCAGAGCGGTTTCAGTGTTTTTGCTCTCTCCCTGGAGGAAGTGGGGTATGTAGACGGGGAAGAACAGAGAGCTGAATGACTGCTGGGCCTTTCGGAAAGGAATGCCTTCCATCTCTCCATGGTTAAAGGAGCACCAGGAGCCATCCTCCCGAGCAGCACATGCTAATAACACCTTCGGGAGCAAGTAAGATGCAGGTGGGTGTTTGCCACTCCAGACATACAGCCACAACACCTGTGGCCCTTCAAGGATTACAGTATGTAGGTTCACAGAGCCGTCTGAGTCTTCCCTCCTGTGTCTCCTCAAGCTTGCCACCTGCTCAGCTAGCTACTGGCTGTCCCCCTGCCTTTCCTAATTACTGGCCACTGCAAGGTACTCAATTTCCCCTGCTCCTGCTATCTATCTGCAACTGTGCTTTCTTTTTCTGATCAGTTATCTATAAATTCCAATTGGAACCCTCCATTTTTTTCTCGTCAGTGAACCAGTCATGGCATTTTGTTCCTGGACTACACATGGCTATTTTCATTGCTGTGGGTGTTTCAGAGATGCATCTTTTAAAACAAAAGAAAGCAAGACAGTAATCAAGAAAGCAAGCAAGCAAGCAAGCCTCTTGAGAGACAGAACATTTCGTATACTACGGGAAATGATCGCATTAAATGCTAAACTTTTTGTTCAAGTAGCATTGTTGGCATTGTTGTGTGTGTTGTGTGTTGTGCTGTGTGTGTGGTGTTTTGCTTTGTTTTGGTTCAAACACCCAGTATGTGTGCAGTGCACCATCCTAAGCTTTACCAGGAATACAAAGATGACCGAGATAATCCTCGATCCCCCAAAACCCTCCCCATAAGGTTATCATTTAGTACTAGACAAATTCTTTTTGGAAGGGTGCTGGGAATTAATCTTTACCATAAACACAATTCAATTAGAGATGTAAGGTTTCTATACATTCATGCAGGACCTGAATTTGGCAGGTAGCATAAAAACAGTACAAAAGTGGATTGGGACATTAGAAGGAGTAAAGCTCACTCCGCAATGTGCACTCAAGAGAGCAGGGGCTTCAAGTTTTGGCACTGCTAACTGCTGGCCGTATGAACTTAGAAAGCTTAACTGCTATGTGCCTCAGTGTTTTCATCCACAAAATGAGGATGACTGTCTCAGAGCTAGCAAGGACGATCTGAAAAAATCCACACAGAGAGCCTAGCACATATTTGGCATTTAATAACTTAATTAAATCACTTTGTTTTCAAGGTGGGGCATTCCACGGCTGGTGCAAGAAACATAATCCTAAGATCACAGATGCTCGAGTCAGAGACCATGGGGGCAGAATCCCATCAGTGCACCTCTTATAAGCCACGTGACCTCAGACACATTACCCAGCCTGCCTCTACACAATAGGCCTGGTAGAAAATAAAGTGCTAGATATACAGCAGTCTCCTCTCATCTGTGGTTTCACTTTTCACAGTTCCAGTTCCCAAGTCAACCTCAGTCCAGAAGCAGATGATCCTCCTTCTAACGTATGGTCTGAAGGTCAGTAGTAGCCTCACGTGACATCGCAACGCCTACGTCATTCATGTCACTTCATCTCATCACATAGTCATTTTAACATCCCACATCATCACAAGAAGAGTGAGTACAGTACAAGAAGATATTTTGAGAGAGACCACATTCACATCACTTTTACTGCAGAACATTGTTATGACTGTTCTATTTTTGTGGTTAATAACATGCTGCCTAATTTATAAATTAAACTTTATCATAGGTACGTACGTATAGGAAGAAACATAGTCTATATAGGGTTTACTATCTGTCGTTTTAGGCATCCATTGGAAAAACGTATGCCCCACAGATGGGGGGAAATCACTATATATTAATATGTCAGTTACTTAGCATGAGACTCGGCACATCTTAAGTGCTCAGTAAAATAGTAACTATTTTTAATATTTATGATTGGGAAGCTTTCATTCAAATAGTAGATACTGCTTGAGTTAGCCTGTAAAGAATGTAACATAAATTCCCTATATTTTGTCACAGAAAACTGAACGCAGTAACAATACAAATTTAATTCTGATTGGCATAGCCAATTAATCCTCCAATTCATTGTAAAGTGCACCTACCTTTTCTTTTTAGAAAGACAAAAATATTGAAATCCCATTTATGTTACAGAAATGGAAAAATGGGCCTAGCTGGTTCAGCTGGTGTGTGCTGCGATGACAAATCTTACATATTCAACCAACACAGTTTCAAAATGACTACCTTCTGACCCTCCAACCCTCAACATTCTTTAACTTACTCATTAAGCCAGGAAACCTGGCTGACTGTGGATCCTCTGTCATTAAAAAAGATTTATAAACCCCCAGAATATTATACCATCGCATTTACCCAATTGAGCAATTACTCAGCAGAAATAAATGAGGGAAAGTAATGGGGGAAAAAATCCTAGTTCCTAGTTGAGCTTTCCTTATTTATTTATTTATTTATTTATTTTTTAAGATTTTATTTATTTATTTGAGACAGAAAGAGAGAGAGAGAGAGAGCACATGAGAGGGGGGAGGGTCAGAGGAAGAAGCAGGCTCGCTGCCGAGCAGGGAGCCCGATGCGGGACTCGATCCAGGGACTCCAGGATCATGACCTGAGCCGAAGGCAGTCGCTTAACCAACTGAGCCACCCAGGCGCCCGAGCTTTCCTTATTTAAACTGCACATTAAAACATATTTTGTGCAAGATTCCAGGTCTGTAAATATGCTGGTTTTGCCCCTAAGAAGCTTCATGACTTTAAGCAAGTTCTTTGGGCCATCATTTCCTCAAGCGTAAAGAGAAAGGGTTGGCCTGGTAGATCCATAAGATCCCTCCCAGCTACAGAATTCTAAAGGTCAAGCAAGTCTTTTTAGAGAGTAATATTTAATTATTGAGGGAGGAGAAAATACATATTAATGCAACCGCATGGCCTACATAATAAAGTCTAGATGTGTTAAGCTGAGAACGATTTAAAGCATAGTTCTATTAAAATGATGATATATAAGAAGAGGATTAATACTTAACATCGATC
Source organism: Leptonychotes weddellii (assembly GCF_054177405.1). Classification (NCBI taxonomy): domain Eukaryota; kingdom Metazoa; phylum Chordata; class Mammalia; order Carnivora; family Phocidae; genus Leptonychotes; species Leptonychotes weddellii. Next base: position 131,337,151 of record NC_138372.1, read on the forward strand.
ATTTGAAATAGTAAGGGGTAGAGGTAGAAACAGTGTTACCCATACAAACCCAAAGATCATTGAGCTTGATTTCTTAAACGAGAAAGATTCTGAGTCAGAAGATCAGCATTAACAGATGCAAACGTAATATTAAAGATGAATTATAAAAAAAAGCTGCAGGATCAAAGCTGTGAGAAAAGACAGACAGCAATGATAATTAACACAAGTGTTTTCACCTTAATAATTTTTATGCATTTTGTTGTCTCAAAAGAATGCAGCCTTCTCTAATTGCTCTTTCTCTCCTCAACTCCGTGTGAAAGTGTGAGTGTCTTCATGACTGTCATGGCGAGAAGTTTTAGAGAGCGCTCTTAGCTTCTAGTCTTATCTTTGAAAGCAGTCACTTCATTTAATCAGCGCCAGGAAGGTTCCTATCCCCTTTGTCAGCTTCTCCCAACACAGAATGACAAAACCAAGGTCTACTATAACCAATCAACTCTTAAATATTAACAAAGAGTAGAAATCAGAATTTTCTATTTACTTTCCTTAGTATTTTAGGAAAAACTAGCATGATTTTAAAATGAAAATTGTCTTTTTCTAAATTGGGTTCCACAGTATTCTACCACAGACCTACAAATTTAGTATAGTTGTTCAGAAGCTCACCCTGGAGATATTTTAAAAAGAAAGTAGAATAAATTTCACTGTTTCTTACAGGAAAAAAAAAAATGATTTCATAGATTTCCCTCAGAGTCTTCATTTCTCTGTAAATAACAATAATGTTTAAAAAAAGAAGAAACATAACCAGTGGCAATCATATTTAAGGATGAGAAGAAAGTTAAATTTGCCACAACCCATCCCTGAAACACATGATGATTGTTTAGTAGATTAAATCTGCAATCATCACAGAATTTAAGCCCCCAAAGTTGTAAACAAAATATAGAGTGCTCTTTTGTTCGTGACATGTCATGAACAAATTACCAAAATGTGTTTTCTCCTCAGGTGTCAGTTTTTCCCTCTTTTAGTGACTGATGGTTCCCAGTGTTATTACAGAAACAGATTGATCTTTTTAATGAGCCAGTTTAATAGACTCCAAAATCTCACCGTGGCTGCTCATCCATGTCAGACCATATGCACCAACAAAACATTCAGTAAAACAAAAAAAGCTCTGCTGTCAGCTCCATACTCTATAAAATTTCATATAGTAGATCTGGATATACAGATAAATAACCAGAGGAGAGGAAAATGCATATGCAAACAAGATGCAGAAAATATATGCAAAAAAATACTGTAGAGACCCATATTTTCTTGGCTCTGATCATATTCCCACAAGATACAAATGTATTTACACAACATATTCTCATTACCCGTCCTCCTAACTCTAAGGAAATCCATTTGCCATCCTTCCATTAAAACACACACTTCAGGGTTCCACTAGAAAAACAATGTTCCAGTCAAAGAGCAACTGTGTGAATTCTGGACTCCAGCAATTGCCTATGAATAATCGAAGGGAGAACAAGATCGGAGACTCTTTTAAGAAAGTTCTACCTGATCAAATGCAAATGTGCATGCACAACGCAGCTACAGATCACCAAAACAAAAATGCTGATTATCTGTGGAATTTACAGGAGGTTTCCATATCCGTGTTAGCATGCTGCTCAAGGCTCACCTCAGCATCATCCAAGCAAAGCCTACAGGCACAACACCTTCAAATATAAAACACTGGGAAAGAAAATCAGTGGGGAAATGGCTGCGATATAGAGAAGGGAATGAAACAGTTTGGTCTGTCACTTAGCAGTTGGGGTTTCTCGAACACTTCCAATTTTGCCTATAGGATTATCACAGCTATCCAAAGCTTTCCCTGGTACCCTAGCGTCCGCCCAAATAAATGTTTTCTTCGCAACTGTCCGTCCAGTCCCTCCCTAATCCTTTGACATTATCCTTAAAAAATGGAGCTGCAACATCTCCATACAGGCACACAGTACGGATTTCCTGCAGGGTACAGGGGTTGGCATCTGACAGGAAGGCACACGTGAATCATCTATCCCTGGCCACTTCTTGGTTTTCAGTATCATGTGGACACGCCACTCAGACACCTGGATTAAGCAGCTGACTTTCAAAGCTGAAGTGCTAAATGCTTAAATATGACTAAGGAAAAATGGCTTGCAAAAACGAGAAAGCAGCACTGTTGGCAGATCATGTTTGGAGGTGGGCCTACAGCTTGTCAGAAGTAAAATAATGTTTAACCTTTTGCTTTCGGATTTTAAACTACCAAAAGGTCCTATGTCAAGAGGAGAAAAATTCCAGAGACTGTAGCATAAAAACTGCTTAACAGAGGATTATGTAATAACTGTATGTAAACTGGCTGGCTTTTAATAACATTCTGATTTGCAAAGCAGCTAATACATTTAAGGGTAGCTAAGTCGGTCACAGAAAGATGTCTCTGAGTAGCTCCAAGATCAAAAGCTCCTATGAATCTGGAACATAATTGTGCCAGAATGTTAACCTCTCAAAGGCTGTTTCACTCATGCCTGATGAAATGCAGACAGAAAGTGGATAAGGAGAGAAAGGAAACAAAGCATATGACAAATACGTTTCTGAACACGGTTTCATTTCAATACAGTTTCATATTTTTACAAATATGATGCAAGATGCTGCTAATAAGACTTCAAATTCCTATATTAGAAAATATTTGTAAATGAGGATGAGGTACTCGAGAAAATCATTTTAATAGGTGCATGGGGAATTTCGCGAATACGGCTTATTCAACAACTACTTTGTAGGGTTGAATGGAGAAGGGGCTTTATTTTACATTTCTCAGAATTCTCAGTTATGAGAGCAGTGTGCCTGATGGAATGAATATTGCCTGATAAACTGTTCAACAAAAATGCCATTAGTTCTCTTAATGCTAATCTTCACTCATCTCATCTAACTTCCCAGAAGTTTTCTCTTAACTCCCCTAAACCCCAATTCAATAGCTACTGTATTGTGTTTACTGAGCAACCCACAAAGGCCAGCTTTCAAAACCCTCAGGTTCCGAGAAAACTCGGAAGGGCAAATTTCCTCACACGGGAAGGGCAAAATACGTGGCTGGGTTGAATTATGTAATAAATGAGAATTTTCATCTTGACTGTGTTTCTAAGAACCACCAGTGGCACTTAGCCCGTCTGAGTATCATTCATGACCTTCGGCTCTACTGTTACAGGAGGCCAAGACGAACCTGCACAACAGCCTGACGGACACAGGCCAGAGACTCCCAGGCCAGCGCGCTCATACGGACGGCCGCTCGAGCTCACCGCTCGTTCGCCAGAGGGGTGGCACGCCCAGCAGTCCGGACGGGACATGAAACAGGTCTTCGAAGCACAGATGGGAGGAAAAGGCCACGGTCAGTCCAGGGCCCTCCTCCCTCTCACCTGTCTGGAGTTCGCCTCTTCCCGTTTTCGTTCACATCGAGAAG